>NC_072446.2:67803125-68431562 GCF_028878055.3 Symphalangus syndactylus
ATGCCCTAATCACCCCCCAGTGGCCCCAAATCCAAATAACTTCTCATTGGGGATTAGGTTTAATATATCTATAGGAGAATCTTAACTTGAAAAACATAAATACAAACTGCTATATCTTCTGAGCCTTTTTTGAAAAATCATGTCCCTCTGCATGGTTTCTTCCTTACTTTCCTAAAAGATTTTCTACTAATAGCATGCAGGAAAGTCCATCTCCATAATACAAAAAAAGATGTAAAAATGAGTTTTAAAATATTATTTCTACTTAAAGCAGGGAAAGAGGCTGCTAAATCAGGCATGCAAATTAAAATCTGTAGAAGGGAATCCAAAGAAATGATCTCAAGTCTAAAACTTTAGATATTATGAAACACCAGTTGAATTTGTTTGCTTCCTCAGTCTATTAAGAACTCTCTTCAGTGGTGTTATTACATTGCTTTTCAGTGAGCAAAGTTGGTTTAGACAGATGTCTAATGTAAGACAGATGGACTTGTGCTACCACTAATGGAATTCCCTTCCTCGTCCAATATGAAAAAGTATGAGGCTTCCAGCAATGAGACGATGACATACTCTTTTACTACCAAATCTTTTTGAGAGAAAAGTTTAATGTTTACTTAGTAAATACAGTTCATTTATTATAGTCACATTAACAGATGTCAGACTGAAAATACATCAGCCCTCCCTACCACCATGTTAGCAAGCATCCTGCAAATCTATAAAACAAATTTCATCCATGTTTCCATATTTTTTTCTCTATTATTCATCATAATTTTTACCAGAATTATATGTGTGGTAATAAAAGAGACATATGTTTTTCCTAAAATCAATTTGTTTCTGTATCTTTAAGTCCATGATTGAGATTCTGCATATTTATTTTGACACAAGAAGTATGGTTAATTTAACTGCATATGAAATATTAAAAATTCAGCTGTACATCTAAATTAAAAAGAAAAAGAACAGGGTGCACTTACGGAAGTTTTCATTGGCACTCTGGACTGCAACACACTTTACCAGATAATAGTCACATCTCATGATTCTCCAGAAACACTTTTCACATGCCATAATTATATCAACCTAAAGTGGAACTGGATTTGAGCTAAAGTCACAAGCTTAGAGGGCCCAAGCAAAGTTCGCAAAGAAAAGATCTTAAAGAAAAACAGTATTCTACATTTGGGGCAAATACTGGAGCAGACTCCAGTGCCTAATCAATACCATAAAGATCAAAATAAGTGTGAGGTACACAGGGTAGGGCTTTCTTTCTTGGATATAAGAGAATCCAGGAAGCAGCCGGTATGTTGGCACCACAGTATCACCCGGGACTCATGGGTCTGTCTTTCTCTGTCCTCTTAGCACATGGTTTCCAATATCAAGGCCCCCTCATTGCCAAGATGTCTGCTGAGCTTCTAAACATCACATCTATATTGGAAAGAAGAAAGCAAGGCAGAAAGACCCTCATAGCTGAATAGATCCATTTAAAAAGTACCAAGATGTACCACACAGCACTTATTATACCTCATTGACCTCAACCACACCTAGCTGCAAGAGAAGCTGGAAACATTATTTTAAGTCTACAGGGCAATGTTCTGGTTTAAAATAAAAAACAATTGGGAGAGTAAATGTTAGGGTAGAAAATTAGCAGTCCTTGCTATTCTTATAAGAACACAGTAGTTCTCTTTTCATTTTTTCCATTAACTAGTACAGAAACAGTTCAGAAATTTTGAAGTATACAAAGTTTTACAGAGTGAAGACTTTCACACCCACCCTTGTCTCCATCTACCAGTTTCCACCCACTACAAAACACTTTTATTCTGTTTTTTATATCTCCTTCTAGTTCCTTTATGCAAATATATGCAAATGCGATTATTCTTGCCTTCTCTCTAGGGGATATTTCTAAATCAACCCATAGAGCACATCTTTCTCCTCCTCCTCTTTTTCTTCTCCTTTTTTTTTTTTTGATTTTTTCTTTTACAGCTGCGTAGTATTCTATGGCTGGCAGGGTTTATTGGACCAGTTTCCATTTTCAAATATTTGGTTTGGGATTTAATATTCTGCTTTTTATGCATTATGCAGAAGTAATTCCATACAGAAGCTGGACTTTCAGGGCAAAGGGCATATTTGTAATTTTGTAATTTTGATAGTTATCATCAAGTTGCCCTCCTATAGGTAGTGTAATGATTTATACTCCCACCAGCAATATGTGAATGTGCCTATTTTCCCACAGCATCTCCTACAAAGTATGTGTCAAGTTAATAGTTCTCTTTATCCTGAATGTTCTTTGTCAGTCTCTGGTTATATCCTATTACATATGCAAAGGCAGAAATTCCTGGGCTGGACTTCACTATGGCAAGATGTGCATGAACAAATGTTTTAGCAAAATTTTGAATGTAATTCAATATTTGAAAGGTATCCACTCATTATGTACATCCTGTTCTACTAACTGGATGGTAGAGACCACTCCTTTAGCCCCCATCCTGTTTCATGAGAACTGGAAACTGGAAATCCCTGACACACACATTACACCCCTCCATATTTGGCCACTCCTCAACAGTTATCTGCTTCTCTGCAGTTATATATTTTTATTTACATCATTTCTTATTCTCTTCCCTCCTTTCTACCTACCCAATTCCTTAAGTCTGCTCTATTTGTCTCTAAGATATCTCTCCATCCCCTGAATCCTTAGGTACTTACACTGGTGCCACTTATGTAGCATTTACTCCTTGTAAATGATGCGAGTACAGTGATGTGAGTACAGTCTTGCCTCCATAACTGGCTTAGAGATGATGCACATCCTGCCTCCAGAACTGAATTCAGGTTGCAGATGATGTTGCATTCTTTAAAAGAAAAAAAAAAATCTACCAATGCCTTCAGAGAAGCACTGATGTTAAGATACTCAGGAAGGCTCTCCTCCCACATCGCTAACCAAATCCTCACAGGTGAGTGATATCTGTCCTTTATGTTGTTCTTTAGTGTTCATCTTAGTCTCACCTGTTAGCAGTCTGCAGTTCACCTAGTGAATCGATTTTTTTTTTTAATTAGCTTCTCGGGCAAGAAAATCCATCAGACTTAATACTATTCTTTGAAACACAGGCTGTAAAAACAAATATGAGATAACTATAAACAGATTATTCTAATGGCAAGCATCTCCCTAAAGTCTTCAGGAAGAGGGTTTTAACCTTGTTAATTATTGCTACAACAGTGCACCATTAGAAAGTCTGAATAAAAGGATGACTTTTTTAAAATCCAAAATTCAAACAGTATGCCTTGTCTGTATTACTTACGTTACTATACTGACTCTCTCCTTATTTTAGCCATATTTGATCAGCCTTTTATTGTATCCTAACTATATTTATACTGAGTTGTATACTGAAAACCAGAAAGCCAACACACCAAGAGGTCCAGTTATGGCTGAATATTGAAGTCAACCTTCCTTGCATCTTTTATTCCAACCTCTTTACAAGTGGTATGTGAAAGTTAGGCTTGAGTAAGTGCCAATAATCATCACTTTTGGAAGTCATTAGGAAAAACAAGACACCTGAGCGTTGACTAAAATAGGCAAATGAGTTATTGAATAAGTGACTGACCCTCATCTAATATGTATTTGGATCATCCAGTAATTTCATAATTGAAATTTAGCTTAATACATGACTTAAATAATTTAAGTCAGCTTAATTTCCCCTTTACAGAACATACTAATCTGTCCCAATGCAACTCATACTTTGGCATTTTGGAATATAGTAGTCATTCACTTTCGTTTTTCTGTTTCTCTCTATATAACATATTAAAAACATACACCACAACTGGATAGTAGTATGCACCACTATGATTTTGATAATTATGCACTGTGGTCATGTAAAAAATGTTCTTGTTCTTGGAGTATAGGCACTGAATTATTTAAGGTGAAGGGCTATCCTGTCTGCAACTTACCGTGAAATGGTTCAGGAAAAAAAATATATTAAGTAGATTGATATCTTGGTAGATATAATGAGGTAGCAGATGGAAAAAATGAGAAACAATCAGTGAATTTGTGTGAAGGGTGTATAGTTGTTCAATCTCTTGATCTTACAAATTGTAAGTTTGAAATTATATCACTACAAAGGATAAATGCTTGAGAGGATGAATACCCAGGTCTCCACGATGTGATCATTACGCATTGTATGCCCATATCAAAACATGTCATGTACCCCATAAATATATAAACCTACTATGTACCCATAAAAATTAAAAATATATAAAATAAAAAATAAGAAATTATGTCAAAATTAAAGGTTACAAAAAAACCATAAAGGTATTCAGCTCAAAATCCTTATGCATGTATACACTCTTCTCTAATGAGGTTGTTTTATCATAACTCAGATTTATTTCAGCCTCTCTAAACTCCTACTACATCTGTTAATCAGCTTTTTCTTGCCAGAATATAATTATTATGAACTTGATTAGCTTACTATGTACTGGGTGACTACAAATAACAAATCAGCCAGCTTCTCCACCGGACCCGGTCATTCACTTGAGAAAGGACATTAAATATTTGAAGCTGCAGAATGACCTTGAGTGAACTGCACCATTAGCAAAACCAGGCCATTTAGAGGAATACATGAACATCTCCAGGCCTCTAGTTACTTATTAAATGGTTCCCTGGTGACCCACGAGAGTTAATGCTCGCCCTTAAATAGCCAACTTACACCAGCAAGTGGCTTGGGCCCTGAGAATAGAAGGCAATTTAGACCATTATGTATTTAACAAGTTGCCTGTGGACTTCCCAATGTCCAGCTCACTTTGTCTGTAAACACAGCAGCCAGCTGACCTGGAGGCCTGACCATCAAGATAATTGTCTGCAATCTTCACTTTGCTCTGCCATCATAAACACAGAGCTACATGTGGGTATCAAGCCGCTAACTACAAAACATAACTTGTCCCTGATGGAGAATGTTAAGGCATTTCAAACTTTAAAATCACACTAGGGTATTTAGGAAAAATTAGTTTATAAACAAAGTGTAAAATTGTAAATAAGCAAAAATAACTCTAAATACTTTCAATAGCAAGTACAAAAAGAGATATTAAGAAACTACTTATCCGAGAATTTCAGGTGGTTTATACACCCTGACTTGCTTAATTATTAACTAGGTTTCACAAAAAGGGCATTAAGAATGTATACTATGAACAAAACACGGGAACGCAGAGGATATTTCTGCAGCACACTGGTATTGCTGTCATCTGCCATTGAATTTAGTTTTTCAAATAAATTGAATAAGAACTCTGTCTTTAGGTGTTGGTATGGAAGCTATATTTCTCATATATTTATATGTCAAGGTATGGGGGAAAGAAAATCAGTGAAGTCATAAGTTTGCCATTAATTCAAGACTTGCTAAGAACATGCTACCTAGTTTTCATATCATAACCTTAAATCTTGGACATTCTATTAAAACCGCACTTCTCTTTCTCCTGCTTTTTCACACTTGTGCATTTTGTTTCCTGGCAAAACATTCCCTTGAAACACGGTAAATGGTTAAGTGTTGAGGTTTCTAGGGGATTCTGAGAATGACAAATATGAGACATGGAAAGTTGTCAGTTCTTAAAATTTTCCAAGTTGAAACGGATATACATTTGTTGGATGAATCTCACTGTGAATAATACAACTGTTGAAAATTTGGGTGACTGAAAATTAAAGACATTGTCATATGCATGTTTCTTAAGACAATTTGGGTGATAAATGTGTTACAGTTTTGACAAATTTTGTAATTTGGTAGAAAATTTGAGTACATTCAACCACAAGTTCATTGTGTTTTCTATGACTAGATAAAAGTGTCGCCGCCTACATTTCAGGTGTAGAAGTGAAAGAGACCCATTTTCCTGGTGTAATATCTTTGTTATTATATAAATTTCCTATGGAAATGTCTTATATCTACATGCACAATTCAAATCCTTCCTAACACTAATAAAGGAAACCCTACATCATGTTCATTTAGGCCAGATTTTAAAATACATTTTATTGTGCACATTTAAGGTATATAACATGATGTTATGTTATATATACATATATATATAGTTACTATAGTCAAACAAATTATCATATCCACTATCTCACATAGTTACCCATCCCCCAACTCTCCAATGGCAAGAGCAGCTATAGCTATTCACTTAGCAAAAATCTCGAATACAATACTTGGAAGCCATTATGCTAAGTGAAATAAGCCAGACACACAAAAAAATATTGCATGATTCACTTATATGTGGAATCCTAGAAGGAAACAGTCAAATGTACAGAGATAGAGAATGAAATAGTGGTTATCAGGAGCAGGATAGGCAACATTACTTTTAAATAAATATTACAACTATTCACCTCTTGGGACATTTCTCATTTCAATTTCTAAATCAGTTGCTTTATAGCAATATTTTCCTCTGAAACACTTACAAAATATTTGAATTGCCTATCAAATCACAATGTCATCAATCATATACTAATTTTAGCAGTCTGCTACACAATACCGTAAGAATTCTAAGTTTAACTTCTGACATTCTGTATCTTGATATATTCAAAGCTGATATGTTAATGTTTGACTCTTTAGCTCATTTTATAAGACCCTAACAAAATTGGCTAAGAATAGTTTTGAAGGTGAAAACGTCACAATACACTTCACTCTTTATATGGCTCAGAGATTACAAACATGGATGAAAATAGACAATTCCCAGGAAGTTTCCGAAAGAACTGTGGAAGTTTATAAATTGATGGCTACTCTTAAGAAAGAATTAGCACATAATAATGTCATAAATATACTTATGTCTAGCAATCCACATTGCTCCTCTTTTGGTTCCTAATTTTAAGAGGAAAATGCATCTCCTCTGCTAATTAGACTTAAACGTAAAACAGGAAAGACATTTGCACGTAACTAACCCCAAGTTTTTTCTATTTATTTTCTTTTTATGGAAAGCAATCATCGTAATTGTGTTCAACTGCATTATTGTTCCCAGTACTTCATCCTTCCCTGTGTCTACTTCCTTTGTAGCCCCTCCCACTAGATCATTTGATGTTGGGCTTGGCCATGTAACCTGCTTTGGCCAAAGGAATGTTAGTGGACAGTACATAAGGAAAGACTTCAAATGTGCTTGTGCCATTGGTCTTGCTTTCTTGTATTTTGCCATCTATGAAAAGAAGCTTCTTCACATGGCTGCTGGCTCTTAAACCTGGGCCCCACAACAAACACATGTTGAGAAGACCAGAGCCTCATACACATCCTGAGCCTGGAACAGAAAATGCCTAAGACAAAGCTTGATGCGAAGCTTATGTGAGCCCAGCCTAAATCAGCCAAACCTCAGCCAAGCCACGCATGAGAGAGCTAGAAATAACAACCACTGTTTCATGCCACAGAGATTCTGTGGTTGTTGGTTGCACAAATAACTGATTCATACAGCAATAAACTGGTAAGGTTTTATCATATCTAGTTTTAACATACATATATGTGCACAGTCACACATACCACCACCACCACCACCACCAAATATGTAGTGGTCCTATACATTTATTGATTCAGTTATCTACTTTTGATGCTTTCTGTATTACTATGTGGGGAGTAGAATTGCTGGCTCTGGTGTCAGGAACTCATCCATCATAAAAATTTATCATTCATAATATCTGTGTGACAAGCAGATGGAAAAAATGCCAGCACTCCAACAGCATTCACCATTGCAGATCTGGACCTTTTCTACAAGTCTAAGGTGCAGAAGAATGGCTGAGGATGAGATCAGCAATGAAAACTCTAGAAGTGGAGAGATACCTGCCAGTCACTACTGTTAAAAAATAGACGATGGACCTATAGTGGCAAACTCCATCTTAAAGTATGTGATTCTAAAGAAGAATCTATGAACCAAATTAGAACTGTCATAACAGAAATGGGAGGAGGGACCAGAGTTTAGAACTTTAGATACATGCAAAGGACATGGTGGCTGGTTGGATATTTGATGTGAAGGAGAGGAAGAGGTACAGATGACTCCTAGTTTTCAATATGGGAAAGGGGAAGAAAGGAGACATGATAAACTAATACAGGAATAAATGGTGGGACTGGAGGAGGTGAAGGATCATAAGTTCATCATGGGGTGTTGCGTTTGAGGGTCTGCAAGGCAGCAAAGTACACAGAAGGCAATTGGAAAATAGGCTTGGCATGCCAGGTAAAGATAGTGATGAGGACTACAGACTGAGACTAGGTGATAATCCACTTCATAGTAGTGGATGAGGTCATCCAAAAAAAGTAAGAAGAGGCCCATATAAGCTTTAGAAAGATGCACTGGTAAGAACCCCTAGAGGGATCTCAGCTGACCAAGGGGCTCAGCCTGCTTAGCTCTGAAAGCCATCACCCCATTTAGGCTGGGGCCATCTAGTACTCCCAGCAATGACTACTGCCAACAGAGAGATTAAGGCATGCCTCTTCCTAGGAGACATGGGACTCCTCTAACTGTGAACTTGGATGCTCCTTCAGGTTTCCTGAAACTGCATGCCAGTCCAGAAGACTTCCAACCAACCTTGTCTCCCTCTCTCCTTCACTCAGGGTCAAATGTGCATCACAGTCTGAGGGCTCTTGTCAGCTGCCCCCAGCTGCCTCCCTTTTTTCACTCGCACAGGTTTTCTCCCTAATAAGGTTTTTGCACATTTAATCCCATGATGATGTCTGCTTCTCAGAGAATCTGGACTATCACAGGCACATAGAGAAACTAGATGATGTTCCTCCTTTTATTGTTTCAGTCATACTGTTTTAGCATCATGGGGGCAAACTCACAGAGATTTGCAAGACATTTTGTACATTCCGCACATAGAAAAACTTTATCTACAAGGCTTATGTCACAGTCAATACAGAAGAAAGACATGAAACAGCCTACTTCTCTATTAGAGAGCACTCACACAATTCATGACCTAAACAATATAGTAAAGAGTAAAGACAACATCAATTAACATCAATTTCAAGGTATATGCAATTAAAACAAACACAAAACTTCAGATTATCCTTCAATTTATTTCCCATACTCAGGAAAAATGTATAAATAATCGCATAGAGAAAATTTTGAATTATATCTCTCAAGATGTAAAACACTTCCCTGAGTATATTCCATAATAGAAAGTTAGAAAGCTAAAATCCACAAAATAATGCAACATTAAAAGATAACCCAAAAAAACTTTGGGGTAAAATTAGAAAGTATAAACCATTTTAGTGAGCTCCTTTTCCACCTCAAAAAAAATTCACTAAAACAAAAACAAAAACAAAAGCAAAGTATGGGGTGAAAAACTCTACTTTTTGAAAGTGCCACAATCTCATTCCAGAGGACACTAGAATAGTTCTAACAACATTTTGAGGTAGAAAACAAGTGAGACCAAAAGATTTTAAAGGTTTTCAAGGGAGAATTGATACACACAATTTTGATAGACATCCTCATTCATGCAGCAATTTGGGAAACAGAACATTCATTCATTTCCTTTAAAATTAACTAGACGGCAAAATCTAGCTAATCAAAAAGTCAATCAAATTAAAGAAGTCATGAATGAGGAGTCTGAGACAAAGCAGTGCTGTTCAGAATGAATCCACTTAATGCTTTAACATTCTTTTTTGTAATAAGTAATTATTAGTGATAAATAAATAAAAACAAATTAAAGAGACAAATTAAAATTACCAGTCTCCCAGTGCCCTTCCTCTCTGTCCCCTCTCACACAAGGTAAACATTTTCCTTAAAGTGTTTATATATAAAGTGTTTATATATATAAGTAATAAATAAATATATGTATATATACACAAACAAATATAATTTTATCTATTTACACACACTTTCTGGACATGAACATTTTACCGATCAATATACCTTAGAGATCTTCCTAAATCAATACAGAGATCTCTTCTTTTTCCCTTCTCTACCTTTTCCTTCTGTTCCCCATTAGCTGCAAAATATTTCACTGTATGAATGTTCCATAATTTATTTAACCAGTCCCTTACTGATGGACACTTAGGTTCTTTGTAAGTTAGAATGTTATAAGCAGCTCAGCTGACTAACCTTGTAAACACATCATTTTTGTGCACGTGCAGATATATATAAAAAGATAAATGCCCAGAAAAGAAATTATTGGGTCAAAAGCTAAGCATATGTAGTTTTGGTAGATATCACTAAATTACCCTCCTCCCAGCAATGCATGATAAAACCTGTTTCCCCATAGCCTTAATATTAAAAGGATGAGTTAATGTCCTTTGCAGGGACATGGATGAAGCTGTAAACCATCATTCTCAGCAAACTAACACAGGAACAGAAAACCAAACACCACATGTTCTCACTCATAAGTGGGGGTTGAACAGTGAGAACACATGGACACAGGGAGGTGAACATCACACACCAGGGCCTGTTGGGGAGTAGGGGGCTAGGGGAGGGATAGCATTAGGAGAAATACCTAATGTAGATGACCGGTTGATGGTGAGAGGTGACAGCATGCTGGCAGTCCTCACAGCCCTCGCTCACTCTCAGGGCCTCCTCTGCCTGGGCTCCCACTTTGGTGGCACTTGAGGAGCCCTTCAGCTACCGCTGCACTGTGGGAGCCCCTTTCTGGGCTGGCCAAGGTGGGAGCCGGCTCCCTCAGCTTGCAGGGAGGTGTGGAGGGAGAGGCGCAGTGGGAACCAGGGCTGCGCACGCGCTTGCGGCCAGCTGGAGTTCCAGGTGGGCATGGGCTTGGCGGGCCCCGCACTCAGAGCAGCTGGCCCGCCCTGCCGGCCCGGGCAATGAGGGGCTTAGCACCCAGGCCAGCGGCTGCGGAGGGTGTACTGGGTCCCCCAGCAGTGCCAGCCCACCGGCGCTGTGCTCGATTTCTCACCGGGCCTTAGCTGCCTTCCCGCGGGGCAGGGCTCGGGACCTGCAGCCCGCCATGCCTGAGCCTCCCACCCACTCCATGGGCTCCTGTGCCCCCGAGCCTCCCCGACGAGCGCCGCCCCCTGCTCCACGGCACCGAGTCCCATCAACCACCCAAGGGCTGAGGAGTGCGAGCGCACGGCGCGGGACTGGCAGGCAGCTCCACCTGCAGCCCCGGTGCAGGATCCACTGGGTGAAGCCAGCTGGACTCCTGAGTCTGGTGGAGACGTGGAGAACCTTTATGTCTAGCTCAGGGATTGTAAATACACCAATCAGCACCCTGTGTTTAGCTCAGGGTCTGTGAATGCACCAATCGACACTCTGCATCTAGCTGCTCTGGTGGGGCCTTGGAGAACCTTTATGTTTAGCTCAAGGATTGTAAATACACCAATCGGCACTCTGTCTCTAGCTCAAGGTTTGCAGACGCACCAATCAGCACCCTGTGTCTAGCTCGAGGTTTGTGGATGCACCAATCCACACTCTGTATCTAGCTGCCCTGGTGGGGCCTTTGTGTCCATACTCTGTATCTAACTGATCTGATGGGGACGTGGAGAACTTTTATGTCTAGCTCAGGGATGGCAAACGCACCAATCGGCGCCCTGTCAGAACAGACCACTGGGCTCTACCAATCAGCAGGACGTGGGTGGGGCCAGATAAGAGAATAAAAGCAGGCTGCCCAAGCCAGCAGTGGCAACCGACTTGGGTCCTCTTCCACAATGTGGAAGCTTTGTTCTTTCCCTCTTTGCAATAAATCTTGCTACTGGTCACTCTTTGGGTCCACACTGCTTTTATGAGCTGTAACACTCACGGTGAAGGTCTGCAGCTTCACTCCTGAAGCCAGCGAGACCACGAGCCCACCAGGAGGAACGAACAACTCCAGACGTGCTGCCTTAAGAGCTGTAACACTCACTGCAAAGGTCTGCAGCTTCACTCCTGAAGCCAGCAAGACCACGAGCCTGCCAGAAGGAAGAAACTCCGAACACACCCGAACATCAGAAGGAACAAACTCCAGACACGCCACCTTTAGAACTGTAACACTCACCTCGAGGGTCCGCAGCTTCATTCTTGAAGTCAGTGAGACCAAGAACCCACCAATTCCGGACACAATGGGTGCAGCAAACCACCATGGGACATATATACTCCGTATCTATGTAACAAACCTGCACATTCTGCACATGTATCCCAGAACTTAAAGCATAATAATAAGAATAAGAATAGTAATAATAAAGGTATTGTCAAACTTTCAAAATGTTGACAATCTGATAGGTAAGAAATGGAAACTCAGTGTGGTTACAATTTACATTTCTACTATTATGAATGGGTTTTCTTATGCACCTGAAGACTTTCTGTATTTCCAATTTTAATTGAATTGCTAAGTTTCTTATAAAATCTGATAAAATTTTGAAGAATTTCAGAAATTATTGCCACAAAGCATCCTAGCATGGCAGAAGCCTCAAAAATATAAAAATAATATAACTGACAAATTCAGAGGCTGAGACGGTAAAGTAAAAAAGAAGCCCACCTAATCTAATTTCTTTGTCTTTCATAACAAAATTTAGAGCTGGTTAAAGGAAAATTTTTAGTTACGTAAGTAACGACGTAAACTTCAATTTCTTCACAATCATTTCTTATGAACTTTAGAGGGATCTTTTAGAAACAACTTATTCTGCAGTGAAATTGTTACTAGAGTTCAGCCACTTAGATTATATTTAGCTTCTTTTTTTATGCTTAATTTCAAGTAAAGTTAAATTTAAGATGTTAATTAAATTAGTAGGCATCATATATTCTAGTTGTTCTAAAAGCACTCCTATTTACTCATTATCTTTCTATGTGTATATATGCACAGGCTGATACCTGACTTTATAGTCTCTAAAAGTTAATTAACAGTGTAAGTCTCTGGGTGAAGGTATCTGGAGTACATTTTATTTAATTTTATTCATTCATTATTTATTACTTAAAATTTTATAATATTACATATTATTACCCCAAAAACATATTTAAAATCTAGAAAAATTCAAAATATTCAAGATGGAAGAATGCAGTTTACAGTCAAACCAAGAAAACTATTTTTGGTTCTTTTTTAACCAGTATTTGTGGTTATTCAAATAGTAAGCTAGTTAAGGATATAGAGTCAACTTTTATCTCAGTGGCTGCAAATAAGATAACTTTGAATGCTGATAAGCTTAAATTAGTGAAGTTTTTTTCTATATTTCAAAATCATATGGAAACCTGTGGATTGTGAAACATGTGCATCTGATTCACACCCTGATATCCCTGGAGACTGACATTCATACTTGACATTCCGAACTAAAACATGTCCATGAGTAAATCAAAACTTGTTTGGGTTTATTTTATTTAAAGTCTCCTTCTGTAAGCCACACTTATAAAACTAAACAAAATTTCTTCTCTAGTTAATTTCAAATTCATCATAAACATATCAAAGGGTATCAAAATATGCCTAAGTTATTTTAACACTGTGACTGGCATGGCATTAGAATAGTCCTTATGTTTGTTTATTTCTTTTATGTAGTAGCTGAAAGATCAAATGCATTGGAAAAAAACTTAAATGTAGTTCATTATTACAGAGCAGAGAGTTTTAAATTAATCAAATTTTACATTGTGATGTATAGATAATAAATACATTTACACATATTTCACTTCACTTTAGCAATTTTGTGAGTTAGACAAAAATAAGTTTTTTTGCATTTTACATATGTCACTTAATGATGTTAAAATATTTGCTGAAGCCACATAGCTAGTTAAAGGAAGAACCAGGACTGGAACCCCGAACGAAAGATAGCCAATCTCCTTCTCTACAAGGATGAAGGCGGATGGATCATGTATCTATTACCGCAACAATGCCACATAACAAACAACTACAAAATCTCAATAGCATGCAGCAAAGCCTCATCTTTGCTCATGTTTGTATGGGACAGATCAATGGTTCTGCTGATCTGGGCCCAGCTCAGCTGAATGCAGCTCCATGAGCTCAAATACCAAAAACCAGTTCTTTTTTAACCAATAGAGTCATATTTGTGGTTATTCTAATAGTAAGTTAAGGATATAGCGTCAACTTTTATCTCAGTGGCTGCAAATAAGATAATCAACTGTGCGGCCAGGCGCGGTGGCTCACACCTGTAATCCCAGCACTTTGGGAGGCTGAGGTGGGCAGATCGCTTGAGGTTAGGAGATCAAGACCAGCCTGGCCAACATGGTGAAACCCTGTCTCTACTAAAAATACAAAAATTAGCCGGGCATGGTTGCGGGCACCTGTAATCCCAGGTACTCAGGAGGCTGAGGCACAAGAATCGCTTGAACTTGGGAGGCGGAGGTTGCAGTGAGCCGAGATCGTGCCACCGTACTCCAGTCTGGGCAATAGAGTAAGACTCAGTCTCAAAAAAAAAAAAAAAAAAAAAAAGATAATCAACTGTGATCAATTGGCAAGTCAAATGGGAGCTTGATGGTATAGGATGACTTATCTCTCTTCCACATGATCTTTCATCTTCTGGCAGGATGGCAGGATAATCTGAGCTTGTTCTCTTGACAGACGTAGGGGTCCACAGGATAAAACAGAAACACAAAAGGCAACTGGAAGACCAAGCTCAGATATGACACACCATCACTTCTACCACATTTTACCAGACAAACTCACAACCCCAGCCCAGTTTTAAGGGGCGAGGAAATAGTCTCCAACTCTCAATGGGAGGATCTACAAAGTCAAACTGCAAAGAGGTATGCCACAGGAAAGGGAATATTAGAGCTACCCATCCTTCACACTCAACACTGGAAAGCTGCTGCACACCTGGTTCACATGGTTTTATATCTGCTAGAATTGCTAGTAATGAATAACTTTTGATCTGTGTCTCAGAATGATATGAGACTAATTCCTGTGAATGCCATTGCCCCTGTGTCTTATAGGAATGTCACTCACTAAAAGATGTGGTTTTTCATCTTTATGGGTATATAGTGGAGAAATCTCTTAAATATCAGTATTAGTGGTAGCTTTTTTGTTTCTTTTTAGACACAGGATCTTACTCTGTAGCTCAGGCTAGAGTGCAGTGGCATAATCATAGCTCACTGTAACCTGTAACTCTTGAGCTCAACTGATTCTCTGCCTCACCAACCCAAGTAGCTGGGACTACAGGTGTGATTCACCATGCCCAGATATTTTTTATTTTTATTTTTGTAGACATAGGGTCTTCCTTTGTGGCTCAGGTTGGTCTTGCACTTCTGGACTCAGGTGATCCTCCTGCCTTAGCCTCCCAAAGCACTGGCATTACAGGTGTGAGCCACCACGAACAGCCAGTGGTAGCTATTAATAGCCATGGTAGGCATTAGATTCCTGAACAGCTAGTCTGTTCACTCCAGTCACCACTGAGAATCCTTGCATATACCTCTAGGAAACTCAGCCAAAATATAGATCACTTGGACTAAAAAGGCCAAGTGCAGGGTCTTTTGGCATATTGGCTTATAAGCTGTACCTCTGGTTTCAGCTATTTTGTCATATGCTAGTTTTTCCTTTGCTTAAACTTCTTCCTTTTAAAAAATAATGGTGTATTGTTTTTTTTTTTTTTTATTTCAACAATAAGGTAAAGAAATCATAAGGAAATCTGAAGATGCACAATGGCATTGGAAAGAAAATAAATCCTCCACACATTCCTACCATTCCCCAAAGCAAAGCGCTGTCAAAATTCTGACATATATTTTTCTAGTCTTTTTTACTTATTCTTTTTTTTTTTTTTTTTGAGACAGAGTCTCATTCTGTCGGCCAGGCTAGAGTGCAGTGGCATGATCTCAGCTCACTGCAACCTCCACCTCCCAGGGTCAAGCAATTCTCCTGCCTCAGCCTCCCGAGTAGCTGGGATTACAGGCATGCCACCAAGCCTGGCTAATTTTTGTATTTTTAGTAGAGACGGGCTTCGCCATGTTGGCCAGGCTGGTCTCGAACTCCTGACCTCAGGTAATCCGCCTGTCATGGCCTCCCAATCTTATTCTTCTTTACACACACACGCACACACACACACTTTTACATTATGAATGTATGAAAAAATGCCAAATGCAATTCCTTTTTTAAATTTAATGTTTCATAAGTATTTCCTGTGGCATTAATTATTCACGCATAGCATGAGTTTTAAGGGTTGCAATGTTTAGAGGTACCATGATTCAGGCAATCCCATATCACCAGATAGTTAAAGACTGTTAGCCTCATTTACTGTTATCCTAGATGGCATATATTCTTCTGAGTTAACCCAAATTTTCATTTGGAATTTAAAAGGAAATTGACAAATACATTTTTTTGTCAACCAACTGGACTTTGGATTGCTGAAAGTATATCACATGCCCCTGTATTCATCACTTTTGGCCTATTCCTTAATCCCTGTTTCCAAATTCAACCAAATTCAACTGTTTTTTATATAGCCCTGGGAATATGGTACCATTCCTACTAAAACTATTCTAAAAATCTGAGGAGGAGGGACTTCTGCCTAATTCATTCTGTGAGGCCAGCATCATTCCGCTACCAAAATCTGGCAAACACACAACGAAAAAGGAAAACTTCAGGCCAATATCCTTGATGAATTCAGATACAAAAATCCTTAACAAAATACTAGCAAACTGAATTCAGTAGTACATCAAAAAGCTAATCCACCATGATCAAATAGGCTTTATCCCTGGGATGCAAATTTGGGTTAACATACGCAAATCAGTAAATGGGATTTATCACATAAATAGAACTAAAACCAAAAACCACATGATTATAGGCTTTTTAAAAATATCAGCATCACTTCATGTTAAAAGCCCTGAAGAAACTAGGCATCGAAGGAACATATCTCAACATAATAAGAGCCATCTATGAAAAACTCACAGTCAATATCATACTGAACAAGCAAAAGCTGGACGCATTCCCCTTGAGAACTGGGACAAGAACAAGATAAAGATGCCCATTCTCACCACTCCTATTCGATACAGTACTGGAAGTTCTAGCCAGAGCAATTGGGCAAGAGCAAGAAATGAAAGACATGCAAATAGAAAGATAAGATGTCAAACCATCTCTGTTTGCAGACGACATGATTTTATACCTAGTACCTAGAAAACCCTATTGCCTCTGCCCAAAAGCTCCTTGATCTAATAAACAACTTCAGCAAATTTTCAGGATACAAAATCAACGTATGAAATTCGGTAGTATTTCTATACACCAACAATATCAATGCTGAGAGCCAAATAAATAATGCAATCCCATTCACAATAGCCACAAAAAAAGAATAAAATACCTAGGAATACAGCTAACCAGGGAGTTGAAAGCTCTCTACAGTGAGAATTACAAAACACTGCTCAAAGAAATCAGAGATGATAGAAACAAATAGAAATATATTCCATGCTTATGGATAGGAAGAGTCAATATTGATAAACTGGCCATACTGCCCAAAGCAATGTACACACTCAATGCTATTCTTATCAAACTGCCAATGACATTCTTCAGAGAACTAGAAAAAAATATTCTTTTTTTTTTTTTTTTTTGGTAGAGACGGAGTCTTGCTCTGTCGCCAAGGCTGGAGTGCAGTGGTGCGATCTCGGCTCACTGCAAGCTCTCCCTCTCGGGTTCACGCCATTCTCCTGCCTCAGCCTCTCTGAGTAGCTGGGACTACAGGCACCCGCCACCACACCTGGCTAATTTTTTTGTATTTTTAGTAGAGACGGGGTTTCACCGTGGTCTCGATCTCCTGACCTCGTGATCCGCCCCCCTCGGCCTCCCAAAGTGCTGGGATTACAAGCGTGAGCCACCGCGCCCGGCCTAGAAAAAAAATTCTAAAATTCATATGGAATCAAAAAAGAGCCTGAATAGCCAAAGCAATCCTAAACAAAAGAACAAAGCTGGAGGCATCACATTACCTGACTTCAAACTATACTACAAGGCTATACAGTAATGAAAACAGCATGGTACTGTTACAAAATAGACACGTAAACCAATGGAACCGAATAGAGAGCCCAGAAATAAAGCCACACACCTACTACCATATGACCCTTGACACAGTCGACAAAACAAGCAATGAGGAATGGACTGCCTATTCAATAAATGGTGCTAGGATAACTGGCTCGCCATATGCAGAAGATTGAAACTAGACCCTTTCTTTAAACCATATACAAAAATAAACTCAAAATGGATTAAAGACTTAAATGTAAAACCGAAAACTATAAATACCCTTGAAGAAAACCTAGGAAATAGCACTCTAGACATAGGCCCTGGCAACAATTTTGTGTCGAAGATGCCAAAAGCAATTGCAACAAAAACAAAAATTGACAAATGGGATCTAATTAAACCAAAGAGCTCCTTCACAGCACAAGAAACTATCAACAGAGTAAATAGAAAGCCTGCAGAATGTGAGAAAACATTTGCAAACTGAAAAAGGTCTAATATCCAGAATCTATAACTAATTTAAATTAACAAGAAAAAGCAAACAACCCCATTAAAAGTAGGCAAAGGACATGAACAGAGACTTTTCAACAAAAGACAAATACATGACCAACAAGCACATGAAAAAATGCTGAATGTCACTAATCATGAGAGAAATGCGAATCAAAACCACAATGAGACACCATCTCACACCAGTCAGAAAAATCAAAAAACACTTCTATGCTACTGGTGGGAATGTAAATTAGTTCCGAGCCACTGTGGAAAGCAGTCTGGCTATTTCTCAAAGAATTTAGAACTACCATTCAATCCAGCAACCCCATTATTGGATATATACTCAAAGGAATATAAATAATTCTATCATAAAGACATATGCACATGTATGTTCATTGCAGCACTATTCACAAAAACAAAGGCATGCAATCAACCTAAATGCCCATCAACAGTAGCCTGGATAAAGAAAATATGGTACATATACACCATAAAATACTATGCAGCCATAAAAAAGAGTGAGATCATGTCCTCTGCAGCAACATGGAGGGAGCTGGAGGCCATTATCCTAAGCGAACTAACGCAGGAACAGAAAACCAAACATCACGAATGTTCTCATGTATAAGTGGGAGCTAAACATTGAGTACACACGGACAGAAAGAAGGGAATAATAAACACCGGGACCTACTTGACAGTAGAGAGTGGAAGGAGGGTGAGGAGTGAAAAACTGTCTATTGGGTACTATGCTTATTACCTGGGCGATTAAATACTATGTACAGCAAATCCCTGGGACCTGTAATTTTTCTATAGAACCAACTTGCACATATACCCCTGAAAATAAAGTTTTTTAAAAAGCTGAATCACATACAAGAACAAACATGAGTAAAATAAAATTTTAAAAATAGTAATAATATAATAATAATACCTGGGCCCTGCATAGCACCCTTCATAAACAGAGGGTGAAGCTGCTGATTTCCACCCTTGTGTCTTATAGGAGGGAGTAGCAGCCTAGAATAGAAACAGCAGCAATAAAGCCATATTGCCCAACATCATTTCTCCCAGAGCAGTCATATTTATTTGAATTAACATCATCGTCTCAGTCCAGGTAGACTATTATAACAAAATGCCTTACTTAGACCGGGTAATTTATCAACAGAAATGTATTCCTCACTGCTCTGGAGGCTGAGAAGTCCAAGATCAAGATGCTGGCAGATTCGGCATCTGGTGATTGCCCATTTCTCAGAGAAGGTGCCTTCTATGAATGCTCATGTGGTGGAAAGGTAAAAAGACTCTCAAGCCTCTTTTATTAGGGCAAAAATCCCGTTCATGAGGGCAGAGCTCTCATGACCTAATCACTTCCCAAAAGACTCACCTCTTAATACGATCACTGTGGAGGTTAGGTTTCAACATATGATTTTTTGGGGGGACACAAACATAAGAGTTAAATCTGTCAGCCATTTGCACTCTCATGTAAAATTATTTTAATTTGATTTTAATACCAACAAACATTGACAAACCATGAGATATTTTTCTATAAATATAATATTATACTACTGATTACTGAGAAAGGAGTGGTGATAATATCATATTATGAAAAACTCTTAATAAAGTAATACTCATTCTATCACTTTTGTCTAGAGATGTTCTGAGGTCAAGGCTATTACTGAGAGTCCTCAGGCACTACTCTGGAGGTTCCTTTTTATTTCATTGAAATTTTATTGAGATAATTACAGATTTCATATGCAGTTGTAAGTAATAATATAGAGGGAGCCCTTTTACCTTTTACCCAATTTTCCCTAATGGTAATATCTTGCAAAACTACAGTACAATATCACAACCAGGACATTGATATTGATACAATCTATTAATCTAATCCAGATTTCCCCAGTTTGACTTGCATGTGTGGGTGTGCATGTGTGTGTATTTAATTCTATACAAGTTTATCATCTGTAGGTTCATGTATTCCTCACCACAGTCAAGATATAGAACAGTATCGTCACCGCAAGCATTCCTCATGTTGCTCTTTTATAACTACAGCAGCCTCCCTCCCTGCCTACGCCTGTGCCTAACACTTTACAGACACAAAATTGTCTCTCATTAAAATTTTGCCATTGCAAAACTCTTATGTAAATGGAATCATACAGTATGAAACCTTTTGAGATTGGCTTTTTCCATTCAGCATACTGGAGACTTATCCAGGCTATGTACACCAATAGTTCATTGCTTTTTATTGCTGAGTAGCATATGTCACAGTATGGACATGCCATCTTTATGTAACCATTTGCTCACTGAAGGCATCTGGTCTATTTTTAGTTTGGGCTATTATTAATCAAGCTGCTTTGAATATTTGTGTACAGATTTTTTGTGTGAACATACTTTTAAAACATGTTTCTGGGATCAACGCTCCATAGTACAATAGTTATATCATATAGTAACTACATGTTTAGTTTTATAAGAAACTGCCAGACTGTTTAACCTACCATTGATCTGTTCCTCCACATCCTTGCCAGCATTTGGTAATGTCACTATTTTAATTCCAGCCATTCTGATAGGTGTGCAGTGAGATCTCACTGGGGTTTTAATTTGCATTTCCCTAATGGCTAATGAAGGCGACATCTTTTCATATGCTTATGTGCCATCTGTGTATCCTCTTTAGTGGATTGTCTACTTAGACCTTTTGCCCATTTTCTAAATGGATTGTTTGGTTTAGGTTTTTTGTTTTTTGTTTTTTTTTTTCCTGTGAATTTGAAGGTCCTTTATGTATTCTAGATACAAGTCCTTTGGCAGATATGTGGTTTACAAACACTTTCTCTCAGTCTGTAGCTTGTCTTCTCATCCTCTTTTTAGGATTTTACGCAGAGAAATTATTTTAATTTTAATGAGATCCAATTTTTCTTCTTATGAATCACGGTTTTGATGTCAAAGAACTCTGCCTAGATCCATATTCCGAAGATTTTCCTATGTGTTTTCCTAAAAGTTTTAGTTTTATGTTTTACATTTATATCTAGGATCTATTTGAATTCATTTTTGTATGAAGTGTGAAGCTTATGTTGAACTTCATTTTATACTTTTTTTATTTTTGCCTATTTTTTGCCTATGAATATCCAATTTCTCTATCATCACTTGTTGAAAATACTGTCCTTTGCCTTGTTGAACTAATTTTGTGTGTTTGTAAAAGATCAACAGAGCATATGTGTATGGGTCTATATCTGGGTTCTCTTTGCTTTTACCTTTAAGGTATTTATTCATACATTAGAGCTTACATCTGCCTTTTTATTATTTATTTTCCATTTGTTTACTCTGGTTTTTGTTCTGCTGTTTTCCTTTTCTTGCCTTCTTGGAGGTTAGTCAAATATTTTTTAGGATTTTATCTTGATTTCTTTAAACATTTTTTAAGTGTAAGGTTTTTGTTTGTTATTAGGTTGGTGCAAAAGTAATTGCAGTTTTTATTATTACTTTTAATATTTTTTAGAGATGGGGTCTTGCTCTGTCACTCATTCTGGAGTGTAGTGGTACAGTGACAGCTCGCTGCAGCCTCAACTTCCTGTGCTAAAGTCATCTTCCTGCCTCAGCCTCCCAAGTAGCTGGGACTACAGGCACACGTCACCACACCCATCTTATTTATTTATTTTGTTATTTTTATTTTTAACTTTTTGTAGAGGTGGAATTTGCTATCATGCCCAGGCTGGTCTCAAACTCCTGGCCTCATGCAATCCTCCTGCAATGACCTCCTAAAGTGTTGGGATTAGAGGCATCGGCCCTCGCACCTGGCCTAATACAATATGCGTATGTGATTTGTTACATTTTATGGGTATCAATATTTTACACTTCAGCTGAAGAGTGGAAATCATCTGCCTTTCATTTAGGTCCCTTTACCGACTCCTACTTTTAAATAGCATTGCCTTGAGTATTGGATGCTGATATAATGTTTCAACCATCAAATATGATTTACAAACTGTTGAGGCATAGGATGGTCTATTGCCTGCACACATATTTCAGCTCTTTCCATTATTTTCTGTTTCTGATACTCCAAGTTTCCTTCTTCTATAATTTCCTTTCTGTTTTACAAAATTCCATTAGTCAATCTTAATGGGTGGGTCTGCTACTGAAAAATTCCGGTTTTCATAATCTGAGAGAAATCCTAGGAGGATATTTTCACTGGACACAGAAGTCACTGTTGACAGATACTTTCTTTCAGCCATTGAAAGATGCACTGCCTTCTGGCCTCCATGTTTCCTGATGAGAAATTGCTATCATTTGAATTGGTACTTCTCTGTAGTTAATGCATCATTTCTCTTAGTCTGCTTTGAAGATTTTTTTCCTTTGCTTTTGTTTTCAGAAGTTTACATATGATGTATCTTGGTGTAGATTTCCTAAGGTGTATCCTGTTTGAGGTGTGCTCAGATTCTTAGGTTGTGTTTTTTTGCCAAATTTGGGACATTTTCAGCCATTATTTATTCAAATATTCCTCAGCCCAGTTCCCCTGGGTCTCTTCTGCAACTCCATTGATAGAAATCTTAGAAATTTTGTTATTGTTCCACAGGTCCCCGGAGCTCAGTTCATTTTTAAAATCTATTTTATCTCTTCTGCTGTTCAGATTGAGTACATTCTGCCAATCTGTCCTCAATTCACCGACACTATCTTCTGTCATTTCCACTCTACTATTGAACCCACCTATTGTGTTCTTTTATTTTGGCCATTATATTTTTCAGTTTTATCCTTTACATGTGGTTCTTTTTAAAAACTTCTATTTTTTTGCTGAAGTTTTCTATTTTTGCACTTGTTTCAAAATAATGTTTTTGATTGCTGAAACATTTTTTATGGTGGCTGCTTTAAAATTCTTGTAAGATAATTCCAAAATCTGATTCATCTTGATGTTGACTAAATTTTCTGACTCAAGCCGTGATCTTCTCAGTTCTTTGTATGATGAGCAACTTTCAATTGTATCCTGGACATTTTATTTTTGTATATTCGAAGACTCTAAATTCTATTCAAATCTTTCCTTCTAGCAGGTAGTCACCCTGGTTTAAGTTTATCACATGAGTTCTGGTCTACTTTTGTGGGTTGTCATTCCACAAATGCGTTTAATTTTCAGAACCTTTGCTGTGTTATTTTGGTCTGCTTGGTTTATATGATATGAGAGGGGCTTCCAGAGGTCCCTGTGCCTGAGAGGGCTGACAGGTTTCTTCAGTCTGACTGTCCAGTGTCTCTTGGTGAGGGAACAGCATCTTGGGTCTACAGAGACAAATAGGCTTCATAGTCCCAGTGTCTCTGGGCAGGAGAGAGGAGTTTCAGGCCCATGGAGGAAGAGGTATCCCAGGCCAGGCTGCTTGTTGTCACAGGCCTGGGCTCCCTTTTGCTGGCACAACCTGGTGACCCTGTGTTGTATCTCTTGGTAGAGGGAGAAGTCCCAGGCCTGGTCAGGAAGAAGAGCATTTACCCTGCCCGTATATGGCTAGCCATAACTTAATTCCCGACTGATCCATTTGCCAATGGTGTTGGGCTTCCCTGTTGACACCGGACGGATTCCCTGAAAGGAAGGAGCTTCCCTGAGCCACCTTCTGTTGCTAGGTCAGAAGCTATAAAATGCTGGTCCTGATCACCTTCTTTTACTGGCTGGGGGAAACAGAAGATACCCTGCCCCATGCTGCTTCTCTGGTCCTGATGCTAGAAATCAGTTTGCCTTCCTCTTAGCACCTTTCAGAGTCCTCTGCTGGTTGCCTCTCACATTATGTCCGGGATGTATAGTTGTACTTAGGGAAAAAGAACAACGAAAAATGTTCAGGTCCAATATGTAATCTGGCCATCTTGTACAGATCAGGAGTCTCAGTGATCCTTTTTTAAAAAACGCAAGTCTAATCACATCACATCTGTATTCAAAACTTTATAACATCTTTGAATTTCATGCAGAGAAAAGTCAAAGCCCTTACAATGGCTGTAAAAACCTAATACAATTCGCCCTCATCTTCAGCCATCTCTCTGACCTCACCTCCTACTACTGATCCCAATCCCCATTTACTATGCTCCAGCCAACTGGCCTCTTGAACTGTTTGTCTAACTATCCCAGAAGTCACATACCTTCACATTTACCAATTCTTTTGCTTAGAACATTCTTCCTCCAGGTAACCAACCACACGGCTTATCCCTCACAGCCTTTACATCTCTGCTCAAAGGTCAGCTTATTAGAGATTCCTTTCTTGAGTACCTATGTAAAACGGTTACTACTACTCCCTCCCTGAACTCTTCCCATCACTCTTACTACTCTTAATAGTACAATATCTTGCTTACTATGCATTTAGGTAGTTGTATATTCTCTATAATATATCTGACACAGAGAGTGCCTAACACTTAGTAGATGCTCAATACAATTGTGCTGAATAAGTGAATGAATTTCAGAGTGCACATTCCTATACACAGACCCCAACCATCGCTTACTGGAATTACAGCAGTTACACCAAACCGCTTTGTGGGAAAGGACATAACTGAAAAAAAAAAAAAATGCACTAGAACATATGATAAGCAACAACAGATGGGACAGTTCCCAGACAAGTGAACACTCACAGGCAGTTTACTGCCACCAACCTATCCTCAGAAATTGTAAACTAATTAAGGAAGTGCTACCCTATAGGTTTATCTGGCTTGCATGGACTTTACGATGAGAAAGTAACCTGCTCTCAGATGAATTTCTGGTACAACAGAAGTAGTACAGCTTCTCTCTTTAAAAGACAAAAAGTCATCCTCCAGACAGTCTATGCATGCAAGTTTCATAAAGGAGACTACAATGAGAAGTAATAATAATAAACACTTACCTAGTGCTTCCAACATGATAAGCACTGATCCAAACACATTATATTAATTCATGTAATCCCTAACACAACCTTAAGGGAGTACTAATATTATCCTTTTTTCATATATATTAAAACTGAGGTGCAGAAAGTTTAAGTCACTTACTCAAAATCACACAGCTCATAAGGGATAGAGCTGGGATTCAAACCTAGGCAGATAGGGTTCAGAGTATGTACTTTTAACTACCATCCTCTACTACAAAAGAAGTAACCTAAATCGGTACCTCTCCCATACAACAACAACAAAAAAACATAACATATGAACAAATAAAATGATGAATATATGAGAAATGAATTTGAAGCTTATTTCCCTCAAATTCCAATTTGAAGCTGACCTCTTAGGCAACATTTATGTTTGTACTTAGTTAAATGTATATAATTTATATGCATTTTAAGTACATATGTGACATATATTTTACGTGCTTATATATTTTATATATATTAAACATGATATTCTCGAAAGTAGCATACTCTTTCTTGTTATTTATAAAATGTTGCACCATATACTAAAATAACTTCACTTGATATTTACAGAGCATGTGCCATAAACTCTATTTAAAAACAGAGGTAAGAAGGGGGAATCACTCGAAAATATAACTGGAGTAATCAGTTTCATTCAAAATGCAAGTGGGAGAATCAGAATAGAAAATAATGTGATTTGCAGATTTATTTTAAATCAGATCCGAATTAGAATAAAATCATATCCATTAACAATAGAGAAGTTAACTCATGTTTGCCACGTCAATATGAGGTTCTAAACTGTCAGAATCAGATGGTCAGCTAAGCAAAAGTAATGCTATTGCTCTCAGAACGACTGTATTGTTGGCCTATGAGAAACCGCCTGTGTTTGGCCATTTTTCGCCTACAATTATGGCTATTTCATATGGCTCAGCCTCATAGAGTCAGGGCTCCTTTTTTATTTCTTCCTAGGCTCAGTCTTTTCTATTCGTGGTTTTTATGTTTATATAAAGTCAGAGATTAAAGGTCTCCTTCCTTCTATGTACCAAGTATATACCCTTTCAATATAATATGCTTCTTCTTGGTCAAAAAGCAGAAACCAAATAAGGTTCACCACACAGCCTATTTCCTACAGATTTATTGATGTGTTTTACTAAGAAGTTCTAAGCAATGACACTCTTTTCTTCCGCTCAGACCTTGCAAATCTAAAAATTTAGATCTGATTTAAAATAAATCTGCAAATCACATTATTTTCTATTCTGATTCTCCCACTTACATTTTGAATGAAACTGATTACTCGAGTTATATTTTTGAGTGCTTCCCCCTTCTTACCTCTGTTTTTAAATAGAGTTTATGACATGTGCTCTGTAAATATCAAGTAAAACTACTTTAGGATTCGAAATAGTCTATTTAAAAAAAAGAAAGAAAGAAATACCTGCTATGTTCTCCTAGAGTCAGTAAGATTTTCCTATTTGTCCTTACAATGGATAGAATAGTTTATTACTTTGGTAGGTTTCCCCAACTAGAGATCTCAGATACCACAACAAAGAGGACATCATGGGCACTCAAATATATCTAAGGTGGGTACACAGGGATGAAGGAGAACAGGAGCAGAATCTTGACACCGACCAGCAGGAGGAATAAATCAGTGTACCTTTAATTGAATGCCTCAGGCCATCTTGACTGAGACCCTAATGCCATTCTTTTAATAGAAGATGCCTTGCTGACTCAAAACGAAATCAAACATGGCACCTGTTTTCAAAGGGTTGAGAATTCAGTCTCATTCTCCAGGGCCAGCCCAGCAAGTGAGCCCTCCAAATTTGTCCAGAACCTTAGTTTTGATGACAAACTATCTTCTCCCCTTCAGCCTTCCATTCCTAAGATTCAATAGGCCAGAAGCAATTGTAGACCTAAGCCACATGCACCACGCACCATGTCCTCTCTGAATTCAGGCATCGAAATCTGCACTCCAAGTTTCTGGGAGTCTGAGTGGATCTACTAACTCTTAGATAGTTGTCCAATCAAGGACTTTATCTGCAACTTGGCAGTATTATCTGCAACCTGAGACACTGTCATTCCTTGGGGGCCCTGATGTTTCAACCAATTGGGTGCAAAAAGACTCAGAATATGAATCAGAAGTATCCAAATACCTGTCTTAGTTCAGATTCACACAATATATATTAAAATTTACTAAAATTTATCCTAAAAATCAGTAGCAGTTGTGAAGCACCTATCAGCATGTGTGTTGTGCCAAGTGTTTCAGATGTGTTATCTCATTTAATCCTCATGAGATTCCTAGTTATTATTTCTAGTTTGTAGAAGAGAAAATGGAAGCTCAGAGTGAGTTAAATGTCTTCCTCAGAGATACATAGTGTTCAAGGCAGGTTTTGAACCCCGGGAGTTGGATTTCAGAGTCTATAATCTGATACAGGGTATCCTACAAAAGAACAATTATGGAGGTCATGAACAACTTCCATACAGCCCAAAGTGAAGAGATGGCAGTAGGCTGAATTTTTTAACCTCAGTGGCTCCCCACCCAATATACATTCACTAGGTAATGGCCTTCCTTCCCCTTCACCGCATGCCCTGTCAGCTCAGTCAGATATAAATACACTGATGCCTGCAACTTCCAAGAGCACACTCAGCTTAAAAAAAAAGATGAGCTCAGAGTAAGGACTCATCCCTTTTCATGCTTCATTGACAAAATCTACCAAACTTTTCCTTGGTCAAACTCATGTGCTTTTCATCCCAGAAAAATGCATGCTGTGGGCCCCAGCTAGGAGAAGCGGTCTGAAATGATTTCCACCTCTCTACTACAGAACATTTCCCATCATCATTTTTCAGCAGTAAAGAATTCCAAAGTTTAATTTCCATTTTCCCAGTGTTTTTACAGATTTTGAATTATTTCCATTTCCCAACACAGGATACAAAGAAAAGGAAAAAAAAAAAAAAAAAAGACTACATCAGGCACAGAAAAATCACTTCCAAATCATTTAGGAAGAAAAAAAATAGCACAACAAACTAGTATCCTCAAAGATGACTTAAGGTTTCCCTCTCTTGTTGCAATTGCTCCCAACTCACCTCATTCCTCAATATGTCTGAAAACACCATTTGTTCTTTAAGAGATGTTGCTAGGAGGCTGCTGTCTGTGCACCACGTTGGGATGCGGCTTTACTTCCCTGTAACCTTATAGGGATCTTCTTTCAGAACACCAATCAGGGACCTCCAAGTCTAGGGTATGGTGAGAGACACCCACCTCACTGCAGCATAAGTGCTCTAATATTGGGCATACATAATTAACACAATTGTCCAGGTGGGGTACTTCATATTGCCTTAATATTTCAGAAAGATGAGGAAGCTAGCAGTCAGTTCTGTCCCATCACAGAGACAATCCTCTACTAATTTGAAGAAGAAATTACTTTTTTGTATTTAATTCAAAAACAGCCACAAATTATTCCTTTCACTGTAACCATGCCTCTTCGCAGTGTGACTTTTCAGATCTTGTCATCAATAGGTGGCATCTATTTCCCCAACCTATGAATGATTTACTTTGGCATAGAAAATGTGGCAGAAGTGCCAGTGTGGCCATTCTGCTTCTAGGGCTTTGCAGCTTCCACCCTGTTTCAGAACTCTGCCAGTGATCTACCAGAGCAAGCTGGACTAGCCTGTTGGAAGATAAGAGACCACATGGGACAGATACAAGCCAGCCTAGCCATCCTAGCTGAAGCCTCAGACAGGAGAGGCCAGCCATATCAGCAGAGCCACACATCCAACCCATGGGTAGCTGCAGAAGCCAAAAGGAGCCCAACTGAGACCAGAAAAATGATTCCCCAGAGCCTGCACCAGATTATTAACCCAAAGAAGGGTGACCTCAAAAAAATGGTTGTTGTTTTAAGGCATAAGTTTTGGGGTGGTTTGCTACACCACAAAAGCTGACTAATATCTTTGTTCTATAAATAAGTACATCAGAATATTAAAGAAGAAAAATATAAAAGAGAAATCCCTCTTAAGAGACAACTCATAATTTAAAAAGAAATTATAAAATATTGGTTTTTCTTTTATAAAGCAGATTTATTTATACATCCAACTACATCACTATCTAATAATGCAATCTGAACTAAATGACTAGTAGAAATAAATTACTTTCCTTTTAGAAGTGATAATGCACTACAGTAGAAGGAGTGTTGGTGGGTAATTAAAAGATGTGCATTTTAACCTAGGCTCATCTACCAGAGAGCTATGTGATTGTGGCAGATCTCACTTCCTGACCCTCAATTCTAATGAAGAAAAACAAAGGGATGGCATATGATAAACTTTCAGGCTGGGTCCAATTCTAAAATTTAAAAAATTATTTCATTTTTCTCTGAAACATTAGCATTTTTTACTGTATTTACAGTGGGAATAAAAACACCACATTCACTCCTCCAACTAATAGTCTTTGAGTTCCTACAACGTGCCAAGCACTGCCCTAACTCATGAAAATACAGCAGTCAATAAGACAAACAAGTATCTGCCCTAGCGGTGAGCTGGGGCAAGCTTGTAAGCTTATGAGAGCCAACTGTACCCTTCATTTTCCAAATCTGTGTTCAGTGATGAAGTGTCCATATCTCGAAATCAGACACTACAGTATTTACACCATGGAAATTAGCGAATGCTACAAGTTACTTTCCCCACCAAGAGAGCCAGGTCTTAAACACGGACAAGGACAACTCTGGACTCTGCTCTCATTGAGCCAACATCCTAATACGGGAGCTAGATATTATACAACTATGTAAAAAACATTTGATTACAACTGTGAGAAGTGTGGTGAAGCAGGGGAGGGGCTAATGCATGGGGAGAAAACATATGTTCTAAGCAGAGGAAAAGTATTGTGAAAAATTTCAGCAGAAAGAAATATGCCGTGTCTAGGGAAACAGAAGAAGGCTATTGTGGCTATTGTGGATGGAGCACAAAAGGAAAGGAAAGGGGCCAAGAAGTTGGAGGGAAGGTGGAAAAGAAGGTGTTAAGGAAGACTTTCAGGGTTCAGGACTGTGCCACTCTGTGAAGCGTGGTACCTTTAATAAGGCAGCAGGACCAGGTCAGGGTTTAAGGGAGGAAGAGCATGATACCAGTCTTGGAAATGCTTGCTTTCTGGTATCTCAGGAACAGGGTATTGGAAGGTGATGTGAAATTGGGAGCCAATGTATCCAGATGGTAAAAGAAGTTGTAAGTGCAGGTGAGATTGCCTAAAATGTGAGTAGAGAAGGACTGCAACTTACAGCCAGTAAAGTAGATTGCGAATGTGTGGCTGGAGAGGTAGGAAGAGGTAGGAGAAAAAGAAAGTCAAGAAAAGAAAGTGTTTCGAGGAAAATGGGGTTATCAACAATGTAAAATTATGATAAAAATAATCAAGCACACAGAGCTCAAGACGGCCAGCATGTTTTAAAATGTGAAGGTCATTGATGGGTTAAGAAAGAGTAACTTGGAGGAGTAGTGGGTACAGAATCCGGGTTGATATGGATTGAAGAGTTGGTGAAAGGTGAGAATAATGGAGAGAGCATAGGCAGGTCTTTCAAGAAGCTTGCTGTGAGTGAAAGTGAGAAAGGAAGGAAGTAGCCAGTGAGAGTCAAGAGGGGATATAGGGTTTTCTTTTAAGATGGGTAAGCATGTCATGTTTAATATTGATGTACAGATCTGGTTACAGGGGAAATATTGACAACACAACAAAGGGAAGGGATCAATTTTAGTGTGAAATCATTGGGAAGCTAGGGTCCAAGGTCAAAGTGGAAAGGATGGGCTGGGAAAGGAAGAGGGAGACAGAAGAAAGCAGCTGTAAATGAAAGTGTACTATTACATCTGGTGGCAGGGAATACTGTGTTTCTTCTCTTCTCCAGGAGACAGAGGTCACATAAACTGCTAAGAGTAAGACAGCTGGAGATTTAAACAAGAAGGAGAGGGTTTTAATGAATGAACTATTGAAAGGTCATTGGCTTTGGACCTGACAGATCTGGCTTTACAACACTTAGTAACCTGTAACCTTGGACAAGATGCACAGCCTTTGTAAGTCTCATTCATTTGACACACATCGATTGAGCAATGACTGTATGTTAGCAGCGTATTCAAAATGCCAAACAACTGGGGTAAAGTCCCTGAATTCAAGGCCTTCATCATCCACTGGGAAAGGAAAAAGAGTCAGGCAGAATCAACATAGCATTAAAAGTGCTAAGGTAAAGGAAGGCACAAGGTATTCTAGAAGAACAGAAGAGAGGGTTTCATTCTAAATTGGCAGGATTAGAGAAAGTCTTCCAGAGTAAAAATCACCCTCTCCATAGCCTCAGGTTCCTCAATGCAAAATGGAAAAAAATCAATCAATTGATGAATTCATGTGACAGTTTGTCCACATAAGGTACCTTGGCACAAAGTCTGCAGCACAACAGTTTATTAATAAGTTCGACTTTCCTTCCCCAGAAATTATCGTGGTACCATTAAGGCTATTAGGTTAACATACAATATTGCCAAAAACTTATATTCTCTGTACAGTTTTCAATTTTCCCCACGTTTCTCAAGACATATTCTTTCCTCATGATGGCTAGAAGCCACTAAAATTATCCTTGAAATGTTAAAGCCCAGATTAGAAGACTATACAAAACTAACAATAATGTCTTGTACAGGGAATGATAGCCACTGACAGAGTTAACACATTCTATTCCTGCTTTTATTTCTCTTTCAAGTTTATGGGCCAGATGTTAGCTGGATCCTCAACACCTGAGTCTCTGCCTTCCTTCAAATAAATGATTGTCCCATGTGTCAGTCAGTAACTCTAACTGCAAAGGGACAAACACTCTATCTTAAACTGGCATAGCCTATGAAGGGGACTGATTCATTCATGGAATTGAAATGGACTGATCTGGCATCTCAAATGACATCATTAAGGACTTCGTTCTTCACTGGCTTGTCTTCTGCAGGGCTAGCTTCTCCTTTGGGCTCCCAAATTGGCATCTGAGCTACTCCAATATCTTCTTTCATGGGAACAAGATAACAAAAGTGAGTCCAGATATTACATCCTTGCAGCACATAATCCAGAAAAAGAAGGAAAGTTTCTTTCCCCACAAATTCAAGGAAGCTTCTTATTGCAAGAAACTTTGCACTGACTCTGAAGAGCCATTCCTGATCCAAGCTCTGTGCAGCGATGTCCAATAACATATTCTGCAATGATGGAAATGGCACCTGGGCACAGGTGGCTAGTGAGCACCTGAAAGGTAGGTAGTGGAATTGAGAAACTGAATTTTTAATTCAATTTTAATTAATTAAAACAACTGTAAACAGTGACATGAGTCTAGAGGCTACTGTATGAGACAGCACAGCTCTACGGTGAGAAAAGGGTGGACTACATTGGTTGGCTAAACCAGTCAATGCTCACTGCCTTGATCTGGGGGTGAAGTTAATCCCATTCACTCGACCGATGGAACCAAGGGAAGTCATTCTGCCTGGTGTCCTGGAGTCCACCATTCTTATTTTCCCTAGATTAATGGCCCAATTCGACATAAAAATCCTTTGCCAAGGACTGATATTTATAAATCTTACCTAGCAAAATGACACCTGAAAGTCACTTTGGAATAATAGCCTTTTAAGTCAGAGAGGGACCTCAGGGCTCCTACGCTTTAGATCCATATATCACAGAGAAGAATTGGGATTGAAGCATAATTGCTTTGCTTATGGCCATTATGAGCAAGACCTGGATATGCTGACCTTCAGCCATTTTTCCACTGTAAAAATCTAGTCTTTATGCCACAGCACTCCAATAGGCCCACTGTGTCAGAACTGACCTCATTCCATATGAAGCTTTGCAATCATTAGCTTATTGAAGCTTCCAGTATAGGATGTTACCATAGAGGCCCAATATTTATACTCAAATGTCTAAATGAGCTTAAAAGGTCATGTAAATTAGGTAGGCTAGCCTAGTGGGAACAGTGGCAGATTGCATACCACACGCCCTGTCTAAAGCAGGCAGCTGCTGCACTGCCCCAGCCAAATGTGGCCATGGGGGTATGTCGGCCGGCATTGCCATGCCTTCTGATTTTTTGAGAAATCCAGATCTGTGTATGAACCTGCAGATTTTTAAATGCTGGCAACTCATGTTTATGTATTTAATTATTTGCACAGGCCAAGCAAGAACTGTTCGTGAATGGGTGCAGGCTCCAGTTTGCACACTGTGATATAGATGTTAAAAGTCTGACTTACCAGAAATTAAAGCTACCAGAGTGGCTGCTGCTGGTGGTGCCCATGTGTTTTCATGTATGCCAACTGACAGCTTCCAACTGCATCTATGTCTGAGGGATTTCTCAAAGCCTGGGGCCCGCTGGCCTGGAAGCCCCTCAGTCTCTAGGAGAGGCTGGCAAAAGAGCTGAGAAGATAACCTCTGAGACAGCTGCCCCCAGTCACTGATTATTGGGAACTGGTGGGTATACCACTGCTCCCTCTCCTCTCTGCACTGTCTCCCAGGGCTCTCCAATGGGACGGAGCTTCACTTGTCCACCATGGTAACTTATTTGATAGCTCACCCTTTAATGGCTGTCTTCCCTTGCCTATCTCACTTCCCCACGGCCCTGCCCACACTTTCTGGGGTCACCTCCCAAATAAAATACTTGAACTTGAATCCTTTCCTTGCAGTCAACTGTTGGAAAAACTCAACCTACAAACACCAGAAATGTGAAATTATTTTGAAATTCTGTTTTTGTTCTTTACTTTTTTCCTCTAGTTATGAACTATGTCAGGGCTAAAATATATGAAAAAGTCACTTTAGTATCTAAGAAGGCATATACTCTGATATGTTAATATCTCAGTATTCACAATATAATGCTGAAACTTCTGTCCTCTTGCATAATGAAGCCATGCTATAGGACCAAATGTTCATCTAAAAATAGAATCCATTATGTATACCAGCACAGTCATTAGTTCCTTAGCATAGCAAGTAGTTCTGTCCCATAAAACTTTTCACTGAAGCATTCATTTCACACAGGTGCATTGTTTGCCATGATGCAATATAATTTCCAGACCACTGTTCCTAAGTGGGGACTTTGCACAATGCCAGGGAGAAATCTCATGAAAAATCATTACCACAATCCCCATTCCCTATGGAAGCAGAACAAAAAACCAAACATTCTAACAGGAGAAATGTGAATTTTACTATTCTGAAATGTATCGTGTAGAGGTGATGAAAGGCACACTTCCTATCACACCTGAAATTATCTAGCTCTCTCTGGTTTGCCCAGTTGAGTGTATGTCTCAGTTAAGGAAGGATTCCTACAAATTGGTAAGAAATGACATAATGCTGCAATTTAATAAGATAATATCTGCCTTTGTATCCAGAAATGAAAAATTAGCTATAAAGTAAAATAGTTACATAAGGTCATTCTTAAAACCACATTCACTCATTCAAGGGTGTGGCTAATTTAATTAAGTATGGAATTTACATAGTACTGTGATCTAAACAAGGGTCTCAAAAAATACAAATATAAGGTTAATAAACAGGACTTGAATTCTGAGGACATGGTTGGTAAGGATAAAACAAACAGCTAATACCTGTAACATTCAGGGAATGGAAAGTTAAAAAATTTTTAATCAACAGAATATAATAAAAAATCTATTTTGATTCAACCTCAGATATTGAGACTCATTCTAAAAAATGCTAGGAATTTATTGCCTTACTAAGCACAGTGTAAGGAATATTATCCAGTCATAGTCAAATAATTCAGAATCTGGTAGGGCCTGTAGTTGCTCATGTGGAGAATTACTTCTGAGTAGAAAGTAGGCCACGTTACAGGCAGGAAAGGCAAAGTGAGCACATCCTTTCAGGAAGTTTACTGAATTAATTTGTAAGGTCAGCTTGCTTTCTATCCGTGTTCACCTTGGCTGTACATTAGAATCAAATGAGGAGCTTTCAAAAAAAAAAAAAAAAAAAAAAAGTCCAATGTTCTGACCACACCCCAGACCAATTAAGTCAGATTCTCTGGAGGCAGGAAGCCCAGGCAGCAGCGTCCTTTGAGGCTCCCCCTGTGATTTCAGTGTGCAGCCCAACTTGAGAATACCTTCTTCACACAGTTTGTCTGTTTCTGGCAAATGTACTAGGCCTACTGAGGTTTCTTTTTCAAAGAAATCCAAGGAAAAACATCCTGCAGGTAAACTTAACTTTACATATTAAACGGCTTCTTCAAACAGCAAAAAGTTAAGAGCCAGAACATAGAGCCAGACTGAGCTGCCACTGTTGTTTCTATTCCTGACTCTGTCATTAACCAACTGTATGACCAGGGATCATGACTTAACCTCTGTGCACACTTCAGTTTACTCACTTTTAAATGTAGATAATAGTAGCACTGTCCTTCATAGGATTATGGAAATGATGAAATTGCGTATGTCTGCCAACACATACTATATATATGTGTAAGTTTACACACACTATGTGTGTATATATGTAGCACAGCATATAGACACATTATGTATGTATATATGTAGCATATATGCACAATATACATACTATTATAGACTATAAGTATACATATGCTACATATACTATATAAATATATGTATAAAAATATGTATATGCTATAAATATACAGACTATATATTATTAGAATTGTGCCTAGCATGGATAAAACAGCATATATGTGTTTGCTGTTGGTGGGGCTAAGGATAACGAAGATAATAAGAACAATGATGAAAAGGTATGTGCAAAGTAAATTAGTGAATATTACATACATCGCTAGATTTGAGAAACTTATTTATAATAGGTACCAACACCCTAATAAGTCAGTTGTTCAAAGTTTGCATTTTTGCCTTTTAAATTACTTAAAGTAAATTTAAAATATTTTAAAGTGGAAGAAAGTAATTATACTATTTATTGTAATATTTTGTGTGTGTGATAAATGTTTAAATAATCCAACTATCAATCTAAATTTATTTTACCAAAAGACAAAAAGAGACTTGTCTTGCTGATTAAATGTAGAAAGAGCTTGACAAGTGATAGGTTTGGCTGTGTCCCCATCCAAATCTCATCTTGAATTCCCCTGTGTTGTAAGAGGGACCTGGTGGGAGGTAATGGAATCATGCGGGCAGGTCTTTCCTGTGCTGTTCTCATGATAGTGAATAAATCTCACAAGATCTAATGGTTTTAAAAATGGGAGTTTCCCTGTAGAAACCCTTTTCTCTTGCCTGACATCATGTGAGACAAGCCTCTCACCTTCCACTATGATTGTGAGGCCTCCCCAGCCACATGGAACTGTAATCCCATTAAGCCTCTTTCTTTTATAAATTGTCCAGTCTTGGGTATGTCTTTATCAGTGGCATGAAAATGGACTAATACAGTAAATTGGTACCAGCAGTGTGGTGTTGCTGAAAACATATCCAAAAATGGGGAAGCAACTTTGGAACTGGGTAAAAAGCAGAGGTTAGAACAGTTTGGAGGGCTCAGAAGAAGACAGGAAAATGTGGAAAAGTTTGGAACTTCCTAGAGACTTGTTGAATGGCTTTGACAAAAATGCTGATAGTGATATGAACAATAAGGTCCAGGCTAAGGAGGTCTCAGATGGAGATGAGGAACTCATTGGGAACTGGAGCAAAGGTGACTCTTGTTATGTTTTAGCAAAGAGACTGGCAGCATTTTTCCCCTGCCCTGGAGATTTAGAGAACTTTGAACTAGAGAGAGATGATTTAGGGTATCTGGTGGAAGAAATTTCTGTTTTTTTTTTTTGTTTTTTTTTTTTTTTTTGAGATGGAGTTTCACTCTTGTTGCCCAGGCTGGAGTACAATGGCGCGATCTTGGCTCACTGCAACCTCCGCTTCCCAGGTTCAAGCAATTCACCTGTCTCAGCCTTCCCGAGTAGCTGGGATTACAGGCATGTGCCACCATGCCCGGCTAATTTTGTGTTTTTAATAGAGACGGGGTTTCTCCATGTTGTTCAGGCTGGTCCCGAACTCCCAACCTCAGGTGATCCGCATGCCTCAGCCTCCCAAAGTGCTGGGATTACAGGCATGAGCCACCACGCCCGGCCTGGTGGAAGAAATTTCTAACCAGCAAAGCATTCAAGAGGTGACTTGGGTACTGTTAAAGACATTCAGTTTTATAAGGGAAACAGAGCATAAAAGTTCAGAAAATTTGCAGCCTGACAATGCAATAGAAAAGAAAATCCCATTTTCTGAGGAGAAGTTCAAGCTGGCTGCAGAAATTTGCATAAGTAACAAGGAGCCAAATGTTAATCCCCAAGACAATGAGGAAAATGGCTCCAGGTCATGTCAGATGTCTTCGTGGCAGCCCCTCCCATCACAGGCCCAGAGGCCTAGGAGGAAAAAATGGTTTTGTGGGCTGGGCCCAGGGTCCCTGTGCTGTGTGTAGCCTAGGGACTTGGTGCCCTACATTCCAGCCACTCTAGCTGTGTCTAAAAGGGGCCAATATAGAACATGGGCCATGGCTTCAGAAAGTGCAAGCACCAGGCCTTGGCAGCTTCCAAATGGTGTTAAGCCTGTGGGTGCACAGAAGTCAAGAATTGAGGTTTGGGAACCTCTGCCTAGATTTCAGATGATGTATGGAAACACCTGGATGTCCAGGCAGAAGATTGCTGCGGGGGTGGAGCTCTCATGGACAGCCTCTGCTAGGGCAGTGCAGAAGGGAAATGTGGGGTTGGAGCCCCCCATACAGAGTCCCAACTGGGGCACTGTCTAGTGGAGCTTTGAGAAGAAGGCCACCATCCTCCAGATTCTAGAATGGTAGATCCACCTACAACTTGCACCATGCCTCTGGAAAAGCCACAGACACTCAATGCCAGCCCACGAAAGCAGCCAGGAGGGGGGCTGTACCCTGCAAAGCGACAGGGGTAGAGTTGCCCAAGGCCGTGGGAGCCCATCTCTTGCATCAGTGTGACCTGGATGTGAGACATGGAGTCAAAGGAGATCATTTTGGAGCTTTAAGATTTGACTACCCCACTGGATTTTGGACTTACATGAGGCCTGTAGCCCCTTTGTTTTGGCCAATTTCTCCCATTTGTAATGGCTCTATTTACCCAATGCCTATACCTCCATTGTATCTAGAAAGTAACTAGCTTTCAGTTTTACAAGCTCATAGGCAGAAGGGAATTGCTTTGTCTTGGATTAGACTTTGGACTGTGGACTTTTGAGTTAATGCTGAAATGAGTTAAGACTTTGGGTGACTGTTGGAAAGGCATGATTGGTTTTGAAATACTAGGACATGAGATTTGGGAGGCGCCAGGGGCAGAATGATATGGTTTGGCTCTTTCCCTACCCAAATCTCATCTTGAATTCCCATTTGTTGTGGGTGAGACCTCTTTCTTTTGTAAACTGCCCAGTCTCAGGTATGTCTTATCAGCAGCAAGAAAATGGACTAATACAACAATGTCTCCATCAGTACCATCAACAATCTTGAGTTGGCAAGAAAATGAACTACAGAACAACCAAAAATGCCTACTCTACCTACAGCATTTGTAATTCAAACAAAAGAGCATGGCATTATATCAATACCAAGTACCCAGGGATTCTATCTGTAACAAAGTCAAAGGAATTTTCTCCATAACAGGAAGTAAAATTATGAACAATATGCAGAATGCATTTCCTTCACATATTCTGCCAATCCAATATCTCAAAACATTTTTTGGCATCAAAAAGTACAAATATTCCATTATAATAGCTTGATAGCATGGAAAGTATCCAATTTAATTTCTCCTAAAATAGTGGGAAGAGCTAAATATATGCAACTTACGAAACCAAGGAATAATTTTGTAATTAAATTATATTAGGAGTAATGAATTTTTGTGGTACTACATGTTTCTAAACTCTGGTTAAAATGTATTAAAACGAGCATTGCTGTTGTTATGCCCATAATGAAGTGTGGTGATGGTGAAATAAACATCATATTAACACATTTCTACTCTAAAAATGATTCCAAAGAAGCTGCAATGAAACCATCTCAAAATGACCAGCCTAATTTTAAAATATACTTTAAGAGGCTACACTTCAATTAGAAATTCTGCCAAAAAAATCATGTATCACAGTCTCTAAGAAGAACCTGTAAATGATTCCATTCTAATAACATTTATTTGTATGTTGTGTCTACATAAGCTAAGGCATCACGACATGTCTATTCTACGCTAGCCAGAGTTCACTGGTGCAAAATCTTTGGGGAGTCACAGAAGTGAAAAGAAGGTAACGTTAATAAAAACGGAAAAACTTAACCTGGAAGTTGATTTGGTGAGGATAGATTTGTTCCTCAGCAATCTGAACCTTGGCTTAGTGGCTAAACTATCCTCAAAAACACTAAAAGTTTAATCTCTAAGGTCTTGGTCAGTAGGGAGGAAGAGGAGTGGCCTGATGCCCATGTAGTTGTCATAATCCTAAAGTGATTATCTTAGGAAAAAGGCACAGGCAACCATGATTATGTCCAATTCTTCTTGTGAATAATACAATTTTCTCCTATCAAAGTCCTCTAAATCATCTTAAAAGTTGTTCCACACGATGCTTCAAATTTCCAAGTTTCCAAGAAACTTTCACCTATGATGGAGTATTTATTAGCGAACTATCCCCAGAGGGAAAGTCTTTTAAATAATAAATCCTTCTTTTGTCTTCCATGGCTCTGTCCCCAAAACATTATGAAATACAGAAATAAACATCTTATTTGCCCAAACAGACCTAAGCTTCAATGTTTCAGATCAAAAGACCACAGCAGAGTCTAAATAGAAAACAAGTCAGTGTCGCCTTGAAGAAGAAAATAGGAATAAAAAGATATACATAAATAAATGGCCACTTGGTTTTCAAAACAGCACATTTTTGTGGTCTCTAATACTTATGGACAACTGTTTGGTCAGAGAGTAATTGTTTATTATGTAGCAATAATAAAAGCCACCACAAAGGATGGAGAGTTTACAAAGTAGCAGGTGTTAGGTTAAGTCATTCATTTTACACATCGAATATTCACAACAACACTAAGAGAGTAATACCCACCTTATAGATAATAACGAAACCAAGGCTTGGATTTTTAAAGAGATTCACTGAGGGTGACTCATTAAATACACAGCAGAGCCAGATTGTGACAATCCACATCTGTCACAGCTTCAAAGCTGGTTTCCTCAACCAACTTTGGGCTTCCCAAATTAGGACTGTTTTAGGAAAACCAGACTTGGCTTCAAACAAAAGTGTTCACCTAATATGTTCCAATCTCTCTTAACCAAGGAATCATTTTAAAACCCTTCATTTGGAGGCATCTATGTTAAGTTGTTAAGCACTATGCATCTGCATTAAGCAGTTCCTAGGTAAGGATTCCAGCAAAAGTAGTTTATTTTAGAGGTGGTTTTAGAACACAATCAGGAGTGGAGAAGTGAGACAGGAAGGGAAGGAAGCCCATAAGGGGAACATTTTCAAGCCAGTTACCACTGTGGGTAACTGGGCTTAATCCCACTAGAGAGTTCTGGGATATAATATAAAGAATGCACCTTTAAGTTATCCCACCCAAGAGGTGAGGGAGCTGTGGTATTTATCCACTGAATCTCATTGGTGAGGGTGAGTATGAATTGCCAGGAACTTCTGGGCAGCTGCATGGGTAGCAACGTGAGTTCTAGTAGCCAGACAAAGCAAAACAATGCAGGCACTGGCCAGCCACTGGAGCTCAGCTTATGTTCTCAGGAGTGGTGAGGAAGAGGGTGCGGATATGGCACTGTGTCTGTTCTAGCTATTAATATCATCAATACTGGTGAAGGAAATTCAAGGAAGGTGAAGGAAAGGACTTAGTCCCCAGATGCTGCTGCTTAGTCAACAATGACTGACACACTGCCCCAGGCCAGGGAACAATCCCAGCCCTCACAAAGCAATCCTCATGTGAATTTTGCTGGGGTTTTTTTCCAGATAATGTAAGTTATTGTTTCAACTTTTAGAGAAAGCTACCAAATAAAATAAACAGCACTTATCTTCTAAATTTATAACTACATCATTGCATTTAATCACTCAGTGGACTCTTGAATGACCTATCCCATTTACCATACACAAGAAGGGTCAAAGTTGACAATTTTGGGATACCCTAGAGAAGTATATCCCAAAGAGAAAGCCCCACTGCTAAAAATCATTAATGAAATGTGTGGTGCCCAGTAGTTCTTTATGGAAGCCAGACTATTTTTAATAGGAAATCACTAGATCTTCTTGTTGACATTTATGATGCATCATTCAAAATATTTTTGAACTCTGCACTCATGCTGAAAAATGTTACTGTGACTTATGTAAATATTTAACTTTTAAACTTTGCTTTTGAACTCTGTAGAAATTTAAGGTTATCATAAGAGAAGACTATCTATGGTTGCCATTAATGGAAACTGAATCATCACCCTGTACAAACATTCAGAATGGTGTCTCATGCAAATTCACAGGCCAGAACAAGATGGCAGATGGCATGGATGGTAGAACCAATCTTTCTTGTCCTAAGTCTCCAGAAATGACTAAATATGCAGGTATAAATTTAAATCTCTAATCTAGGATCACAGGTAAACAAAAAGAATTACACTTTTTGAACCACAAAGTATGAAACGCAGAAAATAAATGAGATAAGAATGAAGTAGGAAATCAGAACCCAGCAGTCCACAGGCATTAAAACATAACAGATCCTTGGGCCATCCAAACCAGGTGGTGAAATGTCAGCTCTATGAGTGATATGAAGAAACTGAAGTTAGAGCTCCACCTTACACCAGTCCTCATAATACATTACATATGGATTAAAACCCTAGATTAATAATGGTGATGAGAAGGAATCAGAAATATCTTAAAGGAAGCAAAAAGTGGGGAGGTAGTTGGAATGTAACTACATCAAAATTTAAAGCTTCAAGTCATCTTTTGTTACCCATAAATTAGATGTTAAGAAAGTCAAAGACAAACCACAGACAGGAAGAGTGTAATTGCAACATTTATAACAGCCAAAGGAGTACATCTAGAATACACAGAGAACTGTCCACACAAGGACAAGAAATATAAATAGGCAATCCATGTAAGGAAAAACTGAAATGATCAATAAATGTATGATAATATACACAGTTTACTAGCAAATCAGGCAACGGCAGATTAAAACAAGGTAATATATTTAGGTAGCAGAAATTGTAGCAGATACACAGTTTACTAGCAAATCAGGCAATGGCAGATTAAAACAAGGTGATATATTTAGGTAGCAGAAATCAGTTGGGCAAAAATTAAAATATTTCCTATTACTGTTGGTTGGGCTTAAGAAAACAGTTCCACTCATAAGAAGGGTAGGGTTATAAAATGGTACAGTCATTCATTATAATTTAGGATAGGTGTAGCCTTGAATCAGCAATCGCACTTCTGAGCATTTACCCTAGGGAATCCCTGACCCATATTCCCAGAGAGGGCTACACACAGCTGACTATGACTCCATATTATAGGATTCTTTGTAACCCCAAATTAGAAACAAACACCAAGAATCCATCAGTGAGAACTTCTGTATTCTTAAATAAAATTTGGTAATCAATTCTTTAACATATGATAGAGCAATATGAAAGAATGTGATACATACACATGTACTAACATGAAAAATTCCCTAAGATGGACCAATTTAACAGAATGATATAGACACACATGTACTAACTTGAAAAGTTCTCTAAAACACACTATATGGTAAAAAGGAAATTGTGGAATAGTTAATACGATGTGACTTAGCATAAAAATGGACATAAGCAAAACAAAATGAAATATGTCCATAGTTACACGTGCACAAATTTATTCAAAAGAGTCCTAGAAAGAAACCATGAAGCTATTACTATTAGTTGACTCTGAATAGAGAACTAGGATTGGAGTCAGTGGGAGAGTGCGGTTTAAAGATAGTTACATTGCTTTACTCTTTTACAGATAAAAAGTTATTGTATATTATCCACAATATTAAAAATAAATAAAATTTGTAACAAAAAAGAAAGTAATGGGAGTTCTTCATGTAAAACGTGTGTTTTTCCTCCCATTCCTTTTCAAATTTAATGATGTGTTCCTTTTCCCTTCCCCCAAGCTCCAGTTTTATGAAGACAAGGAAGAGTTTACTGAACTATATTGAACTTCTTGGATCTGAACTAGTGGTGACCAGTTTTATTTTTACACCAACCTTGGCACAGAAGCAGGGCATCAAGTTGCAAGGCAAAGGTCTAATTTTTTTCATATTCTAGCAGGATAGGTTTTGGTTAGCTCTTTAACATTGACATTTTTTTCTTCTATAGCCTTTCTTTCAAAACCGGTGGAGCAGATTCTTATAGTTCACGTGGTTTTCACAGCTAATACATCCTGTGTTGGTTTCCAGTGTTCACATGGCACGGATCCAAAGAAAAGTTATCGCCTAATGTAGGCCACCTCTCGAGTACTCAGGCTGTGCAGGACTCCCTCCTCACCCATGACTTACAAATAAATTCATCCTCTTCACATCACCTACACTTACACAAGAAAAACCGCTCTGCTTAAAATAGCCATATTCAGAAACTCAATTTTTGCTCATTTTATTCAATAAGATTTACAGAGCCAACAATACAGTGAAAAGAATTATTAAAATAAGTCCAGAGCTGGTACAAAGCATGAACATTTATCCCTAATAATGATATTCATCTTTATCTGCTTCCAGCAACTCCAAACATTCTGTCAGTGTTTCACTAAAGCACATTTCTGCTACCTAAAAATGACTTGCTACTTCTTTAGTTTTTAATTCCTAAATTCATCATCTGTGCTGTTTTCTTTGTCACCTATCATTTCTATGGTGACAAATCAAAGGAGGGGTTTTGGAAGGCAGCATGTCATTGTCTACAGAGGGGAAAAGCCAGTGGCTTGAAATAAGTGGCTCTGATACAAGATCTGATGTAGCCATGAGAAGAGAAGGACATGCATAGAACATCATACAATGTGACCATTTACCGCCAATGCTATAAAAAAGAAAAACACTTGTAAAATCCCCTCTGCTAGGGATTTCTGCTCACCTCTGAGCAGACTAGGCCTCAGATGATTGCTAACCCAAGTGCTTTGGTATAAGCTTTGTGGACCAAAGGGGAATATATTGGAAGAGGCCCAAAGGAAGAAGAGAGGCATATTACAATAAATACCAATGCAAGCTTCCCACAATGGAAAACACAGTGTATAAAATCAAGGGATAAACTTAAAGGTATCACATTTTTTTGTTTTCTGAGAGATTATCTCTACGGTACATGTGGCAGATTCCTAAAACTAATTGCCAGATAAAAAATATTTTTTAAGGCCGGGCGCGGTGGCTCACGCTTGTAATCCCAGCACTTTGGGAGGCCGAGGTGGGCGGATCACGAGGTCAGGAGATCAAGACCACGGTGAAACCCCGTCTCTACTAAAAATACAAAAAAAAATTAGCCGGGCGTGGTGGCGGGCGCCTGTAGTCCCAGCTACTCGGAGAGGCTGAGGCAGGAGAATGGCGTGAACCTGGGAGGCGGAGCTTGCAGTGAGCCGAGATCCAGCCACTGCACTCCAGCCTGGGCGACAGAGCGAGACTCCGTCTCAAAAAAAAAAAAAAAATATATATATATATATATATATATATATATATATATATATATATTTTTTTTTTAAAGTGGCCCTCTAAGTAGCATCATGATTGTACCATTCATTCATGTACCTTCAAATGATCTTATGCAAAAATGCCCACTAAAAGCTTGGCGTGTCATCTTTTATGTGCATGCACCATTTCTTCTAGCACACATTTACTCTAATTCATCACTTAGAGTCGTCCATCTCCTAAAAGTGGATGAATCACTCTTACTGGTTCCAGGACTGGGCTTAAAGCCAGAAAGAAAATGACAAACTTGAAAGCATGGTAAGTTTAATTTTTTTTCTTAAATCCTCTCATCTTTTGGATTCTAAGATATATGATCACTAAGAAATAAGCCTCCAAATTCTGATAAACGACTGAGAGATGACTTTGGTATTTAGAAAGTGAAAAGTAAAATTTACTATTTCTATCTCTTGGCTAGAACTGTAAAAGTAATACCCATGAAAAGAAAAGCAGTAATGGGATAAAAGGAATTGCTACCACATTATCTGTTTCAGTTGGTCATAAAGAGCATTACAACCAAGACTAAAAAGTTTGTGTAAAAAATGAAAACAAATTTTCCTACATTTGAAAATAAGCATCGGTCAAGATACTGGGTTCACAATAGAGATGCAACAGAGAGCCTTTGGTCCTAAACCCTTTTTCTTTATTAAGGAAATAAATATTGATGATTGGTCTAGAGGGGACCTTAACTGAGTTGCCATGAATTATTTAAAAATCCCAGAATATCTTCTGTTGCTTTTATAGAAGCTTGATCTACAAGTTGAAAAATCAAACTGACAGTTTGGTCTCTCGTACAAACACCCAACCTTTAGAAATGCTCTAGGCATTATAAGTACATCTTTCATGAATATAGTTTCAACAGTTCTAAAAATATCCTTCAGGAGAAGAAAAAAACACCCAAAAAACAAAACCTCTTGCAAGCCATTGTTTCACACATAACAGCAGGAAACCAAACAGAATGTCTAAGCCAAAGCGATTAACACACCCAATAATAAATGTGAGCATTAAGTAGGAAATCTTACTCATACAATTTTTGACATTAGCATAGGGTCTGTGGTTTACCTCCACTTCTACAGCCACACATGGTTCCAGGGCACACTGATTTAGAGTCTAACTCCAGGACAACAAGACTGAAATTCGCCTTTTGAATGATGTGTAAACAGGCTCATTCAGGAGTGGCCCTGGGGCCAGACACAGGTGTAATTGAGCTTGCCTCAGAGACAGAAGGCAAAGCTGACAGGCAACTCCAGGAACTCTGGATATAAGAAACTAATGTAGAGTTTTGAAAGAGCTAACAATTTGTTACTCCTTCATCAGTAACTGTGGAGGTTCCAGCTATTTTAATGGTATACTATTACTATTCTATTGTTTTCAATATGTATTTAGCATTCTCAATAAACCCTATCTCATTTCTCCATATATCAAAACTTACAGAACAAAAACATTCTATATTCTGCGGCCTCTGAGGTTCAAGTGTAGGACTGTGGCAACGATGCTTGAAATAATAACCACTTTCCATGAGTGTTCTCATCTAACTGCCCATTAAACTCCAAATAAATCTTACGATCAGCAGATATTCTACTTTTTAATAATTCAGTACAGAATCATCAATTGGTTTCATAACAAATGAGATAATAAATTCATGCTATTGTGGGCAGAAAGCTAATTTAGTAAGAAATTCCTGACAACTGGAGGAATAAGCTAAAGGAATTTTATTCTTGGTTTTCTGACATGAACAAATTATCAAGGCCAAATTCCTGCTGATTCTGAGAGAGTCCTTAATGAACAGCACAGGGGAAAAGAGACAGAAAGAAAAGCCAAGGGGTACGGCTATTGGGTCAAAAGTTATTTTCTCATCATTTTTCTTCATCCTTTATGGGTGGGGACTTAAATCAGTAACGCTGACTAATTATGTTCTACACCAAATGTAATTGAAATTTCCCTGTTCTTATCCTAACACATAATATAAACAGAACCAAAAATACCAATTGCTCTAGAATTTAGCAAATCTAATATTTCAAACTAGTGACTTTGAAAAGTCCAAAGTCCTAAGAATACCTTAGATATTTTTTAAAAGTAGAACCTTTAAATAAACTGCCAAAGATCTGTGAAATGGATGTTCTTCTATAGATAAGATACATAAATGCTTTTCAAAGTAATAAACAACTGAAAAATGTAAGAAAGGCATATCTCATTTCTTACCTTGTTTTGATCTGTCCAGTAAAAGAAAAATCCCTGAGGGTCAGTCCTCAAAATAATTGGAGTAACAACAGTTGAGTCCTAGAAATGTAAGAAGAAACACGAATATCAACATATATCATTGGAGAAAAATCTGTCCAGGAGTTATTTAAGAAGTAATAATTGCAGAGATTCTCCAAAGTAGTCAATTATTAAGAAAAACTTCGAAAGAAATTAGACATGGCATTTTTAACTTCATGGAATTATCCATTACGTAACTGATAATCAGAAGACTTCCTAATAATCAGAAGACTTATACATAACTTGTAAAGGAAAAAGCATTATGCATTTATTGATTAAGGTATGTTTTCTATTAAAAATCTATATTTAGTTTTTCAAATAATTTTAACACTAAACATCATTACATACTTTTATGATTAATATTAACTAAAATCCATGCTTAAGAATAGGATTTTAAATTACATTTACTCCATAAAATGATTTTTAATTGTAATAGAGTAAAACATAGTATTTGAGCATCACTGTTTCCAAGGTAACAGTAAATAAGGCCATCTTCTACATATTCAGAAAGATATATACAAACTTGCTGCAAATTTCAATTTTACATGCTAAAATAAAACATAGGTAAATAGTCTTCTGAGTTTAAAGCATGCATAGTATAAAGCAAAACTTGCATACATTGTAATTATAATATTAAACATTTCTAAAATGTGTGTTCTTTTCTCTTAGCAATTTTCAGAAAGACATACCATATGCACAAGAAAATACATGTTACTGGATATGAATTTTTATACTGAAACACTCAGGCCTTTGCAGGAATTGCATTTTTTAGAGACATAAATTGCCAGTTTTTTCAATTTTTTCATACACATAACCATAGTGTGTCGTATCATCCAGCTTATTAAAAGAACTTGTAATGAAAATTAGAACTTCCAGAGATAATTTTGGCATTTGGGACTTTTTTCTTCCTAATGGGCAGAGCAGTATGAATGATTTTAATCTACATATTAAGTTTTATCGTAAGAGCCTGGTTCTGGAAGATGTTCTCTTGGGTTCAAATTCCTGCCTGTCCCGTCTCGGTGCATAGCTTTACACGACTGAAAAAAGAAGGGGATAATCCTAATACCTAACTCAGAAGGTTGTTGTGAGAATTAGCTAGGATAATTTGGGGTAAAGCATCTGGGCATGTTTGCCACATAAAAATGTTCATTATTATTATAGTGGATTATATTTAAAAACAGATGTATCAAAATACTAAATGTAAGTTTATCAGGATATTCTGTGTTACTGTAGTAAAATATACAGAAGATAACATTTACTCTTTTCTAATATGCCTTTCAGTGGTATTACATGCATTCACCTTGCTGTGCTGCCATCAGCACCATCCATCTTCGGAACTTTAAATCTTCCCAAATTGAAATGCCACATGCATTAAACACTAACTCCTCATTCCCTCTTCCCCCCATAACCTGGCAACCACCATTCTTACTTTCTGTATCCATGAATTTGACTACTCCAGGTAATTAAATAATTTGACTATTCTAAGTAGTTATATAAGTAAAATTATGTAATATTTGTCCTTTTGTGTTTGGTTCATTTTATTTGGCATAAAATCCTAAAACTTCATTCAGGGAGCATGTGTCGTATCTCCTTCCTGTGTAAAGCTGAATAATATTCCATTTATGTATATGCCATGTTTTGTTTATGCATTCATCCACTGATGAATATCTAGGTTGTTTCCATCTTTTGGCTATTGCGAATAATGCTATTATGAACATAGGGGCACAAATATCTATCTGAGTCTTTGGTTTCAGTATATACCCAGAAGTGGAATTACTGGATCATATGATAGTACTATGTTTAATTTTTTGAGGAACTGCCATTCTGTTTTATGCTGATATTCCATATACACATCCTTAACATGCAGTTTGAAAAATATCTTTTACAAGGACTGTGCTGTTGCAAGGAATTTCAGCTAGAATTTTAAAATTTCCCAATTACTTCTAAATGTCAAAAAAAGACATTTGGAAATAAACTTGATATTATAATGAAAGAATAATTTTTAAAATATTTGAGGCTTCTTTCATGAGACTGCATGCATAACAGTTCACACCAATGTTTCCAATAAATCATAGCAATATTTTCAGTCCTGTTTTGTTACTTCTAGAAGTTGGCAAAATAAAAGTTTTGACAGGCTGCACACAGCACACATTCCCACTTCTAGAGGAATTTAGAATAAACTGTAGGTGTAACTTATCTTTTTCAGGTCAGTTCCTTTTCTTATCAGAGCATCTGACAAAATTCTAATCAAAATCTTGGTGGCAATTCCCTGCAAGGATCCCAGACAACCAAACATTTAAGTGAGCAGAATAAAACTTCTCAGGGAGGCTGAGGCAGGAGAATGGCATGAACCCGGGAGGCAGAGCTTGCAGTGAGCCAAGATTGTGCCACTGCACTCCAGCCTGGGCGACAGAGCGAGACTCCATCTCAAAAAAAAAAAAAACTTTTCAAAATTTATATTTAGGAACACTGTTCTATGCTGCCTAGTTTGTTTCAGATACTTCCATTTCTAGCTTATTCCTTCCCCTCCTTCAAAATTAACCCTTCTTTGTTCAATGTTTTCTTGACCCCACTCTTCCGGCCACAGTTCCTGTTAGGTGATCATTTATCTCGGCTCCCTGCCCGCTTCCTTCATAATCACCTCTAACATTCCAAGATCAGCTGGAACTTGGCATTCTTGCCATGCAAAGTAGGATCTGACCCAGAAATATATGAATGTCTATTTTCAATTCCACCTGCTTGTTTTCCCACCTCCCACATAGCTGCTAGTATCTATATTCTCCCCATACCAAAGTAGCCACTCAACCCAGATCCCAAATATTCTTAATTGTCAGAACATATGCCCAGGTTTGAAACTTGAAATATATGACCACCCTTCATTGACAAAGGAGCTGCAGATGGGTTGCGACTCTTGGGACCTTTGACTGTAGAATGATGAAGACAGCTCTCAGATAGTCTATATTTTAATCCTTTACCTCTTCATCAACATCTATAACGTGTATTTCATAAGACTGTGGTTTTGAAACTTGCATATGCATCAAGTTCACTGAGAGATCTTGTAAAAACACAGATTGCTGGGCTCTTTCACCAGAGTCCCTCATTTAGTAGCTCTGGGACGGAGTCTGAAAATCTGGACTTCTAAGAAGCTCATGGTGATGCTGATGCTGTTGGTCCAGGGGCCACACTTATAAAACCACAGATGTAGGCCTACAATGGGCGAGGCTTTGGGTCAGGAATACGATGATGTTTACCTCCAAGAACACTTGTGACCTTAGAATGCAGGCAAACCATATCTTGTGAGTATATTGCTTCTAAGAATTCAATTCTAATTTACTTAAAGTTATATTTTTTCTGATAAATGTTTGTCTGTAAAAAAGAAAACTAATAAACATACTTCTCTTAAGTTAGTAATAGCAGATAATGTTCAGTCAATTTCTACTTGCTGCTCTTTATTTGATAGAATACGTTTTACTGTCATTCCTGTATCATCAATAGTGAAGACTAATATAGTCATTAAGGAGATGTTATTTAGTAATTTACAAGAATCTCTAAAGAGTCTTTACCCAAATCAAAAACGATCAAGGGGCAAAGCAAAAGACCTTAACAAAACCTCGAAATCCTGAAGAATGAGAAACAACTCAGCAAGAAAACAAAGAGTCACTGGAATCAACATTAACATTACAATGATCTGCTCATCAGTGCACTGATAGAAGTCAATAATAAATACTAAAGAAACTGAGACGAAATGACAAAGGCACTACTAATCCAAACTCACTTCTAATACCAGTATCCCTTTTTATAAAAATCCCTGACTGAATAGTAACCGATACATCCTCAACATTTGCTCTGAGCCAACCACTGTGGTGAACTTCACATGGCTTTTCTCCTTTAATACTTATGACAACTTAAGAGGTAGACGCTATTATTATTCCCATTTTACAGATACCTAGACCAAGGCTTGGGCTAAGTAACTTGCTCAAGGAAAGCCAGTTAAGCTGGTACGGGAAGCACTGGAAATTAAACCTTCAAGTACGCGCTCTATAACAGTGCTTCTCAACTTTTTTCCATTATTGCCCTGCAAGGGAGCCTTTTTAGGTTTTTATTTTTCTAATCATCCCCTATGACATCTCAATATTACAGATAGGGTGAATATCTGTTTATATGCTGTATGTATAACTATGCTTTATACCAAAAAAAAAAAAAAAACCAGTAAGATTTTTTTTGTTCCCCAAAACCACTTTTCATTTCCTTGGAAGCGACATGGCCCCTGTTGAGAATGGATGCCCTATACTGGTGCTGTCCAATACAGGAGCTGCTGTGGCTCCCTTGTGACTACTGAGCACTTGAAATGCGACCGCTGAGACTAAGATGTGCTGCAAGATTTCAAAGACTAAGAATGGAAACAGGAATAGAAAATAGCTCTCTAATGATTTCTGACATTGATTACATGTCAAAATGGCTACACTGGATTAAGTTAAATATAGTATTCATATTAATTCCATCTGTTTCTTTTTTACTGGTTTTAATGAGGCTACTAGAACATTTACAAGTGTCCTATGTGGCTCACGTTATATTTCTGTTAGGCAGGGCAACTCCAAACCTTCACAGGGACACTCTTTAACAGGGAGATTTCTCACAAAGCAATCTCAGTGCTCTTGTCACACAATTCCAGCAAGGCAGTTTATGGTTTTATCCACATATGCAGCTACCATTTAATTTTTAACATTTAAATAGTACAAAATAAATCTAACTTCTTCTCTAAGTGTCAGTTCTTCCATGTCTAACTAGAGCCGTCATGCTGCTACCCTCTGAGCTACGCTTTACCAGGCTGAGGTATGTCGCCAGGTTTATCGTGGCCTCCTCCCCAACAACTCACATGTTGAAGTCCTAACCCTCAGTACCTCAAAGTGTGACCTTATTTAGAGATAGGGTCTTTACAGATATGATTAAGTTAAAAGGAGGCCTTAGAGTGGGCCCTAATCCAGTATGACTGGTGTCCTTATAAGAAGAGGACATCAGGACACAGGCATGTACAGAAGGAAAATGATGTGAAGATGCAGGGAGAAGCAGGCCATCTACCAGCCAAGACCAGAGGCCTGGAACACATCCTTCCCTCAGGGCCCTCAGCAGGAAGCAACCCTGCTGACACCTTTAGCTCCCACTTCCTCCCAAACTGTGAGAAAATAAATTTCCGTTGTGTAATCCACCCAGGCTATGGTCCTTTGTCATGGAAGTCTTAGTAAACTACTACAAAGTATAACCCTAAACCTCAAGGCTTATGTCAAGGGCCAGTCCTGACCCATGGCCCATTCCTCAGCACCACTGTCAGAAAGTCTCCTGGCCAAGCTTGACCACAATTCTCACTCCACAGCGATTCTCATGTTTTGATGGTATTACAAGAGAACACACATGAATACAGGCATGCACTTCTAAACTAATCAACACCACAGAGTCAACAGGAAAAGTAACAAGCGATGTTCCACAGGGATTGCCCAAGACTTGCATCAGGAAGCAGCAGAGCCAAATACAGCAAATAAAGACACTGGGGAGAAAACAGCTACGCAACAGACAGTCGCAAAATCAGATGTGATGCCTGTCAAACTAAACATGAGCAATACAGCCCCGACTATGAAATGAAATAAATGTAGTCTTGGATGCCAGATGAGGAATTAAGATCATTGAAGTAAAACATCCGTGTGTATCAGCATTGATGAGACTTTTCCTCCAGGGGTATGTCTACTCTGAAATTTCCCAAAATAAAGAAATTTCAGCAGAAGAGACGAAGAAGGTCCAGAGTAAAGGACGCAAAACAGTGGAGAGAAGCAACGTGAAGATACTGGCTTCCTACAGAACAAGCAGAAAAATCCCTTTTAATACAATGTAGGGAAATGTTGGAAGAATTGTTTTTCAAGTGCCATGCAAGATACTTCACATAATCCACGACAGAACCAAATAAAGGCCCAGATCCCAAATCAACCGAGGTGCCCCTGGCTTAGTGGGGGCATCAGATGAGAAAAACCAATAATTTCAATAACATATAGCTCTGGTGGGTATGCAGTGGCACCTCATTGTGTTTTTTAATTTGCATTTCTTCAATGCCTAATGATGTTAAACATCTTTTCATGTACTTATTGGCCTTTGGGGTTGCGGGGAGGGCGGTGAACTGGCCGGATACTATTAAAAGCATAGTATATCATTTATCATTTTCATCAGTGGTTCTCAACTGGGAGCAATTTTGCACCCCAGAAGACTTTCAGCAATGTCTGGAGCCAATTTTTGTTGTCACTACTGGGGAGTTTTGCCACTGACACCCAGTATCTAGAGTGAGGGATGCTGCTAAATATCATATAATACACAGGCCAGACTCCACAACAAAAAATTACTGGGGCCAAATGTCAATGGTGCCAGGGTTGAAAACATGGTTTTAATGGTTTCTGGTTGACTTTATAAGTCTAAAATCCTGCAAGGACCTACGCAGTACATATGCAGGCCCTTGCCATCCAACCACATTATCTGAGCCACACTCCCCTGTGCTAATTCTGCTTCTCTTCTTCAAAATCTTGTGTTCCTTGGCTCTTTGGAATACCCACACCTGCTGTTCCCTCCACCTGATACATTCTTCTACTCATGTTGGCCTAAATCCCACTTGTCATAAATAGAATTTTCCAGGGAAACCTTCCATGCTTCCTATACTCACTTGTACTTTTTTTCCTTCATAGCAGTTATAATGAAAATAATTGTACCTCTATTTGCTTAGCATCTGTCTCCCCAGTAAGGGCAGGCATGAAATCATTAATCATCATCAATCCACAACACTAGCACAATGCTTAAAAGAGACATCAGTACATTTTTAAAGCATGACTGGTGAGTGAATGGATGAAGGGGTGGAAGGTACTGCAGCAAATAAAAACAAGGAAGATTCTGAAAAACATCTGTTGGGGTTGCTGGGAGCCATGTTGCCCACAGCCATGATAAAGAAATTTCAAAGTAGTGGTGAGGGCAGAAAAAGGCTTTGGAGGGCTGAGAAGAAGTGGGTAGGAGGTGAGGACAGGCAGACAGTGACTATAAGTTACACTTGCATAGTAGAGGGAAGGAGATGAAGAAGAAGACAGTAACTAAAGGAGGAAAAGGGACTGGGGAACATTGTGTTGGTTTTGAGGTTGGGATTTTTACTAGTAAAGGCATATTGCTATGTTCTTAGGAAAGCTTCAACTGAGGGGAAACTCACATAGACACTGTTAAAAGAAAGGGGAGTGGTGTCAGATAATAATGAAGTCAGGATTCAGAGATGCCAGGAAGGTCGAGCTCCAAAATATAAATGCAGAAGGTGAGGTATTTCTCATGGACAGGAGGGCAGCTGGAATAATGGAGGTGGCCCAAGTACATTAAACGAGGAGTGGAGAAGGGAGGAAATTAAAAGCATCGTTCCAGGGACTTCCATTGCCTCTGTACACAAAGAATAGTGTAGGTGGAAGTTTATTATAAATCAGATTTAGAACTATGTCTTGTTACTTTTCTCACTTTAACAATAAAGCACAAGTATTCTTTTTTCTCTTTGTGAATCATTATAGTGATAGAATGTTTTCACAACCATGCATCTTTTGTTCTGTCACTCCCAACACTTCTGAATTTCTTTAAGGGCAATTTTCATTGCAATATTTGGGTGTATGGATGAGCATATTTTTCAGAAAATAGGAACTAATGGTAAAATTTACAATATGAGAAATAAATACATTAAGCATCATCATCTTCAACCAATATTGAATTGCAGTGTAGTATACACTCAATCTTAAGACATATTTGGTCCTTAAATGAAGTCAGCACTGTAACAACAGTGAGCTCTGCATTGCCAACAAATAGCTTGCTTCTCAAACGCACATGGAGAAATCTCATTTAAGAAGGCCACAGAGTCCCTTAGGACCCTAGGAGATTTCAGATGGAATGGAAGGACAAGGAGCAAGGTGTTCCAACCAATGCAACACAACACCTCAAAGGTCATGAAGGTCTCATGGGAGCATGACTGCCCTCCAGGTCTGCCTCAAGGCTGCACACTCCCCTGTGTGAACCCACTGTGAGCCAAACAGCAGACATTTCCTTCATTCCACAAATATCCCCTGAGCATCAGCACCTCCCAGTGCCGGGCCTATGCTCTCCCTTGGGGAAAAAAATAATAATGATAATTATAAAGCTATAGCCCTCCAGAAGTCCTGCTCTAGTTGTAATATAAACAAAGCATATCCACCTCCCTGCACAAGTAATATAGATCTGGCCTCTCAGTTGACACTGTCTTGCATTCTGCATCGTGCTTGAGAGCAGGCAACTTACCCTCTACACTTCCTTCATGCCTATCATATTCTTATTCTTCCCATGATCCATGATTTCTATGAAAGGCCATGGGACCAGCCTTAATAGGAATCGGCAAAAGACAACATTTGCACGTATGTCGAGAAGAAGAAAAGGTGGAGTAACAGATATAAAGAGTCTTGCTGAATACAATGTCACTTACTCGACAATGAAAAAAAGACCTTTAACACCATACCTGAATACCTGTCTTTCCACGTGCATGTTTCTGCACTGACTGACTGATGTAGAATATCTTTAAAGACTATAGAGCATACATTGCCCCCTCCTTTTTTTTTTGTTTTGTTTTGTTTTGGAGTCTTGCTCTGTCGCCCAGGCTGGAATGCAGTGGTGCGATCTTGGCTCGCTGCAACCTCTGCCTGCCTCCTGGGTTTAACTGATTCTTCTGCCTCAGCCTCCCAAGTAGTCGGGATTACAGGTGTGCACCACCACACCCAGCTAATTTTTGTATTCTAGTAAAGACGGGGTTTCATCATGTTGGCCAGGCTGGTCTTGAACTCCTGACCTAAAGTGATCCACCTGCCTTGGCTTTCCAATATGCTTGGGATTACAGGCGTGAGCCACTGCGGCTGGCCTGCCCTTTCCGTCTCAAAGCAGCGATGAGGTTTTCCAGTGCTCACACATCTTGCACAGTGTAGACAAAAACGGACTGTACATACACCATGAAAAATAGCTATTTTGAAGACAATAGCTCAAAAACTGAGTTTGCAGGGATCTAAGCTTCATATGTATGAATCCTAAAAATAACAGAGATTCTTTGGAAAAGTCTATCAATCTCTTTAAACTTGTATTCATTTAGACTCTATTAAAAGTTTTTGTTGGCAATGTTCGGTGGCTCACGTCTACAATCCCAGCACTTTGGGAGGCTGAGGCGGGTGGATCACGAGGTCAGGAGTTTGAGAACAGCCTGACCAACATGGAGAAACCCTATCTCTACTAAAACTACAAAATTAGCTGGGCGTGGTGGCACAAGCCTGTAATCTCAGCTACTCGGGAGGCTGAGGCAGGAGAATCACTTGAACTGGGGAGGCAGAGGTTGCGGTGAGCCGAGATTGCGCCATTGCACTCCAGCCTGGGCAAAAAGGGCAAAACTCCATCTAAAAAAAAAAAAAATAAAATAAAAAGTTTTGTTGTTGTTGTTGTTGTTGTTACTAAAAGGACCCTGTTTGGGGACATCATAGTAGACTGGAAAGGACACTGAATTTGGCCAGAAGACGTAGTTTTAAATTCCTATTCCGGATCTACTTAGTTGTGTGTCCTTCGACAAATCACAATCACTAGCCTCGATTTACTTCTATGTGAAATGCAAAAGAAGAACCCTTGCTCTTTTTCCTACCACCCGAGGTGGTCTTAATGACTGAACAGGGGTAAGCAGGGCTGCTATATAAGCATGAATGCCTGCTATTAGGACTCAGTCTGGATATTGAATTCCAGAGGAAATATTACAGCAAAACTGCATTTTACTCAACTGTAGTACTGAAGGAGAAAACTATGTAGGATACCTAGATGATTATTATATTTAGGACTGAAAGCTGTGAAATCCTAGAACCACAAAAGGCCATATCAACCAGGATTTGGTGTGAGAAACAGACATTTCTCTTGAATTTTGAAGATAAAGGGACTTGATATAAATTAAGCACTTGACAGAAAAACTGGAAGGGTTGGAGGAGCAGGCTTTAGGTTGGGTCTCCATGAATGAACCCAGAACATAGTGGCACAGACCCTTGAGGAGAGCTATTGTATCTACCACATTCAGAAAGGTGAGAAATCAAGAAGGAACTCCCGGGGTCCAAACAAAACACCAGCTTTGCTGAAGCCAAAGAAGTGTAAGCTGCCAACATGGAGTGGCCACTGTCACCACTGCCTCTCAGAGACACTGAAGAACTATCACAGAAAGTCCCACCTCTTTTAGCATCTCACGTATCTGTAGAAACAACCCAAAGGATGCAGGAAGTTGGCCCCTTTAATGTTTCTGCCCCACATATCTCATATGCATGAATTTATTTGGTGGAAAAATTAATTTTCAAGAAGAATGTTCATCAGAAAGGAGTCTGGTAAATGTAGCTTTAGAAGTCGAGACTTTATATTATAAGAAGTCCTACTAAGAGGATGTAGGAATTGACGCTATATGAGATTTAACCATATCCAACACAGCACACCTGAGGAGGATCACGATTGGCATCTTTAACATTTTTTGACCAGATCAATTGCTGATTTGCTCTATGGTTTTCCAGCTTCATGAGCTCATATGGCTTCTTCTATAAAATGGATTAAAATTAAATTAAATTTCCCTTACTCTTAACTATTTCATAGACAACTTCCAAAAAAATTTGTTTTTTTTAAGTGGCAAAATAATCTTAATCTTCTAGATATCAGTGCTATATATTGATATCCATGTGACTACTTCAGGTAAATGTTTTCTTTACTAACTAATCCACTTTCTGTGATCTTGTACATTAAACGTCAATTCAGTAAAAAGAAACAGAACATTAACCAAATATTGTAAACAAAAAAAGCCCTTGAAGGCCGGGTGCGGTGGCTCACGCCTGTAATCCTAGCACTTTGGGAGGCTGAGGTGGGCAGATTACCCGAGGTCAGGAGTTCCAGACCAGCCTGGCCAACATGGCAAAACCCCCGTCTCTACTTAAAATAAAAATAAAAAAAATTAGCCAGGCATGGTGGCGTGTGCCTGTAATCCCAGATACTCTGGAGGCTGAGGCACGAGAATCGCTTCAACCCAGCGGCAGAGGTTGGCAGTGAGCCGAGATGGTGCCACTGCACTCCAGCCTGGGTGACAGAGCAAGACTCTGTCTCAAAAAAAAAAAAAAAAAAAAACCTTGAAATAAAAGACAGATGTAGGATGCTTTTATTTATGTTTTAATATAAATAAAATAATTTTAATATAAATAAAAATAACTTTCTTCCAATTTTATATAATAGCTTGTTACTCAATTTATAATAATTTAGTTTCTTTATAAATGTACAGATTTAGACAATCTCAATTAATAAGGACATGCAAACCATTTTTGGAATACAAATTTAAATAAAAATTTTGAGAATTAACACGTGGTAATGATAATAAAATCAAACATTAGATCTTAAAGAGATCAGAGGAAAACCAGAGACACTCTTAAAGAACATAAGCAACCTTTATGTTCTATTCCAATTAGTTAGTTCCTTTATATCCTATTTCAGTTAGTTAGTTACAAAGATCAATGGCTTTTTTATGGTCATATATGTAAATGACCTCAGAAATATGTCTATATTTCCTTTGCCTACTTACACATAGGGGCACAAGGCTCTGATTAGGGGGATCGGACATAGAATAGACAGGGAAAAGATTTGATGGAATAGACTGTGAAATATGCCTGAGCATTTGGAATTTATGATATGATCTGAAAGGTTGCATGAACCTAATTATTAGCTCCAGTAACAAGAAGACTAATGATTTCAGTTACCAGGGGTTTGTTATTTAAGTGGAGACCCATAGCGTTAGTCAATCATTCACCATCAATCCCCTTCCATTTTCTGCTGGCACTTCTTGTTCATGATAACATGAAACAATTCTGATAAGGAAACATTTACAGGTTACCAAATCCCACATAAAAAAGTAAAATTGTTCCCGTTCCATTTATACATCATTGCAGGTAAATATAACTTGAAGCTATTTATTGATAGGCTAAACTTTCAAACGAAGCTAATAGCCAGTGCAAATTATCCTCATTCACCATAGGTAGGGAAATATTAGTGTTAAGCAAGATAAGAGAGAAAACCTATGAGAGAAAATTATATTCCAGCAACAGTACTGTACTAGTCAGCTTTGCCATGCCAATAACAGCCTGTAGGCATTACATTTCCTCTGTAAATTACTAGGGTTTTGCTGAACTGTTCCCTCCTTCAGGGCATTTACTATACCTGCTGCACTTCCCGGACTTGGGACAGACAAGAACCGAATCAACGGCCATCTAAACTGACTATAAGTCACTTTTGTTGCTATTTATTGTTCAAGAGGATCAGTTCAGCAATAATAAAAATGCTTTAGGCTGAAGAGGTTTTTTTTAAGTTTTCATTCAAAGTAAAAATAGCTTATTAGATTAAAAACAAGCAAAACCAAACTATAAAGTTAGAAGTCAAGATAAGGGTTACCCTTAGGAGGGGATGTAGAGACTGGAAGAGAGCGCTCAGGAATTCTGGGGCAAGTGATGCTGTTTCTTGATCTGGTACTGATGACATGGCAATGTCCACTTTGTGAAAATGGATCCAGCTGGACACAGGATTTGTGTGTTTTGTTGTATGCATGTTACACTGATTTTTTAAAAAGTTTCAAGTAGCTTTATTGATTTGCTTGCAAAAAAGTTATGCTCTTACACTTACATTACAGTAATTATTGACTGCCAACGAGAAATTCTCAAAGCTCTTTGGACAAGAAAAATGGACATAACTGGGCATATTTAAGTGGCTCCTTAGAGGGCACCTGCTAGCCTTCCATTCTAAAATCCACCTTACACTTTGTAGTTGCTCCATCCACATCAGCCGGCTACCAACTCAGAGAAGTTTCCTCCCTGTTTCCCGTAACCTTTCCAAAGTGAATGCTGCTAAATTCCCACCTCGCAAACCCTTTCCCCCTCTGCTCTCTCATTGATCTTGTGAGTGTCATCTTGTCATCATTTTCTTGTCATCATTTGGAAACTGGAACAGCAGATTCCACATAATGCAAAAGTTCTAAGCTTTTGTGTAGGATGCTGGGAACTGTGCAATATACTAGTATTTCTTAAATTACCTGTTTCAGCTGTGGGGGTTGGAGGTGTGGTAAAGGAGGGAGTTACTTGATTAAAAGTAACTCCAGATGGCATTAATGCAAATCCAAACTTCTGAGTCTCATCAGACTTCTCAGACAACTTAGTCTAGCAATTATTTTTCCATGTTAGAATATGCTTGTAAGACAGAACGTGCAATGTGAAATTATATACACATATATACATAAATATACTCTATATGGAATTTAAGTAAAAATAAACTTTTGGATTATTTGTAAACTGACTTGCTGTAGAGAATGGATCCTGCTCTAAATTACGTAGACTTATTTTCCATGAAACACCTGGATTTTTAAAATAAGGTAAGAAACCTGATTTTTCTCCAAATTATAAAATCAAAACACACATTAAAGGGAACGGAAGTAAGGTCTGAATTTTTCCACTAGTAGAATAAAAGAGCCATAGAACACCTGCTAATCACCTTGATACAATTCACGTCCATCTTATTTTTGAGGGACAATAACTTTTTTTTTTTTTTTTTGAGATGGAGTCTTGCTCTGTTGCCCAGGCTGGAGTGCAGTGGCGTGATCTCAGCTCACTGCAAGCTCCACCTCCCAGGTTCACGCCATTCTCCTGCCTCAGCCTCCCCAGCAGCTGGGACTACAGGCGCCCGCCACCACGCCCGGCTAATTTTTTGTATTTTTAGTAGAGACGGGATTTCACCGTGTTAGCCAGGGTGGTCTCGATCTCCTGACCTTGTGATCCACCCACCTTGGCCTCCCAAAATGCTGGGATTACAGGCTTCCACCGCGCCCGGCCAACAATAACTTTTAAAAACGTGTTTTATTGAAGGTTGCCTGTATGTCAGGCTTTATACAAAGCAATGCATATGCATTCATTCATTTAAGCTCAACAGCTATTCTGAGTTAGGAGATATTACAATTTGCATGTTACCGTTGACGAAACTGAAGTTGGGATGCATTAAGCAACCTGCCCACAGTAAGATCTGAATTTGAAAGGTAAGAATGAAGAAACAGAAAGAATAAACAAATGGAAACCCTTCCATCCCTCAGAGGTTATGGGGCAGTGAGACAGAGTACTTAGGCATGGAAAACAGGGCCAAATCAGTGGTTGGGCGTCCTATTGTACAGTTTACAGTCCTTGCTCTTTCTCTCCATGTCTTGTCCAATATAGACCAAGGCCAAGATCCAGAAGAGAGAGGAGCTTCTCTCACAATCTCCCAAGCTTCCTAGCTTAGATCAAGAAAGTAACTCTCCTTCCACTGTCTTCCTCACCAGAATTCTCCCACAATCCTTTACACCCACTTCCTACCACTAGAGGCTGCTAACAGACAAATGCAAAACAAAAGCAAAGACATGAGGTTGAATTTTTTAAATATCATTAGGTCAGTCCTTTATCTTCATGCCAAGTTCAGGAGGACACGTATAGCCTTGATGTTCAGACAATATACACCATGAGTTTTAAAATATTGAAATAGTCAAAAAACTCCAGCTACCTACCCACCCATCCACAGACCCTGGGGACTCCCAGACCTCCCCATGATCAAGCAGCAAAAACATTAGCGCCTGGCCCTGGTACAACAGGGTATCTCCAGGCTCTATTACCCCCTGCTGTCTGTTGTGATTGTTTAGTGCCCATGTTAAAGCTTTTGACTACCACCCTTAAAGCATCCACAGCCTCACTGTGTCTTGGTAGGTGGCCAACAAATTATGCATGGCACTGCAACCTCTGGGTGACATCTTCCATTCCATATGGTGGTCAAGACAACAAGACCAGTGATTATGGTGCTTTAATCACTTCAGGAACAAGAGGTAATTTCTTCACATCCTAAACAGCCCCAAATTCATCATTTTTGAATGTCCTGTAACATTACCACGCTTTTACACAAGAAGCAGCAAAAATACAGAGAAGCTACGTGATTTGCCTAAAGTCATGCAGCTTACTGGTGAAAGAACTAGGAGGTAAACTCAGGACTTTGATTCAAGATCTGGTTCTTTTTCGTCTTCAACACACTGTCTCACTAAGGCACAATATAAATAGCCAGATAACTTGAACTGGCTTGATTCTGGAAGGGCAGATAGGAGCTGAGAAGAGTAGAAAAGGGATGCCTGGGGAGGAAAAAGGCAACCCTAAGAAAGGCTGGGTCCCTTGTAGTCCACTGATCGGCATGAAGACCCAGAGAACCAAAGAGCCTGCAGGATAGCTCATTATATTCCAGAAAACTTGACTCCTGAGTGCAGTCTAGGTTTTTTTGTTTTTTTTTTTTTTTAAGACCTGAAATTCTTCTGGTCTTCTCCTTAGTGCCTACGTCCTTCCTTCCAGGAGGGCTTCCTCGGAAACTCATCCTCTCTATTACCCTCAATGCATCACCCAATCTCTCTCCCATTGGTGTTTTTGATGATTTTTGTCTCCTCCACCTAGCATGTAAGGTCCGTAACAGCAGGGATTTTGTCTACTTTTTTCACCACCCCAGGATCCAGTCTAGGATTGGCAGTAATAGATGAGCAAGAAATATGTGTTACAGAAATGCACATAATGAAAGTCATCTACCTGGATATATCAAAATGTGTTTTCATAGAATATTTTCATTTCTCAATGTGATGTTGGCTATTCTCTCCCAAACAAGAAATTATAGAGAATTATTTAAAATACAGTTTAGAATCATCGCTGTATACAAATCCAGAGCTTACGCTGAAACTCCCTTTTCTAAATTCTGCAAAGTCTCTTTCTCTTCCCTCTGCCCTTCACACTCTTCCTCAGTAAATCCATCATCACATCACCTCTCTATTCAAGGATCTCAAAATGGGCAAGACCATCTTATTTATTGCTGAACTGCATTTTCTTTGTCTTTTTTTCCCCCGACACAAAGCATTTAATCTGCGTCTGAATTTATTGTTTAGATTCTATTCCATTTAAAAAACATTCAGTCCAATTAGACTGGAACAGAAAGGAGAAAATTGTGAAGCCCATGGTAAAAAGATGTATGTTTACATCCTTGCCTACAGCATTTAATAATTGGCACGAGCTTTCAAGGAAGCTGTGGTTCATACTCCAAGTTCCGTTAGCGCTTCCAGCTGGACAAAATATAGTCACAGATGCACTCAGCTAAGTAATTGGATTCACTACCTGGAATATTTAAATTGTTTTCAGACACTGGAAAATGGCTTAAGAAGATTAAAGAAAAATACCCTAGAGGATAACAGGCTATAATTTACCAGGTGGAAAATCTTTTCGGAAAGAAGAACGCCTCATTCTCCTATAATTCCTTCTGATTAAGAGATGTATTAGTCATTTGGACTTAAATTTGCTTAGAGCCTGGCAACTCGGGTTTATTTCAGTAGGTTTTTCTTATCGAATCTTTAGAATGACACCCAAGACATAAAATTGATACCATATGTTCTCCATCCAAAGATTCGCATGCTTTCAGCTGGATAGCTAATTTACGTGTTTTGAAGACAACTGGGGTAGAGGGGAAGGTGAAGCCATTTGAAGTCCTGGGGTCTGGGCTGCACGTAAAGCATTAGAGACCCCGGCGCTGGGCTAGGCTCTGCCCTACCTGGCAAATGGTGCAGGTAAATCGTGGGGCAACCCCTCAACGTGTATATTTCAGGCAGAAGACTCCAATCAGCTCAGTTCTCAAAAGTCAGCCCTCCCCACTTGCCTGCGGGCCCATGAGCCCTCCAGGACCCCTCAAGGGCCCCCATTCTGTTCACGCCCTCCCCAGATGTGTCCCCGCAGCCCTTTTCAGGGACCCTCACTCCGGAGTCAGGCGCTGAAGTTTGGCATCAACGACCACCTGTTGGCTGGACCGTTGTGTCCTCCACCGCGTGGGCTCCCACAAGAGCGCCAAGAGGGTTCGCAATCACTAAAGTGTTTTGGACTTCAGGCCCTTCCTTCTTGAAATGGGGCAAAAGAGGTAATAGGGGGTGCGTCCGCGGGCGGAGAGGGACGCGATTTGTTCACACCAGGAGCTTTCCAGTTGGTCCCAACTTCACACTCCCTACTTTGCGAACTCTCAGGACCTGTCACCAGGCAAAGCTTGCCCCTCCCTCTCCACTGGCCCAAAAGATTTAAGACCCTCAGGGGGCGCTTGCCAGACCCAGAAAGGATGGCAACTACTAAAGCACGATGACACAGGAGCGCGCGCAAAGCTTCTGCCCTTGGACATCCGCTTTGGTAGATGCCAACCTGTGCGCCCGAGGCGGCCCCTGCCCGCTCCCAGTGCGCCCATTGCATAACGCGCCCCTCGCCCCACCCCCACGACGCCCGCCCTGCCCGGTGCCCGAGCCAGCGCCCCGACTCGGGCCGCCCCAATACTTACATCATCCCACTTGACGAATTTGGTGCCCTTCTTGAGGCTGTCGGACACGCACACGGGCTTGAGTTGCAAGGCGTGCACTCCGGGTTGAGCCCCGGCCATCTGGGCTCATCTGGGCTCCGGGCGGCCCGGGCAAGCGCGGCAGGGACCGGGGACCGCGCGCGGGGCGCGGGGCGCGGGGGCGCGGGCTCCTTTCTCCGCTCCGGAGGCGCTCGACTCTGCTCCCCGCCGGCCTCCCGGGCCTCCCGGCCTCCGCACCTCCCTCCGGCGCAGCTCAGCAGGCAGAGCGCGCGGGGGCGCAGCGCCCGGCCATGCCCCGGGCGGGACGCGAGGTCTGGAGCCCGCGGTGGACGAGGAGCCTCGGAAGGCGAAGAGAAGCCGAGCCGGGCAGCCGAGGCTGCCAGTCGCGGCGGATTCTGCTCCTCCGCCGCCGCCGCCTCAAAGCGCACCATTCAGCACATCCTCTATACACAGAGGGAGAGAGCGAGTGACACACGCCCGGCGCCCCCCCTCCCCGCTCTTTTCCCTCCTCCCTCCTCCTCCCCCCCGCCCCCCTTCCCGCCACCCTCGCTCGCTGGGTCCTTCCTTCCCCCCGCGGCTCCCAGCCCAACTTTGCACGCTGGGTCAGGCGCCAGGAAGCGGGGACGCAGCGGCACCTCCTGGCTCCCGAGCCCCATTGCAGCCAACGCCTGCCTCCCGCATTCGCTCTGAGCATGCCCCGTGCCCTGGTTGCAGGGGTGCTAGGGGTCCCCAGGAGCCTTACGCTCTTTGGGGTTTTCTTGGGAATTTGGGATCGAGCTCCGGAGCGTCTTTGGATCCCAACTGGGTGGGAAAGGGGGCCCATCTGGAGGAACCAAAGAGGCAACCCCTAGCTTTTGGCTCTAGCTGGAGCTCTCCAGCGCCGGCCACAAACCAGCTTTTTGAAAAGAGAATTATCATTTATCAGCAGAGAAGAGCGCAGTTGAGAGGCTCTTTGAGGAAACCTCGCCGCGCCTGAGAGTTTGCAGCGCGCTGATCTTGAAACCCGGGCAAACGGTTACGTTGTGCTTTTGAGACAAAAAGCCCACCCTAAAGAAAGCAAAGGTTTTATTTTCCAAGCAAGAAAGAGGATCCCCTCTCCGGCTCCTCTCCTTGAGTATGTAGGATGTGTAGCGGGTGGGGGAGAGTCTTATTAATAGAAACTTGCTCATTTAGGAACATAGGTCCAGGAATGTTTGTCTTCACTCCTTCCACAAACATGTCTCAATTCAAGAAAGAAAGGGAGGGAGGGAAGAAGGGAAAGAGCGGGGCCAGAATGGATAAAATTTTAAAGACTGGTAACACCAAATGCTTGAAAGGGTGTGGAGCAACTGGAACTCTTTTTTTTTTTTTTTTTTTATTAAGGAGAGAGAGGAGAGGAGAGGGAGAGAGACAGTGAGTGACTGAGTGAGAGAGAAGAGAGAGAGAGGAGAGAGAGAGGAGAGAGAGAGAGAGACACGCGGGGGGTGGGGGGGGCGGAGAGAGAGAGAGGGAGAAATAGCTTGGAACTCTTGTTCGTTGCTGGAGGGAATATAAAATAGTAAAGCCACTTTGGAGAATAGTTTCTTATAAAGTAAGACATTTACTTATCATACAACCTAGAATTCCACTCCCAGGTATTTGTCCAAAAGAAATGAAAACATTTAAGTCCTCAGGATCTTGTAAAGTGATGAGAATAACTTTCTTCTTAGTAGCCCGCAAATGTCAATCAACAGGTGAATGGATAAACAAACTGTGGTATACCCAAATATTGGAATACTATTCCACAATAAAAATGAGTGGGCATGCATGGGCAGGGATGAATCGCGACTTTAAGCTTTGTAAAAGAAGCCGGACACGATAGACTGTATGCTGCATGATTCCATGTGTAGGAATTGCAGAATAGGCAAGATATTCTATGTTGACAGAAAGCTTGCCTGTGGCCACAGGTAGGTAGAGATGGACAGGGAAGAGCTACCAGCACCTGATGAGCATGTCGGAAATGTTCTGTATCGTGTGTGTATTTATCAAAACTTGTAAGTTCTGTAAGTACGCCTAAATTGAGTGCAGTTTGTTTTAAGTAAATTATATCTCAGAAAGGTTGATTTTTAAAAAGAAGAAAGACTATGAAGAGAGAAAAATGACTTTCTCTCAATTCTTCATTCTCCCTGTTCTCTGCCCTCAGGACTCCAAGGCCCAATGCTTATGAACTCAGTCAAAACATTACCAAAATCCAATACAGAAATTTGCTATTAAATATTTCAATGCATTTAAAATATACTTATTGGTAGCCAGCTGTATACTAGCCACTGTTGTAATCACCATGGATAACCTGGTGAACAAGACCCATGACTCCTGCTGTCATTTGAGGGTCTTGCCTTGTGCTTGGAAGCCACTTGCTACAAAGAATTTCATGAAAAACTGACTGGTTTCATTTTGATCACATGTCCCTAAACTAAAACCTGAATGGTCCACAGTCCCTCTAGCCAGCAGCCTTGGCTTGCTAATCACCTCACAGAAGGTACCAGTCACCTTCTCAAGTCGATTTTCTCTACTTCAGAGTACTGCAATGAAACTCTGCTTCCAGGGCTCCAGAACTTCTCAATTGTCCTTACAACTGATCATACCTAATTGTTCTCCTTTCCTTTCCTGTTTCCTTCTATCTCTTTGTTATTCACTGGAAAGATTATTGGGCAAATAGTTTTTACCTATCACAGTGGCTTAGGAAGGCAAGACAGGGCTGCGCTCACTAGAAGAGGAGATTGGAGAGTTACAATGAGCTCTAAGCAAAATAAGAAAGTAGACTGAGCCTCCTGTGGTAGTTTATTGCATCATAGTTCTCTGCTCCCTGCTCCTTTCTGTGTCCACACATTTTTCTTTGTGACCTTACAGTTTTTACTAGACACGCTGTTTATTTATCCATCCCATTGATGTTGGGCAATGTGACTTGCTTTGGCCAATGGGATGTTTGAAGATGTGATATTAGCAAAGGCTCAAAATATGCTTTGAGGTTGGGCTTTCCCTCTTGGGTTTCTTATCATTTCCATGAGATAAACATGCCTCAGGGAGCCTCTGATCTAAGGAGACAATCAGGACAGACCTAAGCCCCATTTACAGCTTGGAAGCAAGTCCTGTAGAAACCATCCTAGATGTCCCAGACTCAGCCAACCTGCAGACTCATGAACGTGACAATAAAAGTTCATTGTTGAATGGCACTGAGTTGGGAGTAATTTGGTAACCACCATCATTGGCAATGGATAGTTGAGTATTTCATCTAGCATCCCTGATTCCTCCCAGCTGTTGCTGTGAACGTGGATGTAAAAAGGAGAGGACGCTGTAGAAATCTGAACAGGATTTGTCTTCAAGACAAACATGGGCTGCAAGAGTTTCTTCAGCCAGCAAAATGACGCAGCTTCTTAAAGGAGAACTACAGGATAAATCCCTTCAACATGTAGCATGAGGCTTGAAGCAACATGTTTTAACTCCCTCATTTTCCACACCTTTTGTTCAGTATACAAGATAGAAATGTTTCTAAAGTGTGGAGATTTTTGCTATGCAAAGGGATCTGTAAGAAATCCAAAATTGTGTGAGCCAGGCCTGTGATCCATCAAGTTCGGTGCTGTGTACTGTTTTTTGAAACAATAGGAAGGTCTGTTTTTTGTGAGAGCACAGAATTGCCCTCTGGGAATGTCAACCTCAGGGAGCTAGCAAAGCTAACCTTTACTGAGCACTCACTGTGGGTCAGAGCACTAAGCTAAGCACTTCGCAGACACTCAAAAACATAACCCTTCCTATTCAACACCACTCTCCACCCTCTTTTTCTTGTAAGCAAACCCTGACTTAATTTGGGTGGCAGTCATGCTTAGGAAACGTGGCCCCTCTCTCTTTCCAAGGAACAAGCTATGATTGGCCCCAACTAATGACAATAATTCCATTCCTCTTTGTCTGTAACTGGTTTAGGAGCTACCTGAGGGGCTCAGTTCTGACTAATGTCTTCAGGGAAATTCTCTTTCTCTGTCTCATATTGTTATGTAAAGAGGACACTGACAAGAAAGATGCAAAGAAACCTGGTCCTTCATGAGCTTTTTTTTTTTTTTTTTTTTTTTTTTTGAGACGGAGTCTCGCTCTGTCGCCCAGTCTCTGGAGTGCAGTGGCGCAAACTCGGTTCACTGCAAGCTCCGCCCCCCGAGTTCACGCCATTCGCCTGCCTCAGCCTCCTGAGTAGCTGGGACTACAGGTGCCCGCCACCACGCCCGGCTAATTTTTTTGTATTTTTAGTAGAGTCAGGGTTTCACTGTGTTAGCCAGGATGGTCTCCATCTCCTGACCTCGTGATCCACCTGCCTCGGCCTCCCAAAGTGCTGGGATTACAGGTGTGACTTTATGAGCTTTTTAAACCCTTTGAATTTTCTTTAGACTTCTTAATGAGTGAGATAATAAATCTCTTTATTATTTAAGCTTTATTGTTACTCTCAGCAAGCTGATCTGGTAGATAATATTATTGTATCCTAGTTTACTGATTTATATACTAAAGCTTGGAGGATGGATTAACCTCCTCCAGTTACAAAATTCGGAATTGAGATCGAGACCTAGGAAGTCTGACTTTAGAACCTTGACTCTTAACTACCATGGTAGATACTTCTAGAACTTACAAGGCAGATATGAGTAGTTTCTCTCTCCTTTTAACCACAGTGTAATATAAATAGTCCTAATTTCCCTAGAAACTAGATTGTGGTATGTACTCCAGTCTCTTGTCAGCTCATAACTCACTTGAGGCCTGCCACAGTGGGAAGGACAGTGTTTTGATTTGAATAGACATATCTTTTAACAGCCGGTTCTACCGATTACTACGTATGGGACCCTGGGAACGTCTCTTATCTCTTCTGAAATACAATATCCTACTATGTAAATGGAGAAATAATAATAATGTCAAAGCTTTTTATGTCACATACTCTTCTCGGGGTTTTACATTTTTAATGCGTTCACTGTCATATTAACCCCTGTGAGCTGGGTTACTATTATACTATTATCTCCACTTCACAGCTGGGTAATCTGAGTCAGAGAAGTGTTAAGTAGTTGTTTAACATTTTCCAGCTAATAAGTGAATGAACCAGAATTTAAACCAGGCAGTTTGACCCCAGAGCCTGCATATTTAACCTCCACACTAAGCTGTCTTAAAGAGGTATTGCAAAGATTGAATGAAATCATATATCTAAGTCCCTGTCACAGCGGGAATCAATAGTAGTTAACACACATATGGTTATTCTAAAATTCTACTACATTCCCTTTCTATGCCCTAGAATAACTCTTTTAGTCTTAAAAGACAGCATTCTAATTCTGTGGTCTGAGATTTAGTAAACTTCTTTTTAGCTGCATTGATTCTATAAACTTTAATCGTATTCATTTTCGTCTCTAACCTTCTAGAATTGAAAAGCTCTTTTCCATCATGAATAAATGGGTTCTAATTGCATCTAAGAATCAGGGCACCTTTAACTCACCTTTTTTGAAATAAGAGAGATATGGAGAAAAACTACCCAGAACCAGCTTTATAATAACCACATCTGGGTTACAGTCAGTAGCCTCTGGCAGATGAAACCCTCCCATATGTGCTGATCCATGCTCTTCCCTGCCTAGCTGGCCAGAATGAAGGTGATCCCAGTGGTGACCTTGGAAGCCACGCACTGAAGAAGGCAGAGCTTCTGTTAGTTGGAGTCCCTGATTAACTCCATGGAAAAAGGTCACCCTGATGACTTGTTCACTTGCCCAGTAAATTATGTGAACAAGAGGCACACTTATAAAGTATTAGAGCCAAGAATTAAATGCCATTGGCATCATTATTTTCATTACTTTTCACATTAATATAAGAGATAAGGCTTACACCTCTTGAATGGTAAATAAGAAAATGCATCATGATGAAATTGCCAGCTTTTGACTCAGTGAGTTCTGCTATCAAGTAAAACACTGACAGAGGCAGAGACTCAAAGGAAGACAACTTAAAATTATCACCCACACATTGGAGAAGAACATCTTCCTTAGAAGCTCTTATTTGAACCCTTTCTTGATAGCACAGTATGTTTCTCTAAATTCTATCACACAAAAGAAAAAAACCTTCAGATTGCTTTAGTTATGTTACAGAAATGGTGAGGTTTTTTTTTTTTTCTTCTTGAAAAACAAGACAAATGACCTTCTGTTCATTTAAGCTCTACTTTATGCTTCATATAAAGCAAAGGCTTTCATTGAAATCTGGCTAATCGCCTTAAACGCAATTTCAGAAAAAGAATTTGGAAGCTCAGATCCAAAAATGTTTAAGGAGAGACACTCTCAGTACAATCCAGATTTCACGGAAAATGCAGGTGTTTGCAGAGAAGACTGCGGAAACGATGCCTCAGGATGGCAAGAAGCACCCACCTCACCCTATTTCCTTCTCCGTCATCTCTGGGCCCTCAGACAAAGTGACTGAGACACACCAGTGTAAATATATAATCTTCATGAGTCAGTTTATCTTCCAGATACTTATCTTCCCTGTTCTGTAAAAATAAACACCAGCATACCCCCAATTCTCTCTCACTTCAAATAAAATCACTGAGCTTTAGGTCTGTAATGATATCTATTGTTGTAAGCAACAGGATTTAAAGGAAGTTTCATTTTATTTTCACTTCGGGGCACTATAAACAGATTTGCATTTTAAAAAACATCCTTTTGCCTTTCAATTTGTTTGGGGTAAAAATCCTCTTCCAAATTTTGCTGGAGTTAAATTCCACACTTCACTGCCTCCCTTTTGTATACAAAGACTTCAACCACCATTACTGATACAGTGACAATTGTAAAATATGAATAATCACCTTTTCACATTTTTCTAGAAATTTTAACAAAGAACAACATGATTTTGCTTCATCAAGACTTCTCTTTCTGGTGTTCCCTCATTTCACTGTAGTGACACCATCTTAGGAAACTAAAAGCAAACTCTTTGACTTTTTTATTGGTTATAACTATTCCTATTATTCTTTAAAGCATACAAAGGAGGGGGTAAAGTCACTTTTCAAAGGAGCTGTGTTAGAGATTTCTAGTTGCCAGCCAATACCTATGTTCCTAGTGTCCATTAGCAGCAGGACTCCCAATTTGAAGTCGCAATGTGTTTTGTTCACCTTCCCCCTTCCTCCTTCTCGTGGCCTGGAATGGCCACTCAAGGGCTGAAGCTCCAGCTAGGAGGTGACCTTGAGCATGAAAGCCAGGAGCTAGACTAGTAGAGAAGAACGAAATCCTTGGGTCTCCAAAGCACCACACCATCCTGGATCATCTAGATTTTAAATGACGGGAAAAAAGTTCCTAACTTGTTTAAACCCCTATAATTTAGCGGTTTTCATCCTATGCATCCACAATCAACTCCCACTGATATAGCGGCAAATACCGAACACTGGCAGCTCCTAGTGCTATTGCTTTGTTCTACGTCAGCTCTTCAATTACCTTTCTAAGCTCTGCGCCAGCAGGTTGGGAAAAAATGTCTTTTGTTTTTTTCAAGTATTTCCCCAAGGTTCTGTTCCTGAATAAATTGCTGGTTCTCATTCATTCCTCCAAAATTTGAAATAATTTTGCCCTGCCTGGCCTCATCAGGATCAGTATAGAAACATTGGTTTTTATGGAGAATAATTGTACTCAAAGTATTTGCAAAGATAAGTAACGAAGGAACTTACATAGTGATGCATTTTGTTTAAAAATTAGTCCCAATGCTATGGTAGCAGCTACATAATTAAAGTAGGTGTCACCATGAATGTCAATCTATGGTAATTTACAGATACTCTATTATGAAGTTTAGCTTTTTCTCACTTGAATACACATCTTTTATGTTAATGTTGATATTATAATATGCTAGGGAATTGATGAACAAGGCTTTGGACAATTTCATTCTTCATTTAACTAAATAGCATGACTCAAATTTATTCCAGGTTCTCTCAGACTGTGAAAACTGAAATAAGTAAATAATCCTACATCATTGTTGACCTAGTTTTGTAATGCCAAACTGAATCATACAGATAAGGAACAATGTTGAGCTGGGATTTTTTTGCATTCACAAAAAGAGGTTCTAGGTTAGTAGTTTAAGACACTAAAGTTTTTTTTTTTTTTTTTTATACTTTAGGTTTTAGGGTACATGTGCACAATGTGCAGGTTTGTTACATATGTATCCATGTGCCATGTTGATTTCCTGCACCCATTAACTCGTCATTTAGCATTAGGTATATCTCCTAATGCTGTCCCTCCCCCCTCCCCCCACCCCACAACAGTCCCCGGAGTGTGATGTTCCGCTTCCTGAAGACACTAAAGTTTTGAATCAACTGAATTGAATTCAAATTGTACCTATGTATGTTGGGTAAATCTAGATAAGTTTTAAATGTATATACATTCCCTTACTATATCTTATGCCCATTGGTACCTATTAAATATCAAATGCACACATGCAAACATGTACAAAGAGCAGGAAACAACAGCTAAGTCAAGCAACAGATGGCATTGGTTATGTTACAAATAGGGAAAAGAAAAATAACTTGGAAAATGATTAAATTAAAATTGTAGTAAAAAATTCAAATCATCAAGATGAAGATGCATAAAACACCCCTTTTTTTCTTGACTATAGATAAAAATAATTGAAAACACTTGAAAAGCAAATAGTCCCCACGGCAGAGAGCAGTGGCTCACTCCTGTAATTCCAGCACTTTGGGAGGCCAAGGCAGGCAGATCACAAGATCAGGAGATCGAGACCATACTGGCTAACACGGTGAAACCCTGTCTCTACTAAAAATACAAAAAATTAGCCGGGTGTGTTGGTGGGCACCTGTGGTCCCGGCTACTCGGGAGGCTGAGGCAGGAGAATGGCGTGAACCTGGGAGGCGGAGCTTGCAGTGAGCTAGATCACCCCACTACACTGCAGTCTGGGCCACAGAGGGAGACTCCATCTCAAAAAAAAAAAAAAAAAAGCAAATAGTCCCTTTTTTTTGGAGTGGTAAAGAAAAATTAAGTTGCAAATAAAGACAATGAAGAGAATCTCCCCCTTCCCTAACAGATTCTATTCTGTGATTTGAGCTATATTGCCACTGCATCTTCCAAAGAGAGAGAAAAGGTAGGATTTGTAATCATCCTACAGTCTAATTCTAATCTTACCAAGTGAAGGTTATAAAGCTATCTCCTGTTACCTTTTCAAACTAAGGAATTAGAATATAATCTTTAGTTGTATGGCAGGATGGACAAACATTTTCAGCAAAAGTCAGAGAGGAAATATTTTAGGCTTTGTGGGCCATATGATCTCCGTCATTACCACCCAACTCTCCCAACTCTTCCATTGTAGACTAAAAACAGCTGTAGACAATGTGTAAATGAAAGAGTGTATCTGTATTCCAATAAAAGTTTATTTACAAAAACTGGTAGCAGGCTGGATTTGGCCCATGGGCTATAGTTTGCCAACCCTTACAAGAAGAAGTAATTTCAAGATTTCTTGAAACTTTCACAGTCTACCCTAAAATAATTGAGCATTTACTCTTTTATAAAAGTCTCATTTATTTGTTTCTTTGTGATATATAATATGCAGCTTTAGTAAATTCCACTACTATACTATAAACAAGTAAAACCATATACTACAGCAGATCTGAAGCAGAATATGTTTTATATATGAAGATAGGCAACAGACTAAACTAGGTAAAGATGAGTGAATATAAGATTTTGGCCCATAACAACCATGTAGCAACAAAAATAGCCTGACAACAGCTAATTCACACACACACACACACACACACACACTCTCCCTCTCTCTCTCTCTCTCTCTAAAGAGATCATCTTGGAAAATACACGTTACCCATAAAATAATATTTGGGACATCTAATTTATAACTATGCAAATTAATCTCAAAAATACTTGAGAAATTCTGTTAATAGCACTTCTCATTAGCATTATTTGTAAATGTAAAACTGCACCAAGCATATACAGATAGTAGCCTAGCTCTCATTAAATATAGCTAAGACCTGTTCTCTAGGATTTCCCTATACATTTCCAAGGGTAGTATAGTTACCCAAAATATGCTGAGTTCCTACTATGTGATAGAAAATCGAATGGAATCTATTATTAGATTTCTGCCTTCCGTGCCAACATACGAAATTTGGCAATGTAGTAAATGAGCAGCTTATGGTATCATTTAGTGCCTGGTTACTCAGCGCGTGGTCCATAGACCAGCAGCATCAACATTGTTTGGAGCTTCTTAGAAATACAGAATCTTGGACCCCACTCCAATCCCACTGTATCAGAGGGTACCTCTGGTACCAGAAGCCCAGGGGATTGTGTGCACATTGGAGTTATGAAGCACTTGTGGGGTCTATTAGCACCACAGTCAGGTAAGTGATTCTCTAGTGTCCTGGCATCCTTGTTCCAACTTCCTTAGGAACTAATTTCTTATCAAAGAATATCTTGGCATTGCAGAAAATTTGACTATTTTATTATACATAAAATAATCACAGTGTCTTCTAGGCATGCACACCAAGCCTCGTTTCCCAAGATGTTTATGCTTTACAGAATAGCTGAGACCAACTCTGTTTACTGGAGTAACATGCTGAGATTTGATGGGCTATTGAGGTCAGGCAAAAATATCTACGTTGATACCACATTGCATGGGAAACATACTAATCACTTAGTTATTGATGTTAGAATATCGTTTGAGGTGCTGTGGTGGAAATTAAGATTGAACCACATGAGAAAGCCAACACACTGCCTAATTTCTATACTCAGAGAGTTAATTTATCTTAATGCCTTTCCTCTTTTTTATGCCTGAATGTTGAGAGAATTGCTTTTTTGGCCCCATAGTACAATGACCAGTGCTACTTAGAAAAATGGCACTACAGGATTGTAAGTTGATAATACTTGATATTTGAATTTTAAACGTGAGATTAACTGTTTACATAATTATTTGTCTCCTTTATACATATTTAATTTTTGATCCTTCATTTAGTTGAAGGCTTTTATATATTTTAGTGAGGCCAATTATTATTTTGGTCTGGTTTTGGAAGCATACATATGCATGCTTCCAAATATATATATATATATATATATATATGTGTGTGTGTGTGTGTATATATATTTAGTAATAAAATATATCTTACATTTTCACTCTGTTTTTTATTCCACAGGAAGGATGCAGAGGATAATGTTGGTCACTGCTTTCCTGCTGCCAAGACTTAGCTGTAAAGTTGTTTAACAGGTTTGAGTTCTCAAGAATGTACAATAAAACCTACAGATAAAGGTTAGACAAGCACTGCAGTACTCACAGAAAAAAATATGTTTTACATTTAGAAAATAGTTGCTTTGTATGATGATGATGTAAATTTGTGTGCAAACACACATGTGTGTGTGTCTATATGTCAATATGTTCATGTTTAAAAATGCCAACAAATTGTTTATTTGGAAAAATATTTGTCTTTATTTTTTAAAACACTGAACTAATAAGAGTAATGTCATAGATGCATTTTTTCCAGCGTTTAGGCTTTATTTCCATCAAATTATACCAACACTTTTTACGAATCAAATAAATCTACAAAGATACTTATAAATAGAAGCAGCTTTTTATCCTACATCTACACAACTTCCCTCTCTTCAGATGTAGGTACTTTTAATTATTCTAGCTGATTCTTTGGCATTTAGCCACATATTGCAAAATAATATACTGCTGATTACTGATTCACTCTGTTCATTATCTGTCGCCTTCTTGGTATAGAAGACGACAAATGTCTTTTTTCACCACCCTCTCCCTCTTTCTCCTGCCCTTATAATACCGTCATAAAGATGGATTTATCTTCATTTTTGTTAGCTCAATATTTCATGTTCACATTGTGATTATTAGATATGATATATAATTATAATACTATATATAGTTCCTTAGTATTTATAAGGATATATATATATATACACACATATATACACACACACACACACACACATATACAGGTGAGTCTGAATTATGCAGTTGCCATAATTACTTTTCATTTCCTGTATACTTTGTTCTGCATGCTTTGTTTTATCATTTGATCAGCTCGTTTGTCCTTACCACCAATTCAGGGCAGAGATAGCCTCCATTTTGAAAGCTCCTTGTGATAAATGCAAACAGGTTGAATATTCTCTCAATCTCTCCTTCTGGACGAGGTCTTTTCTGGAGACTTCTGCCCTGCTCCAGTGTGGATTCTCTTTGTTCTCTGGGTCTCTGCACCACTATCTTCTGGAGGTCTCCTTCATCATCAGGCTGAGAATTCCCTTCGTCTCGTGGCTCTATTGGAACTCCTAATTCTTGCCTTCATTTTTGCTCAACCCGACAAGATTTCATGGGTTTTATCTTTATATGGCTTCCTGAGAAATTGTGCAAAGGAAGTAAAATATTTGAAAGCTGACATGTACCAAAATGCCTTTATTCTGCCCTTCATGATTAATCTATACACTGGCCAAACAGAAACATTCTAGTTTAGAAATCATATTCTCTCAAAATTTGGAAGGCTTTCTTTCTCCCATTGTCTTTTAGCAATACCGCTTTTGAAAGGACTAATTGTCTTCCTTGATTCTCCATATGAAAACTTGTTTGGTTTTTCTAGGATTTTATATCTGGAAATTTATTGCTATTCCTCTTTGTCCCTAGAGTTCTGATTTTATGTGAGCTTTGGACTGTGGTTTGGGTTATTTTCATTCACTATGCTGAACATTAATTCAGCTCTTTTAATTTAGAAAATCATGATTTACAATTCTGGGAAATGTTCTAGAATTATTTCATTGCCTACTTCTTCTCCTTCATTTTCTTTCTGGAAGACTCATGTTTTGGATATCAGACCTCCTAGATTGGTCCTCTAACTTTATTATATATTCTTTCCTGTCTTCCATGTTTTTATCTTTTTGTTATACCTTCTATGGCACTTTCTAACTTTATCTTTCAACTCTTCTGCTTCAGTTTTCCTCTCTGCTATCATGTATTTAATTTTGAAGAGCTGTTTTTGTTCTCTGAATGGTCATTTTTATAGCATCCTAGTCTCATCTCGAGTTGTCTCCATAATGTTGATCTACTTTGTTTATTTTTAAAGTCTTCTAAAGGCTGGTCTTTATCTCACCTGGTCTTTGCTCCCTCCTGCTTGCTTTGCCTCTGATTTTCCTCATGTCATCACGATGTCAAGTGTCAGTTAGACACTTCGCAAAAATATCTGATGATTTTTTGGCCGCCAGTTTATTTTTCAAAAAGTGAAACAAGAAAAGAATGCTGATTGAAAGCTTGAAGTGCATAGACAGGGCTCATTACATGTGGCTCATACTGTAGGATAATCAGACTGGGCTTCTGGAGGAGTAACTTCCATATCCATATTTTGAGTTTTTTTCTCTTATGTCGGTCATATTCCCTAGCAAAGATTCTTCCGTGGATTGAGATACTGGTGTATTTGAAGGTGTGACTTCTGGCCATCATTACTTATAGAATTTTTGCTACATGTTTACTTTACGAATGCCACCTGACTGTATTATTTACAACAATCTTTTGAGGTAAACAACATTATTATCTCCAATTTAAAGGTGAGGAAAATAAGGTTTTGGGAGGTAAACCCTTATCAATGTCATATAATTAGTAAGGTAGGAGCCAGGATTTAACTGCAAATTTTAGCTTTCTCCAACGTAAGATTTAAACATTATTATTATTATTTTAAAATGTTATAAATATTCTACTTAAATAAATACATGAATTCAGTGAATAGGAGGTTAAAATAGACAATTAGTAACATTGGGGAGATAAAAGCCAAAACAGAACTCTTAAATCCAAGGCTTGCACAAGATTTTAATCTCTACACAGAGCATGTAGATTGGCACGGGCCTTTGGACTCAAAAGCGATTCAGCAGGCAAACAGAAAGAAAAATTGAGAGAAACAGGGATTTTAATTCAAACTTTGGAAAATGAACTGCTGAAGTAGCAGTAGTTTTCCCATGTGACTCTTCCTACATACATAACACGTACAATATTCTGATGCTTTAAATCATGACTAGAACTAGTAAAAACATTGCAAGTTGAAGCATAACATGTAAGATTATTTTCTCACTTCATGACTGGTTAGAAAATGTTCAACTCCTCTAAATGCATGACTGCTACATTTCATAACTTCAAATCTTATCTTTGGAGTGACCGTGGCTGAGAAGCTGCCTTGGCTATATTCTGAAATATCTGAAAGAATCAGTGGGGTTATAGCTTTCTTAATTATATAATTTTACATTTTTCTGCAGTGATTTAAGTGATTCCGTTGTCGTTATTCATTTCATTTTCCCCAGAATATTCTTTAATCCTATTTCTCTGTATGCAGTTTATGCAAGCAAAAACTTTGTTATTAACAAGGCCAGGCATCAAAATATTATTGTAATTGATCTAAATTCCTCTTTAGAACTCCAGGTTTAAATGAAGAAATTGTCTACAGCCGCAGAAGCAAAGAATTGTAAGTACTCCTCCCCACCACATACTATTTTGGTGTCTATAAATACGAGTAAATGTGCTATACAACTACCCTTTGTATTAGGGGCCATGTTTCCAAATATGAGTAGGTAAAGATAACTTTCTTTCCTTTAAAAAATATAAGCAAGTAAGACAAAAATGAAAATGACATAAATGTATTCCGTAAATTAAATCAAATATGTAAAATAAATAGCAACTTAATTCTGTGATAAGGATGGCTGAGAAGGGCATCACACCACCAGTTATTGTGTCTGATTTGTTTGCTCAAGTGGCACAAATGGGATGTTTCAGATATTAGAAAATGTATGTCAGCCAAACTTGTACATTCATAAAAATAGTTGGCAAGTCTTATAGATCCCTCTAAGTACAAATTTGGCTTGCTCTACACAGCCTGCCGGTTATGGTGGCATGCTGCTGCAGCAGTGTCCAGATTTCTGAAGCTTTCCAGATGTTTATAAGCCTTTGACTTCTGCTCATAAGGAAATTCAAGTAGAATAGTATGGTAGACTGAATGCAAAAGTGGCCCTAATTCTCCTTTCCCTGTATCTACACCTTTTGCAATGTAATTTTGCACCTACTCCCATTCAGCAGTCGAGTCTTTTTGCCTTCTTCTTTAATCTGGGCTGGTCTTGTAACTGATTTGTTCAGAAGGATGGTGCCAAAGTGAAATAGGTCAATTCTGAGCCTAAGCCTCAGTCATGCCCAGGGACCATAAGGATATAAGCCCTAGCGAGCCTGCAGGAGGGATGTGAGAAACCAAAGAAGAAAAGCTTAGTCATTTCAGCTGATCCTAATCTAAACCTGCTTAAGGCCAGCCCACTCCCAAATATGTGAGACAGCCCAGCCAAGTTCAAGGGAGCTGCCTTTCCACCCCACATCTGACTGCAGATGTGCGAGTGTGCTCAGCCAATACCAAAAGACCGGTCCATCTGACCCACGTACTCATTAGCAGTAATAAGTGTCTTTTGTCTTAAACCACTGAGTTTTGGGGTGGTTATAACACAGCATTGTCATAGAAATGGATAAAAGATATGCATATGGATATCACTAATTATTAAACCAAAATCTCACTAAGCCTGTAAAAGACTTTTTTGTTTGTTTTCCATTAGTTCTTTGGTGTTCTTTCTCTTTGCAAATCCAGAGTTTGCTTCTACTTTACCAAAGTTATTCAGGTCATGACTTTCATATGTTCTTTGTTGAAATTCTGAAACCTTCCATTTTTATAGACTAGGATCCTGACTCTAATATTAGTCAAGGGTAACAAACACTATTTAAGTAACATGAAAATAAATTGATGCATCACCTACAGTAACTTTAGGAGCAACTTTCATTTTTATGACTTGATTTTTTTAAGTACTTTTTCTTTTCTTTTAGTTTCTGAGAAAATTCTGGAGGTAAATATTCTCATCATACCTATTTCTTACATAGGAAATCTGAATCTTAAAAGAAGTAAATGTCTTTTCCATTTTCATGCAACTTTTCATAAAATAAAAGACCTTTCCTTTAGTCTAGTTTAAAGACATACCTTATGAGTCCCATGAACTATTCAGCAGAAAACAAAGGACAAACGCACATTTTCAGATACTTAATATTAATATTTATATTTGATAACTGTATGCTATATGGTTATACTATCTCATAATTTGGTGGCACTTGTGAGATTTCCAAACCCTGAGGATGTAGGAAGGGAAGTTAAATGTCTCTTTCCATAGAATGAAATACCAAAGTTTAGAGGGGCTAATGAGGTCACCAGGATCATACAATGATGGAACCAGATATGGTTCATCCCAGTTTTTAGACACAAATACCAGAAGCCTGAGTCTGACCCTTTACTTGAAAGAGATTTATTCAGGTCATTTCCTTAATATTCTCTGTGTACAAGTTGCACACTAATGTAGCTGAGATCATCATGGCCCAAGAGGAAAAACCATGCCAAATAAGTTAAAGGGAAGTCTACTGCTGGCTTAACTAGAGTGAGCAGTGTTAAGACTTTGCAAGTTAGGACTCACTGTGATACACTACACAGAAGAATCTATTCATGAAGAAATAGACCAAACTGATTCATTGGCTTCTATTGTGTGTGTTGTTGGAGTTCATAGTCAGAACAATCTTTGAATCAGTATTTTGTTCTCTCAAAAAGGAGGGGTAAGTGCACTGTCACATTCAATTAATGAAGAATATGCTTTGATACTAGCAGTATGGCTGGATCGAGCCTGTACTTATTGTGCACAGAGTATGCTAGTTGTTCTCTGGAAGGTCTTGGACACAAAATTACAGCCTGCAACCCTCTGCAACACAGGATTGTAGCCACAACTGACAGCTGCACACCATGAAAGTGGGAAGTTAAACCGTGGACCCCATCTGGTTATGCTTCTTAACAAGAACAAGTTACTCTTCCAAAGATTGGCAGCAGCCCAGTTAGCACACCAGGTCCTTCCAAGTACATCAGCTTCCTCAATCTACAATCAAGCATAGGCCAAGTAGTCAAGTGAATTTTGACTTCTATCACTAAGGCTTGGGGTAGCAAACTCCTCATGTTGAAGTTCTTCTGTTGACCCTGCCCTTCTCTACCCTGTTCTCTGCCCTAGCCTTTGGGATGCTAAGCTGAATGAATATCTCAAGGTAGCAGGGGTACCTTGCTCTCTGTCTTCTGGTGGCTTCAGCCAAAGCGTACATCAGGATGAGGTGGGAGGAAGGAAGGAGTGTGATGTCAGAGTATTCCCCTGGCTGCCTGCCAGCTGGATCTCAGTAAATCTGCTGGTCCCATCTACTGTCAAGCTCCAGTCAAGTTGCCCTCACAGCTCTCTCCGCAGGTTCTGGGAGCCACTTCTTTTCACTTCTTCAGGTTTAGGAGTGGTAGTAGCTCCCTGATGTTATTATGTGGCTCAGCCAGTGTCTTGCATCCCTTGTTTTTCACTCTAAACTTTGTGATAGTCCTTTTATCAACCTTCATCAATCACCCAGCTTGAATGTGTCATCTGCTTCCTGCCAAGACCCCTGATTCACACTCTGTTGGATGGCATCTCACTAGACCCACTCCAGGCTTTTGTGTTCACTTATTAAAAAGCAGGTGTGATGTGTTGATTGCATTTCAAAGAGCAATCTACATGCTGTATTGAAAAGCACAAGAACTTGGTTTTCATCCCTGCCATATGTGACTTAGCTTTGCGACCACAGACAACTAAATTCTATTTTGAAAACTTTTTTTGGGAAAAATCATCTGATCTATGCCAGGCACTGGCTAGGACCTGCAAATAAAAAAAATGTAATACAAGATATTCACCTTCTTCTAGCTCCTAAGATTAACAGGTGAGATAGAGATAAAAACAAAGATATCTTGTACAATATGATAAAAGCTATGTCGTGGTATGTATAAATGTTATATTTACTCACAGTGACCTTCAGTTTTCCTGCCAATTTTCATGAAATGAGATACTCAGTGATTAGATGATACAGGTGAAAATATTTTGAAATATTTAAGAATATTTAACAGTAAAGTTATTACTACTAGAAGTATTACTATCATGTTATGTCATTATGTTACTTGCTTTACTCCTTACTGATTTAAAAGGAATTAGTTATATTGTTTGTTTCTGACAGTTATCAGCAACTTAGACATTACAGTCCTCCAGGAACAATTTTGTTTAGCGTGGGTTTATAGAAATAAGAATGAATACCTTGAACATCTAATTATATAAATTTAATCTCATATTCAGCAAGCAGTATTTGTGATAGACTACAAATATGAAGTCATGAAGTTAGTGGAATCGTGATGATTCTATTGAGCAATAAATAACTTCCCAGATAGGAGTTTGAAGATCCTGTATACTGCATTTATTAGTTGAAATAGTAATTAATAAAATAGTTAATTGGTTGTATTTGAGTAGCTATCCCTGAAGATAAACTCTTCTGTATCCTTATCTAGCATTACAGCTAAAGATATCTGATCAAAAAATAAGAATTGTTTTCAACTCTTAAAATGCACAAAGATTATGTCTGATGCACAGTTTTTGCCTCCCCTTTCTTAAAGTAATAAAAATATCTCTTCCTTTTGGAGAACTTAATCTGTGTAGTTTAGCAGGGCTTGTTCATCACTTACCTCTTTCTACCTTGTGAACATGAGACCCAGGCCTGAAAAAGCAGAGAATCCCAAACACTTGGCCACAAGGTTTGGCTTAAGATTAGTCATGTGACTCAAGCTAGGCTAATCAAGATCTGCATTGAAATTATTCTGCTGCAACAGAAAAAAACTCCCATATAACCCTGAAGTTAGCACATTGACAGATGAAAATCTTATGCTATTGGTAGCCAACCTGCTAACCACGAGGAGAGAGCTTATCCAAAAGACAGACAGTGAAATACATGATTCAGACATACATGAAGACATATATACCCATGGACTTTTCTAGTACATCAGCGGGGAATGAAAGAATTCTTTCTTTGCTTAAGCAAATTTTATTTAAGTATCTAGCACTGACAAGTCTTGATTATCTAATTTAAAATGAAAAGGACTAAATAAATTAGAAATTTAAATTTAAATTCACCTTTTCTCTTAAGAAAATTTAAGGAAAAATGAACTTTGAAATATTCTAATTACAATTTTCAGAGTAATATGAAATAATTTTGCAACTGTAACAAAATAGGAAGCTATGACTAAGAAATGATTCAAGAAAAATAAAGAGTTTATGTACATTTGAAATAGAATTACTGAATAAGTTTAATTGAAGAGTTAGAAGTAAAACAAATAACTTCATTTCCTAGGACAAAAAGTTATTCATTCATTCAACAAATATTAATTAAATACCTACTATGTGCCTTGTTCTGGTACCATGTGCAAGGGGCTTGGGTTATACAAATGAACGACACAGACACAGAATCACATCCTTGCAGAACTGACCTACTAGCTGCAGGAGACAGGCAATAAACACAAACATAATGAACAAATGAAAATCAGAGTAAGGCAGGCAACAAATAAACATGCAGGGAAATGGACATGGGAGACACTGGGGAAGGAGGCAGATTTTGGAATTAAATGGCACTCTCATGTCTGCGTCATTGTGAAATTAAGATGCAAACAAAGATTTGTGAGAAACAAGGGAGTGGGATCAAGAGAGTATGTAGGGGAAATAGAGTTCCAGGGAGAGGGAACACCTTGTGCAGAATTTATCCATAAGGCAGTGGTGTGCTGGGGCACTGGAGAAAGAGCAAAGAGGCTGTATAGCTAGAGTGGAATGAGTGAGGGTGAGAGTAGTGGAAAGTGGAGCCAGAGAGGTTCCAGAGGCAAATCATGAAGAGTTTTATAGGTGAATTCTAGGACTTTGGTTTTGGTTCTCAGAAAAATAGGGAGGAAGATTTGCATGAAGAATGTTCTAATCTGACTTATGTTAAACCTGGCTCACTCTGTGGCTATTGTGTTAGGAAGACACCATGAAATGCCCAAACTAATAGCACAAATATAAAGGAAAAAAAAAGAGAAAAATTATTTTAAAAGAAAGTTAAAATCATCAAGGGTCGGTTGAGGAGGGACAATATTTACATAATAGAAGACTCAGAAAGATAACACAGAAATAGGGGGTGGGAAATTGAGAACTAGTAGAAATAACCACAGAAATTATAACAACAGTTTTCCATTCCCAAATGGCGCAATTTCCATTGCCAAATTAAAATATATGTTGTCTTCCCAAAAAGCCTCACTGCTCACTGAAATCTGGATAAATTGAAAGAGATTCATATTTGAAATCAATAAAAAAAGAGTGTGTTGTGTTTTTTCCCCCAAGATGGTGGACTTGAGGCTTGTAACGTGCCTTAGCCACTTGCAAAAAGCGAGATCGTGTGTATGAATCAACTCTGTGAGCTTTAATTCGAGAAGGAAAATGGGAATCCACTGGAATTGTGAAGGACACCACACATCCAGGGAGGAAAACACTAGCAAACAGCCCCCATGATGGCATGTGGCTAAAGAAAGTGAGAAAAACTTCAGTATATGAGAAAGGCAGAGAACTTTCCACTGTAACTCACCTTTCCACTGGGGACTATGCAACCGAGACCAAGGGAGAACACTTTGTTTCTCCCAAGCCCTGGAGCTAACTTGGGGAGAGGCTCAGAGTTGCCGTGAGGGAAAGACAGTGGGAAAAGCTGCAGACATTTTCCCAAACCCAAGACTAAGAGCAGAATGCATCAGTACTGAGGAAGAATCCAGTCAGCAACCACCAAGTGCACAGAGAAGTGTCTAGGGATGAGCTGGAAAACCTCCTTGGCTCCAAATTCTCTGCATATGGATGGGGAGTGGCATAAACTCCTAATCTCAGAGAGTGGGTGCTCCAGATGCCTGGAGATCTTCCTGGGCATGGAGCAGAGAGGGTACTGATGCACCACAATCTATGTCCATGAAGGGTGAGACAGCTTAGGCTGTTGATCCAGGTAAGCAGGTGCTCTGAATGACTGGAGATCTCCCTGGGTATGTAGCAAAGTTGGATCTTCTGCGTCAGGATCTCTACACAGAAGGGGTGACTCAGGCTGCTGAACGAGGAAAGCAGGTGCTCCAAATGCCTAGAGATCTTCCTGAGCATGGATCAGCAATGGCCCTTTTGCACCATGATCTATGTCCAAGAAGGGTGGGGCAATTCAGGCTGCTGGTCCAGCCAAGTGGGTGTCCAAATGCCTGGATTTCTGCCTGTGGGTGGAGTGAAGAGTGTCCTGCTGTACCAAGTCTAAGGGCAACAGCCTAGGGCACCCAGAAATGGCACACGCAGGCTAGTTCCAGGTCACCAAGGTGGCCCTGGCTGCAAGTCTCACCACCCAGGAGAAATTACAGCTGTAGCAGTTCTCCTCCCACCCCAGGCTTGTGATGGGGGAGAACACAATTCCATTGCCTACTGGAACATGTTCCACAGTTCTGGCTGTGCATGCCTGTACACTGTTCTAGAGCAAGTGCTCCAATCTCTGGCCCAAGACTAAAATCCTTGCACAGCCACACTGCCAGATCACCAAGGAATGGCTGACTTCATATTCACCTGGATTAAACTGCACCGGTAGTCAAATTGCACAGCCCAAAATAAAACCTGCCAAAAGAAGTGCATAGGGCTATAGAAGCAAAGCCAAAAGACCCTACCCAGCATTCTCTACAGCTGCAGCCCCAATGGGAGGTACAGGAGGGAAAAGAAAAGGAAAAAAAACCCAATATTACAGGTAAAGAAGTACAAAGGAAAAAAAATCCTACCCACATGAAAATAATTACAAAAATTAGCAGTGCCAGCATCTCCAGATGAGAAGGAACCAGCACAAGAATTTTGGCACCATGAAAAATCTGAATGTAGTGACACCACAAAAGGATCACCCTAAATCTCCAGCAAAAGTCCCTAACCAAAATGAAAACTCACAACTTACAGATAAATAATTCAAAGCATCTATTTCAAAGAAGCTCAGTAAGATAGAAGACAAGGTTGAAAATCAACACAAAGGAATTCGTAATATAATCCAGGAAATGAAGAAAGAGATAAACATCTTAAAAAGAAATCAATTCGAGCTTCTAGAATTGAATTTTCTTACTTAAGGAATTTCACAATACAATTGAAACTGTTGTCAATAGACTGGACCAAGCAGAAAAAAGAATTTCAGAACTTGAAGACTGGTCTTTCAAACTAACCCAGTCAGACAAAAGTAAAGAAAAAAGAAGCTTTTAAAATAAACAAATTCTTCAAGAAATATGGGATTGTGTAAAGCAATCACACTTACAAAATATTGGCACTCCTGAAGGAGAAAGAGAAAATGTAAACAACCTGGAAAACATATGTAAGGTAATAATTCAATAAAGTTTTCCCTTATCTTGCTACAGAGGTAGATGTCCAGATACAAGAAATCCAGAGAATACTTGCAAGCTACAATAAAAAATAAACATCACTAAGGCATATAGTCACCAGACTATTCAAGGTCAACACTAAAGAAAAAAATCTTAAAGGCAGCTAGAGAAAATGTCAGATCATGTGCAAAGGGAACTCCATCAGACTAACAGCAGGCTTCTCAGCAGAAATCTTACAAGCCAGGAGACATCGGGGGCCTATTTTCAGCATTCTTAAAAAAAGAAATTTCAACCAAGAATTTCATATCTCACCAAACTAAGCTAAATAAGCAAAAGAGAAATAAAATCTTGTACAGACAAGCAAGCACTAAGGGAATTAATTACCACTAGACCAGCTTTCCAAAAAAAATCACGAAAAGAGTTCTGAACATGGAAATAAAAGAATACTTGCTACCACAAAAACACACTTAAATGCCTAGCATACACAACTTATAAAGCCACCACACCGTAGGAACTACAAAGCAACCAGCTAACAATCTCATGATAGGATCAAAACTTCACATCAATATTGACATTGAATGTAAATCGTCCAAACACTGCAGTTAAAAGTCACAGAATGGCAAATGGGATTTTTTTAAAAAAATACCCATCCTTCTGCTGTCTTGAAGAGACCCAGCTCACATGTAACGATATCCATAGGCTCAAAGTAAAGGGTTGGAGAAAGATCTAGCATACAAATGGAAAACAAAAAAGAGCAGGGGTCACTATTTTTATACTACATAAGACAGATATTAAACCAACAACAGTAAAAAACAGAATAAAGAAGGGAATTACATAATGATAAACAGTTGAATTCAATAAGAAGACTTCATTATTTTAAATATATACACAACCAACATTGGAGTACCCAGATTCATAAAATAAGTACTTCTAGACCTATAAAAAGGCTTTGACGGCCACACATTGATAGTGGGGGACTTCAGCACCCCACTGTCAGTGTTACGTAGATCATCGAGGCAGAAAACTAACAAAGAAATTCTGGACTTAAACTCAACATTTGACCAATTGGCTCTAATATACATCTACAGAACACTCCACCCATCAACCATAGAACATACATTTTTTTTATCTGCACATGGAATATATTCCAAGATTTACCATGCTTGGTAAAGACATGCTTGGCCATAAGGCAAGTCTCAATAAGTTAAAAAATATAAAAAGTATACCAAGCAAACTCTCACACCACAGTGAAATAAAAATATAAATCAGTACCAAGAAGATCTTTGAAACCCACACAATTACATGGAAATTAAACAAACTTTCTCCTGAATGGCTTATGAGTAACCAATGAAATTGAGGCAGAAATAAAAAAAACTTTGAAATAAAATGAAAATAGAGACACAACATAGCAAAATCTCTATGATGCTGCAGACCAATGTTAAGGGGAAAGTTTATAGCAATAAATGCCTGCCTCAAAAAGTTAGAAAGATCTCACATTAATGATCTGACATCACATCTAGAGGAACCAGCAAAACAAGAACAAACTAATCAAAGTTAGCAGAAGAAAATAAATAACTAGAATCAGAGCAGAACCAAATGAAATTGAGACCCAAAAATTCATACAAAGAATCAACAAAACCAAAAATTGGCTTTTTCAAAGGATAAACAAGATCAATAGACCACTAGCTAGATTAACAAGAAAAACAGAAGATCCAAATAAGCACAATCAGAAACAGCAAAGGTGACATTACAATTGATCCCACCAAAATACAAAAGATCCTCAGAGACTGTAATGAATACCTCTGCACACACAAACCAGAAAATCTAGAGGAAATAAATAAATTCCTGGAAACACCCAACCTTCCAAGATTGAATCAGGAAGAAATTGAAACCCTGGGCAGACCAATATCAAGTTCTGAAATTAAATCAGTAATTAACAAAACCCCTACCAACCAAAAAAACCCCTGGACCAGATGGATTCACACCCAAATTGTAGCAGACATACAAAGAAGAGCCAGTACCAATTCTTCTGAAACTATTCCCAAAAAATCAAGGAAGAGGGACTCCTCCCTGACTCATTCTATGGAGCCAGCATCACCCTGATACCAAAACCTTGCAAAGACACAACAACAAAAAAGAAAACTACAGGGTGATATCCCTGATGAACATAGATGGAATCATCCTCAACAAAATACTAGCAAACTGAATCCAACAGCACACCAAAAAGTTAATAGGCAAAGTACATTAACAAACACTTTTTTGTTTTTGTTTTTTGGTTTTTTTGAGACAGAGTTTCACTCTTGTTGCCCAGGCTGGAGTACAATGGCGTGATCTCAGCTCACTGCAACCTCCACCTCCTGGGTTCAAGCGATTCTCCTGCCTCAGCCTCTCCAGTAGCTGGGAGTATAGGCATGGGCCACCACACACAGCTAATTTTGTATTTTTAGTAGAGATGGGGTTTCTCCATGTTGGTCAGGTTGGTCTCAAACTCCCGACCTCAGGTGATCCGCCTGCCTCGGCCTCCCAAAGTGCTGGGATTACAGGTGTGAGCCACCGCACCCAGCAAAACATACACTTCTTAAAAGAAAACATACAAGTATCCAACAAACATAGGAAAAAATGCTCCAAATCACTAATCATCAGAAAAATGCAAATCAAAACCAAAATGAGATACCATCTCACACCAGTCAAAATGGCTATTATTACAAAGTTAAAAAAAAAACAATAGATACGAGGGCTGCAGAGAAAAGGAAATATTTTACCTGTTGATGTGAATGTAAATTAATAAGCTACTGTGGAAAGCAGTTTGGATATTTCTCAAAGAACTTAAAAAGGAACTACGATTCAACCGAGCAATTCCATTACAGGGTATATATCCAAAAGAAAACAAATTGTTCTACCAAAAACATACATGCCTTCCCATGTTTACTGCAACTCTATTCACAATAGTAAAGACAGGGAAGCAATCTAGATGCCCATCAGTGGTGTACTGGAAAAAGAAAATGTGGTACATATACACCATAGAATACTAGACAGGCATAAAAAAGAATGAGATTATGTCCTTTGCAGCAACATGTATGCAGCTGGAGGCCATTATCATAAGCAAATTAACACAGAAAACCAAATATCACATGTTCTCACTTCTAAGTGGAAGCCAGACTTTGAGCACTGATGGACATAAAGATGGCAACAATAGAAACTGGGCACTACTGGGGAGGGAGGCAAGGAGTGGGGAAAGGGTTTAATAACTAACTATTGTACACTGTGCTCAGTATCTCTCAGTACCTGGGTGATGGCATCATTCATAACCCAAGCCTCAGCATGATGCAATATACCTGCATATTTACTCCCTGAATCTAAAATAAAAGTTGAAAAAAGCCGTTGAATTTTCTTTTTTCAACTTTTATTTTAAGTTCAGGGGTACAAGTCCAGGTTTGTCACATAGGTAAATTTGTGTCATGGGGGTTTGTTGTATAGATTATAAAAATTATTATAAAAATGATGATAGATGAGGGAATCATAAAAAGTAGGATGATTCTGCACTCAATTTCACAAGTACATGTTTTTTTCTATACATTAAAGACACTAAGACACTGAAACTAGAATTTTTAAAATACACATTTTATGTGTGATTTATTCAAGAAAGATGACGCAGAATTCCAAACAGTAGACATATACTCATAGAAAAGGTCCTCAGTTTATATCTGAGGATTGGCTAATACACACGTGTATGCTTTAACTTAAACAAATGTTTAAGGTATTCCTGTCTTTAAATAACTTTTGATTTGCCACCCATCTATAGGGCCCAAACACATGAGAAGGCTTTTACTATACATAGTTACACATATGGAAATTGCATAATAAATAATATATACATTATATATATACACACACACATGTATATGCCTAGAAGCTTTCAAAATAAAAACTATAATAAGGTTATTTTTCCAAGAAATTAGAATGAGAATAATATCAGACTTTTCATCAGTAAAAATACATGCCAGAAGATGATATAATATAATGCCTTTCATGTTTGGAGGTAAAATTATTTTGAACTAAGAATTTCATGTAAATCAAAAGTACAATGAGAAATCATCTCACCCCAGTGAAAATGGCTTTTATCCAAAAGATAGGGAATAATGAATGCTGGTGAGGATACGGAGAAAGAGGGACCCTCATACACTGTTCGTGGGAATGTAAATAAATATGGCCAATATGGAGAACAGTGTGGAGGTTCCTCAAATAACTAAAAACAGAACTACCATGTGATCCAGTGGTCCCACTACTAGGTATATACCCAAAAGAAAGGAAATTAGTATATTGAAGAGATATTTGCCCTCTCATGATTTTTGTAGCACTGTTAACAGTAGCCAAGATATGGAATCAAACTAGTGTCCATCAACAGACAAATGGGTAAAGAAAATGTAGTGCTTATAGACAATGGAGTACTATTCAGCCACAAAAATGAATGAGATACTGTCATTTACAACAAAATGGATGGAACTGGAGGACATTATGATAAATGAAATAAGCCAGGCACAGAAAAACAAACTTCAAATGTTCTTACTCACTTGTGGGAGCTAAAAGTTAAAAGAATTGAACTCATAGAGATAAAGAGCAGAATAATGGTTGCCAGAGGCTGGGAAGGGTAGTGGGGGCTGGGGCAGGGGGTTGGGAATGGGGATGATTAATAGGTGCAAAAATATAGTTAGATACAATGAATAAGGTCTAGTGTTTGATAGCGCAACAGGGTGGCTACAGGCAGCAATAATTTGTTGTACATTGTGGAATAACTGAGGGATTACAATTTGAAAGTTTGTAACACAAAGAAGTGAGGAATGCTTTTGGTGATGGATATCCCATTTACCCTGATGTGATCATTAAATACTGTATAAATTTATCAAAATACATCCTGTACCCCATAAATATATACATCTGCGAAGTACCCATAAAAAAGGATTTTTAAAATAATTTCATATTCAGCCCAACTATCAATCAAATACACGTCAGGGAAAATAAAGAGGTTTTCTGACATGAAAAGACTCAACTAGATTTTCCGAAAATTTTGCTGGAGAATATAGCTAAGCTGAATACAAAGGAAATTCAAGAATGTTGACAGCATTGGAAGCAAGAAAATAATAAGAACCAGAAATAAAAATATTATTTGAAATATAATCAATACAATAACCAAAAATAAAAACAAAATTGACAAAAGTTAAATTATTTCTATTGTAGATGAAAGTTTCACCTTTACCAAATTTTTTAAATTTAACTTTTTATTTTGAGATAATTTTACATTCACATCCAGTTTTTAAAAATTATATAGAGAGAGCCTGTGTACATTTTACCCAGTTTACCTACAGATAAGATCTTGGAAAATGCAATATCACAACCTGGATATTGACATTGATACAGTGAAAATACAGAACAGGTTAATCTCTTTGCCAGAATCCCTCACGTTGTCCTTTTGTAGCTTCACTCCCTTAGCTTTGGACTCTAGGCCCTCCTCCCTAACTCTGGCAACTACCAATCCGTTCTCCATTTCTTTAACTTTGTCATTTCAAAATGTTATCTCAATGGAATCATGTAGTATACGAACTTTTCAAATTGGCCTTTTTTCACTCAGCATAATACTGTGGAGATTGCATGTATCAATAGCTTGTTTTTATTGCTGATTATTAGTCCATGGTTTGAATATATAACTGAATGCTTAACCTTTAACCTGTTAAAGAACACCTGATTGTTTCCAGCTTTGTGCTATTATAAATAAAGCTGTTATAAATATTTGTATACGGATTTTTTAGTACACATAAATCTTGATTTCTCTGGGATAAATGCCCAGGAGTACAACTGCAGGGTTGTATATGGGAGTTGCATGCTTAGTTTTTAAAGAAACTGTCAAACTGTTTTTTAGAGTAACTGTACCATTTTGCATTCTATTCAGCAATGTACGAGTGATCTCATTTCTCTACAATATTGCCAGCATTTGGTATTATCAATATTTTTTATTTTAGCTCTTATGACAGGCATGCGATGATGTCTCATTGGGGTTTTATTTGTATTTCCAAAATGGTTAATGATGTTGAACAACTTTTTATGTATTTATTTGCCATCCGTATATCTTCTTTGGTGAAATGTCTCTTCATGTCTTTTGACCATGTTCTAATTTGATTGCTTGTTTTGTTGAGTTTTGACAGTTCTTTTTGTATATTCTAGAAACTAGTCGTTCATTGCATATGTGGTTTGCAAATATTTTCTCTCACTCTGCATCTTCTCTTTTCATCCTTTCAACAGGGTTTTTGCAGAGTAAAAGCTTTTAAATTTAAAGAAGTTTCATTTATAATTTTTTCCTTTTTTGGATCATGTTTTTGGTGTCAAGTCTAAGAATGCTTTGCCTAGTCTTATATGCCAAAGATTTTCTCTTAGGTTTCTAAAATTTTATAGATTTGTATACTATATTTAAATCTGTGATCAATTTTGAGTAATTTCTGAATAAAGTGTGAGGTTTGGGTTGAGGTTCTTTTTCTTTTTCTTCCCTTTGTCTTTCTTCCTTTCTCTTTCTCTCTCTCTCTTCCTCTTTCTCTCTTTCTTTCTGGACTTCCAATTGCTTCAACACCATTTGCCACTTATTGGAAAGGCTATTTTTCCTCCATTGAATTGCTTTGGTAAATTTGTCAAAATACCAATTGGGCATACTTGCATGAATCTATTTCTGGATTCTCTATTCTGTTCCATTGATTGGTGTGTCTATTCCTCTTGTCAGTGCTACACGGGTTTGATTACTATAGCTCTTTAAAAATTCCTAGAATCAAGAAGACTGATCCCTCTCAGTTTCTCTCCCTCCCTATACAAATTTTAGAATAGTTTCATCCATATCTACTAAAGAAATTGCTGGGCTTTTGACGGGAATTGCATTAAAACTGTATGTAATTTTGGGGATAATTGACATCTTTCCTGTGTTGATTCATTCAATCTATGAATGTAGTATGCATCTTTATTCAGATTTTCTTTGATTTCCTTAATCAGCATTGTGAATTTTCACCTTATAAGTACTGTACATGGTTTTTAGAGGTACTCCTAAGAATTGTATTTTTGAGCAATTTTAAGTGATGTTACATTTTTAATTTCAGTGTTCATGTGTTTATTGCTAGTATATCAATACAATTGATTCTAACATGTTTGTCTTGAATCCTGTAACCATGTTGACTTCAATTATTAGTTTTAGGAGTTGCCCACCTTGGTAGCTGACTTAAGAATGAATCTTGTGTTGGTTGCTTTCTGTTCCCAGCCTCAGCTCCCAGTCCCCAGCTGCTGTTTTCTAAACTCTCAAAAAATTACTCGTACTTGAATACTTGCCTTAGTGTCTGGAGGGATCAAAATTAAGACTGCAGAATATGAAGGTCATATGACACAAATCACAATGTCATGCATTAGGTCCTCTTCTAATAGTTTTTTTAGAAACAAGTGGTATAATCAGCGATGGACCACTAAATGTTTAACAACTAACACTCTGGAGGAAAGTAGCACCCTGATTTGTAGCATTTGCCAATTTCTATTATGTTAATACTCTATCCATTGGTGACTGCAAGTTGCCAACCTGAAGTAAGTGAATTCTTAGTCATGAAGAGATGCATCCAATTGGCTTTGCAAGACACTGTGAGCTGGTCCAAGCATACCATTAGCTTAAGCACCCCTTGAAAGAAGGTTATAGGATACCATTTAAAAACTTATAATAGATACTAGTACAAGCCAGTTGAAAGTAAGCTATTGTGAATGTGAATTTCCATCTTTTTCTTTACATGTTGATTGATGGAGTTTGAAGATGAAATCCCAGACAAACAAAGGAGTATCAAAATGTTCTGATTCCATTATGTCATCAGATCACTGGCAAATATCCAGTCACTGTTCCAAAGTACTATTGAGTGCCAGCTGCCTTTATAGAATGTGAAAAAAATAAAGCAACTCTCATAATCAAATGTCATTTCCTAGCCACCATAAGCATGACAGAAAACTATTCTTCTAATCATTGAAAAACTCTTGATCAATGAGCCCTAAAGACATTGATCCAATCCAGTGCTAGATCCGCCTACAGGAAAATGTGAGCATGAGATTTTTCCAATAAGGGTCCACTGGAAAAAAATAAAAATAATAGTTCATGAAGAGCTAGTAGCAGAAAGTTAACACCGTTGAATTTTTCTTAATATACTTGGTATGTAACTCTGTCTCCCCTCAGTGAACCCATTCAGACGTGGCCTCAACAGAAATTTGTGGAAGCGTATTTCCACCTAGGCATCACTGAAAAGCTAGTACTCTTCATCGTCTATTTCAGCACATCAAATATATATTACATTATTTGACCTAAGCAATTACTACATGTTTCAGGATGTTTTACTGCTGATAGATTATATAAAGAACGCCCTGCAATTCACTAGGCAGTATTGGAAAATGCATGGGTATCCACTATTCTGTGTGTTTATAGGGAAAAACAATATAAGAGGTAGCAAGTTCAACTTCATATTAGATATGCTGGCATCCTTTTAAAAATGTTTGGAGGATTCAGGCTCATGTTCATAATATATAGATAGTAATATCTCAAGTGATAATGAAACAACATGACTTCCATACAAAGATTAAAAGTTGTAGGAAATTGGAACTTCCCCAAAATTCAAAAGTCAATGATAAACCAGTTCCTCCAGTGTTCCTGGCTTAATAGAGTGGCTTTATATAACAACTGCTCAACAGAAAAACAAACTCAATGCATTAAATCTGAACAACTGCAGTTTTCTGGCTTTACCATCTGGTTGGGTATACTTCTCAAAAGACAGACCTAAACTTCATCTCAAAGCAAGATAATCTTTCTGATCACGTTGAAATATTCTATCAAAGAGCAAAAAGCTTTTGAAGGCTGCAGTAAGTTTTAAAAGTAAAAGAGTGAACAACCTGGTACTATCCATTATTGTTTTAATGTAGGGCAAGCAGGTAACTCTTGCTGCTGTTGGGCATGAAGAAAAGATCATTTTTAATCCTTTGTTTCAAAGAGTGTATAAGAATGCCATTTATTACAACAGCCATGATAAAAGGAAAGTGGTCCTCCAGTAAGAACTGGTCATCTCTTTAACTGAATCATTTTCAATATTCCTGAATATTGTGTCATGCTGAAAATACAGATCATATTTTCAGCATGCTGAAAATATCCATGCTTTGCAGTAACAGCAAGAAATCTGTAATAGAGACAGGCCAGCCATAGACCTAAATCAGCTGTCCCTCAATGATATTAAGCACCTTCTGTGGGATATTTGCTAGGTTTAACTGAATGGGAGAAGGTGGGTAAACAAGCACCAAATAGGTGAGTCTTTGACTATAACCCCCACTGGGCTCTATGACCAAGTGTGGCAGATCCCAGAGTGAACACAGAATGATAATGTTGTAGTTGGGGATCATTTGCCACAGCAAACAACCCTGTCATATTTGACAGTGTCTGAGATAAATTTCTCTCCCTTTATTGAAATATGTTGAGAAAGACTGACCAGTATAGGGACACACAGAACATTGTGTAATTCCTAACAGTTGTATCCTTCGTACTGGAAAGAAACCCTGAGCTAGAATTTCAAGAAAAAGTGAATCTAGACAAACTGACAAAATATTTTATTCTTTTCCCACACCATTAATGATGAGCAACTTTGAGTTGGTTTACCATTATAAAGGAGGATGCCTGTCCATTCACTCATTTGTCTTATCAATTGCTCAGTCAGTGAATAGACACAGCTCTCCCGTGCACCAGGCATTAGGGAAGAAAGGTGAGCAAAACAGACATGGTTCTTTCACCCATTAATTTTATCACCTGCTGTACAAAACATACATTTCAAAAGCTAAATTAAACTTGACTTAGTCATGTCCAATGAGCACATGAACAGACTCTCAATATTATTAGCTAATCAGAGAAATGCAAATCAAAACCACAATGAGATACCACAACTTCTAGAGTGACTATAATTTTAAAAAATAGATAATAATAAGTGACAAATGGTGAGGATGTATAGAAATTGAAAGCTGTACACATTGCTGGTAGGAATGTAAAATTTTCAACCTCTGAAAAACAGAATATTTCTCAAAGAGTTAAAGTTACCATACAATCTAGTGATTCCACTCCTAGGTGTATAGCCAAAATAATTGAAAACATATATTCATGCAAAAATTTGTACACAAATGTTCATAAAAGTATGATTTATAATATCCAAAAAGTGAAAATAACCCAAATTTCCATCAACTGACGAGCAGATAAACAAAATGTAGTACGATAAAATATTATTCAACTACAAAAGTTAGTGAAGTACTGATACCTGCTGTAGCATGGATAAACCTTGAAAACTGTATGCTAAGAGAAGGAAGCCAGATACAAAAGGCCACATGTTGTATGATTCTGTTTATAATGAAACGTCCAGAATAGGCAAAATGTAAGAGACAGAAAGTAGATTTGAGTTTGGTGGGAGCTGGGAGGAGAGACTGTGGTCACTGCTAATGGATAGAGTTTCTTTTAGGGATGATGAAAATATTCTGGAATTAGATAGTGGTGATGTTTGCATAAATTTGTGAATATACTAAAAAACTGTTTTTGTTGTAGTATATTCACAAAGTTATGCAAATATCATAACTTTTTTTACCTATTAGAATCTACTTTCTTAATAGGTAAAATTTTGTGGTATATATTTTATGGTATTTTTCAATGCAACATTAATCTAAAATCCAAACAACATATCAATATATTAGTACATTTAAATAATTTGCAGATAGATCTACATTGTTACAGTGGATACAAAATAAATTTTACTGATGGAGTGAGTGTAGGATCAATGAATTATATCTCATTACTTTCAAGGAAATGTGCAGAGCCCTAAGACAAAGTAATATGTTACTCCGGGTCGAGAAAATCCTTGCCAGCATTCTCAGTGCTGCCTCCACAATCTTCGTTTCAATGTGGTGCTTTTATTCACTTGCTTCCACTGCTTCACAAGCCTGAAGTTTGTTTCTACTCTAAGAGAAAGTGCGTGTAAGCTCTTGGCAGCACTGAATTTTTGTCTTTGTCTCTAGGTCACCTGAAAGTCTCTGAGATCTGTTACCTAATTCTCTACCTATGCAACTGGATTTGTTTTACCTAATCTCTGTCACGTCTTTGATTCTTGCATTTGCCAATTTGATTTATGATTACTGATTAACCAATATGCTATTTCCTTTCTGATGTTCAGCTCTATTCTTGGATCATATTAGCCCATCTGTTTACACATTCTTCCTGTCTACCTTTAGTTTCTATATGCCCTGGCTCACTCTCTGCTATGGAGCTCAGTGGTCTTCAAGCCTCTTGATCCTGCTCTCATTCCATCAGTAAAATTTGTTTTGTGTACACTGTAACAATGTAAATCTATCTGTAAATTGTTTAAATGTACTAATATATTGATATATTGTTTAGATTTTAAATCATCTAATGTTGCATTTTAAAAAACCACAAAACTTAATAGCATAAAACAACAAACCTTTTTTTATGCTCATGTACTCTGAGTCAGAAATGTGGACACAGGATGGTTTGTATTGGCTCCATAATGCCTGGAGTTTCAACAGGAAATCTCAAAGAGCTGAAAGTGACTCAAAATGCTGAAGTATGGGATCCTCTGAAGGCTTCTCTGCTTACACGTCTGGTGCTTATGCTGGGTTCACCTGTGATCTGTGATGGACCAGAGTGCCTACATGAGAACTTTCCTTGTAGGTGGGGCTCCCTCACAGCATGGGGATCTCAGGATGTTTGGACTCATTACATAGTGGTTCAGGATTGCAAGAGCAAGTGTTCCAGTAAACAAGATGAAGCCTGCATCACCTTTTATGACCTAGCCTTGAAAGTCACATAGCATCTCTTTGGCCACCCTCTATTGATACAAAAATTTAAATTCAAGGGGAGGGAACATAGACCTAACTCTTGATGAGAAAAATGTCAAATAACTTATGGCTGTGTTTTAAAACTTTTGCGTGTATTTTTACATTTACATGCAAACAAAAGATAAATTTTAAAGTATGAGATAAAAATAAGTATTAGTATAAGTTATAATATTTCATTTTTGACCCACTGAATCAACTTACTTGCTCATTGATTATGGATAGCATACTGGAGATTCGTCGGTCTAAATGAGTGAGAGTTAACATTTTCTTGCTGAAGCTTTAAGCATGGTTAAAGTTCACATACGGGGCAACTCTCAGAGATACACCAGTTTTATGCACCATTCCCAGCACACTTGTTGCAATGCTACCACTTTCTCTCCTACTCTGTAATTTGTATAATTTGAGGAAGTGAAAATGGCATTTTTATGACAGTAGCCCTGATTCCATTCTGATTTAGTAACAATATGTGTTAGTCATAGTCTGTTAAGAATAAATTACTTGTATCACACGTCACAACTGATTGTGGCATATTGGTATAGTGACACAAGGATCAACAATTGTTATTTAAAGTGCTATATATATTGCACAACTCTAATGTTGGCCTCCCTTGTCCTGCAATTCACCTCTTTGAAAAAGTTTGCTCAAGACTGGGGGAATATTTAAGAATAAAGATGAGAAGATAAGTAACATTTATTTGTAAATATCTGCTCCTCTGCAGTGTGATATAGCTCTTCCAGCTATTATAGTCATTTCCTATGCTAGTGACCCATGTTTCTCTCCTGGGTATGTTCAAGGTGAGAGGACAGAACCCCTGCAGGGTAGCAAGAAGTAAACAACATAGAGAATTTCACAATGAGAAAGTGAAGGGAGAGGTAACCATGGGGATATAAACCTTCTGTGGAACTTGTGGAAATCTTAGAGAGGGCAAGAACATTTGCACAGGATTCAGTCTGGGGATCGAAGCCAACTTCGTAAGTCTCAAAGGACACGATGTAATGTTTGGTAACAAAAACACGAAGCCAGTAAAAGTGTTGGCTGGCATTCAGCCAAGAGCCCAGTTCCCTCCAGTTCTTGTTGGCAAAGTAAAGAAGCCTGATTTGGCTGCCTGTAAAATGAGAGTAAAAGAATCTGCTACAGCAAAAATATGGCCAATGTATAGCCTTATAAAGAAGTTTTAACAACTTAAAACAAAGCAATGATAGCTTCTAGCATCAACCGCTCTGCCTCATTCATTCCCCACCATCATACAACCTTCAACAGGAGAAGCATTATATCTCAAAAGAAATGCACACCAAGAGATGTGCAAGGTGGTCTACTGTAATATGTAAGGAAAATAGGAGCACTTTTATTTATGTTTATTTTGTAATCCATGTTTTAAAATGTATGGATTGCATTAATACAGAAGTGCATACATATCATTTATAAATAAATATATTTTATAGATGGTATGTATAAGTTATTTTTTACTTATGAGCACTTGGAGTTTAAAATGTTCAATATTATAGATTTAGATGATAAGGTGTGATTTGGGGGAACCCAGAAGCTAAAAGTACAGTTGAATCAGAACACGCCACAGGGTAGGCTAGAAGAGTCAAAGCATCTGCTAAGCTTTGGACAAATTGTCAAGTACTTCTCTAGCTTTTCGGTATATAGCATGACAATTGCCTACAGAACTGTAATGAGTTGAGAAACACTAAGAAAAATTATGAAAATCTACTCACAGAGGACAAGACTCCTTATAATAATAAGTTGACACATGTGTCACTGCAACCTATAAATTCTGGCAGGGAAACATGGACACCACCCTGATTCCTCTAACTTTGGCAGTTAATAAGATTTGAACTCACAATAGTGTGTTTACATTAAAATAGGAGGAATCGACATTGCCAGTCATTTTATGTATGTTAACCTATTTGATCCTCATGACAGCTCTGTAAAAAATGGTTAATATTTCTCCCACTTTACAGAAAATGAACCAGAGACTATGCACTTTGCAGAATGCCTCTCGGCTAGGAAGGAAAGAATCAAGATTCAAATCCAATTCTTTTGACCCCAAATGTCATGGTCTTGGACTGTTGCAGTTATTCCTATCTAGACAAAAATAAAGAAGTTCTTTGAAGTTCTCAGATTTCTAAATGCTATTATTTTCTCTGCATTTTTGGAGCAAAGGAGGGGCAGTGCCCACTGGTCTAATGTTTTAAAATGGGAAGAGGATGTGAATGTAATATTGAATTCATATTGAAACGAGAAAGTAAGATCATTAAAAACTCTGCTCATAGCATTTAGTTGTTGACCCCTGAATGATCTGTGGAGCTCTCTTTGACATTCAGCAACTGAATGTTGAATTAGAGACATGCTAATTGGAAAAAGTTAATTGTCATCTCCATCTCATTAAACCAGTTCTGTGGGACAATTCAAGAGAGCACATGGCTACGTAATTTCCACGCATCATTTGTTTGCTAAGTCACTGAGCCCTGGATACCATTTATTTTTCAATTCAGAGCTAAATACATACATGATTAAAAGCTCGGTCTTCAAAAAGGGTTGATGTGGGTTTGAGGGAAAGGGTCAGTCAGGGCCTTTTCTTAACAGCAACCCCATTGGACAGACAGCATATCTTCCCAGAGGGTGTATGCACTTCAAAGCATGCTATTAAATGATAAGAAGGGGGAGGAAAAATGCAATTTCTCTAGAATAATTTTTGCAACTACAGAAATATCATGCACAGGTGGATATGCAATTCTTTCCCATTCTTTCCTAAATGTACACTGCTGTGGCCTGTGATTAAATATTTGGAAGATCTAAGGAACTGTGCCTCCTGGGAGTTGCAGATAACAACCCATTGCCTGCAATGATCATGCTTCTATTGTCTGAAAAGTGAGGAAAAACCACGAGGGCTCTACAGATGTGAGTGACTCAGTACAGTGGATTCAGAAACAAAACGACTAATCGGGTGCAAAAGAAAAGAGCAAATCTCAGTCAAAAAATTTCATGGTGTTGGGGATATGAGATACGCTATGATATATTTGAGAGTAGTTTTTTTAAAAGGAAAAAGTAACAGGAAGTTTATATTTACCATGTAAAATTGTTTGATAAAATATGTGAGTATTCCATTAAATATTCGTTATATTTTATATACTTGATTCCTGTTTCAATGAGGTTAAATCAGCAAAACATTTTTTAAAATTTGAAGCATTAGTAAGCAAGCTAGAATAAAGCCACTCGGGCCAGTATGGAATTACCAAAGATGAGAAAAGATTATAGTGAGAGAGGCATTTGTCCTCCAAGCCTGATTTATCATTTATCCTGAAGTATCTTCTGTAAAAAATACTTGCCCTCTCCTCCCTTCCACTGGTCTGATTGAAACGTTTAGTTTTGCGCTTCGCTTCTTGATTGAGGAGCTTCCAAGTCCTCTTGAAAATGGAGATTGTCCCAGGGGTCCATTGAGATGGTGGTTAACTACGCTTACTGAGCGCCTTGTAACTTTGAGTCCCCTGGGATAGGTTGTTAACGTGACCTTAATCAAACCAAAAAATTGATTGCTTATGTTCATCATTGTCTTATCTATACATTCTACTCATTTTCCAATTTCTGATTGAGCAAAAAATTGTTCTGAGTGCCATGCTACCCTGTCCTCCCCATTCTTTCTTTTTCTTTCTAATTGACTTCATTCCCTCCATCAGTAATATTTTTATTTCCCCAAAATTTTCACTCATAGAAATGTATGGTGCCAGTTATTAGGCTCCTATTCTATACCAGGCCCTATGCCAGATGTTTTACAGAATTAATTTTAATCTCTAGCTGTATGGAGGCAGATAGGGAAGAAAAGAAACTATTATAGTATTTTTTCTTACTTTCAAGGTTTGCAATAAACATCACCTGCTTGGCTGCCAAATGAGGAGTATTACCTGCCAGCTACTCCAATCTATGAGAAATGGCTAGATTTAATTAGACAGAATCAAAGGACTGGAGGAGAGATCGAAAGCTGTCACTTCAAGTTTCTCAGCCTTTTGTGGATATGTATGTGTGCGTGTGTGTGTGCACGTCTGTGTGTGCGTGCATGTGTGTGTGCGTGTGTGCATATGTGTGTGTGTATGTTATGTATGTACTTATATGTGCATATATAGCGAGCGTAGTCCAGTATATACTTTTATATATTCATCAGAAACAAAATGATAAAGATGCCCCCATTAAAAAAATATGAAACACATGTGATGATGAACTAGCGACTGACCTAACTTCTTTTTTCCCCTTAACTCTGGTAATGCCTTTACACTATCATCTGGGCTTCTCATTCACATGATTTCCAAAAAGTGAGCTAGTTACATTTTCCAGGAATCAGTCTTGAGAAGGTTCAAGTCAGTGGCTTTAGGGGGAGTCCTCACTGGAGAACATCTTCAGGGATATATGTATGTATATCTGATTCACAGTGCAGTCTTCTCAGCTTTTCACTAGAATCTCTGGAAGCAACAGATAAAGGTGAAAATAATGCAAGAGAAAAACTGGGATGATGACCTTTCCCTAAGGCAGAAACTGTGAAAAAGGGACTTCCAAGAGGAGAAAAAGGACCCGGACGCCATGCAATGGCCTCAGTGTGAAATGCAGAGGAGCTCAGTTTGTTTCTAAACGTTCTAAAATGTTTTGTTAGTTTTTTGCAACCCAAGTAAAGCTTTCTAAAATGTTCCACAATTAGTTTCTTCCTGAAGCCTAATCTGAATTTATTGTGTTAAGATTTAGATCCATATTTTCTTGCTCAACTTTAACTATTTGAAAAAAATTCTTTAATGTCTGTACCTGAATTACTGTTGTCCTTTATGTTATTATTTTATGTGATTTAGAGTCCCTTGCCTGTATGTAAGTAATCTGATCTTTTAATGTTTTTGTTCCATGTACGTTTTTTGCCTCAATTTAATAGCTTTCTTGTTATTATCAATAATATTAAAGTAAGTGATAGTTGTTGGGTATTAACTAGGTGGCAGGGACTGAAATACGTAAACTGTAGAGAGTAGTAGTGAAGAGTAAATGCTCTGGAATTTGAAATTCTATGTTTGAATTCTGCCCTTACCACTTAATACTGTGTGACCTTAAGCAAGATACTCCCTGTGTTTTAGTTTATTCATTTATTAAATTGCAATAAGGAATTGCAGGGGACTTCTGGTTCCAGCAACAATGGAATAATAGGGATCAGATTTATCTTTCCATCTGAAACAATAAAACCAACTGGATAAAATACATTAACTATGGTTTTCAAGACACCGGACATTAAACAAGCAAGAATGGTGATCCCAGAGAGACATGAAACCAAGGAGATGAGTCGTTAAGTGGCCCCATCCTATGAATTTTTATGCCTTGGCAAAGAGAAGGAGAATCCCAGGGAAAGCCCAGAATATTCTGGCCTTAAGTTGAGGAGAAGGAGCTGTGTCTGGAGAGAACAAGTTGTCTACAGTTCTCTTGACAAAGTGTTGGAAACGGGAGAGCTGAATAGAGACAGCATTCCAGAAATATGCAAGGGGTGTCCCGTGGCTACTCAGCAGAGCAGTGATCGGCACTTGCTTCTATAGAGATTACCTGAGACCAAGGAAAGGATGATTCAAAAGCATTAGAATGAACATTGTCTAACACTTACACAGGACTGAGAACAGTGGCTGTACCAACTAGCCAGACTGGAGAACCTCAAAATTCATATAACATTGGATACAGTACCCAGAAGGTACTCAGAAGTGGGCCTCAGCAGTAGAGAATAATTAACCTTCGACTAAGTATCTTATGGATTCATTTAACAAGTTATAAAAGCAATACCTGGAAGGATTAAACTGTTTCTAAGTAACTTAACTCTCTTCTATAATAAAGCTACAGGACACATTTATAGTAATACATAAATATTAACATATGAAAGGATAAAATTTGCAATCAATGCCAGCTATCCAATAGAAAATTGCTAGGCTTAGAAGGAAACAGGAAAATAAGATTCACAATGAGAAGAAAAATCAATTAATTGAAAATAATCCAGAACTGACACAGATATTAGAATTAGCAGGCAAGGACATTAAGGCAGTTGCCACAGATTCAAAAAGATAAACAGAGAAATGAAAGATCAGATTACAAATCTAAGAATGAAACCTATAATGTCTGAGATAAAAAATACACTGGATGAGATTAATAGCTGATTGAGGATTACAGAGTAAATTGTTAGAAAATGTGAAGACACAGCAATCCAAACTATCGGAAATGAAATGCCAGGAGCTAAGGAACAACTTCACATTGCTCACCTACACAAGTAAATAGGCCAAAAGGCAGAGTTTTTAAAGAAACAAAACTGGTATTTTTTTCCCAATTTGATGAATACTGAAAAACCAACGATCCAAGAAGTTCAATGAACACCAAAGAAAAAAGAAGTTGAAGAAGAAGAAAGTATACTTGGGTACAGCTTGATCAAATTGCTCAAACTCAGTAATAATCAGAAAAACTTTAAAATAGCAAGAAAAATGATATCTATATAGATGAACAAAGATATTATTCTCAGAAAACAATGCAAGAGAGAAGACAAGGGAGCAACAGCTTGAAAATTCTGAAACCTTGCCCATTCTCCCCCCAAGCCTGTTAACTCAGAGTTCCAAATGCCCAGAAAAAAAAACATATTTTAAAAACAAATATGAAATAATGAATTTTTTTCAGATACACAATGGTCGAAAGAATTCATCTCCAACAGATCTATGTTACAAGAAATCTTAATGGAAGTTCTCTTAACAAAAGAAAAATGACAGCAGGTAGAAATATAGACCCACAAGACTGAGGCAGGAGAATGGAGCAAACCCGGGAGGCGGAGCTTGCAGTGAGCCGAGATCGCGCCACTGCACTCCATCCTGGGCGACAGAGCGAGACTCCGTCTCAAAAAAAAAAAAAAAAAGAAATATAGACCCACAAAGAAATAAAAAACACTGGAAATGTTAACTATGTGGGTAAATATAAGCGAATTATTTTTCTCATTATTTAAATTGTATTAAAAGAAAATTTATTGTTTAAACAAAAATAATAATGTAGTGTGGGATTTATAACGTAAGTAAAAATGTAACAATCAAGATTTGGGAGAGGAGATATGAAATGGTATATACTATTCCTGAGAGTGTTAAACTCTATACTGAGTATATTATCAGTTGATGGTAGAACGTGTTAAGTTAAAGATGCGTGTTACAAACCCAAAAGAGACCACTAGGCAAATGCAACAAGAAATTATACCTAATAAGCCAACAAATGAGATAAAATCACGAAATACTTAATCCAAACAATGGAAAAAGGAAAAAGGGAGATGAGACAAATGCAAAATAAATAGCAAGGTGACAGACTTAAATCCAAGCATAACAGTAATTACATTGAATGCAAATGATTCAAGCACTCCTACTAAAAAGCAAATGTACTATATTGGAAAACAATAAGGCCCCAACTATATATTGTGTAAAACAAAATATAATTTAATGAAATAATAAACAAGTTAAAACTAAAAGAGTGAAAAAATATAAATATACTGTGCTCATCCTAAGCAAAAGAAAGCTGAAGAGATTATGTGAATATCAGAAAAAGGCAGTTTTAGAGTAAAAAATATTACAGACATAAAGAAGATCATTTCACAATGATAAAGCAGTCAACACATCAAGAGGATGTAACAATCCTCATTGTTTATGCATTTAATAACAGAATTTGAAAATACGTAAGTGAAAAATGATAGAACCATAGGAAAAAAATGAGTAAATCCACAATTATAGTCAAATATGTCAATATGTCTCTCTCAACAAATGGTAGAACAAAACAGAGAATAGTAAGAATATAGAAGTTTGAACAACATAATCACCCAACTTGATTTAATTTACAGTTCTAGAAACCCAACCCAACAATAGGAGAATACCCATTACTATCAAGTGCACAGAAAACATTTGCTAAGATAGATAATATTCTAGGCATTAAAATAAATTTCAATAAATGAAAATTGATTCATATCATGCAAAATACATTCTCTGTCAACTTGGGAGAAAAGTAAAAATCATTAACATTAAAAAACTCTAAAAAATTTACAATTATTTGGTAATAACTTCTAATAATCCATGGGTTAAAAAATAAAAATATAAATTAGGAAATATTTTAGACTGAATTAAAATGAAAACATTTCAAAATGTGTGAGATGCTCTAAAATCATCATTTACTGGTAATTTTACAGTACTCAAATCCTGTTTTATAAAACAAGAAGGATCGTAAGTCAATTACGTTAACCTCCATCTAAGAAACTAGAAAACAAAGAACAGATTAACATAAGCAGAAGAAAGGAAATAACAAAAATCATACCGGAAATCAATGGAATAAAAGACAGAAAAATAACAGAGAAAGATAAATACCAAAGGTTATTTTTTGAGAAGATTAATAGAGTTGATAAACCTCTTGGCAGACAGACCAGGAAAAAAAAGTGAGAAGATACAAACTATAAGAATTATGAATTAGAGAGGTGACATTACTGCAAATTTTACAGATCTTAAAAGGATAACAAGGAAATATTATGAACAACTGCTCGCTAATAAATTCAACAAAAAGTTAAATGCACGAATAATTTAAAAGAAACAAATGACTAAAGCTCATGTAAGAAAAATACGTAAGTGGAATAGCCCTATATCTTTTAAAGAAATTGAATTTGTAGTTAAAATCTTTCCCACAAAGAAAACTCCAGACTGAACTGGCTTCACTGCTGAAGTCTAGCAAACATTTAAGGAAGAAATGATATCAATTTTCATACAAATACATCCAGAAAATTGGTGAACAGGGAATATTTCCCAACCCATTGTATGAAGTAGCACTACTAATACAGAAGACAGACAAGATACGTTATACTGTATATAAACCAGTATCCCTCAGAGATGCATGTGCAAACATTCTAAACAAAATTTTAGCAAATGAAATCATTTGATAAATAAAAAAGGTAATATATCATGGATAATTAGGTTTTATCCATTGATTGCAGGGTTTAAGTAACATTAAAAAAATTAGTCAATGTAATGCACGATATTAGTAGACCTAAAAGGAACCCCATGACCTTGTCGACAAATGCAGAAAGAGGATTTGATAAAATCTAGCATCCATTCCTAAGATTAATTCTTAGCAAACTAGCAACATAAGGGAAGTTACTTAATATGATAAACGACATCTACAATAAACCCACAACTAACATCATAGTTAATGGTGAAAGACTAAATGCTTTCTTCCTAATATCAGGAGCAAGACAATGATGTTCACTCTCACCATTTCTATTTAACTTTGTACTGGAGATTTCATCTACTGAATACAGCAAGAAAAAGAAATTAAAATTGTTCCAACTGGACAGGAAGAAGTAAAACTGTCTTCATTTAAAGACAACTAGATTATATCTTGAAAATCCAAATAAATCTACAAAAAAAAGCTCCTGGAACTAATAATTGAGTTGAACAGGATTTCAGAGTACAAGATCAATACACAAAAATCAATTATTGTTCTATATATTAGCAGTGAATATTCAGAAATTAAAATAACACCACTTACAATAGCATCAAAAATACAAAGTACTTAAGGATAAGCCTGAATAAAGATGTGGCAGCGCTAATCATTGAAAACTACAATTTTAAATGCAACATATTACTGAGAGAAATGGAAGAAGATCTAAATAAATAGAAAGATATCTCATGCTCATGAATCTAAAGATTCACATTGTTAATACGGCAATTTTCTCCAATTTGATGAATAGATTCAACACAATCTCAACCAAACCAGAGTAGGCATTTTACTGTGAAATTGACAAGATTCTAAAATTCAAAGGAAAGTGCAAAGGACCTGAAATAGCCAAAATAACTAAAAAGAAAAGCAAATTTGGAGGAGTAAATCTACTGGATTTCAATACTTATAAAGCTATAATAATTAAGACAGTGTCATGTTTGTGTTACGGTAGACAAAGATAATAATAGATCAGAATAGAAATTCCGTAAATAGACCTACACATTCATTGACCATTGATTTTAGGAACAGGCGCAAAGGAAAATCAGTGGAGAATGAACAGTCTCTTAAACAAGCAGTATTGGATATATTGAATAAACAAAAAATAAATTTTGATCCATATCTCTTAGTATATATACAGATTAACTCAAAATGAATCGTAGATTTCAATATTAAACTTAAAACTTTAAAACATCTTGAAGAAAACAAAGGAAAAAGCCTTTATGACCTTTGGTTAGGCAGAGTTCTTTGGTAAGATGCCTAAAGCATAGCTCATACAAGAAAACATTGACAAATTGGACTTCATCAAAATTAAAAATTATTTTCAAAAAACGGTATTTAGAGAATGAAAAAAACGAACCTCAGAATGTGAGAAATATTTGACAAACATATATTGGATAAAGGATTTGTATGTAGAATAAGTAAATAATTCTCAAATCCAAATAATAATACAAAAAACTCCAAATCAATAAAAATTGGCAAATCACTTGAACACCAAAGAAGATATGCAGAGGACAAATAAGCAGATGAAAAGATGCTCAATATCAATCAATAGTAAATGCAAATTCAAACTACAATGAGATACCACTACACACCCGTAAGAACTGCTAAAAATTAAAGGCCTAATAATATCAAGTGTTGGTGAGGATGTGGAAAACTGGAATTGTCATACATTGTTGGTGGGAACATAAAATGATACAATGGCAATTTCTTAAAATGTTATACATATATTTACAATACAATCTAGTAATTGCACTGCTATTTATATCTCCAAAATGAAAGCCTATATACATACAAAATCTTATACAAAAATGTTTACATTTATAATAATCAAAAGCTGGAAAGAATAAGTCAACAGGTAAATGGATTTAAAAAAATGTAGTTTTTCAACTGGTGAATGGATAAGCAAATTGTAGTATGTCCATATGACAGAATAAACTCAACAATAAAAAAGATTGAATTTTATATATATATATATAAAATATGGATTCATCTCAAAATAATTATGAATGAAAGAAGTCAGATAGCAAGAGTACATTCTGTATTATTTCATTTACATAAGATTCTAGAAAATGTAAATTAATCTATACTGGCTGTTGCCTGAGGAAGGTGGGGGAGAAGAGGTAAGGAATAGAGAGGAATTACAAAGGATCGTGAGAAAGCTTCGGGGAGCTTGGGGTATATTCACTATCCTAATGATGATAATTATTTCATGGGTATATACATATGTCTAGAGCTGTCAAATTGTACTTTATGTAAATATTTTATGTCATTTATGTCAACAATAAATCTGTTACAAAATGACAAAATAAAACAACAAGAACAGTACCTAAAGCTTAAGGTTATTTCGAACACAGAATGGGTAAATATGTATAGTAACACATTTCCTGTCCCATAATCAGAATTTATTAAGGTATAGTTATTGCTAATATTGTGAACCTTTCTGTGGATACATATATCCACAGTGTCTTTGGGTTGTGGAATACTATATTTAACCCTCTGTTTCATGAAGGTTTGAAGACTATGTTGGAAACCACTTCAAAATTGAAGATAGGTAAAAGAAAATGTAACAAAAACTCAAAAGGTAATGTCCCAAGTCTGGTTTTGGCTCCTTACTCGAGAAAACTTGCTGCATTTTGTGTCCTCTGTTGTTAAGCATTTCAGTGGGTATAAAACTTCCCAAAGTCTTTGAGTACAATACCTGGTTTAAATGCACAACTGCCAAATAAGTTGTCTTAGGTTGAGTTTCCCTAGCAACTGAAGTGGAGACATGGATTTGAGTCCAAATACTTTGAGTGATATTCGGAACATTGCTAGTTATTAGAAGTGATCTCAGGAAACACTAGTAGTGGGGTAGAAAAATAAAATAAGGAAGGAAAGTCAGGCCATAAAGGCTACATTATAAAGCAGTTCCTACTGCGGGCAACTGCTGCTTAAATGTGTGTAGGTGGGAGGGGAGACTCTGGGAGACAATGTAGAATATACGTTGAAGTTACACCAACAGAAATGAAGGGAGATGCTGTATCTATCTTCCAACTTCTACTCCAACATTGGTTGAAGCTTGGATAAAGAACATTATCCTTCCTCCGGCATTTCTAGTTTGCCCTGAACATAGGTCAGAATTAAAGCTCACAGGCAGAGAGCAGCAGGTGTTTGAAATAAGCAGCCTTCATAGTGCAGGGATGAGTCCCAAGGGATAAGGGCAGGCTATCAATAGCCTCAGATTCACAAATCATCCATGAGTGCAGTATTTTTTCAATTGCCTTTGCCAGTTAAATTATCTTCAGAGTCTATTTCAGCTGACCGGTGTTTCACAGCTGCTAGTAAATGGATTGCTTCACCACATTTGGGTGTATGACTTCAATTTGTTAGCAGTGCAGTTGGAAAATGCTGTGGGATTTCAAGATACAGTGCAGCTGTCTCACGCTTGTTATTAATGGAGAGCTTGTTATTAACGTTATGAGTTTATGGATTATCATTGTGCAGATTTTCTTCCTAGAAAAGCCAAATCACTGACATGAGTATACAAGTTGTTAGATGTATTTTATCTTTTTTTAAAAAAGAAATATTTGTGGGTATTTATTACAAATACAGAGACAATTCATTTTTCACTTTTTATCATGGCTTCAGAGCACATTTATGTTGACATTTTCCATTTCAATTTTCTGAGATTACATGTTTTTACACGGGAAACTCAGCTACAGAAAGACGAATTAGACCAAGAATGATGATCTTCTAAATGACATACTTTTCCTTTCCCATCAATTTTAATAGATAATATAATTTTTCTTATCACAAATGAGAAGCCAACATGAATGATAGTTGATCAAGGAGACATAAAAGTTGATCATTATTAACAGACTATTACAGGGGAAATTTCCAGAGTCAACCGAAAATTGTGTTAAGATGTTTACGGCATGGGAGATGTGCAAGTCTGACTTGACCATCATAAGCAGGAAATTACAGGGGTCTCAAACATCCAACAGGGCATAAATTCAGTTGATTTCAATCTCTTCCTATGCCAACATTCTGTGAGTCCTACAATAGCTACAAAATGTTCCGCTGGGAGGTGGCCTGTATTAGTTATGTTTGATGAACAACAAATTACCCAAAATTTAGCAACTTGTCAAAACAACAAATTATTTATGATCTCACAGATTCTTTGGGTCAGGAATTTGGGTGTGGCTTTGCTGGGTCTTCTGTCTGGAAGTTTCTCACAAGGCTGCAATCAAACCAATGCTGCAGCCAGCTCAAGCCTCCACTAGAGGCAAATTCACTCTCATGTTTGTTGACAGTATTCATGTCCTCATTAGCTGGTAGACTGAGTCCTCCTTGAGTCCCTTTTCATGGGGGCCTTCTATCACTCAGTTTACAACATAGCAGTTGACTTGCATTCATTATGACCTAAAGAGAGAGCCAGAGAGAACAGGCAAGATGGAAAACAGTCTTTTATAACCTAATCTTGGAAGTGACATCTCATCAATTTCACCGTATCCTGTTTGTCAGAAGTCCAGGCTACATTTCAGAAAAGGGGATGACATAAACAGAGGAAAGCCCAGAGGTGGGGATCATTGGAAATCATTTTAGAGGCTACCACAAGACCTAAAGCTTACCCAGAGACAAAAACATCTCTCCTGCCAGGCTACCCCAGAAACAGAAATTCTCATACGCTTTTGAGCAAAGAGATTTTTGTCTCTTGACTTTCTTCAGCAACTTATGTTACCTGCAAGTGTGTTTTACAGGAGATATAGGTTCAAAAGCAGCCATGATAATCTGTGCTTGAGGGTTATCTTTAGATTCATTATATATGTGGGAGAGGCTATTTAATTTTTCCATGGGAGTTGAGAAATAGAGAATATTTTGTATTTCTGGAGTGTCCAAAATACCAAAAGGCACTAATATAGAGAAAAGGTCAGCCCAAGGATACAGAGCATCTTTGGGAGAAGAGAAAAATGTAAAGAAAAGTTGAGGTAAAGAAGACAGATTTTTGTCCAGAGAAGTCTTATCTTCAAGGTTTCCAAAACCACTGGTTCATTGAAGTCACACATTGACCATGTTCTTCTGCTAAAAAGTTTTCTTTTGATTTCCCTTGATGTAGATAAGATACAAACTACTTAGCTATTTAAGGACCTCTAAAAGCTCTCTCTATACTACTTTTTTCAGTCTATTCTCTAATGACACATCCTTTTTTTTTTCCAGTAAAACTAATGAAATTCCTCCGATCAAGAATGTCATGCTTTTGTGTCCAATCATTTGTATACTTATAACTAGAGTAGAGTTTAGACCAATCTGTCCACAGCACAAAGACCTGGTCCCTCAGGTTGGCATGGTTTTCGTTGTTTATTTTATTAATATTAAAATTAACATTGTACTATCTTGAAGCCTTTCATTTATTAGACCCTTTGACTATTTATATCATATCCTTTTGATTGTTGCTGTCTTGTTTTCTCGGATTGATTTCAAATTTTTTGAGGAAAAAGGACTTGCCATGTACTTTTTCTATAGTTTCAGAGTTTTGCATAGTGATCACCTCTGATGTGAAGTTTAGAAAAATGTAAGTTAGGCCAGGTGGGGTGGCTCACACCTATAATCCCAGCACTTTGGGAGGCCGAGGCAGGCAGATCACAAGGTCAGGAGTTCGAGACAAGCCTGACCACCATGGTGAAATCCCGTCTCTACTAAAAATACAAAAATTGGCCAGGTGTGGTGGCACATGCCTGTAATCCCAGCTATTCAGGAGGCTGAGGCAGGAGAATTGCTTGAACCCGGGAGGCGGAAGTTGCAGTGAGCCGAGATCACACCACTGCTTCCAGTCTGGGTGACAGAGTGAGACTCTGTCTCAAAAAAAAAAAAAAAAAAAAAAAAAAAAAAAACAATGCCTTATCTTGGTGAAAATAAAATGGATGAGATCTTTAACACTATATACGAGAATGTCAACATTTTTTTAAGTTTGACACCATGCAGTTCAGCTACATCACACCTACCGGTTGTGTGGTGCTCTCTGGCCCACCACCCCTTAGAGACATAATAGCGATGAGTGCAGGGCCTTAGTCTGTTTTGCTAATTGCTGTCTCCCAAGGCTTAGAATAGTGGGATTGGCACATAATAGACATGCAATAAACATTATTAAATGAAGAGCATAATTATTGCCAATAATAGTTAAATTTCTAATATTTGTAAGTGGTATAATTTTATAAATTTAAATGGGAGAAATTAGTCAAGAGTACATGTGCATCTATGAGAATTTCATATGTAAATGAGGTGGCATCTCCTATCAGCAAGAGAATAAAGTAGTCACTAAATGATATTGGGCAACAGATTTTCCATCAGGAAACAATAAAGTTCAAACCCTACCTTCCACCCACCACTTACAAAAAGTAAGTCCAGATGGATTAAAATCAACATATATAAATAAACTTTAACAAAAGTGAGAGTATGTTTGTGACTTTGAAAAGGTCTGACAATGCTATAAAGAAAAAGTTTGACAAATTTAAATCATAATTTTAAGGTTTTATATTATAAAATATGTGGTTATTGAAATTAAAAGACAAACCATAAAACAGGGAAATCATTTATAACACAAATTAAATAGATATTCAAGATATATAAGTAATTTCTTCAATTTGACAAGAAAATAATTTCACCAAATATAGGTAAAAGATAGACAAAAATAATACTATAACATAATAATAATTGCATTTTATTTGAATTTCATAAATTGGAAATTTAAGGTAAGAAATGCAACTGGCCAGTAACTATATGGAAAATATGCTCAGCTGCACTTGTTACCCAGGGAACTGAAAATTTGAACAAAATCCGATGCGATAATTTGCATCAGCTTGGCAAAAAATTAAAACTTTGTCAGTCTCAAGTGTTGGCAAGGATGAGAGATACATTAACTTTCATGCATGACTGCTGGGAATAATTTAGTGCAGCTATTTTGAAGGAGAATTTCACAGAATTCCTTTAAAATTAGAATTAAAATATGTATTTCTTTTGAACAATTCTACTTCTGGTTATGCTAGAAAAACCTGAAACATGTGCAAAGAGGCACAAAAAGGGAATATTTGAATGAAATCTGTTAAATATACTCTATGGAAAACCTGTTCAGCAATTATAAAGACATTGGTAGTTCTCTATGCTCTGACAAGGAAAGATGTACAACCTATGAAATAATTCATATATCAAAAATCCCTGTATATTTATATTTTGATAAGCTCTTCATTTGAATGTTATAGATAGGAAATTCATGGAAAGGAAATGCAAATAGCCAAACTATATGGAAAAAATGTTTAACCATATGTTTTACATATAGTTTATAAGTATATGAATGCATACACACACATCCATACACAGTCACATACAATGTATGTGCACAGCAAAAGGAATAAAAAGATATAGTATGAAGGGTATGGGTTTGGTGATCACTCAAAAGCTCTTTAGTTTTATTTGCTATTTTAGGAACAAAATTTGGCAATAGAATCTACATATGAATTCATGTAATAAAAATAAATAATATAAAACGTATCTAAAAGCCACAGGGGGAATATAAATGAATAATTAACCAGCACTAGTTCTACCTAACAAATTGAAAAATCCCTATTACTCATTTTCCTCCTACACATTTCCATGGGTGATCCAACAGGCATTTCCAGAAAGCAGGAAAGATATGGACACTCATGACTTCAGATTTTGCTCCCAGCACTTAAGGTTTTTGATAAGTGAGTTCAGGATTCTGACTTTAGTCGGTGATTTCCTGGGGAGAGGCAGACACAGGAAGGCAGCCACTTGACTTTTCTGAGAGCCAAAGGGAGTTCATGACCAGTGTCCTCCAGCAGAACACATCTTGTCCAGTAATTAACTAGAAAATTGACCATTTTCAGAAATAGATAGGAATGCGGTCCTTTCAATTGAATATCTATTTTCAAAAACTTTTTATAATAAACAAGTGTCCTTCCAAACAATGACAAAAATTCATTCTGTGTAATGACTCAATGCTCAATATTCCTGTTATTTACTAGAATAAACATATAAAACAAATGTTTACAGAGTAAATGATTAGCTTTCTTTACATCCTGGGAAATACCCATATTAAGTTTAGAGACACCAACATGAAATACTAAACCTTGTGTTCCCATCCCTTCTAAAAATGTAGACCACACCTCCTGTTTAGCATCCTAAAGGTTATTGCTTTTCCTGACCATATTAGGTTGCCCATGTTTGCCTGACTTCAGGTATTATATAATCACGTTTTGCCAAGTATATTACTAATTATTAGGGACTGATTTATACCCATTCCCAACTCCTTAAGTGAGTAAAGTCAATTCCTTAAATGCTGAAAAATAATTATGTTTTATGGCTTGCATTCTTTTGTAATGTCTCATGCTTTCTAAAAGTGTTAGGCATATGCTTTTAAATATACAGTTCTGCTTTAGGCCTTTAAAATAATGATAATAGATTCTTTCCATATTTCAAGGGTCACTCTAGTGAGTGGGAAGAAAAGTTACGTCCTAATATTGTTAAAGAATTAAGCCCTTTTCTGTCTCTGGAATCTAGATAGGAAATTCATTCCTTCTCTCTCTCTCTCTCTCTCTCTCTCTCTCTCTCTGTCTGCCATTCTTTTACTCTGCTTCTGTCTTTTTTACTTGAGGTCTGATTATAAATCTCAGAAGTTGGTATCACCCTATGTTTCAAAGTATTGAAAGTGAAATGATGTGCTAACACTCAATTGTTTCTATAAGTATCAAACCTGGCTCAAAGTGAAATCATTAATGGCAAAAATGTGGGAGACATTATTTAATAATCTTTCTAGTGCTGAATGTAGACATCGATTGAAAGAATCATTTATCAATTCATAATTATCCATACGGAGAATTTCCAAAAATGTAATTTAAACAAGGTACTAATGAGGATGTTGAGTAGTGAGACAGGTATCACTGTTCAACATGCACCTATGCCTTTTCTCTAAAATGCCTCTTCTAATTGACGTGCATAAAATTTACCAAAGTAGAAGGTATAAAACTTACAGTTCAGGATAAAGAAAATATGTTTCAGCAAAGGGCCTGCTGGCCATTTATAACTTTGGCAAAACCACAGTCATCTGAGTTATATCAAAAGAGAAAGCCAGGAGCTGACTCACCTTAGTTATCTTTTCCAAGTAGGCAATAGGCCTGCTTCTGATAAATTCCATCCTGAAACCTTTATTTAAAGCATCTCTGAAGGCTTAAAAACTGCTTTAGCCTTGTGAATTGCAAACAACTTATCCATGTTCTCTGAATTCTGATGAACAACATGTGTGTATATTTATGCAAAATTACAAATAATGTACTGATGCCAAAATGCTCATTTTTTCCTATAGCTGTTCCTGCCTTAAAACCACACAGGTGCTTAAGAACTGAAACCATATCATGTTTGTCTTCGTTTTCTTTTGATATAACTCAGCACTTGGCACTGTACCTGGCACGAGGTGGGTACTGAGCAAAGGGCTGTTCATGAATGGATTAAGGCTGAATTTGTATTATTCACATGTGTTCATATATGTGTGTGTGTGTTATTGTCATGTGTGTATTTGTAGTGAATGAAGTATGGACTAAGATTTATGTGTGGAAATGTGGGACCACATCTACAATGGAACTAACTTGTATTCATCCTGAATGAAGCCTTTCAATCCTCTGAAAATTATACACTTAACCTCGAAGAGCCTGTCACCTAGTTTTCTCTGTCTATCCAATGACTGGGATAATAAAAATGGTTTTTTAATGTGTGTTTTAAATACTTATCATTTAGGCAAAGTTGTAATGTCAAAGGAAGGTGCTGCGAGCAGATAATTGCTTGATTGTCAGAGCTAGTCTCAGATAGAGGAGGCGTGTTAATTTATACAAGATGCTCTGGATCTCCCAGGAGGAAGGAATCTAAATGCTTCCTGCTAAATGAGAGATTTGTAAGGCTGAAACCACAGTGACAGCCACAAAGATCAGTAGCAGCAGAGAGCTACAGATAACTTGAAATAAAGTTGTAAGTCCAGAGATAAGTTGATCCAAAAATCAGCTCCACTATTTGAGTTTAGCAGAGCAATCCACGGAGGAGTCTAGTGTTTCTGAAGTAAGAATTAGTTAAATAGTAAAACCAGGTCTGCCTCAAGCCAAAGAATTTTACTGTGTATGAACTGAAAGGCCTGGGCACTGAGAATTCTAATAGCCAGGATTTATGTCTCTTCTCTTTGGTCCTAACAACCCAAGGATGTTTTCAGCTATGGTTTTGATGGTAGCTAGTGTCTCTCCTTGCCAGGTGTCTAACCAGCAATGATCCTTTCACTAGTGTGGATAGCATCTCACCTGCCTGTAGGACAGACACCCTTCCGTAGAAGAGTATCAGCGAGACGTATGGTGGCCCCTAGAAGTTCTGTTCCACTGCGGTCTTAATCTCCACCAAAGGGCTACCAACAGCAAATTGTGTCTCTCTACCATTTTGAGACCCAATAGAACCTGGAAAATATCTAAGTAAGGGGCTAAAAGAACACAGATCTACCCCTCAGAGGGTCAATTTGACCTTGAGGAGCATCTAGCACGAGGCAAGGTGCTACCCCACCATCCAGAGTTGCTTCAAAATTAGGACATGGCAACCTCAACTGGCAGCTGAAAACCCTCCAATGTCGTAAGGCCAAAGTGGACAGGACTGCTCTCTCTTATATTTGTGATTCCTGGTCTCTATTGGAGTGGACTAGAACTGTGGAGGGGAGTGAACTCACCTGCAGGACTTCCATTATTCACATCAGGAAAGAAAATATGTTAATTTGGGGACTGACTGGAGTGTTATTTATCCACAAATAATATAAAGTTGCCGATTTAATAACAGCGTGGTGGTTTCCAAAGTTGACCAACTTAGTACATCTTACTACAAGAGCTACAAGGAAAACCGACTGTTTTTAAGTATTACGGTAGATTGGCTATGTGAATGTCCCCATTTTTTCACACCTCCTGGCAACTATATACTGTGATAGTGCTATCCTGTACTGATTCTTTCCTTGAACCGGTGGCTTGACTCAAGCAAGCTTTGAAAAAGCACTTGGGTATTTCCACTTTCTTCCTCAGACCTCTGGCATTACCATAAGAATGTGTTTGGGTTAGCCTGAAGGAGGATGAGAAATTTATGGACTGGATCCAGATGGTCCTATTGAAGCCATGCTAAATCATCCAGTCCCAGCCAAACCCAAAATTGGCATCAGATACATGAATGAGCCTGGCCAAGATCAGCAGAACCACTAAGCTGAATCATACACCCATGAAAAATAATAAGTTGTTGTTTTAAACCACTGAGATTTGACGTAGTTTGTTACACAATAGCAAATGAAAAATCATACAATCAGATTATAGCAATGATGTGTGAAGTTGTGAGTTAAAGAGAGCTGATTATGAGGAATATTTATCTCCAAATCCCTTAGTGTGAAAAGAGGGCTACATTAGTGTTGAAACAGCAAATATACACACACCACCTTTCCAGTCTGACATTATGGCGATATGTGATAAGACTTTCAAGGAAATTTCTTCATTGACATTTTCACTCACAGCAGTCAGAAACCTTGTCATATATGTATTTCAGCCATTTTCTGGAAATCTCTTTTCAATGGCACTCTTGGGCATCACTCATACAATGAGGAAATAATTGCCACACAATAATTTTATCTTTAATATTTTTGTTTTTAATTTATTTTATTTTGAAAATTAATATCTCCTCCCAAAAGGCAAGGATAACAAACATCTCTGTACCACCACCCAAAATTTGAACAAGCTTATATTTTGTATAGATAAATATAATTAATATAGATAAAATATAATTCCTTTGAAAGAATAAAATAAAAATAATAAAAACAGATATAAAAATAAAATAAGAAAATTTGGATTTCCCCCAGGATCACTCTTTTCTTTTCTTTCCCAAGGTGATGACCCTGATGAATTTGGTTGGTTTTTGAATAATAATAATAATAAAGTTCTTATGATATATCATCACATTATTTAATTCATATTATTTTTTAATTTTTTAATTACATAAATAATGTCATGTCATGTATTATGCTATTTATTTTTTTAATGTCCTTTTTTGAGATCTATATAAATATTACAGATCCAATGTATTTGTTGTAATTGCTGTATGTAACGGCTAAGCATGTCTAATGTTCAGATCATTCTACTATTGATGTGCATTTGAGCTGTTTCCTGTTTTTCACTATTGCAAAAAAAAGTCAAAATAAATATCCTTGCTCATATTTTCTTAAGCATATACTAGAAATGAAAATGCTGGGTCATAATTACACATCTTTTAATTTTTACAAAATAGTGCTAACTTGCTTCACAGAACGGTTGGGACAATTTACACTTTACCAACAGTGTCTGTCAATTCTCATTTCTACATATTCAGAACACACTTGACTTTATCAAACTGTTTAAAATTTTGTCTAATTAGACAGATATGAAATATTATTTGTTCTTTAAGTTTCATTTCCCTGAATGCTAGTGAGGATAACTGTTGTTTCATGTTTATTGTCAACGCAAGATTCTATTTTATGAATTGCCTGATCATTTCACTTGCCCATTTTCCTATTGAGTTGTTTTATGTTATAATAACTTGTAGAAGTTTCTTATGTAATCTTAAGTCATAGGTTTAACTTTGACTGTAATATGTGTTGCAATGCCTTGTTCCACTCTGACTCATACCTACCTGTTCATGGCCTCTATAGGAGTTATCTATTGCTGTGAAGCAAATTATCACAAACTTAGCAGCTTAAAACTACACACATTTATTATCTGACATTTCCTGTGGGTCAGGAATCTGACTTTGCCTAGCTGAGGCCTCCCTTGCTTCAGGGTGTTTCACAGGGCTGCAATCAGGGTATTACTCAGGGCTGGGGCTTAACCGAAGGATCAACTGAGGAAGGATCAGCTTCCAAGCTCACTTACGTGATTTTGGTAGTATTGAGTGCTGAACTGAGGGCCTTACTTCCTGCCTGGTTGTTAGCAAGGCAACAAGGCAACTTGCTTCAGTAAAGTAAGCAAGGGAGAAAGTGTGCTGGCAAGATAGTAATCAGAATCTTTTGTAATCTAATCACAGAAATGACATGACCTCATGTGGAGGTATTCTGTTTGTTAGAAGCAAGTTACTCCAGAGGGGATTATCTAAAGTCCTGAATACCAAGAGAAAGAGATAATAGGAGCACATCATAGAACTTGCCTATTGCAGTTTCTTACATGTACAGAGCTTTTAATTATGATGCAATTCAATATATCAGTTTTTTGTTTTGATAATCTCTGTTTATTGTTTTAATTTTTTCTTTATCTCTTTTTTCAAAAATCATTCTGTATTCTGAGGTAGTTAAGATAATAGGCTAGACTTTTATAGTTTTACTTTGTTTTAAAGCTAATCTTTATCAAGTTTTGTTTTATTTCATGATATGAATTACAAGTTATCCTGTTTCATACAGAAAACCAAATATCCCAGCAGCATTCTGCCCCCACAAATTTGAAGTCTCTTTACTTTCGTGTATCAATGCCCCATACGTGATTTTATTTCTTTTTTTCTTCTGGTATCTTTCTCTATTTGAGCACCATTGTTACCTTATCTTTTAAAAATACATTCTGTTAATTATTATAGGTATATCACGAATCTTAGTAACTGGTAGGCAAATTACCCCTCCTTCTTCTACTTTTAAAAAATAGTTTTGGGGCCCAGTGCAATGGCTCGTGTCAGTAATCCCAGCAGGGAGGCTGAAGTGAGTGGATCACTTGAGGTCAGGAGTTCAAGACCAGCCTGGCCAACATGATGAAACCCCATCTGTACCAAAAACTACAAAAATTAGCTGGGTATGGTGGCATGTGCCTGTGGTCTCTACTTGGGAGGCTGAGGTGGGAGAGTCACCTGAACGCTTGAACTCGGAAGGCAGAGGTTGCAGTGAGCTGAGATTGTGCCACTGCACTCTACCCTGGGACAGAGTGAGACACTGTCTCCAAAAAAAACAAAAAAAAAGGGAATGGTATCTTGGTTACTCTTGTAGTTTTTCTCTTCCCTAATTCTAGAATGAGTTTGTCAAGTTCTTTGATAAATTTTGTCAAATATATTCCCTATTATGGATAGAATGGAGAGAAATGCCATCTTTTATATTGAAATATTTCAGCCAGGTTAAGATACACCTCACCATTTATTCAGGACTTCTTTTGTTCCTTTACCAACTTGTTTAAATGATTTTTCCCCCAAAAGGACTTACGCAGCTTTTTCACATTTATTCTTTTTTTTTTTTTTTTTTTTTTATTATACTTTAGGGTTTTAGGGTACATGTGCACAATGTGCAGGTTTGTTACATATGTATCCATGTGCCATGTTGATTTCCTGCACCCATTAACTCGTCATTTAGCATTAGGTGTATCTCCTAATGCTGTCCCTCCCCCCTCCCCCCACCCCACAACAGTCCCCGGAGGGTGATGTTCCCCTTCCTGTGTCCATGAGTTCTCATTGTTCAATTCCCACCTATGAGTGAGAACATGCGGTGTTTGGTTTTTTGTCCTTGCGATAGCTTACTGAGAATGATGGTTTCCAGTTTCATCCATGTCCCTACAAAGGACACGAACTCATCATTTTTTATGGCTGCATAGTATTCCATGGTGTATATGTGCCACATTTTCTTAATCCAGTCTATCGTTGTTGGACATTTGGGTTGGTTCCAACTCTTTGCTATTGTGAATAGTGCCGCAATAAACATACGTGTGCATGTGTCTTTATAGCAGCATGATTTATAGTCCTTTGGGTATATACCCAGTAATGGGATGGCTGTGCAGCCAAAAAACACATGAAGAAATGCTCCTCATCACTGGCCATCAGAGAAATGCAAATCAAAACCACAGTGAGATACCATCTCACACCAGTTAGAATGGCCATCATTAAAAAATCAGGAAACAACAAGTGCTGGAGAGGATGTGGAGAAATAGGAACACTTTTACACTGTTGGTGGGACTGTAAACTAGTTCAACCATTGTGGAAGTCAGTGTGGCGATTCCTCAGGGATCTAGAACTAGAAATACCATTTTCACATTTATTCTTAGGTACTTAACAGATTTTGTTACTACTCTAAATTATGTCTTTATATATATAATTGGTTCCAATGCTCTGTTTGGGCAAGTCTGAATTCTTACAAATTGGATTATGAAAATGGAAAAGAGACATTGCCTGTGTATCAGCTGTCTTCAGTTTAGCCCAATTTTTTGACATGGCAAGACTTGATTCAACATAATGTCTCCTATATTAACATAATAGAAACAGATATAAATTGTTCCGTGAAAATGTGAGTACAAGGAGTATCATTTTAATTTCTTGCTAAAGTTAAATTAGAATTTAAGCCTTCTCCCATGGAGATCCAATGTGAAATTCCTGTGACTTCAAGCTGTCTCCACATCACAGCATTCTGAAGTTGAAAGAATTTGGTAATCCATAAAGTGGATTTCAGACTTACATTCCTAGGTGGGTAGGAATTGTGGTGTCTTAAGCTCTAACTTGGCTCTTGCTACTGTTTTTGCTTGATGCAAAGTGCATCCATTTTTGAGATCTCCTCCATTCTTTCTGCTGAGACATGCTGTGACTGGGATCATTTTGGTCCAGCAAGGATCTATTACTCTGTTTATATTCGTATTGAATGTTGAATACATGACCTCTTAATTTGGGACCTCCAAGGATTCCACCCACGGAAGCCAGCCCTGCTCCTCAAAGGCCCTGTCACCACAGAAGTGATGAACTGCATCTACCCACCTTTTACAAATTTTAAAACATCTTTTCTTATCTATTCTAGTAAGACATGGAGAATTGACTACTTTCTTTTTTGGTCCTCTGAGAGTTCATTAGAATCCCATCAAACTTCAAAGCATGATTCAATGGCCCAACTGAACATGACTGCCTTTAGATATGCTAAAGACATTTCCACCTTTCCAGAAGGCGGCACTGTCCTGATGATTCACATTTTTAGCTTGTGGCCCCTCACCCCCGGAGCCAAGTGTAAATTGGGACCTTCCTGCTACAGCACGTGCACTCACACACACGCACACACGAGTTCACAAACTGAAGATCACTGTGTCTTCTCTTAGTTTTATTTTTCCCTATTTCCACCCATGATAAGAGATTTAAAACATTTTAGAAAGAGAACTTTAAAATAGTCAAAATTAGCATGAAATTTGAGAGAGGTAGAACAGAGTCTAAAGATAGCTTATGCTTGTGGAAGATTCCTTCTACTTCTACTCAGAGATGCCTATGCAGACTCTCCTCTTCTATTTGAAAAGCTTTTGTGAAAATATTGGGAATCATTGGCAACAATGATTTTGTGTTCTTGTTTTAAAACCTCAAAACCAAGCCAAGTAAGGTATTGTTTATTTTTATTTTTTTTACAGGTGAAGAAATTGAGGCTTTAAAATTATTAACAAACTTTGCAGAGCCAGTTAGCTTTAAAGAGCAAATTCAGGATGTCAACCCATATTTCCCTAACCCCAATGTCCATGCTAAAAGTCATTATGTTGTTTCTTTTCTCATACATACTGAATGGTGAAGCATAAATATGTTAAACACAATAGTACCTTTATGAATTAGGACCTTAGTTTTACATAAATGGATTAATTACAACCCTGAGTTTGTGATACTCTCATATATAACATGCTTTTGTGGTTTTATTTTGTTATTTTATTATCTTAAATAATATACACTCATCAGCCAACTGTCCAACAAAAAAGCTAAAATTTTGATAACTACCTACGTAAATATGGTTCCTTCTCGTCCCATTCTTACCACTCATCGCTGTAGATGACCGTCATCCTGAATCCTATATTCATAATTTTTCTTGGTTTTCTTTTCCTGATTCTAGATATGTATCTATATTTTCTAAATTTTAAAAACTTTTGAGACTTTAATCTGACAGGAGTTTATTTTTTTATATGATGTGGAATGTAAAATCCAACTGCATTGTTTTCCGAATTACTAACCACTTTCTGTAGTTCTGTGAGCATTATTGAACAGTCTATCCATTTCTGTTCTGCTATGAACCAAAGTTCATTATTTACTGGGAACTGGGCTTCTGTCAATTCCTTTGATTAATATTTATGCCACTATCTCATTACCTTCCTGTCCTAAATTCCATTTTTTTCATAATATGTCTGGATTCCTGGTACAGCTCATGTTCTCTTTTTGCTTACTTCTTCAAAAGGATTCTGACTATTCCTGGCCTGTTACATTTCCCTGTTAAAATTGTAGCATTAATCTTGTCAATTTCCAAGTATAATTCTGTTGGTATGTTGATTGGAATTGCATGGACTCTGTAAGTCAATTGGGGAAAAAATAGAATACTTATAATATTACTCTTCTTAATCTTGAAAATCTTCAGTTATTTTTGTCTTCTTTAATATCTATTAATATAACTTTATAATTTCTCCATTGAGGTCATGCATACCTTCTATTAGATTTATTCTCTTATATTATAAGATGTGGTATATTTTTCTTTATGTTTGCTAATAGTTTGCACTGTTATTAATATATAAATATATAAATGACTTTTTATTATGAATCTCATAACTAACCAACTTAATAAATTCTATTAAATCTAATAATCCGTCTGTGAGTTCACAATGCTTTCCATGTCAACAACTATCCCGTGCAACTAGTGAGAGTTGTACTGTAATTACTGCTTCAAATTCTTATGTTTCTCATTTCTTTCTCCTCTCTTATTATACTGGCCAAGACTTCTAATACAATAAGTAAAAGTAATGATAGAAGAAGTCCTCAAAATTAATTTTGAAAATAATATTTTAAATGTTTCTCCATTTAGAATGGTGTTTGATCTAGGGTTTTTAAAAAATTGTCAGAACTTAAAATTTCTTTCTACTCTTACTTTAATAAATTTTTAAAAATAATGAATGGGTATAGATTTTGCAGGTGCTTATCCTACCACTATCAAAATGATTATATATATTTTCTCTTTTAATGTCTTCTTGTGATGAAATACGCTTATATATTGTTATAGCTTAAACTCATCTTGGTCATAGCATATTATCATTTTGATACACTGGTTCAATATGCATATATATTGTTTAGGATATTTGCATCTATAAAATAAATCAAATGGGTCTGTAATTTTTCTATATTAACCATTCATAGCAGAATCCACCAAAGTAGACCCATGGAACATTAGTCTTAAAAGATGCCCACACAATAAGGGTTACACAGTCATTTCATTATAACAATTTTGTATTTAGTATCACCCTTCTTGGGGATTTACAATGTACGTTAATACTAGTAAGAAGTCCTACAGCAGAAACATGTGTATTTAATTTTGTTTCCCTTTTTAGTTTAGAGGTTTTCTTTCTTCTGCAAATTGTCTTGTTGAAAGTGCAGGGAAATGCTGAGTTAATGGGAACAGAAAACTTTAAAAAGAAAAAAATAATTACTTTGACTTTTATGGATTGAATTTCTGTTTTTGGTGCTATGGGCAACACTTCATCAATGGGGTCACACGGTAGATTTGCCTTGTTTAGCTTAGGCAGCAAATCCTGGAATTCAGTGTTAACAGTGGTACCCATTGTGTAGCAAGTTTATTTTTTACCATTAATCTTGATCAGAGATCATCAAACTATGGCTGGCTCACGGCATGGGGCAAATTCAGCCCTTTTTGCAATAAGAGGGCCACACTGGGTTTTCTATTTTACCAAGACAGCTAGCTAATGTAGCAAAACTAACCTCAAATATTAATTGGCATTATGACTAGCGCGATCATGTCCCCTTGTATATGTAGTAGGTGCTGTTGCTGTCTCCAACTCCAGAAGCCTTTGGGTAACCTTTACAGGTTTTCCATCCCTACCTCTCTGCTTTTATGTGCTTCACTCCTAACAACTCACACCTATAACCTTCTTCGAAGGACCACCATGAGGCTATTTCATCAGGTTCTTAAGGTGTCAGAAATACTTAGGTTTTCACATCTCCCTAGAGGCAATCTGTAGCCAATAACTGACTGCCACTCGAGTAAAAACAAACAAACAAACAAACAAACAAAAACCCCACTTCTTCTGTCTTAAAGCGGGACAAACTCCACCACACAATTTAAGCTCTAGAGGTACCCTTGGGATCAGGGTACCTTCAAGTGAAGGTTGGGACTTCACTTGAAATTATACCTTTGCTTAACTTCCTCCCCTTCCCTACTCTCTTTCTACCTCTTCCTAACCAGTTTTTTTCTGGGAACACCCACTTAATAAATCATTTGCACATGTACCCTGGTCTCACAGTTTGCTTCTGGAGAACATCTAAGACCCATGTTATATGTCAAGTGCCACTAATAGGTTCAGTCCCAGTGTCTGGTTTGTTGGACTTCAATTATTTGTGGATTTTACTGCTTAATCTTAGGTGAATTCCTTATCTTTGTGACTGACTGGTATCCCTGTCACCAAGGGTACCAGGAGAGAAGTTCTATGAAATTGTTCCTATTTCAATGACTTTAACATTTTTCATTCTTTGATGAGTGTGTATTTACTACTAGACAAAGTTACCAGGGTTTATTAAGATTCTGATATTATTTAAGCAGTAGGTTTGGCACAACTTGACTATGGTATGTTGCTCCTTACAGAAAGTAAGTAACATCACTAAAAGATATTTACAATGTGTTGATGGCTTACATTTTTATCTCAGCCATTTATCTTTCACGAAATCTATGAGATATAGCCAAACAAACAATGGAAAAAGAAAAATAATGGGACTGGGTAAAAGTAAGAACTAGTGCCCCTTTTGATGATTAGTTAGATATTATCACAGTTATTTCATTAACGTGAAAACTCTCATATGATCAGATGGTGTTTTGCTTTCAAGATTGACCTTACATAATGAAAGGTTGAAAAGTAACTGAGTAGCAAGTTTCTGGAATGAGATTTCCCTCACTTGTTTGTTTCTCCCTAAATATATATAATTGGCCACAGGACAAGGACATAACAAATGACATGAAAAAGAAACACTTCATGTATTTTCAGAGGCAATGTCTGTTTTGAATTTTTATTCTTTTCAAAAATTTAAGAGTGTACCATAAGTTATGAATAAGTGAAGCTAATCTAATGAAATTAAGACTGGCTTATTCTCTGTTCAAAGGAGTTACTGTAGCCCAGTGGGGCAGTACCTCATGTTCCCAATCTCTTCATCTCCTTTTCAAATTAACAGATGGTATCTTACATTCTTCCTGGACCCTGTTTCTTTTTAGCTATCATATGATGGTTATGACATGGTTTCTAGTTCCAGAAGTACAAGCTCTGGGAGAGTTTCTTAACTTCTCAATTTCATTATCTAGGAAATGGAACTAGTAATAGCAACTTTAAAAATTGGACATCTGACAGACACTGCTCACTTCTAAAAGTAATTTGTTTAATTAGGTCATGCTGCGTAAGAATTACTAATATTTTAAAATTGTTTTTTTCATATCTTGATTTAATGTAGGCATTATATTTTACAGCTAAGAAGGATACCAGTTCAATTTTTGACAGAAGTACTCTTGACGTTCCAGGGATAGGAAGGAAGTCGTTGTACTTTTTAATGTGTCATCTCTTCAGTCCTGCCTTTGAGGACTTTTTTATTTATCCTGGTTGTTTTAATGGGAGGTCTATTTTCCCACATTTTCTAGGTCTGTACATTACTCATTACTCTTGTGTGTGCTTGTGATAAGGAAGCTGCAAGGGGCTAGAAACAAACTGACTTGGAAACTGTGAATTGACTTGGCAAATAAATATAATTTGGGAATATAATTTTATGGGGTTAAAATTGGGAAAATTTTTAATTCATTGTATTTTGTCTTAATAAGGGCATTCATTTTGAGAAAAACCACGGCAGCTTTGATTCTTGGACTAGAAGGCTATTTTCTTCCATTTACGTAATTAGGAATCGAGAAGATAATTAACTACGACCAATGAATAAGCTTCTCATATATGACCCTGTAGTAGCTCCTGCCTTTACTTCTCCTGATTTTAAAAAGAGATAAGGGAATTATTATCACTTCACAAAAAAAAAAAAAAATACAAAAATAGGTGTTACTAAGCATCCCTTGAGATCATTCTTATAAAATCAAATTTGAGATTCTTTCTGGAAATTTCGTGGCTAAAAGACAGGGACTACAAAATGAGTCCTAAGTGAAAGACCAAGTGAAAATGGTCTTTCACTTATGCTAATGGCTGTCTTTCATCACCAGTTATGGAACATATCTATGATTATCATGTCCCACCTTAAGCTTGGTACTGCCTAGACAACAAAAGCAATGCAAATGGAATTGTATTTTTTCCGAATAACTCTCTCTACATTTAAAAAATCAGTTTCAGTAGGCTCTAATTGTATTAGAATGAGCTAGAATGGAATATCATTGACCATAAAAGATAATATTATGCTAATTTGTTGGTGAAGATAAAGTGGAGCCTTAAGCATCTTAAGAGAGAAAATTGGTACAAGTGTGGCTTAGAAGAGCTTTTATGTTCCAGTAGTTCTCTAGTCATTCCCATCACTTCTGTATACACACATGCATCATTTTCAGTATTAGTCAAACATGACTTGACTGGCTAATGCAAAGTCAATGACATGTATACCGTATGTCTTCATTTGGGTTCCTGCATTAGCAGACTCCAATATAAGCATTTGGCTGCAAGAAGCTTATCTAGGAGGTGATCCAGGAGGTACCCATACGGAAGTGGGGAAGTGAGACATGGAGGAGAAGGAAGTCAATAAATGGTGTGCTATCCGGCAAGTAACCATTCTGAGTTTACTGAAAATCAATCTTGCTGAGGAACTCTAGGAGACAGTGTAGAACACACACCCAAGAGTTACCCCAATTGAGGAGCAAGGCATTTATTACATGCCAATTCCTTCAATCATGGATTGAGGATTCTCTCTACGGGTATTATTTCCTTGTCATTTTCAGACCTCCATGTACATGGGCAGTAAAGCAGAAAGGACATAAGCAGCTTTGGATAAGATTCTCCAGCAAAGTGATGCAGATACCTGCAGCTGAAAGTAGGCCAGTGGACACAGAAGCGATAAGATCTGAAGGTTGTAGACAGGGTACTGATGGCATCTACTCTATAATTCAAACTGTTCTGTCCTAGGCTGTCCTAGAATAAGTACAAATGAAATTACTATGTAGTTTACTAAAAATTTAATCCCATAAGACCTCTCTTATTAGTGATCTGAAAACTCTTGCAAGCACCTCTATCACATAAAATTGTTGTAACATATTTTAACTACATGCTTTCTCTTCCCATTAGATCGTATATCACATAAGAGAGTATATCTTATTCTAAAATTCCTTTGTATTTTGTTCCAGTTCCTACTTTTTAACTAGTAACCATAATTCCTATTTATCTGGAGTAGTCTTAATTTTTTCTATTTGCCCTAAAAACATTTCAAGACTTTGCAAAATCAGTGTATGAAACAAGAATGAGCCACAACTTACTTCAGAAGTCATTTTCAAAATTGCATGCATCAGTGTCCATCAACATCTTAACTCTTTCCACCTCAGTTTATATCATTATTAAAGAAATTCCATGCAGTGGGGATGCTCTGGTTAGGGCTAATAAATACTTTGAGCATAAGTAGTAGCAAACTTATATAGCTGAACACAAGTTCCCCTTTGGATATCAGCTATCCTGAGAAAAGGCACATCTCTGTTTGCAAATTTTTAAGACTCCTGTTGCCTACAAATAAAATCCAGACCCCTTAGCTAAGCATTCCAAAAAATTTAGACTCTCACTTGAGTCTGTGTTGGAAATCTTGTTCTCAAGATTTTTCACTACGCTAACCTAATGCTGGAGTCAAATTGGTGTCTCTTTTGTCACCTGGCTTGGCAGACTGCTTTCTGACCTGCTTTCTGTGTCCTTGCTCCACTAAATCTACAGAAATTTTCTCACATCGAACCCTTTCTTCAAAATCCTACTCAAATAATATTTACTTTGAAGATTTTTTCACAAACCCACCACAGATTGAATTTATCCTGATTCTACTCTTAAATCCCAAGTGAATGTATCCCTTCCTTAAGTAAACAAATCTTGTAGTTCGCATTTCCGTCGCTTTGGTAGAGAGATTTCATCAAAGGCCCCAGTGCTTTGCCCCCTTCAGTATCCATGCTCTTTGCCTTGTTAATCTTGCTGTATCTTCCTGTTCTGACACTGGACATGACCATGTCACTTGTTTTGACCAATGGGATGTTAGTCAAAGTGACATAAGTAGAAAATTTCCTGCTGACAGATGAAATATGCCAAAGTTATGTCAACCCAGGGCATCTGGCAACTGCCAGCTCCCTTCTGCCCTCTGCCCCAATCCATATAAGCAGGCCCCACCAAGACCCACAGAGCAACCTTAGCAACCCGTAGCTGACCTCAGACACAGGAACAAGCCCAGGTGGGAGCAAGTGAGTCCAGCCAAGATCATCTAAAACCATGAACTTGTGAACTAAATAAATGTTTACAGTTGTATGCCACCAAGGTTTTATGAGTATCATAATGCAGCATTGTCTGGCAATAAACAACTGATGAACCTACCAAACTCTAAGTGTCTTCAGGCCACAGCCATACATGTTTACTACTGTTCCCACAGAAGTTTGAGAATTTCCTTGCGTACATGAGGTACTTTTAAGAAGTTTGTGGAATGAATGAATGTTTTTCCACTTTAGAATATTATTTCATTCTTTACTTTCCCATAAAACCCTCTCTGCATGCCTAACCTCAAGTAATTTATCTCCTTTAAATTTTCATTTTATGTATTGTCTATGCCAGCTATCTGCAATAACCACATCCTACCTCTTATTATTTATATACTTTCTCATCCATTTCCTCACTGTTATGAAAAAATTTTGATATAAATTTCTACAACCCAGTACCTAGCACTTAGTAGACATGCCAAAAACATTAACTTATCTTACTGTAAATAAAGGAAATTTTTTTCATATTTAAAGTTTAACATGTAAGTTTAACATATAAGAGTGATAAATTTACTTGCCCTTCATTTTTATTAAAAGAGTTCACATCCTTAGAAAATAAGAAGAAAGCAGTATAAAATAAACATCAAGTAGCATATAAAGTTCTCTATGAGAAATGAAAGAATTTTGAAAAGAATTCACAAATATATTTTTGAGCTATGCTCTTTAAAACTTCTAAAATAATGCATCTGCAATCTATTCACTGAATTTTCCTGTGTATGTAGCCAGTTAAAAATAGAAAATATTTTTCTACTTAAATCTTATTATTTCTTATAAAATTTTATATCCCAGTGGAAGGAAATTATTTTGTTTAATTTGTTCTCTTTCGTTACAGAATCATTTGATGGCTTGCTTTCCTCGGTTTCCACATGGGGAAACAGCGACTCTGAAGGTCTCTGTCTCATGTGATGCAGTTGAACAGGCAACGTTATAGCTCTCAGAAGTAAAAAGGGGACATAAGTCTCTCTACACCCTCCTCCAATGACGGGTGCTGTGGCAACAAGTACTGGATGATTGCTGACCTTGGAGCCTGGAAATACCGTGGCTTGGCAGGAGTCATAAACTGTGGAATACCATCCTGATAGCTTCAGTCAACCACGTGGTGGTTTACACAATTAGGATGATTTGGGCTCACTCTTAATATCCAAAGCCAAGGTTAAAATATGCATGCCTCTATATTTTTCAGGTATTTTAAACACCACATTCAATCAGCTTGTTTTTAAAGTCCGTTCAGCTCTAGTCACATGATTGACTTTCACTCAAAGAAATAACACAGTGGACGCTCATCTCCAATACACTCTTGGTGGTTTATTTTTAAAGAGATTTGTTTATATCTTGAAGTGTTCAGTAAAGTGAGAAATAAATTTAGAACGTCAGCAAAGTGAGAAGTTTAAACTTTGAACTACAGTACAGTGAGAAATAAACTTTGACCTTCAGTAGAGTGAGAAGTAAACTATGCATTTCGTTTCTTTAAGCATGACCATGCGATTTTCTTTTTTTTTTTTTTTTTATGTAACCATCTCATATAGACATGATGTGCCTGGAATATACTCAGCATGGTGTTAAAAATAAAAATGCATACAAAACATCTTATTCATATGTTTAAAAATATTAAGCCAATACTGCAAATAAAATCTTGGAGTTCTAGTGTATAAAAAGATTCAGGATCTCATGGGAGGGTGGTGCAATACATAATGGAACGGAACGAATTATGTAGTGAAGGTATGACTAACATTGAAATATGGATATAAATTTCCTTCATCTGGAACACACTGTAGAGGAAGTTTTTCATGCATAATAATTTTAGCAAGCTACCTTATTTGTAATTTTATTTTACGATTTCCCCTACTGGAACCTTTTCAAGGAAACTAGTCAGTGTTGAGAAAAACAAAAATCTGTTCATTTTATTTTTATTTTTTTCTCTCCACATAGACAGTTTTGCTTAAAACATACTTTCTCAGGAATTTCTATAGATATTTAGCTTTCTTCATGTTCTCTCAGAGGAAAAGAACATATGTGGAGGCATCTTTAAACCTATAAATACAATGGAACAGAACCCTATTGCACAGAAATTTTGCTCATCCAAGTTAAGAATATTTCTTAAACTCTGGATTTGTTCCAGATGGCTATTCGGAAACATTTTGCTTTATTTCAGTGAAATTATAGTGTTTTGGGCAACTTGTGAATCTTGATATTCTGGCAGGAATTTGTCTTATGGAAGTGAGGAATTATATTTATCAAAGCAGCAGAAAATAAGTAACAACAATGGATTTTCAAAGCAAGATTTATAATACACAGAGGTCATAGTTCAGATAAGATCAAAACGTGTCCAAATACGATTTTCAAATACAAATTTGCAAACATGTTAGTAGTAAACATTTTGAATTTTAATGATCAGTTGAAGAAAAGCCTCTACTGTATTTGCTTCTAATCCTGGGAACTTTTCTGGGACTGAGATAAAATATCAGCCAGTTTTAACAGTGTGAGCCAGCTAACATTATATAAGGGAATTTCTCACAATGATGAAGCATCTTCAATGCCATCTATTTTATGATTTAACTATGTTAGATTCCAGAATGAAATTCTAAGAGGAAATAATAGAAGTAACAGTGGGATTTATTTTTAAAAATGCCTTTTATCTTTTCACAATGTAGCCCACTGAGAAAAAGATCTATTCTTCAAAGATGGAAGAAGCAGAAATGAGCCAAAACCTATTAATACAATGAGTACATCCAAATTTTAGCAGTGACAGCAGAGCCAGTTCACTCAGAGGTTAGTTAAATAATTATTTTAAGGACTCACTGTCCTTTTTGGGAAAATGAACTGTGCAATGTCAAAAGCTCTCATGATGTGAAAAATTAAAGCAGTTTTGAACACGAATTAAATTTTATCCGTAAAATATAGGCTTCACTTACTGAATTACAGAGACACGTTAAATGTTTATTTAGCATTTTACAGTTAGCAGAGTTATGCTGAAATCATAATGGCCACTTATCTCTATGAGATAGGTGTTTCTTGGCCTATGGCAGTTGCCAAGCCTAGTGCAGGTTGTATATTACAATAATGGGTATGTTTAGCTGTAGTTGTCCTTGACAAGGGGAAGGAGAAAGTAAATACAATGAAGTTGCTGTGAATTTTGGAGGGGAAGTTATTTTCTGGATAATCACTAAATTTCTTGAGGTTTTTCAGTCTGTTGTGTATACTGCTACGTTCCAGTGCTAGAACTGTGCCTGAAACATAGTAAGAGATTTTAAAATATATCTATTTTTTGAATGAATAAATTATAGTAATACAAAGAGTTGACAAAAGAATAGTGTAAGGAGTCCCATTAAATGTATGTATTATTTGGAAGATTACTTTTTTCTATTTTAAGGGCATTAAAAATATGGATATATGTTAATTATTATGCTTTCATTTAATTACTCTCTTAATATGGTGCTGATGATTCCTCATTTAGATTAGGTTGGAGTGGAGATGCCAAGAAAGAGAATCTATGTATACATAGAAAAATCTACGCATTAAATCTATGTGTTTTAGTCTTCTATCGTGTCTGTAATCTTTACAGAATGTTAATTTATCATTTCATTGTCCAAACATGTTTGTCTCATAAATTAAGCTCACTGTTGTTACTGTTTATCTTTCTTTTCTCTCCTGTAATTTATCTTTGCCCCTACAAATGCTTCAGGTACGGTCAAAATTTCTTCCACTTTTGGTTTTCCATTAGTTTTAATTACTATCTTTGCCATGTTAACAAATGCAAAAGTATTTCATTATCAACATCAAAAAATTTCAAACTAAAGTCATCACTTTCTTCCTAAATTTGGTCCTCATCCAGTCCTGTTAATACTTTCTAGAATTAGAAAGTACTAGTATTCGCTTCAATTGTCTTTATTCAATAAGTCACCAAGTTTATTTCAAAAATATATTTCAAATTAACCATCTCTTTTGCCTTTTCTCTATTATTGCCCACAGTCAGGCTCTCATTATATACCCACTCTTCTCTTGCAGTCTTTAAAACTTTGTCACTCCTAACCCAAGGGCTGCTTCATCTATTACGTGCAAGGTTCCCAAAGTAACCTTCCCAGAATATGTACATGTCATTCCTCATTTCTCAATTCAGAATCATTTCACAAGTCCCTAAAGGCTACAGAACAAATTCAGCATGAAGTCAAGATCGCTCATAATCTTGCTCCCTTACACCTTTGCAGCCTTCATCCCTCCACTCACCTATTACACAGCTGTATTTCTAGACTGCATCATTCCTTGCACCTAACATGTGCAATATTGTGTCTGTTCTTTTATTGCTATTATTTTAGTGGCTTGATACGTCTGTTTTGCCTTTGACTCCATTAAATTCTCCTTGTCCTTTAATGTTGTGATCAGATACAAAGTTTTGGTATTAACATTCCACCATGCTGATTCCTGTTTCTTCTACCTATGCATTGGGTTGGCCTAATTCGGGCCAGACTCCACTTAATGACTCAATTGATACTTAATGATGATAAATTATAAAAATAAGCCACAGATGAATTGTACTGAATATAACAAAATGTGTTTCACTTATATTCAAAGAGTATGAATTCACAGGCAAAAGATGAAAATATCTAGTTCAATAAGATATGTCAATAATGAAAACTAAAGTGCATAGAAGCTGTTAAAGATGAAACTTTATTAAATGTCATTATTTTGACTCTTACTGGATATTCAACACTGAATTTATAATTTGAAATAAAGAGTGCAGCCTCTGAAGTTATTTTGATTCATTTATTTCTGTTCCAGTGCCATTTTTGTTCCTATTTGTTCTATCAAAGTGATTCATCTTTTCTTTGTTTTCACCCACCACTGCTTCTGGATTTCTTCAAATGGAATATTTAGTACCAAAGCTTCCATCATATTTTGCACCTATTCTTTATCTCATAAAATAAGAACAATAATACATAATTTTAATTTAGCTTTTATTCTCTGCTTTGCATCATATTAAGTATTTTCACATGGACACTTTCATGCAGTCCTGTCTCACCTGTGTTGTTATTACTCCTATTTATAATTCTCACAACCACTTTTGAAGTTACTGATCAACTATTTTTCAGAAATAAACACTGAGTTGCCAGCAAAAATATGAGGTAAAAAACTTCATTAATCATCAAAGGAGGCCAGGTATGGTGGCTCATGCCTGTAATCCCAGCACTTTGGGAGGCTGAGGCGGATGGATCACTTGAGGTCAGGGATTCGAAACCAGGCTGGCTAACATGGTGAAACCCCGTCTCTACTAAAAATTAGCTGGGTGTGATGACACACTCCTGTAGTCTCAGGTACCTGGGAGGCTGAGGCTGGAGAATCGCTTGAACCTGGGAGGCAGAGGTTGCAGTGACCCAAGATCACACCACTGCACTCCAGCCTGGGCAACAGAGAAAGACTATGTCTCAAAAAAAAAAAAAAAAAAAAAAAAAAAAAACCAGAAAAGAAAAAGAAAACAATAAAATTACAATCATACACTTCTACATAGAATGGCTAAAATGAAAAGGACACACAACAGTATCAGTTGTCTCAGATGGAATAATAGAAATTCTCCCACACTACTAATAGGAGAAAAAATTGGTAAATAACTTTAGAAAACTGTTCAGCATAATCTACTAAAGGTAAACATATGCATACCCTTTAAGGCACAAATTTCACTCCCAATTAAATGCCCACAAAAATGTACAAATATGTTCATAAAAAAATATGGACAAGGATGTTCATTGCAACACTATTTGTAATAGCTCAAACTAAAAATTACTAATGCCCACCAATATCAGAAAGAATAAATAAATTATGGTATATTTACAACATAATTCACACACGGCAAAGAGAAAGAGCAAAATTTAACTATGTGCAATAACGTAGATGGACCTTATAAATATAATGAGCAAAAGAAGTCTGATGCTAAAGAATACATATTTTATTCCATTTATATAGAGTTCTAAAAGAGGTAAATGTAATACAAATGGTGGAAGTGAGAACAGTGGTTACCCTCGAGAGGTAGAATAATGTTATATTTCTTGATCTGGATATTGGCTATATGGATGTGTTCAGTTTGTGAACATTCACCAAGCTTCACACATAGAAGTTTTGCACTTTTCAATATGTATATTGTTCTTCAATTAAAATTATATAGGTAAGAGTGAAGATTTAATGTCTTACATTGCGATCTGAAGCTGAAACTCAGCAGTCAAACTGTGAACCTGAAGCAACTTCATCACAAAATAGCTCTTCAGTTAATGCACAATTGTCAGAGTGACTTGAGGTCACATGGTGAGTTGGAAATAGTGTAGAGTTTAAATGCCACAACAAAAGGTCCCCGCTATGCTCTGGTCTCATCCTCCACCACTCTTGCTCTTCCTAACCAAGCTCAGCCTCAGAGTCTCCTTGCAGCCATTCAAACACATGAAGCCTGTTCCAGCCTCAGAGCCTCTGCCCCAAACTCTTTCATCTGCAGCAAATGCTGTCTCTCCAAAGATAGCTACAAAGCTCGCTTCCTCATTTCCTTTAAGCCTCTGCTTAAAAGTCATCTCATCAGAGAGACCCACCCTCATGTCCCTATTTAAAAAGAATGGCGATCATTAAAAAGTCAGGAAACAACAGGTGCTGGAGGGGATGTGGAGAAATAGGAACACTTTTACACGGTTGGTGGGACTGTAAACTAGTTCAACCATTGTGGAAGTCAGTGTGGTGATTCTTCAGGGATCTAGAACTAGAAATACCATTTGACCCAGCCATCCCATTACTGGGTATATACCCAAAGGACTATAAATCATGCTGTTATAAAGACACTTGCACACGTATGTTTATTGCGGCACTATTCACAATAGCAAAGACTTGGAACCAAGCCAAATGTCCAACAACGATAGACTGGATTAAGAAAATGTGGCACATATACACCATGGAATACTATGCAGCCATAAAAAATGATGAGTTCATGTCCTTTGTAGGGACATGGATGAAACTGGAAACCATCATTCTCAGTAAACTATCGCAAGGACAAAAAACCAAACACCGCATGTTCTCACTCATAGGTGGGAATTGAACAATGAGAACTCATGGACACAGGAAGGGGAACATCACACACCGGGGCCTGTTGTGGGGTTGGGGGAGCGGGGAAGGGACAGCATTAGGAGATATACCTAATGTTAAATGACGAGTTAATAGGTGCAGCACACCAACATAGCACATGTATACATATGTAACTAACCTGCACGTTGTGCACATGTACCCTAGAACTTAATGTATAATAAAAAAAAGAAAAAATAAAATAGCAACTTCTGTCCACCTCTGTACCTTACTTTATTTTCACCAATGATATTATTACCTATGTCATTTTAAAGTTTTGCTCATTTAACTACCTCTGACCACTCAAATGTAAGCTCCATGAGGACAGGGATTTTGTGTTGTTTGGCTTATGATAACCTCAATGCATAAAATCGTCCTTGGAAATATATAACAGGTATATGATAACTATTTTTTATTGAATGATATTAACACATTATTAAAGCCACTGTTAATCTCCAGCATATCCAAAAGTCCCTCTTTTTCTGCTAAGTTGAAGAAGAGAAAGGTAGTCAGAGAAATGTTGCTAGAAGTATTAGGTCCCTCAACCCACCTACCTCACTCTCTACGACTCTTCTCAAGACCTCTCTCACAATGTGAATGTTCAAATAGCCTCTTCGCTCTCAAAACATCCTCCTCTCAAGCCGTCATCTTCAGCAAACTAACACAGGACCAGAAAACCAAACACCACATGTTTCTCACTCATAAGTGGGAGTTGAACAATGAGAACACGTGGACACAGGGAGGGGAACATCACACACCAGGGCCCTGTCGGTGTGATCAGGGGAAAGGGGAGGAGAGCATTAGGAGAAATACCTAATGCATGCGGGGCTTAAAACCTAGAAGACTGGTTGATAGGTGCAGCAAACCACCATGGCACATGTATACCTATGTAACAAACTTGGACATTCTGCACATGTATCCCAGAACTTAAAGTAAAATTAAAAAAAAAAAAAGAAAAAAGAAAAAAAAATCCTCCTCTCAGAAATTGAGTCCTCAATTTTCAGATACATTTTGAAACATCACTTTGGAACCCCCAAAGTCCCCAGTTGTCTTTTTCATTTCCTCATTGTGCTTTTGTGTTTTCTCTTTTGGACTCTTTAACTTGTATGTATAACAAAAATAATGGAATCAATTTTCATTCCCATTCATTGCACAAAAACTGATCAGCATAGACAAATAAGTGTGCATTTCGTGATCCTGGCTGAGGTAACTGTGAATAACTCTGTAAGTATCTAGTTATGTACCTCACCAAGACACTGCTCAAGAGGTACTAAGAAAGTAGCATTATTAGGAAGTTAGGTGGGAAAGGAAACAGAGGGTTGGCATGTGAATCCAAATTGATACTCATTTTGTTTTTCAATGGAAACTCCTTTAAGGAAAAGTTTACTGTTAAAAAAAAAAAAAAAGAACTGAAAATAAATAAAAGACAAAAGACTTGAGACTTCAAGCATAATGAAGAACTTTTAAAATTTTTCCCACTATTTTTTTCTTCTTTTTAGAAATATTGACTGTCACAGAACCAGAGACATTTAGCACAGAGTGACTCACACCAGTGCTCATCTCTAATTTTTCAGATTTTGCTTTTTAAAGATTCAAAGTTAGCGGGAAAGGCAAAAATGTATTATTTGACTTAAATTCAATACGCATTGGCATTACCTACAGTGATTTTGAGAGCTTTTTAACAAAGGAGAAAAGACTGCTCCATTGACAGTGAAATTAGAGAATTGTGCAGGTACATTATGTTGAGCTGACAATGAAACATCTATGGCACACCTGTTTTATGCCAAATGATACAATAGCATAAGAAAATCAGTGAGGCAGCATTGTTCTCAGTTGTTTTAAAGGCAAGAGGTCATGGAAACAATGCTGACATGGGCTCATTTTTAATGGATTTAAAATTAGTTTCTAACCTATTGAAATCATGCACACCATGTGAAATGACTCTGATTATTGCAGAAAGGGAGCTGGATAATGGAAAAAAACGAAATATTCATCATGTTCTTTCTCTCTAGTGCCTCCCACTGCCTGTTCCCTCTTGATCCTGCAGCAAGTCCACGATTACCCAAGCAACAGCATCATTTGAGGACCTAAAGCTTAAAAGTCAGCCAAAGAGGGTGTTTGTTTCATCCTCCGACCCAGCTCCTGGCCCTATTTTTTAAAGTTGTACACTTAGATAATCCTTTGTTCATCCAATTGTTATGAAGCCAGCTGTCACCAATCAGAACATAATCCTCTTTTAACACTTTCCATAATCATGCTTGTTGAGAAACAGGAGCAATTGCATCAAACTGAAAAGAATTCAGTGGGAAAAAGATTGATTAGGAAAAGACCAGTGCTGCCTCAAAACTTTCATCAGTCCTTTCAGACTGATCATTTCTAAATTTTATTAATAAGAAACTCAGGATGACCTGAAAATGTGAAGAGTTAAGAAATTAAAGATTCTATAACAAGATTCGTTTTTACCCAAGTCTGCTATTTTATAAAAAGAAAAAAAAGTTCTGTGTTAAAATTAACCCAAATTTCCTTTGGTGGGAGAATGGAAGAAAAAAATGTGTACCTTCATACAGTGGAATACAACTAAGCAATAAAAGAGAATGAGTTACGAATAAATGCAACAACATGAGTGAATCTCAAATGTATTGTGATAAGTGAGAGACGCCAAACCCAAACAGCTCCATACAGTTTGATCCCATAGATATGGCCTTCTGGAAAATTTTAGACTACAGTGTTAAAGATGTGATCAGTAGTTGCCAGAGGCTGAGAGTGGGTAAAGGGAATTCACTATGAAGGCACAGTAGGGAATTATTTGAAGTAAATGGAATTGTTCTGTATCTTAATTGTGGTGGTGTTTCCATGACTGACTACACACTACATTTTGTCAAAACTCACAGAATATCATACTACAAAGGGGTAAATTTTACCATATATAAGTTATGCGTTTATATAATACATCAATAAACCTTATTTTAAAAATTGTTCTTGGTTGAGAATTTCATATCCTTCGAATTTTTGTTAAAAGAATGGCACACCATACACGTATGTTTATTGCAGTACTGTTTACAATAGCAAAGACTTGGAACCAGCCCAAATGCCCATCAATGATAGACTGGATAAAGAAAACGTGGCACATATACACCATGGAATACTATGCAGCCAAAAAAAAGAATGAGTTCATGCCCTTTGCAGGGACATGGATGAAGCTGGAAACCATCATCCTCAGCAAATTCACACAGGATCAGAAAACCAAACACCGCATGTTCTCACTCATAAGTGGGAGCTGAACAGTGAGAACACATGGACACAGGGAGGAACATCACACACTAGGGACCTTTGGGGGGTGGGGAGAAAGGGGATGGAGAGCATTAGGACAAATAACTAATGCACGTGTGGCTTAAAACCTAGACGATGGGCTGATAGGTACAGCAAACCACCATGGCACATATACTCCTATGTAACAAACCTGCACTTTCGGCATGTATATCCCAGAACTTAAAGTAAAATAACAGTAAAAAAAAAATGGCACACCAGCCTTCTTTTTCTTCCTGCAATATGCTGTGATGCATGCCAGAAGATGTTATGATTCAATATTCCTTCTGAGTTATAGGCATTACATGTTGTTTTTTGATTTGGTGATGTGAGCAAGAGAAAGTGAAGGTCATAGCTTTTTTCTTCAACAATAAACAGCAGTTTTGTTGAAGACCTGCCTGCTTATTATTAGCACAATATACTTAGAGTTCAGCAGAATTAAAACATTTGAAATATTCTTCATTATTGTTTAGAGCTCTTTAAGTTTTAACAGAAATCCACTTCAAACAAGAGTTAGAAAATGAAAATTGGAAAGTTAACAGGATAACTTGTAGAAGGCAACAATATGACATGACAGTTCAAAATCTGTTTAACTGACCTGGATGCTTCAAAAATATCAAGGATATTGTGGTAGTTTTAAACGATGGATGTAAATTCCTTGACACTATTCCCAATAATATATGGGGGGAGGGTTGTCTGCGTTCCCTCCTCTGTGACTGTTTTGATCAACACAGTAGAGCTGAAGTGACAGCATGTGACTCTGAGGCTACGTTATTAAAGGCCTTGCAGCTTCTAAATGTAGTGTTGGAATATGTGGTCATGTGGTCATGAAGCCATGAGCAGTTATGTAAGATGTCTAACTACTCTGCGGCCGCTATGTTGTAAGGAAGCCTAAGCCACATGGAAAAGCCATGTGTGAGTGTTCCGAGTGATAGTCACAGCTGAATCCAATCCTAGAATCACTCAAGCCCAAGCCCTAGACATGTCAATGAAGAATACTCCAGGGCATTCCAGCCTCCAGCTACTCAGGTGCTGAAGCACCAGCATCGTGGAGCAAAGACAAGCCATCTCCACTGTGCCCTGTCCATTTTTTTTATACTTACAGTATCTATGACCAAAATTAAATGGTTGTTTTTTAATGGCATTAAGTTGCTAAGCTTTTAGGGTAGTTTGTTATGCAACAGTAGATAACCGTGAGCAGGCATGGGACAGAAAACCAACCAACAAACAAAACAAAACAAAACAAAACAAAACATCGGGGTCTATTTTAGATTGAAGGAGACTAAAAGAACGTGACAACTCAAAGCAACACATGATGCGGATTTTATCCTCGGTGGGTGGGAGTGATGCTAAAGCAAATATTAGGGACAAAGAGGGAATTTTCAAAAGAAGGACTTGTGGTAGCAGGGAGCAAAATTAAAAGAAAAGCTAATTAAGAGAGATAAGGAGAGAGCAAATCTAGGCTCTGGAGTCCTTCAGCCTGGGTTCAGATTGTTGCTATTTGCATTACTAGTTCTGAGGCCACAGGTAGATAAACTCTGCCTCCATTTATAGGGTTATAAGAGTACTTAGTCATCTGGCTGCTACAGAGATGGAAAGAGACAGTATATCATAAGCAAAGTGGTTAGAATAGTTTCTGGCAAACAGTACGTGCTCAATAAATGTTATTACTGATAGTGATTATTTCCAATACAAAGAAAACAACTATGAACCGTTATGGAATAAACCATTACGGAATTAGGGGAGTAAGCAGCTGTACCTTGTCTCCCTCTCAACTTCTCTGTGTGTCTTTTATTTTTTCCTCTCTGCAGAATAATTTGAACTCCTTCTGCATACACATGTCTAACTCTCTTGTTTCTGTTTCCTGTTCAAGCAATGAGTCCAGACTCTTTAGTGTCTCAATCTTACTCCCAGATACTGAAGAGAGATATTTTGATTAATATACCTTGGGTCACCTGAACATCAAGATCCAATTAGCTGTAGAAATAGGTTGGACATGGTCCCGTTTTAATAGAAATATGATTGTTGAGGCCCAAGTTCTCTTAGAAGGGCAACTCTGTGGAAGAGGAAATGGGCCACGGAGACACCTTCTTAAGCAGAAGATTATTTGAATATGGATTGGCTGTAGAAATAAAACGATTTTAATTTCAGGGCTATAGAAACAATTTTAATATGAAAATTAGAATTTAATCTGATTTTTTAAATCTCAAAAGAATATAGGTGATGACCTAGTGAAATGGGTAAACCAGGGCTTAAAGAAATGTCATGCTTGTCTAATTCTGTAATTTTGTGATTCTTCCCAAGCTGCAATTAAATGATTGTTAAGAAGGTGTTGCTTACCACCTCTAAAGCTAGTAGCCTGGGAAAGAGCAGAGTGTGATGATGAAATCATTTTATGTTTTGTAAAACAAATGTTGTATTTGTGGAACTACGTTACTGCAAAACAACAATAAAATGAAGTGACTTCTTAAATTTAAGTGTGTAAGTGTTGCAGGAATATATTCTCATAAAAACATGGGTAAAACAGATGCTGCAAACACTTCAATAATCACAAATCAGATGTGCACAAAAATAAATCTCTGTTTCACAACTGTGCATATTTTCCTGATCTCTGATGATCCATTTTCACTCATCACTGGAAAACTTAATATAGTCTCTTCTAACGGATTGCAGGGTATGAGGACTTGAATTTTTAATTATATGGCCAAATAACATTTTCCAAAAATTTGTATAGTCCTTGTCAAAATGCCAACTCATACTCCCACTACAGTGCATGAGAGCATCTACTTCCCTACATTTTTGCCAAACTAGATGCTTTAAATCTCTTTAATTTTGACAATCCAAGTGCCAGTTGAGTTCAGTTCTATTCTGATGATGATCAGTGACTTTGAGCATCTTTTCTTTGTTGAATTCTCCCTCTGTATTTGTCTGTATATACCATTCCCACATTCCTCTACTGTGCTATTTGTCTTTTTCTTGTTGATTTGTAGAAGCTCCTTGTGAGTTCTGGAAGGCAATCACTTTTCAGTTATATATTGGGATAGGATGTTCTCAAAAAGAATACATTTGAACCTAAAACAAACAAATGAAAATCTTTGTGCACAGCAGGTTGAGAAGATGGACAGGGATTTGTAAGGGGCTTCTTAACAGAGGCTCTGCCTGGTGTGAGTCCTCCTGCCTGAGCTCAGGCCCCACAGAACCAGCGAAGCTCCTTCCTTCTCTTCACACCAAGGAGCAACATTCTCCATGCGGTTGCAGGTGGGAAAAAGCAGACTACTGTCTGCCTCTTTTTCAAGAGGTCTAGACAGTGACAAACTAGTTAGAGAGACTGTAAAGGGCTACATTTGGGAAGGAAATATCTTTCCACTCACAGTGGGCCCAAGAATGTGAGTGTCTTTCTCAACTGTGCTTAAATGACCTGGAAGGATGTGGGAGCTCTAACAGCAAGAGTGTGAGGTATAGTCCACCAGTGAACCGGAGGCATGAACCAGGAAGATGCGAATGCTGTGGCTGGGGTTGAGTCCACCAGTGAACCAGAGGCATGAACCAGGAAGGGGAGAATGCTGTGGTTGGGGTTGAGAGAGGCCATTGGGGTATCCAAAAACCCCACCAAATATCTTATGTAAGAGAGTTCTCTTTAAACATCAGCCAGCCCCAGAACACAAGAAGTCAGCATTGACAAAACCCATCCCCAGCAAAGTGGAAGCTTTCCAGCTCCATATCTTCACCTCTCCTTCCTCCTGCCCACCCTTTTCTGCCAGGCAGGGTCTAAAGCTACAGCTAGCTGGAGGGTATGAGGGAAGAAGAAATAAAAGAACAAACAGAAGCCAACCATATCCCCCTCTCTAATGGCCGGGGGCCCCACCAAATGCAGCACAGAGCTGGCGAGGAGGAGGAGAAATCTTATCGCAGAAGGAAGTTCGAAGTGTTGATTAATATCCTGAACTAAAATGAGAGTGTGTTTTCGACTTCACATGAACATAGGACAGAAAAGTCGTGGGGCCCTCTGAAGCTTCTACTCAATAATTTTGAGAGGCTGGGTGTGATGGCTCTTGCCTGTAATCCCAGCATTTTGGGAGGCCAAGGTGGGCAGATCAAATGAGGTCAAGAATTCGAGACCAGCCTGGGCAACATGGTGAAACCACTTATCTACTAAAAATACAAAAATTAGCTGGGTATGGTGGTGGGCGCCTGTAATTCCTGGTATTCGGGAGGCTGAGGCACAAGAATCTCTTGAACCCAGGAGGTGGAGGTTGCAGTGAGCTGAGATCACACCACTGCACTCCAGCCTAGGCAATAAGTAAGACTCCGTCTCAAAAAAAGAATAAAAAAATTTTGAGGCTGTCTTTTGGAAATCAAAAGGAAAGCTACTTTTTGTTGCATTCTGTGCATCACACACTGATTAAAACACATTGCAAATATTTTTTTTTTCCCGGTGTGCCATTTGGCTTTCTTTATGTTAAAATATGTTTATAGACTTTCTCAATTTTTTAGTTGTCAAATTCATTTATCATTTGAAATGCTTTCTTACCCTAGATTATGATACATTCTACTTTTTAAAAAATTAACACCCCATATCTCAGTTTCCTACTGTTGTTTTTTAGATACATCTGGAATTCATTTTGTGAATGTTGTAGTGTCAACCCTCTCAGCGGGGGAGAGCTGCCTCGCCCAAGTTCATGCTCCCTTCTTGGGGCCAGCCCACATCCAATGACTGATCTTTATGGGACTATAAATGCTGGCCCTTTGACCCCAGCACTGTACAGCTCTAAAGGAACACCCCAGTTTCACAGCTCCATTTAGGGTTGGCCCGGGCCTCAACTGAGCCTCAATTGCAGCTCGACATTTCCTAGGGCTCGCTGCTGATTCCTTTACATTCCCAGGTGTCAATCTAAAGAGCAACTCCCCAAAAAACTTCCTGCCAACACATCCCTGTCTCATAAACTGCTTCCCGAAGAACCTGATCTGCAACAAATTTGAAGTAGTTAATCGAATTTATTTTTCTTCCAAATGCGGAATTCACAATCTTAATATACTTTACTGAAGAATTCATCCTTTTGTTTCTGATTTAAAATGCCGTCTTTATCACATATTGAATTTCTCACTGAAAATACGTCTGGCTTTTGGCCTATTTAGTCAATCTGACTCTTCCATATTTTCTAAAATTATTGCCACACTGTTTTAATGACTGCAGATTTAGAATAAGTTCTGATAGCAGACCAGGAAAGTAATGCCTTATTTTTTTTGTTTTGTATAAAAAGTACATTAGCTATTTCTATCTTTATTTTTTCTCTTCCAGATGAGATTTAAATATAGTTTCTCAAGATTTTATAACAATTTCCAATGTGAATTTTATTTGTAATTGCATTGAATTTATAGCATAATGTGTGGAGAATTGAAATATTTATAATATGGAATTTTCTTATCTAAGATTTTTGCATGGTTCTCTATATACTCATTACCTTTTCTTCCCTTTTGTAGAGTTTCATAATTGTCTTCTTATGTCTTATACTTATTTCTTGATGGATTTATTTCCAGCTATTTTGTAATATTTATTACTGCTATCGAATGCTATCTGAGATTTGTAGGTTAATCTTAGATCTGACCATCTTGATAAATTCTCTTACTAGTTCTAACAATATTTTGGTTGATACAGTTAGATTTTCTGGGCAGATGATATCATCAGTAAATAATGTCAGTCTTTTCATTTCACTTCTAATCAATGTACCTAATTTCTTTCTTGTCATATTATTTTGGTTATGATCACCAACGCAGTGACCATGATAGCAACTATCCTTGCCTTGTTGAAGACTTTAACGGGAATTCCTCTGATCTATCGCCAATAAGTGTGATTTCTTTTCCTGAATGCTCCTGGTAGATACCAAATATTTACTTAAGGCTAGACTTAAGGATGAGTCATCCACAGGCAGCAGAAAAATAATAATAAAGTGAGGTGAACCCAGAAGTCAGAGGAAGGAAGGTATGGGTCCCATCACCCTCCACAGGTAGCTTCCAGCAAAAATAACCACTCCAGGAAACAGATGACAACTTTAACTAATAATCTAAAGTCGGTAAGTCAATAAATAAAGAGATGTACAAAGATTTAATTACAAAATAAAGTTCTTTTGAAAACAAAAACAAATTATTTTCAAATTTTATAATTCAGGAGAAATATTGAAAACAAGAGCAGGCCTGGTGCAGTGGCTTGCGCCCAGCACTTTGGGAGGCCAAGGCGGGAGGATCACGAGGTCAAGAGATGGAGACCCGTATTTTTAAATTTCTCTAAACACAAACACATTACAAGGATTTGGCCATCAAGAGGTAAACCAAAAGCAATTTGGAATGAAACTCCAGAAACTCTAATATGCTGTAAATAGGAACAGATGAGGGGGAAGAAATAATTAAATAATAGAAAAAAACTATTCTAAGTGGAGGCAAGATAGTTTCTTCATGGTTAAAGGACGAAATGAGCTCCTGACAGAGCTGAATAAGTGAAATCTGGAATTCCCTGGTAAACTTCCTGAACTTGAAGAATAAATTTGTACAAAATTTAAGAAAGGAGGAAAACATTTCTTTAAGAAAAAGGGAAATTTTAATACTGACACTGTAGTTCCAAGACAAAAATAAAAAGAACACAAGTTTTACAATATTAATAGCACATGAGACAGAGTTTAAGATTGAAAGCCCTAACAGGATAAAGAAATATCACATAAGATGAAAGGCACAGTTGTCTGGTGCCTCCAGTCCTATTGATGGACAGGTGTGTTGCCCCTTCAGTAGTCCAAAAAGTGATGGAAGCAGATCTCAGTCAATTAGAATTTTATTTTGCCGAGGTTGAGGGCATGCCTGGGAAAAAGAAATTCAAGTCACAGTAGAACCTGTGACTTGTGTCTTTCCCCAAAAAATCTTGGGGAGCTTGTGCTTTTTCCAGGAAAAAAGGCTTGAGAGCTTGGGGATTTCAATATTTAAAGGGGAAAGAGCAAGCAGGAGAGAGAGAGAAAAAAAAAAGAAAAAAAATAGAAGGGTGGATAGGCAAGGAAGCAAGTGGTTACATTCTTGTGAAGTTCTGATTAGCACTCAGTGAATCTACATTTTACACGTGAAAAGAAGGGAATAGAAGAAAAAGTCAGTTATGCACTCATCTTGTGCTCAGTAAATCTACATTTTACATGAAGTAAGCATATGAAATTATAGCCATCACTTTGTGAATGAAAGGAAGGAGGTTTTTGCATGACTCAGTTCCCAAGCTTAACTTTCTCTTCAGCATAGTGAGTTTGGAGTCCTGAGATTCTATTTTCCTTTTACTCTCTCTGGGTCTATTATGAACATGCCTGTATGTGTCTCCCGGGGCATATGGGCAAGGGCGTCTCCAGGGTGTATACCTGGGGCTGGGATTGCTGGGTTGCAGGCTGTCCTCATGGTCAGCATTAAAAGATAATGCCAAAAAAGCTTTACAAAGCAATATGAAAACATTCCATTATATTCCATTTTTATATAAAATTATGTAAATTAATGTGCATACATAATAGGGTAGTGAGATTTCAGGGAACTTCTACTTTCTTTTGTATAATTTGATGTATCTTCCAAATTGTTTTAAAAAGCAAGCATTATGTAATCTGAAAAAAGTTCGGTAAAGGTAGGTTCATTAAAAGAAAAAATGTGACTCTTCAAAAATCAGTAGTTACAGTAATTTATATGCTAAATAAAAAAAGCAAGCTCAACATCTCATTAAACAAAATAAAACTGAGCCATCTACTGTAGACCATTATCTGAGAAATGTTAGAGATAAACAGAAGCTACCAAAATAGATAAGAAATCATAATCCTTGAATCTGCATCCCAGCTAATTTAATTTTCCTGACAAAACTTCTTTCCAATTAAACTGTGGCTAATTTTTGAAAAAGTCATGCTGGTGAATGAGAAAGAAATGTCCAAATGGTTTAGTTTGACCCTGAGAAGCAAGAAGTTTTATAAAATATAATCTGTTCTTGCTAACTATGAACAATGTAATAGCCAGGATTCATTAAACATATCCAATTTCCTTTCACGATTATATAGGATACTAATGTTTTCAGTTTCAGGATCAAAGTGTCTTCTCTTTTTAGGAGTTCTTGAACTGTATTTTTCCAGTCAGTTTAAGTAATAATGTTTGTAAAAATATGTTTTTGTTGTAGAATCAAGGTACCTATTTAGCCAAAATTGATAACATGTTTGCTAAGTCTCCCTTTGTGTTTTTTCTGTCCTATCATTAGGAAGCTCTTTTATTTTCAGAATAAATATAAATGTTTACTATGTATTTGTTTAATTCTTATTGTCTTAGATGAGAAATTCACCAAGATTTCGAGATTTCAATACAGAGGATTAGAAGAGCACTTCAGATGAAGAGAGGGGTTTATCAGTCAGTGTCTACTCAGGAGACAGAAATGCACCAGTTCTGTTGACAGTGAGGAATTCAGCGTAAAGAAGTGCTAACGCAGCAGTGAAGAAATAAAGGGCAAAAGAAGGTATCACTGAATTGGAGCTGCAGAAAACAAGGACCATCCCATGGGTTAGGAGAACAAAGTAGCGGACTGATTAAAACGAGAACTGTAGAGAAGGGACCCCGTGGAACTGAAACTCAGGCCTCTATAGAGGGATGTTAATTCATCTTGGAGAAGGATCCCCATGGGGCTGGGACCCCGACCTCTGACGAGGACAATCAGTAGCGGATGTTGGTGTCTCTGAGCTCAGAGGGGGATCCTCATGGCGTGAGAAGTTGGCTACATATTAAAGTTAATTCTAAAATGTAATACCGGGTCAGAAATAGACTGCTCACTGGAAATGAGAAGACAATAATAGGAAATATATAGCTATTAACTAAATATATTCTACACATCCTCACATAATTAAATGGGCCTCTTTTGTTATATGGTGATTAAGTGATTTTGAGTGGCTTCTCCATGTTACACAGGAAGTCACATGCTCCAAGCAGATGTGGAATTTACTCTCTGTCTTATTTAGTAACCATATGATCCATTTCAGCATCATCTGATTTTAGACACTTGAAGAATTATAGTTTCTTCACTCCCCTTTGTGTTTGATCACTATGACAAGGAAACTTTTAAAGCAAGTGTGGGAAAATATGATTATTTAGGAGATGAAACAAAGACACAATTTAGTGACTCAGTGATTGCATTTGATACCCTGTTACAAGTGGCAAATTCAGTATCACTTAATTGCCATTTAAAAGAAATAGCATATTACTAGAATGATAATTAGCTTAAGAAGAATGGAGAGACAACAGCCAACTGAATACATTCATTCATTTGACAAATATTTATTGAGTTCTTGTTGTTTTTCAGACTCTGTCCTAGGTGGGTAAACAAAAAATTCATTCTGCAAGTTGGAAAGTCAGCCAAGTTCTGGACTTAGCCTTTATTTACAAGACAATAAGCAAAGGTATATATGCTGCTGTTTAACACTTGCCCTCTGTATTACTTTAAATTTGTATATAATGCATAAATATAGTATATATAATTTATACATATAAACCTATATTATTTTATTATTATCACATATTAACATTTTGGGGGGACAGGATCTCACACTGTCACCTAGGCTAGAGCGCAGTGGTATGATCATGGCGCACTGCAGCCTCAATCTCTTGGGCTCAGGCGATCCTCCTGTCTCAGCCCGCCAAGTAGCTGGGACCACAGGTGTTCACCACCAGCCCCCAGCTAATTTTTAAATTTTTCTGTAGAGACGGCCTTACTCTGTTGCTCAGGCTGGTCTCGAACTCCTGAGCTCAAGCGATCCTCCTTCCTTGCCTTCCTAAAGTGGTGGTGTTACAAGCGTGAGCCACTGCGCCCAGCAATAGCATTTTAAATACAGATATTATGCTTATGTGAAGTATTAAAAATTGCAAAAAAAAAATAGAAAAGATTTCTGTCCTCTAGGAATTCATAGTAACTTGCAGTTATCTGAGTCATAATTATATTTGTATAATAAAGAATACTTTAGAATAAATAAATCAGTGCATGAATAATGGAGTACTGAAAAGATCCCACTGCATGCAAGATTTGACTGCGTAGTTCTAATCTCTATCGCCATCTAGTGGCAACAATCTTAAAATCAGCTAGAACCAATCAGCCGGAAGCGATTCAGAACTCACCTGTCCGGGAGGATTCAACCTTACCGCAGGAACCACATGCCATCGAATGTGATTTTCTCTCTTTGTTCTTGGTCAGTATGCAGTAGAATGAGAGATGTGGGCAGTTATATATTAATTATAAGCTTTTTTATTTAGACTTTAAAAGAAGGGTGTGAAAGCGAATATAAAACATGTTTATGCATTATTTCACTTAGAAACCTACATTATCTCCACTTTAGAAACAATTTTCATTTTCCTCTTAGCACATCAAAGGTATATGTTGCTTCAGAAACAATTTTTGTAATATCTTCTTTTAGATAAAAATGTGAAAATTATCTATGATTAATTTTATTTTAACAATTTGAAGATATATGACATCTTTTCTGAGCTTTTTTTTCCTGGTTTCAGTAGTAATTAGAAGAGTGATAATCAGATTTAATAAGAATATCCTGAAAAAATAAAATAAGAATAAAATTTTGCTTTTAAGGTTATTTTGTCATAATATCAAAAAGGCACACCAGTTAAACTTTGAAAGACATATGAGCCTTAACTCATTCTTGTAGGAAAAGCCATGTGATTAAGTGAATACATTTCCATAACATCGTTTTCTAATTTATCTTAAATTTATAAACATGTATGTTGATCATTATAATTGAATTTATTGTTTTTTGGTCTGGCTAAGTGACTCAAAATTATTTTTAAATAAATATGCTGAGTATAAAACAGGAAGTATATGGGATATAAAATTATTTTTGCCTTGACCTTAATGTTCATTCATCACAGAGGCATCACATAGATTAAATAAAACAAGTTGCATATCTGCACAGAGGAAAAAATGCAGAACTGTTAGGTTTGGGTTTACAGGGTGCAGAGTTACAATAATCACATATCTCAATTCTTGGGACACGATCTTTATTTTATACAAAGCCCCTCTATTTTGTTACACTCTCCCCTCCCCCACTGTTTCACTCTCAATTTCATTCGGTTTCTTATCTATTTTCACCTAAACTCTTCTTAGGTTCTTCCCCTTACTGTTTCTACTTCCAGTTATTTGTGACTAGTGTGTACATAGTATTCCCACTTTTTTGTTTCCATTTTTTCTAGTGATAGAAAACCAGGTTGCCTCCTCTTCTTGGTACAACAAGTAATGTTTACATAAAGCACCTTTACATATGACCCTCATGCAGGAATTTTCCTGGTTTATATTCTCAGGGATTTTCATGTCTGTAAACTATAGGGATTTTACAGATATGATTTCACAAAGTAACGATTTCTCTTCAGTATACTATACTGTCCAGACTTCTACCCTGAGTGCAGAAGGGCTTCCCATTTCCCCACAGCCTTATCAATATCTGATATATATGCCTGTGGGGGATTGTCTTTGCCAAAGTCCTTATTGTTACATCTCATTATTCTGATTTCCAGCGTGGTAAACTCTATCTTCATATAATTGTTAGTCATTTTTGTTTCTACTGTGAATTCCTTATTCATATATTTTGCCCACTTTTCTATTGGGTACCTACTCTTTTCTTTATACCTTTGGATATTATTGATATTAATATCTTAATATTTTTGGAAGTACATTTAACTTCTCCCAGAAATTGTCTCTGATGTCCTACATTGAACAAGAACTCACGATTTTGTTGTAGGCAAATTTTACTTGTTCCTTTTTTTTTAATACTTCTTAAAAAATCATTATCTACTCACGCTCAGTTGATCATATAGTGTCAGGAAGAAATCCGACTTTGTTTATCCAGTTTTAATAACATTACATCTTCCAGTACAAAAGCCATCATTTCCCCACTGATTGGAAGTGCAACCAAGTCTGTTCTAAGACTTTTGTTTTTATTATTATGCCCTGTAGCATGTCTTTGTTTCTGGTGGGACTGGATTTCATCTAGAGCCCACAATTCCTACCCTAAGGAGAACTTTTCTAGCACAGAGCTTCTGTGGAAACAGCAGGGACATGGTTAGAGGGGCAGAGCCACCTCCGGAGCCATCATTCCCTAGTGACTGGGGGCATCAACACCAGCTTGAGACCAGAGTTAGAACTTGAGATTACTACCTTCAGGGAAGGGACCAAAAGCAGAACGGGTAATGGCTAACCAAGGCTTGGCATTGTAACTGATAAGGAGGAAAGGGCTTATAAAGTCTTCTGATCATTTTTCTTCCTTTATCTCATTTTTTTTAAAAAAAATCTAGTCAGAGTAGGTTTTATCTCAGAGAAGGGAGCCATCTACAAATTTAACAAATTCTAAAATCAAAAGACTCTGAGCAATCCAAGACTGGAATCTTGGATATTTCCTCAAATTATCATATATGTTATCATAGTGCAAATGAATATTAATTATAATATTATGAAAGGCCCAAATGTTATATTAACTCAGATTTAAATTACTCCTTGCTGTAAAAACATCAGTGTACTTCCCTTTTCTGTTTAATTTTCTTTTTTCATTTACTGTGCTTTAATGTATTTAAATTTTTTGGAAAAATTATTTCTCTCTGCTCTCACTTGTTCCTCTTCCCAGATTCACCTGTTTCTTGCACATGCCATTGGCGCTGTCCTTCTGTAGGTTTTCTTCATATTTTCCTCCCCAGATCTACCACTTCTCTTTCAAAATAACAATAATAATTATTATTATTATTACTATTATTTGAGACGGTCTCATTCTGTCGCCTACGCTGGACTGCAGTGGCGTGATCTTGGCTCACTGCATCCTCCACCTCCCGGGTTCAAGCGATCCCGTCTCAGTCTCCCGAGTAACTGGGACTACAGGCGTGCACCACCACACCGGCTAACTTTTGTATTTTTTGGTAGAGAATGGGGTTTCACCATGTTGGCCAGGCTGGTCTTGAACTCCTGACCTCAAGTGATTCGCCCATCTCGGCCTCTCAAAGTGCTGGGATTACAGGCATGAGCCACCACGACCAGCCTCAAAATTATCATTTTTTTTAGGATAATTACTTGGCTTTTGTAAATCCTAGTTCTTTTTTATTTACCGCATGAAAACCCTTTCAACATGCATTTTTAAATTTAAAAAAAAAAGAGAGAAGATTTAATTTTTAAAATACAAGATGAGCCTGGAACCTCTGAAGGTGCCAGAAGTCAAGAGATGCTCAGAAAAGGGTGTGGGCATGTCACATATACACAGGCACAACTCGAAAAGGCACCCAACAGGCAAACTAGGACACTCTGTACAACTAAACAAATAATGATAGAAGAGAATTAGGAAATATCCATGCACTTAGGCTGAGAGAGTAATTATTGGAGGATATAAATAAATGGAGGGTGGGCATGTGGAAAGCTCTACTTAGAGAAGAATTCTAATTAATGAATGTAGAAGGAATGAAGGAAATGGACAATCTTTCTAGTCAAGTACCAGAAAAATAATGGTTGTAGGCAAGATCCACTGATAAAATACTGAACTTTGTAGGCAAAAGTTTGAGAAGCTAGATATATGAATAGTCTCAAAGTGTCTTCCCCAAGATATTAATAAAATATAAATAGAAAAATATTACCATTACAGTGTAGAAGCTGGCAGGACACCTTCACTAAGGCAACGAGGATAACATTCACTGATAATATGATACATTTTCTTCGTGAACCACCTCATAGGCTGCACTGAGAAAGGTACAGCATCACATCTGTGGTATTCTTGCCAAAAATGCAGAACCTCAACCTCATCCTGAGAAAAAAATCACATCAGCCCAAATGGAGGAACCACCTACCTGCCAACATCATAAAAACAAGGATAGACTGAGGAAATGTTGCATATTGGAGGAGACCAAGTGGACATGACAACTAAATGCAATGTAGGACCTCGAATTAGGTTTGGGAACAGAAAAACAAACACTACTGGAAAAACTGGTGAACTTCAAATAAGGTAACTTTGTTAATAATATTGTATCAATGTTAATATCTTTGTGTTGATGATTATAATATGTTAACGTCAGAGGAAACTGAAGAGGGGCCACATGGGAACTATACATATATTATTTTTACATTTCTGTAAATCTAAACTTATTCAAAAATAAAACTTATGTGTATATCTATGCGTGTATATTTATTAAACATGTTTTCTCTTGCTTAGTTATCTTCTATTTATTATTTTACTTACCATTACAGAAAAGGCTGCTCAGTTTTCACACACTTTAAGCTGAACTCCACGTTTGTACTTTAAAAACAGCAGCAGCAACAACAAAATAAAAGACTTCCTAAATACCTTATATATTACCTGAAAATGTGTAGCATGTTTTCTTGCTCACATTAGAGAACTGAACGTTTAGAGTTTTTATGGTCACCTTAATGTTCTATCAGTTTTTCAGAAACTGTTTTATAAAATGATGAAAAACGTTACTGATCTCTCCCTAAGTGGGGCAAACTCCACCTCTTTCCCCCCCTTGAGTGACCAATTCTATGACACTGGTATTGTGGCTGTGGCCTGTTGGGAGAGTGCTGAGGCTGAGAAGGAAACTGTAGATGTAGAGAGGACAGGCGCCTCCAGTGGTGAGAAAATCTTTACCTGATCACCCTACATAATAGCTCCATTGGATTGCTCCAATTGCACTCTGTGCTGATAGGTGTTCTGGTATCAGCTGCTGCACTTTGAACAACTTCCTTGCTCTCCAGTAGTTAAGCATCTCTCATTCAGCATCTCTGGAGGTCAATAGTCCAATTACATAACAATTGGAGCGTTGCTCTTGAATACTATTCATCTCCGTTATAAATGAGACAAGATGTAAATGTCTACAGAGGTATTTCAGCAGGGGGCAATTAGGACCCCCAGGAAATATTTCTCAATATTTGCAGATGTTTTTGATTGTCAGGACTGGGGAGGTGGAACTGGCATCTAGTGGGTAGAGGCCAAGGATGCTAGTAAACATCTTACAATGCACAGAACAACCCATCACACAAAGAACTATCTGGCCCAAAATGTTATTATTGCTGAGGCTGAAGATCCCTCAATACACTAATGGCTCAGTTTGTTTAGGTACTAGTTAAGGAACTATGTCAGAGACATTTAGTCCTTAGGGAAACCTGCTAGTATCACACACATAAAGTCTTCACACTACTAAGCTTCCTTTTAAGATGGTTTTGCTAAAGATACAAGCTGTTCCACTGACCCAGCCTAAGTTTATTATAACAACAATAATAATAAATAACATTTATATAGAGCTTTAAACTATACCAAGGTCATGTGTTACCTCATTTGAACCTTGGCTTGGGATGCTATCACAGTGAGGTCATTCCAGGGCAAAGCCCATTCATCTTTTCTGGTGATATGTATCTAGCGGTCTTAGCAACAATCCCCACTCACACAGAACGCACAAGGGCACGTTAAGTTGTTTCTCTAAACCAGCCTTCAAAAGCCTATTGTCCCCTGGAGTTAATAGACAAATAATGACCCTGGATTATGTATCTAATTAAGTTTTTGGCAATAAACAAAAGAAAACCAAATTAGATTGTTGCTATGAAGTGGCACAACAATGTTGACTAATTTTTCCATTTTGAGAAAAGTCAATAAAAGAATTATGACTACTGTAAGAAGGGAGCCGTTTTCCATCTGTTTTTTTTTTTTTTTTTTGTATAATGTAACCAAATTTATTAGACTGGGAGAGGAGGTTAACTTTTCCTGAAATCATCTCGATTTGTAATTATCATTCTAGTTTTTTCAGCTAACGCTAAATGCTAATGATTTTCAAACGGATTTTATTACCAATAGCCTGTAACAATCTCAAATTCAATGTCATCAAAACCCAATGAATGTCTCCCACTTCTTCCTATAATCCTTTTTCTCTTTTTCCTATGAGTTCTATCTTGTTAGTGCAGTCCAACAGTGCATGAAACCTTAGAATGCTCAACAATTCTTTTTTATTTTTGAGACAGGGTATCCCTCTGTCACACAGGCTGGAATGCAGTGGCATGATCTTGGCTCACTGCAGCCTCCACCTCCCAGGTTCAAGCGATTCACTTGCCTCAGCCTCCTGAGTAGCTAGGATTAAAGGTGCCCCCCACTACGCTTGGCTAATTTTTGTACTTTTAGTAGAGATGAGTTTTCACCATGTTGGTCAGGCTGGTCTCAAACTCCTGACTTCAAGTGATCTGCCCTGCTTGCCCTCCCAAAGTGCTGGGATTACAGGTATGAGCCACCAGTCCTGGCCAACAATTCTTTCCATTTACTGTCTTCCTAAAATTGATTAAAATTGATCTGAAAAATCTATTTTTGTTTTTAGATTTTTATAATTATTTTTAAATTCTGGTAAAATATATATAACACAAAATTTGCCATTTGAATAGCTTTTAAGTGTACAATTTAGCACCATTAATTATATTGAAAATGTGGTGCAACTATCACCAATATCTAGTTGCTAAACTTTTGTATCACCCCAAATAGAAACTGTATACTAGTAAGTCTAAACTTAAAAATAAAACTTGTGTATATATCTATGCATGTATATTTCTTAAACATGTTTTCTCTTGTTTAATTACCTTCTATTTATTATTTTACTTACCAATAAAGAAAAGGCTGCTCAGTTTTCACACACCTTAAGCTGAACTCCACATTCGTGCTTTAAAAACAGCAGCAGCAACAACAAAATAAAAGACTTCCTAAATACCTTATATATTACCTGAAAATGTGTAGCATGTTTTCTTGCTCACATCAGAGAACAGAACGTTCAGAGTTCTTATGGTCACCTTAATGTTCTATCAGTTTTTCAGAAACTGTTTTTTAAAATGATGAAAAACATTACTCATCTCTCCCTAAGTGGGGCAAACTCCACCCTTTTACCCCGGGAGTGACCAATTCTATGACACTGGTATTGTGGCTGTGGCCTGTTGGGAGAGTGCTGAGGCTGAGAATGAAACTGTAGATGCAGAGAGGACAGACACCTCCAGTAACCTCTAATCTACTTTCTGTCGTTATGAATTTGCCTGCTGTAGCTATTTTATAAAGGTGAAATCCTACAATGTTTGTCCTTTTGCGTCTTCTGGCTTATTTTGCTTAGCATAATGCTTTTTCATCCATGTTGTACCATGTATCGATTCTTTCATTTTATGCTAGAATAATAGTCCTTTATATACATTCCTATTACAATAACTAAAATACTAAAACAAAACAAAACCTCGACAATTCCAATTGCCGATGAGGATGTGGAACAACTCAAATTTTCATCCATTGCTCATGGGAATACAAAATGGTACTCCCTACTGGCAGTTTTCTATAAAGTTAAACATGCCTTTATTATCTGACAGAGAAATCCCATTCAAATCAAATGAAAACATAAATTCACACCAAACCCTCTACTCAAATGTATGTAGTAGCTTTATTCACAATTGCCAAAAACTAGAAATAAACTAAATGTTCCTTAACTAGAGAATAGATACACAAGCAATGGAGTATATTCCGCAAACTACTGATACACACAGCAACATGGATGAATCTCAAATGCATTATGTTATATGAAACATGCCAAACTTAAAGGGCTACATATTATGATTCCATTTATATGACATTCTGTTAAACAAAATTATACCAACCAATAACAGGTCATAGTTGCCAGGAGTGAAAGATGGAAGTGGATTTGACGACATGATATTAATTAAAACTGAGAAACTTCTTCAGGACAAATTGGCACATTTCTTCAAAACATAAATGATATAGAATTGTGGGGTATGGAAAGAGGATCTGTTATTGCTAAAATTTATAGACACATCAACCAAAAATAATGTGTCAACCTTATAACCTGATCATATCAACAGTTAGAAGACATGTTTAAGAAACTGGGGTGATTTGAATATCAGATAGCATTAAGCAATTTGGATTGAACCGTCAGAACCAATGACCAGATGGCATCCTCAAGAAAGGTCTCAGGTGGACTAACTACTTTAGGCTTCTGAATATTCTTAACAAATCCTGGTTGAAAATATAAAAGGCAGGCTTAGAAAAATTTTTTGATGAATCTAAGCTAGGAAGAATATCTATACAAGCACAAAGCCAAGCTTTAACATGATATTGAAGGGCTAAAGTGCTGGATTCAAGCAAAAAATCTACATAAGAGAAAAAAATAATCTTATATATCTAATTGGAAGAGCTGAATAATTTGTTTAACTTTCCCAAACCTGAGTGTCTTCTAATATGTAATAGATGGACATGACTAGGCTTAAGTCTCTTGTAGGTAATGAGATTACTTGATCTCCTGAAGCTAAGTGACTCTGTAGTCGAATTGGCCGCCAAAATGTGGAAGTTATACCAGTGAAAAAGCGAAGCAAAAAGGGGCAGAAGTGGCGGTCATGGAAGCTGAATGGACAGGAGCCACGTAAGCAGCATTTAGTGGAGGCAAGAGTCAATTGTGGTTGAAGAGATGGTCGTGGCTCAGCAGGCTGAGATGGAACTACAGGTAGAGGAGGTAGAAAAAGGAGGGAAAGAGAAGGCAATAGAGACCCTTTCGTACTGGTGTCTGCCCTCCTGGGACATTTATCCTCCCCTGTGATCATCTATTTCTGCATTGATAGGAAGACACATTATCTGTGGAGAATAAAGCAAAACAAAACAAAAAATCCCCCAAATCTTGAATAAATTTTGTTCATTCTACTAGATAGGATAATACCAAGGTGATTTTATTTGTTTAAAAAGTCCTTATTTGTTAGTAATAAGCTCTGAATTTTTTGTTAAAAAAGTATTATACTAAGAATTTGCTTTAAAATTTGTAGCAAAAACAATGTGAAGGGAGATATTAACAAAGCAAGAATAACAATATGGCTAATTATTATTCCTTTTTAAACATTGAATAATAATTGTGTCAATATAGTGTATAGTCTATTTTGATACCTATACACAATATGTAATAATCAAATCAAGGTAATTAACATATCCATTGCCTCAAATGTTTATCATTTCTTTATATTGAGAACATTTAAAATCCTCTTCTAGCTATTCGAAAACACACTATATTGTTAACTCTATCACCCTACAGTGCTGTAGAACACTAGAACTCATTCCTCCTATCTGGCTGTAATTTTGTATCCATTATCTTTCCCCTTCCTCTACCCTTTACCTTTCCCAGCTTCTAATAGCCACAATTCTATTCTCTGCTTCTATGAGCTTAGCTTTTTTAAGCTCCCACATATGAGTGAGGACATATGGTATTTATTTTTCTTAGCATATGCCTGACTTATTTCACTTAGCATATGTCCTCCAGGCTTAACCATATTGCTTTGAATGACAGGATTTCATTCTTCTTTATGGATGAACAATATTCCATTGTGTATACATACACCTCATTTTCTTAATCTGTTGATGGACCCTTAGATTGATCCCATATCTTGGCTATTGTGAATAGTCCTGCAATAAAGATGGAGGTGTAGAAAACATTGCTAATTACTAAAACTAGGCGATTACTAGAGGACTTTTCTGGAATGTTCAAAGAAAACATACCTAATATATTCTTAGTTTTAATTGTATCCCTAATAAATAATTACAATAGCTGTTATATCCATTTGTGGAGACAAAGGTGACTGCATCTTGGATGCTAATCCACCATGTTGACTTCTGATTGCCCCCAGTCCTGCGAATGCCTCCTGATTCCTACTTTATTTACTGTCCCTAGTTAAGAACAGGTCATCCTTGATGTTATTGCACAAATTATAGGCTATGATGCACACAGTATTCTTGCCTGTCCTAGAGGGTTGCCTTTAATTGCCTTGTACAAAGCATTTATACCTTTCTGTATGGTATATGAGCCCTGGGTCTGGGAGTAAAGGTGCAGAGATATACCTGTCCTGTGGCCACCCAAGACCACTGCTTCAGTCTGTAAATTCCCCCCATAAAATATCTTTCACCAATAAACTAGATTTGTTTGCCTCATTCTTTGGTTTCTTCGCTCCTTTCGGCATTTGATGGCTGCTTTTATAGACAGGCCTCTCACCAAACAGCATTTGAGGGAACTAGCATTGTTGAGCACCTCTATATATGAGGTATGAAATAGTTTATTTTATTTTTAGCCACTATACACACACACAAAGCAAGCTGGGTATATTGGATGCAAATGTTATTATACATGTCGACAATTCTCTGGGCACCATCCACCTTCCAGAACCTCAGCTACTCTCTGTCTCAGCCACTTCCACACAATGCCAACTCTGCTCCGGCTCATGCCCACCTCCTGGGGCTGAGACAAATTCATATTTGTCCCATGAATGCTGGAACTTCCCTTTTGGCCACCACAAAGCAGCCAGGCAGACCCATCTGGGGTTCTGACTCCTCCAGCCACTCAAGGACTTCAGCGAAATGTCACATCACAGAACTTGGCATATGGCATTCCAAGATGCAGCTGACGGGGCCAAAGGATGTCACTGGACGGTGCAGGGAGGTAAAGTCCACGGAGGCAAACTCTGGCCAGTGGGAAAGAGATGTGTGAAGCTCAGCCGATTGTATTCCCGTTTCCTCCTTGGATGCATGGATTATCTTTTTAGCCATCCAGGAGATACTGTGCCAAGTGGATACAGCTGCTGATTACCACGCCTCTCTATATCCTTTTGCCTCATGTTTCTTCTTTCCCTTACTTGCTGCTCCAGATTTTTGCCCTCCTACCCTCCAAATTAAATAATGATGCTTTCATCCTGGCCATAGGCTTTGTTTTCTATGGAATGTAGACTAAAACGGTTGGCACGGATATTCCCATTTTACAGATGGGCATCAGGTTAGTGAAACCCAGAGAAGTTGAGTCACACAAATAGCAAGTGCAGGCCAAGTCCAGCCTAAATCCTAGGTCTGTCTGGCTTTCCTCATCATCCCATACTATGTCTGCACCCGAGACAAAAAGTGATGTCTTTCTTAAGGCCATAAGGTAACAAAGACAGGATTAATATGATGATATCCTGAAGCCTTTCCATTATGTCGGAAAGCACAGTTACATATACAATGGGCAAACTTAAAAATGGGAATGTCATTAACACATTCAAAAAGCACATAAAATCCACTAATATATTTCAGGAGGGAAAAAAAAGGCTTTGATTAGGCAGAGATCCAAAACCAAACCCAAGAATCTATAATGTTCCCAAGGATTTTAATCTTGTCACATTCTCCTCCTCAGTCCCAATCTTCTCTATGCCAAATACTCCATTACCAAAATTAGATTAGCCATGCATAGAAGCATTTTCTATGAATATAGATACAATTGGAATCCAGAAATATCATGTGGTATTGGTTATAAATTGCAGGCTTCTACTTTATTACTTTTGTTAATTATAGTTATGTAATCATTTTAAAATAAGTAATACACTTGCATGGCCCAACAAAAACTCAGTTTAAAATCTCCATCTTATCCTGATCTCAGCTTTCCTGCATCCCTAAAATACTGTTGTGTATCCTTCTAGAAGGAAGGATTAAGTTGGCTACTTGAAATCCACTCGGTTTTGGATTTTTTTTTTGTTTAGGGCACATGTCCCCAGGAGAAAGGCAGGGAATCTGGTCTAACTTCCAAGTCATCTGGACCTTAAGATAAACAGACTTAACTGATATTTATAGGAGGAAAAGGCATTATCTCTGAAGGGCCATTAGAAGGCAGTCCTGGCTTAGGATATCCCATAGTAAATAGAACCCTGAATCACTGAGGATGGGGAGATCCCATGAGTTCAAGTAGGCTGGGCCTGGGCAGTATCCAGGTCTATAAAGGAAATGTTTCACATTTCTGTAATTTCGCCAAAAGAAAGGCTTTCTAGGTGACAGCACCTGTGGAGCCACCATGACTCCCCAGGCCTGTCTGCTGCATCTGAGTGTTTGAATTGCATAGGCCCTTGCCATTCTGAAATAAAGCATGCTGTAGGGAAATGTATCTCTGATTCGTGACAGTCTGTATGTTACCTGGACTCCTAAAGGATGATTAGCATATACATACATACTTTTATTCTTTTCCTACCCCTTTTTACACCAATGGTGGTATAGTATAAATACTGTTCTATAATTTGATTTTTTTCCTGTTAATTTGAAAATCTTAAAAAAGCTAAAAAGACAAAAGGAGAGTCAATCACTTATAATACTACCAAAATATTTGTCCTTGTGCTTTTCACATATTTTGCTTTAAGTTTCAGAGACAAATGAGGTGACTACAAACTTCATTAGCAAAGATGCATGGAAACAGGCACTTTCATACATTGCTAACAGGGGCATAAATTGAGACAAACTCCATGGAGCACCATTGCGTTGGAGCACCTGGCTGTCAAAATTAAGATGCATATTTCCTTGAAGTCAGCAATTCTACTTCTAGAAAACTATTCTACAGATGTACTTACAAACATGCAATACAGTATATGTACAAGATTTTCCTTGCAACATTATTTACAGGAGTAAAAGCTTAGAAACTACCTAAATGCCATCAATGGAAAGTTGATTCAGTTAGTCATAAATACATAGAAGCCATTTAAAAATGAGGAAGCTCTTTGTGTCCTGATGTAGAAATGTCTACAAAATGAGCTGGGTGTGATGGCTTATGCCTGTCATCCCAGTATTTTGGGAGGCTGAGGTGGGTGGATCACCTGAGGCCAGGAGTTTGAGAACAGCCTGGCCAACATGGTGAAACTGTCTCTACTAAAATTACAAAAAATTCTCCTGGCGTGGTGGCACATGCCTGTAGTCCCAGCTACTCAGGAGGCTGAGGCAGAAGAATCGTTTGAACTCAGGAGGGAGAGGTTGCAGTGAGCCGAGATCGCACCACAGCACTCCAGCCTGGACTACAGAGATTCTGTCTCAAAAAAAAAAAAAAAAAAAGAAATGTCTACAACTAACTTTATTAGTTACAGCACACACTACAATGCTTTTTGTTAACCACTAGGAAACCTTTTAATTTCATTAACCACTAGCAAACTGTTGGTGTATACCCTTCAACTATTTTTTCTTTCTGATTAAACATGTATTTTTCCAACATATCACACTAAATGTGCTCTTTTATAACCTATTATAATTTCCTAAATGATCAACATTATATCATGTTAATAAACTTCAACAACATGAATTTCAAATACTTTAAAGGAAAATCCAAATATTGGAACGTATACGAACAACAAGCATGTAGCTCGATAAATTATGAAAGAGTGAACAACCCACTTCAGAACATCCATGATAACCCTACATCCTCTCTCTTAACTTGTTCATGAATTCACAGTGTTTTCAGAAATAGAATCCCATATTAACAAGTGGAAGTGTTCGATATATATTCTAAATCTTGTCTTTTGGAGACTACAAAATAGTTTTCATTAGCAATAGAAGGTGAGCTATGGCTTTAATTTCTGTCAATAAATTAACTGCAACTTATTTTACTATGCTCTTCTTACTAAAACCTCAGCTGATCATTTGCAAATATGAACTTATGAGATGTCTATGACATACGTGAAGCGGAAGTTATCCATATAAACTCACATGACTAAAAGTCATAAAGGCCTGTGATGAATTAAAGCCATAAACAATATTCAAATATCTTTTATATGGTTGACACTGGGCTATATGCTACACCTACAAACTTTATTATTCAGTACATCTTCAACAAGGACATTTCTAAGTCACCTGAAAGATAGTGATTTGAAGGAAATAATTTAAAAAGATGTCCAAATACTAAACGATGCTTTAAAAAACAGTATATTTTGTGGAAATCATGTTTCTAGGAAACCTACTAGTCATAGAAAATTGATAGGTGTATTATCAAAGGAAAAATTAGTCAAGAGGAAAAAATAATCTAGAAAATCTTCAGAAATACAAGTAAAATTTGCCAAATTAGTACACGTAATTGCTCTTGTTAGCGTGCCATAATTCGCCTTTATAAATAGTGTGGTCGATCCATGTACAATAGGAAGCCCACGAGGCTCATGTTTATCAGTGTTCCCAGCCTTCAACTTGGCTGCTGAAGTGAAATCTGTTTTGTCTTCTTCAGTCTCTTCTCTCCCATCCTTGAGTGAATGTGTAACTTCAGTGGCTCTTGTTGAAGGAAGAGAGGAACAAGAGGCCAAGGTCTAAGAAAAGTGTTATGTTTTTTAGGGGTGTGTGTGTGTATGTGTGCATGCATTAGAGAAAGACTTAAGAACAGCTTTGGTGTAGAAGGTATCGGGTAGGAAAAGAAATCGAATTTTATTTTATTTTTTTATTTATTTATTTTAAGAAGCACTATGTGGCTTAAGTGTCCCTTTCAAAGGACTTGAGAAATGCAAGTATTTTGAGATTACTTTTGAGTGTGGCATTGTATTCTTCTTGCAACAGGATGAAACCACATGGTTTATAATTCTTTATGCATCATGAATGCAAAATCTGAGCTTTAATACATGAGGAGCATTTATTAACAAACTGATGTATGCCAATTAAATTTTTAAATTCAGCATGCATTTGTCATATTCAGGATTTCATGTTTATAAAACGCTAGACTAAACACATTCTTTGTCTTGGATCTTTGAATGAAAGAAGGAAGTTTTAAATAAAATACACTTTATTTTACAAACTAAAATTGAAGAAGTGTTTGATAGTGAAATATGTTCAGGAAACACTAATTTATAGTCTCATCCCATTTCTGCAGATATGTTTCTACAAAAGTGGTTAATTGATTAAACAACTTTAGCTTGCTATATTTGAGTGTTTCTAAGTGTTAGCATACTTAACATATTTTTCTTTACAACCTGAAGAAACCATATCCAATTCTTCAGTAGTCCTCCATTTTCAGATATTTTACCACTCATTTCTATAAGACATGTAAGGAAAAAAAATGCAATCTTAACCAACTCTTCCATAGAATTTATTGCATGAGACTTGCATATTCTTGATATCAAAACACAAAGAAGCCAGAAAAATAAAGGAAAATTAAGACTCATTTCCAGACACTAACATAATGCAAAAATCTTAGACCAAATATTGGCAAACTGAATCCAAGAATTTATAAAAGGGATACAGCATTATAACTAAACTGCTATTGTCAACTCCTTTTCTCTGGAATGAAAGGTTACTTTAACATTAGAATGTCTGCTAATATAATTCAACAAAGTAGCCATTTGAAGGAAAAAAGATGATATTTTTAAAAGGTGCAGAAACAGTGTTCAATAAAAGTCAACATTTATTCCTGACAATAATTCTAGGGATAGACAAGAATTACTTAAACTGATTAAAGAGTATCTGTGAAAAACCTACAGCAAATGTCATACTTAACATCAAAACACTGAAAATCTTCCCTTTGATATAAAGAACTACAAAGTAATGCCATTACCACCTTTTCTAGTCAACTTTGTACTAGAGGTCTTAAAGCGGTAAGGGAAGAATAAGAAGTAAATGGTATAAAGATGGGAAAGGAAGACTCATTATTCATTTAGAATATCTTTGTGTATGTAAAGAATCTAAAAGAGACTTGTGTAACAAGTTACCACAAACCTAATCACTTAAAAACCACACATTTATGGAATAGTAACAGCTCTGGTCTACAGCTCCCAGCCTGAGCGACACAGAAGACGGGTGATTTCTGCATTTCTGTTTGAGGTACCGGTTTCACCTCACTAGGGAGTGCCTAACAGTGGGTGCAGGACAGTCGGTGAAGCGCACTGTGCGCGAGCCAAAGCAGGGTGAGGCATTGCCTCACTCGGGAAGCACAAGGGGTCAGGGAGTTCCCTTTCCTAGTCAAAGAAAGGGGTAACAGACGGCACCTGGAAAATCGGGTCAGTCCCACCCTAATACTGCGCTTTTCCAATGGGCCTGGAAAACGGCACACTAGGAGATTGTGTCCCGCACCAGGCTCGGAGGGTCCTCTGCCCACGGAGTCTCGCTGATTGCTAGCACAGCAGTCTGAGATCAAACTGCAAGGAGGCAGCGAGGCTGGGGGAGGGGTGCCCGCCATTGCCCAGGCTTGCTTAGGTAAACAAAGCAGCCAGGAAGCTCGAACTGGGTGGAGCCCACCACAGCTCAAGGAGGCCTGCCTGCCTCTGTAGGCTCCACCTCTGGGGGCAGGGCACAGACAAACAAAAAGTCAGCAGGAACCTCTGCAGACTTAAATGTCCCTGTCTGACTGACAGCTTTGAAGAGAGTAGTGGTTCTCCCAGCACGCAGCTGGAGATCTGAGAATGGACAGACTGCCTCCTAAAGTGGGTCCTCACCCCTGAGCAGCCTAACTGGGAGGCACCCTCCAGTAGGGACAGACTGACACCTCACTGGGCCGGGTACTCCTCTGAGACAAAACTTCCAGAGGAACTATCAGACAGCTGAATTTGTGGTCTCACGAAAATCCGCTGTTCTGCAGCCACCGCTGCTGACACCCAGCCAAACAGGGTCTGGAGTGGACCTCTAGTAAACTCCAACAGACCTGCAGCTGAGGGTCCTGTCTGGTAGAAGGAAAACTAACAAACAGAAAGGACATCCACACCAAAAACCCATCTGTACATCACCATCATCAAAGACCAAAAGTAGACAAAACCACAAAGATGGGGATAAAACAGAGCAGAAAAACTGGAAACTCTAAAAAGCAGAACACCTCTCCTCCAAAGGAATGCAGTTCCTCACCAGCAACGGAACAAAGCTGGACGGAGGATGACTTTGACGAGTTGAGAGAAGAAGGCTTCAGACAATCAAACTACTCCGAGCTACGGGAGGAAATTCAAAACAATAGCAAAGAAGTTAAAAACTTTGAAAAGAAATTAGACGAATGGATAACTAGAATAACCAATGGAGAGAAGGGCTTAAAGGAGCTGACGGAGCTGAAAGCCAAGTTTCGAAAGCTACGCGAAGATTGCAGAAGCCTCGGTAGCTGATGCGATCAACTGGAAGAAAGGGTATCGCTGATGGAAGATGAAATGAATGAAATGAAGAGAGAAGGGAAGTTTAGAGAAAAAAGAATAAAAAGAAATGGACAAAGCCTCCAAGAAATTTGGGACTATGTGAAAAGACTAAACCTACGTCTGACTGGTGTACCTGAAAATGACGGGGAGAATGGAACCAAGTTGGAAAACACTCTGCAAGATATTATCCAGGAGAACTTCCCCAATCTAGCAAGGCAGGTCAACATTCAGATTCAGGAAATACAGAGAACGCCACAAAGATACTCCTCGAGAAGAGCAACTCCAAGACACACAATTGTCAGATTCACCAAAGTTGAAATGAAGGAAAAAATGTTAAGGGCAGCCAGAGAGAAAGGTCGGGTTACCCACAAAGGGAAGCCCATCAGACTAACAGCTGATCTCTCAGCAGAAACTCTACAAGCCAGAAGAGAGTGGGGGCCGATAATCAACATTCTTAAAGAAAAGAATTTTCAAACCAGAATTTCATATCCAGCCAAACTAAGCTTCATAAGTGAAGGAGAAATAAAATACTTTACAGACAAGCAAACGCCAAGTGATTTTGTCACCACCAGGCCTGCCCTAAAAGAGCTCCTCAAGGAAGCACTAAACATGGAAAGGAACAACCGGTACCAGCCCCTGCAAAAACATGCCAAATTGTAAAGACCATCGAAGCTAGGAAGAAACTACAGCAACTAACGAGCAAAATAACCAACTAACATCATAATGACAGGATCAGATTCACACATAACAATATTAACTTTAAATGTAAATGGACTAAATGCTCCAATTAAAAGACACAGACTGGCAAACTGAATAAGGAGTCAGGACCCATCAGTGTGCTGTATTCAGGAAACCCATCTCACGTGCAGAGACACACATAGACTCAAAATAAAGGGATGGAGGAAGATCTATCAAGCAAATGGAAAACAAAAAAAGGCAGGGGTTGCAATCCTAGTCTCTGATAAAATAGACTTTAAACCAACAAAGATCAAAAGAGACAAAGAAGGCCATTACATCATGATAAAGGGATCAATTCAACAAGAAGAGCTAACTATCCTAAATATATATGCACCCAACACAGGAGCACCCAGATTCATAAAGCAAGTCCTGAGTGACCTACAAAGGGACTTAAACTCCCACACAATAATAATGGGAGATTTTAACACCCCACTGTCAGCATTAGACAGATCAACGAGACAGAAAGTTAACAAGGATATCCAGGAATTGAACTCAGCTCTGCACAAAGTGGACCTAATAGACATCTACAGAACTCTCCATCCCAAATCAACAGAATATACATTTTTTTCAGCACCACACCACACCTATTCCAAAATTGACCACATAGTTGGAAGTAAAGCTCTCCTCAGCAAATGTAAAAGAACAGAAATTGTAACAAACTGTCTCTCAGACCACAGTGCAATCAAACTAGAACTCAGGATTAAGAAACTCACTCAAAACCGCTCAACTACATGGAAACTGAACAACCTGCTCCTGAATGACTATTGGGTACATAATGAAATGAAGGCAGAAATAAAGATGTTCTTTGAAACCAATGGGAACAAAGACACAACGTACCAGAATCTCTGGGACACGTTCAAAGCAGTGTGTAGAGGGAAATTTATAGCACTAAATGCCCACAAGAGAAAGCAGGAAAGATCCAAAATTGACACCCTAACATCACAATTAAAAGAACTAGAAAAGCAAGAGCAAACACATTCAAAAGCCAGCAGAAGGCAAGAAATAACTAAAATCAGAGCAGAAATAAAGGAAATAGAGACACAAAAAAACCCTTCAAAAAATTAATGAATCTAGGAGCTGGTTTTTTGAAAAGACCAACAAAATTGATAGACCGCTAGCAAGACTAATAAAGAAGAAAAGAGAGAAGAATCAAATAGATGCAATAAAAAATGAAAAAGGGGATATCACCACCAATCCCACAGAAATACAGTCTACCATCAGAGAATACTACAAACACCTCTATGCAAATAAACTAGAAAACCTAGAAGAAATGGATAAATTCCACGACAAATACACCCTCCCAAGACTAAACCAGGAAGAAGTTGAATCTCTGAATAGACCAATAACAGGTTCTGAAATTGTGGCAATAATCAATAGCTTACCAACCAAAAAGAGTCCAGGACCTGGTGGATTCACAGCCGAATTCTACCAGAAGTACAAGGAGGAACTGGTACCATTCCTTCTGAAACTATTCCAATCAATAGAAAAAGAGGGAATCCTCCCTAACACATTTTATGAAGCCAGCATCGTCCTGATACCAAAGCCTGGCAGAGACATAACCAAAAAAGAGAATTTCAGACCAATATCCTTGATGAACATTGATGCAAAAATCCTCAGTAAAATACTGGCAAACCGAATCCAGCAGCACATCAAAAAGCTTATACACCACGATCAAGTGGGCTTCATCCCTGGGATGCAAGGCTGGTTCAACATACGCAAATCAATAAATGTAATCCAGCATATAAACAGAACCAAAGACAAAAACCACATGATTATCTCAATAGATGCAGAAAAGGCCTTTGACAAAATTCAACAACCCTTCATGCTAAAAACTCTCAATAAATTAGGTATTGATGGGATGTATCTCAAAATAATAAGAGCTATCTATGACAAACCCACAGCCAATATCATACTGAATGGGCAAAAACTGGAAGCATTCCCTTTGAAAACTGGCACAAGACAGGGATGCCCTCTCTCACCACTCCTATTCAACATAGTGCTGGAAGTTCTGGCCAGAGCAATCAGGCAGGAGAAGGAAATAAAGGGTATTCAATTAGGAAAAGAGGAAGTCAAATTGTCTCTGTTTGCAGATGACATGATTGTATATCTAGAAAACCCCATTGTCTCAGCTCAAAATCTCCTTAAGCTGATTAGCAACCTCAGCAAAGTCTCAGGATACAAAACCAATGTACAAAAGTCACAAGCATTCTTGTACACCAATCACAGACAAACAGAGAGCCAAATCATGAGTGAACTCCCATTCACAATTGCTTCAAAGAAAATAAAATACCTAGGAATCCAACTTACAAGGGATGTGAAGGACCTCTTCAAGGAGAACTACAAACCACTGCTCAATGAAATAAAAGAGGATACAAACAAATGGAAGAACATTCCATGCTCATGGGTTGGAAGAATCAATATCGTGAAAATGGCCATACTGCCCAAGGTAATTTATAGATTCAATGCCATCCCCATCAAGCTACCAATGACTTTCTTCACAGAATTGGAAAAAACTACTTTAAAGTTCATATGGAACCAAAAAAGAGCCCGCATCGCCAAGTCAATCCTAAGCCAAAAGAACAAAGCTGGAGGCATCACGCTACCTGACTTCAAACTATACTACAAGGCTACAGTAACCAAAACAGCATAGTACTGGTACCACAACAGAGACATAGATCAATGGAACAGAACAGAGCCCTCAGAAATGATGCCGCATATCTACACCTATCCGATCTTTGACAAACCTGACAAAAACAAGAAATGGGGAAAGGATTCCCTATTTAATAAATGGTGCTGGGAAAACTGGCTAGCCATATGTAGAAAGCTGCAACTGGATCCCTTCCTTACACCTTATACAAAAATTAATTCAAGATGGATTAAAGACTTAAATGTTAGACCTAAAACCATTAAAATCCTACAAGAAAACCTAGGCAATACCATTCAGGACATAGGTGTGGGCAAGGACTTCATGTCTAAAACACCAAAAGCAATGGCAACAAAAGCCAAAATTGACAAATGGGATCTAATTAAACTAAAGAGCTTCTGCACAGCAAAAGAAACTACCATCAGAGTGAACAAGCAACCTACAGAATGGGAGAAAATTTTTGCAACCTACTCATCTGACAAAGGGCTAATATCCAGAATCTACAATGAACTCAAACAAATTTACAAGAAAAAAACAAACAACCCCATCAAAAAGTGGGCAAAGGACATGAACAGACACTTCTCAAAAGAAGACATTTATGCAGCCAAAAAACACCTGAAGAAATGCTCATCATCACTGGCCATCAGAGAAATGCAAATCAAAACCACAGTGAGATACCATCTCACACCAGTTAGAATGGCCATCATTAAAAAATCAGGAAACAACAGGTGCTGGAGAGGATGTGGAGAAATAGGAACACTTTTACACTGTTGGTGGGACTGTAAACTAGTTCAACCATTGTGGAAGTCAGTATGGCGATTCCTCAGGGATCTAGAACTAGAAATACCATTTGACCCAGCCATCCCATTACTGGGTATATACCCAAAGGACTATAAATCATGCTGCTATAAAGACACATGCACACGTATGTTTATTGTGGCACTATTCACAATAGCAAAGACTTGGAACCAACCCAAATGTCCAACAACGATAGACTGGATTAAGAAAATGTGGCACATATACACCATGGAATACTATGCAGCCATAAAAAATGATGAGTTCATTTCCTTTGTAGGGACATGGATGAAACTGGAAAACATCATTCTCAGTAAACTATCTCAAGGACAAAAAACCAAACACCGCATATTCTCACTCATAGGTGGGAATTGAACAATGAGAACTCATGGACACAAGAAGGGGAACATCACACTCCGGGGACTGTTGTGGGGTGGGGGGAGGGGGGAGGGACAGCATTAGGAGATATACCTAATGCTAAATGACGAGTTAATGGGTGCAGCAAAACAACATGACACATGGATACATAGGTAACAAACCTGCACATTGTGCACATGTACCCTAAAACCTAAAGTATAATAATAAAAAAAAAACAAAAACCACACGTTTATAATCTCATTGTTTAAGGGCCACAAGCCAAGGAGAATATAACAGGGTTCTCTGCTCCTGACCTGAGTTGACCCGGGTGTTCTCATCTGGAGCTCAGGGGCCTTTTCCAAGCTCATTCATGTTGTTGGCAGAAATCAGTTTCTTGTGGTTATAGGACTGAGGTCCTCAGCTGTTAGAAGCCATCTCTCTCCATAGCAGTTCACAGGGTGGTTGCTTGCTTTTTCAGGGTTAGCAGAAGCTCTTTTTTCAGGAAGAGCCCATTCACTCCTTAAGAATTCTCAACTGATTAGGCCAGGCCTGTCCAGAATAAGCCTGTGTTGATTAGCTCAGAGTCAGCTAATTGGAGACCTTAATCATGTCTGCAAAATCCTTTTATCTTTGCCACACAGCTAAACCTTTTCATGGAGTGATATCCCATCATACACACAGGCCCTGCCCCCACGCAAAGGGAGTGCCCACCAGAGGGCAGAAATCTTAGGGATCATCTTAGAACTCTTCTGGCCACAAAGCTTCAGACAATTTTTTAAAAATTAGTAAGAGTTTAGCAAGTTTGGTGTTTACAAAACTTATATACATATACAAAAACATTTGTATTTTTATGTAGCAGAAATACAGTTTGAAAAAAATGATAAAAAGGCCATTTAAAATAGAATTAAAAGTTGAATAATTAGTAGTTAATATGACAAATAATTGTATAATCTATATAGAGAAAATATAAAACTTAAATGAAAGATGTTAAGGTGTATTAAAAGGAGTACTCTACCTTAATTTTTATAACCAATGTAACCCCAATAAAACTAATAAGCAATTTTTGTTTGTTTGATTTTAGGATTAGCTAAAATGAAATAATTCTAAAATGTATATGAAAAAATAGAAAAACAAGCACACCATAATAGTAAAAAAGACAGACAAAGGGGTACAATTTTATCTATCAGATATCAAGATGTGCCATGAAATATACTAATTAAAACAGTATGGTGTTAGTACAGGAAAGACAAATATTTCAATGAAACAGAATAGACAACTCAGAAATTGAATTACATATGTACCAATAGACTATGAGAGAGTGGCAGATTACTAGGGAAAGTTAATACAGTTCATTAAGTGTTTCTGGTACAATTGGGGACTCATTTGAAAAAAGATTAAATTAAACTCCTACTTCACAGTATTAAAGAATTAAAGAGTGAAAAGGCCTGAAAAAATAAAGGCACAATTGGAAAACTTTTAGGTATAATATAGGAAAAGTAGCTTCGTAGCCTTACATTAAGGAAAAAAAAATTCTTAAATAGGACACAAAAGGTACTAACAAAAAGAAAAGTGTAGGCAAATACGTTAAAAACTTCAAGAAATTGTATTAATCAAAATGACATCATAAAATTACTGAAAGGAAATCTACATGTAACTGAAAAGTATTAATTTCCAAGATATACAAAGAAATGCTACAAAACAATAAAAGACAACCTGGTAGAAAAAAATGAGAATAAAAATTACCTAGCCCTTTATTAAAGACAAGAAATTGGCCAATAAATGTTTGTAAAGATCATCCATCTTGTTAGTGATCAGACAACTAGATTAAAATCCCAGTAAGATATAGACCTACTGGATTGGTAGATATCAGATCTGACAATAGCAAATATTGGAGGAGATGTCATTTAATAGGGATTCTCATAGACTGCTCATAAGAGCATAAATTGGTACAACAATTTTGGAAAATAATTTAATACTATCCAGTAAAGCTGAAAATACACACACCCCAGAATTTAGTATTTCTATCCTATGTACATAATGTAAGACAACTGGTCCACATCTGCCCCAGGGTTCATGTACAGCGATGGTCATAGTGGCATTGTCTTTGGTAGACTCAACCTAGAAATAATCTAACCATCTATCTGCATTAAATTGGACACATAAGTCATGTTGTTTTCATACAATGCAATAGTACACAGCAATTTAAAAGAAGAGACCACAGCTACATTCAATCAAATGCATAAGCCTCACAGACCTAATGTTGAATGAGAGAAGCAAGATGCTAAAGAAAATCTGATGAAAGTATAATATTCATCTAAAAATTATATTCATATAAAATACGAGACTGACAATACTCTTCTCTAATATTTAGTGATACATGAGGAGACAGAAAAACTATAAATGTGGATAGGGAAACAATTGCCACATAAGTTGAGACAGAGATCACCTCCAGAGGGAATGGAGGGTGTTGTGACTGGGGAGGGTCATGTGAGGGGCCTCAGTGGTGCTAGTCATGCTCCATTTCTTCACCTCTGTGATTTTTTACATGTGTGCAAATATTTGGGTATAGTACTAGGTTTCTATTGAAATTTTGGCTTTTTATTGTAGGATGCTGTCCTGTGCATTATAGGGTATTTCACAGCAAATTTGGCCTGTATGCATTAGATGCCAGTAACATTACAACCACCTCAAGTTCTGACAACCAAAATATCTGCAGACATTGTCAAATGTCCCCCGGGGAACAAGGTCACCTCCCACCCTTCCTTGAGAACCACTGGTGTTCTCTGATGAAAATCTCTACTAATATAATCCAAGAATGGCTGTTACTCATTCACAAAAGCCAACATGATTTTTACTTGAACCTACCACATTTTAGCATAAGTGAGAAATGGTAGAACATTTCTGTACTTTGTCACAGCAGCATTTGCTGCTGCTTATGCAAATCCTAGTTTTGAGACTGCTTTCATTGCCCAGCTCCTTTATTCAGTGATGGTTTTACAGGCCACTAGTTAATGGGAGAAGAATTTTTAATCATCTTCAAAGATTTGATGAAAATTTTCCCTGTGCATAGCATCAAATAAGATCGATAGAGAAAGCACTTCTATTTTCAATTTAAACATTTTAAAACTAGCCTAATGTTCCTGGTCCTTTGGTCTAGGAAAACACTATTTTTAAGTTAGTTAGATTTACATTCATTTTTATGGGTTAAAAAAAGGTAGAAGCTGAAAACTTGACAACACAGTGTATGTTTTATATTACAGATGTTTTAAAGTACATGTTGTCTTTTATGTAAGTGCATTTTGAGAAAAAATTAATGTTGTGATTCATTAGGGTTTAGGCAGTGCCGTAAATCTGCCATGGAACATAGGGAAAAGCATCATTTAGTTATGTTGAAAGAGGATCATTGCCATAGCCCAACCACCTGTACTAAACTGCGTTATTTAAAAAATCAAGGGTGTGTGTGTGTGTGTGTGCAGGAATATACACAAGCAGTGACAGCAGTAACGTTTATATGTAGCATAAGAATTCACTTAATAATGTTTGTTCTTTGGTTATGTTTTTTAAAAAATTTAAGGAAATAAATTTAATGAGGGCCTAAAAGCATAGGATTGGGTTGAGTGTAGTATTTTTAAATGAGTCTAGTGTAATATATTTAAAGTTTATAAATATGCAATACATACAGCCCTATATTCATATATGTTATAAATGCATTTCAGAGTTTTTAGTTTATCCCATTAACATTTAGAATAAGAAAAGGGTAAATATTTTGTTAAGTGGTAGTATACTATTATCAGTGTTTACAGTCTGGTTCTGGAATTAACTTGTACTAGCTTGCAAGAACCAATTGATAAGCTTTAAAAATTTTACTAGCTGGTGGATATCAAGTTGGTAGTCTGAAATCAGTCATGGTGGGAATACTTAGACCACAGAAGTCAGCAAACCTAACAAATCAGGGCTCCCCAGTCTCAGGAACATGGGTTGTTAAGCATTTAACAACATGCCACTGTTGCTTAGGCTAAATGGTGTTATATAGACTCTATCCTACTATATTTAAAAGTTTAAAGTATATTTATGCTTTAGTAGTAAAATTTACTAATGATTTATGTGAAATATGGACTTTTAGTTACATTTAATTCTGTTTTCTCTTACAAAATCTATCTTAACTGCTTTCCCAGCTTCTATCAAGAACATAGAAATCACTGCCTAGCAATTACCCCAATGTATTTTATTAAAATGCAAAATATTAAATTCTTGGCCTGTATTACCTAAAATTTTAGTGCTTATTTGTATCTAATTTTGGATTTCAAAATTTTACATGAAGACAAAGGGAGAGTAGCTTGAAACAGGACAAAGATACTAAGTTAGAAATATAAAATTACCTTTATTAAATGGTGAACGGTTGTTTACTACCTTCACTGAAATATAAACAAAACAAAGTTTAAAAATACATGATACAAGTACATTAAACGATATCTGTTTCAAATATCAATAAATATTTTCTAAAATGAGATCTGTAAAGTAAAGTGAATTCTTGGTAGACACACAAGAACTGATGGTTTAGTTAACATGTTTTACTGCCTTGCAGCAAAGCAGTAAATGCAATGAGTATCTTTGTTCCTTTCCAGTTTCTTCTCTTCAGTAAAAACAAATCTTAACTAAATGCATTAGGTGCATAAATAGTTCCTGATTTCTCAATCTCCAACTGCCAAAAGACAAGAACAGATGTATTTTCATCATAAATATGGTTTAGTTGGTTTTTTTGTTTATTTTTTAGGTTGAGAATTAAACTTTGAGGTTCTTATATTTTCTTGTCATTAGGCCATTTTCCCCACTTGAAATTTTCTCTGCCTGTCATGTTCACATGTTATTTTCCTACTGAAAAAAAAAAGGGAGTTTAATTGAGCAGCAACCTCATCGTAAATCAGGCAGCCCCCAGAATCACAGAAGATTCATAGAGACTCCAGCGTAGCCATGTGGTGGAAGAAGATTTATAGACAAAAAAAGGGAAATGACATACAGAAATCAGCAGTGAGGTACAGAAACAGCTGAACTGTTACAGATTGGCGTCTGCCTTATTTGAACACACTTTGAACAACTAGCAATCTATGAGCGGTTGAAGTATGGCTTCTGGGATTGGCCAAGACTCAGTTACAGTTATAGGCACATACTCCTAAGTTAGGTTTTCAGTCTTGTCTAACTATTAAGCTAGGTTACATTTCATCCACAAAGACTCAAATGTAGAAGTATGGAGTCCTTCTCAGGCCATATTTAGTTTGCTTTAACAATTCCCCCATTTTGGTCATTCTCTCAATTTTGAGAGAATGACCAAAACCTTAGTTATTGATGTCACTAACACCATGGTAAATGTACTTATATGGTCTTGAAACCCACTGGGAAACAGTAGAACAGTGGGTTTTCCAAGGAGGGAACAAGGACTGAGTAGAGGATACCTCTATATGTTGGAATGTTCTGTCTACAGGAGAAAAACAAAAACTAGTCTGTTCTAGGATCTAATTCCTTAAATTCTTAGTTTGATTATGTCACATTTAGCATAAGTGACTCCATTTTAGTTTAGTTTGGTCTACTGGGGCCTAGTGCATGAGCTCAGTCCAAAACAATGACCTCCCATAATTTTGTTTTAAAAAAATTCCTTTTTGGCCAGGTTGTCACTTAGGTGAGAGTGTGACCAAAACATAGGGCCTTAGCGCCACTCTCAGTTACATCTTTTTAGGTTTCCGGTCTCAGCATGTCATTCATAGGTTATGGCGTCCTCTTTCAGCTTTTGTCATTCCAGTTGAAGAGAGACCATTTGATGTTCTAGAGATGGCTGCATGCGAACATTTAAAACCTTTGAAAGAATACAGCATACTAGGGAGACTATCATTATGACTATCAGGGGGATAATACCAACAGTTTGGGATATGCTCCTTATCCAGGGTCCCTATAAACCAAAGCACCTAAAATTAAATAGATTAAATAATAAGCTAGCTGAAGAGTCTACTCAAATGATTATGTGGTCTTTTCATTAATCCCCTAGAACTGAAGTTTTATAATCTACATTTGATGTGTTTCTCCATAGGCCACAAGTGCCAGCAGTTGCACAGGTACTTTTCTCTTTAGCTAATTCTATTATTTAGCATAACTTTCACAAGAGAACGTAAACTTTGTTGTGTAACCATAGGCTTTACAGTAGAATCCGCTATAGAGCATATAATGAGGGATACATTTCTAATTATTGCCTCTTTTATTCCAAATCATGGAAAAAGGACCTAACAAATGATGGCCTGCTAGAAGAGTGAAGGCCTCCTGATGACAATGTTCTCTTTAACCCATGATGTGGGTTAACAGGAGTTTTGACTGATTATGAGGCAACATATGTACCAGTAAAGTTTCTCACCTACACTGGGTCTTCTTTTTTTATCTACCAAAGTATAAGGTTATTCATGTATAAGGCTGGCTGCAAAATCCTTCACCAATAAAAGTATACCCTATAAGTGCATATAATAGACCCCCTTTTCACTTCTATTGTTCATAGAAGCATAAGCAAAAAAATATATTCAAAGATAAGGGTTTCATGATAGTAGAGAAGTCTTGATCCATGATTTTGGAAAAAGCTGTTCACGTTAAGGATGCCATCTTCTTCTGGCGAGAAACTGTCCTGGTTAGCTTTATCTTAAGGGTTCCAATGGGTATTCAGTTCCAAGAGTGTGGAGGGGACTCTTCCCAGTTGTGACATTCTGAATCCAAAGTTCAACGTCCTGAAGTTTCGTTGTAGTGTGGCAAGGACAGTCTTTCTCTGATGTTTTCAGAAGATCCAAACTTTGGGCTCTAGATTGTAAAGGGGTTGTCCTCAGTGAACCATAAAAAGCTTTCTTTACCTGGCAAAAATACATTGTAGCATAATAATCTACCATTATAACATCAGCGCTCTTGCATGGGAAAGCTTTTGTAGAATCAGAAAACATGCAATTAAAATGACAATTGAATGAAACCCCTTTATAAATGTTTAAATGGCCCATCAGGTAGCCAAATGGTGAAACCCTGTATCTACTAAAATACAAAAAAAAAAAAAAAAATTAGCTGGGCATGGTGGCACATGCCTATAGTCCCAGACACTTGGGAGGCTGAGGCATGAGAATCACTTGAGCCTGGGAGGCGGAGGTTGCAGTGGGCTGAGATTGTGCCACTGCACTCCAGCTTGGGTTACAGAATGAGACTCCACCTCAAAGAATAATAATAATAATAATGAAATTTTTTTAACCTTTTAAATGTAATACCAAAAAAAAAAAAAAAAGAAGAGAAAGACAAAAGACAGATTGTTTGGAAGGCTGTCTTCTATCAATGAGCAAAGGTTTTTGCCTTTAAAAAAATTTTTGAGTCATCATTTTGGCTAAATGGATGACTTTTGGTGACCTGGAATTTTAGTTCATAATATCAAGTCTTTTAAACTTTAGCATATTGAATAGGCTTCCCAAAATCAAATTTCAGCTTCAAAATAGTCTTTTCTGACCTCTATATTTGGAATGCTACAGAGAGCTCCTGAAGCATCCAAAAGAGAGGTGAACAGAATTATTTAACATGTTAAGTTACATAGGAAGCATTGTAAAAATAAAAATAACAGTTAATCTTTAGGTTATATTTTAGTAAATAATATTAATATATGTTCCAAAATTGTATAAGATTTCTAAAATTTTAATATGTCTGAGTATATGATATGAATCATAATTAAAGTTATTATAGGCCACAGAGATAACTAAATTCCCTTGCCAACTGTGTTTTTAACTATCACTATTTAAAGTCATTTCCACAGTTAATTGCTTAATGATGATGCAGTTTCTGAAAACTTCATAGGCACACAAAATCCTAGAATATGGTGTCTTTTTTTGTTTTTTGTTTTGTTTTTGTTTTTGTTTTTTTGAGATGGAGTCTCACTCTGTCACCTAGGCTGGAGTGCAGTGGCGTGATCTTGGCTCACTGCAACCTCTGCTTGCCAGGTTCAAGCCAATTCTCCTTTCTCAGCCTCCTGAGTAGCTGGGATTACAGGTACATGCCACTATACTTGGCATATTTTTTGTATTTTTAGTAGAGATGGGGTTTTACTATGTTGGCCAGGCTAGTCTTGAACTCCTGACCTCAAGTGATCTGGCCACTTCGGCCTCCCAAAGTGCTGGGATTATAGGTGAGAGCCACCATGCCTGGCCAATATGGTGTCTTTTAAGAGGTTCGTGAAAGGATGGAAAGAAAACTAGAAAGCACTCTTGAATACAGGCTTCTAATAACTTTAAAATCATATCATGAGTAAGAATTTTCCATGAATTCCCCAATTCCCCAAGAATTGGACTCAGTAAGAATTCCTGAAACTTTAATAAAAAGACTGGTTTATAAAACTGCTAACCTAAGAACAAAAATTAAATACCAAGAAAATACTTTGACAGATTATCATGCTAAATCAGCTAATGCAAAAACTTTTTAGCTATACAATTTGAATGAACTCCTGGTCTAAGTCAGATTACCTACGAAAACCCATTAGTTATCAGTGCTATGCACCTAAATTGGAAAAAACAAACAATACCTCTTTAAATTTAGTCCACAACTTGTTTAATCCTTTAACCTTATTTAATTTAAAACAATCCTGTAACCCTCTAAACTAGGCAAAAATTTACATTCCAATACCTTCTTATAATCTCTTACCAAAAACACATTTTATTCTCCTTACACACCTTGCATGTAAACCTATTTTTCCAGTAGTCTCAATTGTATGTTATAAGGGTAATTTTTAGCAACTTTCAGTCTTGTTGCATAAATTTTCTTTTACAAATCCTATCCCAACATACACAGACCATCTACGACATGCTTGGACTTTCTGACTTGTCCTAAATATCCCTCTCTTAAACAACCAATCATTTTACTTTAGGATAAGAACTTATCATACAAGATCCTTTATTGTATAAAATCTCTTTTCTTTATAAACTTCTTTGCATAGCTAGGGGCACGGCTAATTCCACATATCCCCAGGCGTTATTTAGAATGTAATGTCTCTAAAATAAATTGAACAATTTTAAAATGTCAAAACAGTTTATGATCTTAAAGCATTTAGCAAACCTCATATCTGACCTGCATAATTTAGACCAAATGTTTTCATTTTGTCAATAATCTTTAAAGCTGTTTTTATTTCCCAAAGATTACTAAAGTTACGTGAACTTAAAGGCATTACAGTTTTTATTTTTCTTTCAAAATATTTGATTTAAGCACTTATTTTTAAGCCAATTAATTAGAGCTCTTTTATATAAACGTTACACAAACAACACATATGTAACTACACAGACAGAAAAACAGAAGATTACTATAGTAGTTGTAAGCTTTTTCCTTTGCCAGTTTGTAAGTTCATTAATTGGTTACTGGCTTTATTGGAAGAACAGGGCCAGGAAAGGGTCTCGGGTGCCTCCTGTTTTTCCCAAGCAGCCCAAACTGATAGAGCTTGAATAAATGCTTTTAATTAAGCTGACTTTTAGCCACAGCACTCTTGAATAAAGTCCTTTTTAAAATTTCTTATTACCTGACTTTAGCCAGGCCAAACAGCCAATATTTCTGGCTTTGGAACTTTACCAAAGGTAACCTCCCAGGTGCTAAGAGAAAGGAAAATTAAAGACAGTCTGTGGAGAAGAGAATCAACAAGGTCAGCAGATACCAAACCCAAAAGGACTCATTTTCTAACCAGGGAATCAAACCCAGACCACCACATATGAAAGGGAAATACCTCAGCTACTGAGCTACAGCATGGGGCAGTCTCTATTCCCTTTCCTAGGAGTCTAGAGTTGTTAATTTTGAGTTTGTAAAGGCTTTTAACTTACTCAAGATAATTTTTAGAGCTAACTATGATGTGAACCCTAAAATTCCCATTCCCTGGAAGGTGGAGACCAACAGAAAGTACCACCACTTGGTTACAAAGTCAAGCTCCCCAGGACATAAAACAAGATGGAGGCCCCATCCAGTTTTTTGTTTGCTTCAGGAACCTGCAGCAAAGTTTGTTACTGACCAGCTTGCTGGGCCATCTTGAGCAGCTTATAGGGTCCTATGCCCATGTTTTATCCAAAGGTATCCCTCAATACAGAAAAATGAATTCAAAGCACAAAATATACCAGATTCACTATAGCTTAAGACTAGCCTCAGAATTATTTTTCACATTAATCAAAACTTTACAGAGGAAATAGTGATTTTTAACATTCATTCAACTGGTTTGCAGAGAGAGAGAAGTCAGAAATCTGATTGGTAAGAAATTTTTACCCTTTTGCTGGCATGCCAGGCTTCTGGGTTCCCTTTCCCTGAGCCACCCTAGTGACACAGCTCACTGTATGATAGCCCTGGGGGTCCAAGCCACAACACAAAAGAAATATATATATTTTTAATGCCTTCAGTGTGTTGTTGTTCATTTGGAACATTGCACTATAAGTTATCTTTAGTAAGATTTTGCCATTTCTGTAAGACTGCTGCCTCCTGGGCCTAATGTATAATTCAGAAGGAACTCAGTTTTCCAGAAATTAAGGATACCATTTTTACTTAAAATGTTGCCTTTACTCTCAGGTTCTCTTGATTAACTTAGCCAGTGATTTTTTCCTACCTAAGCGGGCAAGAAAAATGAAACAAACGGGGAGAACACAAAAATCCCTGTGAATTGATGCTAAAGCCATGCCCTTTGATTGCCCAGCCTCCAGAACTGTAAGATATAAACTTCTTTTCTGTATAAATTACCTGGTGTGTGCTATTCTGTTCTAGTAACAGAAACTGGACTAAGATAGTATTGTTATCAATAAATAATTTACCTTGACTCTCACAAAAAAAAAAAAAAAAAAAAATCCCTGTGAATTTTCAAAAGCCAAATTTTATAACCCCTGCATATTACTGTTTACTACCAGCTCAATTCTGACCCAGTCAGATGTAAAAGGCGTCTAACTGGATCCAAGCCAGTTAATTCCCAGATCAAATACCATCCTGGACCCAGTCCAGTTTCCTTTGTGTCTTCCAAAGAAACTTGGAGAGCTCAAAACACAATCTGTGGAGCTCTGAAATCTAGGCTTACCCACAATCCCTAGCTGCTCCAAGAGTTAAATGGACACTGGTGGGTCCTGCAGGTGCCTTGCGTGTTCACTCAGTGCTAGTAGCTCTACGTTGGATCCCACTTCTGACACTATCTGATGAAGAAAAAACTTTAGCTGAATTAAATTTAAAGGAGTTTAATTAAGCAATGAACAATTCGCAAATCAGGAAGCCCCCAGAATCACAGCAGATTCACAGACTCCAGCATAGCCATGTGGTGGAAGAAGACTTATAGCTAAAAAAAGGGAAATGATATACAAAAATTAGCAGTGAGGTACAGAAACAGCTTGACTGGTTACAGGTTGGCATTTGCCTTATTTCAACACAGTTTGAATACTTAGCATCTATGAGTGGTTCAAGAATGGTCACTGAGATTGGCCAAGACTCAGTCACTGTTACAGGCACATACTCTTAAGTTATTCTCAGGCTATATTTACTTTGGTTTAACACTACTTACATATCAGAGTAGTTCTAGAGTTTAATATCTTCCACAGTATATTTGCTTTTCTCTTCTGACATACTGTAAATCACTAGACACTTAGTATATGAAGAAATTCCTTTAGTAACTTCTCATATATCCTTCATAGCATCTCTTGTGTTACAATTTTCCCTACCTTCTTTAACTTGCTTATTTAATGTTTTATTAGTTAATGCTTTGGCTCATTAAGATCCTAGATTCATACCTTTCCTCATCTCACAGGAAAGCACAAGACCGGTGCACATTATGTGCTTGATGAAATTTGCTGAATGAAATGACGACACCACCTGATATGCTCCAATATCTAGGGACTGGTGATCATTAGAGAGCAGCAAACATTACTGAGGCAAATTTTTTGTACACTTAAGTAGTTTTTCTTGTTTCCTTAATGTACAATTTGAGGCACACAATCGGTATAGAATATTATACCAATATTTCGTTTCCATTTACTCTTACCTTAAAATTGACACACACAAGCCAGGCTCCCAATATCACGTAATCAGAAAGTATAATAAAAAAATGAAGGGCGGAAATAGTTACAAAAGGGAAGTTGTTGTGATTTGAGTCCACTGAAGATTTTACAATAACAGCATGGCTAGTCCTAATCACAATTGCTTTAACCCCAAAAGGAATCATCCAACAAACTGTATTGGTATAAAATGTATATTTCTGATCAGCAGTATGTGTGAGCTGCTTTTCATATTCATATGTCATTTGTTTTTTGTTCTTCTATAAGTAATATAATGTTCTATATTTTCCAGCTGGCTTGAATATCTTTTTCTTAATTATTTGTAGAACTTTTTGAATTTCAATGATACTAAACCTTTGAGTGCTATCTATAGTTCAGATCATTTCACCTGGTTTGACTTTGATGTTTTAATTGTGTGGCAAATTTCCCAAAGCCCTTTTATAGCTTCTGTGTTTCATATGTTACATAGGAAGACTTTGCCCACTAGATGATTATACAATTATTTTCCAAACACTTTTCCAAGAGCATTTTAAATTTTGTGCTCTTTCATTAGTGGATCTAAAACTTATTTTGGATATAGATTGAGGTAGAGATATACTTTTTTTTCTTAATGAAGAGGAAGTTGTTCTAACACTATTGTATATTAGTCCAATTTCTCCCACTGGTTTAAAATGCCACGTGTGAACATTATTATGTTCATCAATATTTAGTTCCCATGGTAGACCATCTTTTCTTTCTTTTAGGCGAGGTCTTATGATTAGTTCTGACCAAAGGCCTATGAGTTGGATTGGTAGGTGTTACTTGTGGATAAGAAAGCAAAAAGCTTCTTGCAGCCTTTTATATTTCTGTGAACATGGAAAAGGTTTCATGTTGAGAAAGCAGAGATACAAGATTTAAGCAATGTGTATTGTGTAGACCCTCCCCAAGTTATAGTTTCCCTACAGAACCTCTTCGTCCCAAGGTCAATTTTGCACAAAAGAGAACTTAGCTTTTTGAGTTAAGCCTCTGAGATTTTAGGGGTTGTTTTTTTTACTGCTGCCTAAGTCTATCTTATCCTGACTAATATACCACCTTTAACATATATAAATACCCGTAAACATATGGTTTTGTTTTTTGAGTCTTCATTCTGAACCATTTATTTATTTGCTTCTTCTCATGCCAATACTTCCCTCTTTAATTGTAACTTTATAGCAGATTTTAATACCTAAGAGGGCCAAGGCCTACATTATTATTCGTTTTCAAAATCCTGTTGGCTGGTTTTAAGCATTATTTTTAAGGTAGATTTTTAGAATTCTATAGAAGAGAACTTGGTGAGATTTGCAATGGTATTGCATTAGATTTATAGATTAATTTATGATAATTGTCATATAAGGTCCTGTAGTTTTTTCTATGTCTTTTATATTTCTATTAGTTTTTTGAAACATAAAGGTTTTTTTTTTGCTATTGAATGAGATCTTTGTCTACATTTTAAAATTAATTCTAAGCAGTGTACAGGAAAATAATTGATTTGTATGTTTCTCTTGCATGTAACTGCTCTTTTCCTCAGCTCATTCATTAGTTCTGAAAATAATTAGATGATTTTCTTGCACCACGACATTGTCCTGGGGTTGTTTCTTAGAGGCTTATCAAGTCTTCTGGATTTGTTTCTAGGCACAAGCCTGGGCGCAATTCAGTGTATTTTCATCATTCATAGTTTCTTCTACCATCTGTTCTAGGAAATATTACTGTGTCCTATTTAAATTCTCCATTCTACCTCTTGTTCCTGTAAGGCATTTAGCAAATCTGTTTGTGTAATTAAATTTTTGTACTATTATTACTTTATGGACTAATTTTACAGCATTGCTTAACTTATTTAATATTTCCATACTGGTTTTACCATCTTCATTAGGAAAACCATCGTGTAACTATACCCTATTATTATAGAGTTTGTAATCTGAATACCATCTCCTTATCTTTCATTGATTATCCTCTTAATATCAAGTCCTGACCTACTTTTATCAAAGGCATCGTCTATAGCTATGTATTAAAATTTTCTACCATTAGAATATAAGTTTTATCCCTCTTGGTAAATCGTTTTCCTACTCCATTATTCAAGGGTAAAATAGGTGTGTTTACATAATTCTCAGCATATGCTTTTGAATCTTTTTTTCAATAAGCTTAACAAAAATTCTGTAACATTTAATGAACACTTAAATACCAAGGCATCAATCCATCTACCTGCCCACAGGCTTGAAAATCATTTTCTCCAATACCTTTTGCATAAGATGCATCTTACAGGACCTACTCACAGAAGGTAAAAATGGAGAGGCAGTTCTTACTCTGCTCTCTGAAAATATCACCTCCCCTCCAAAATAAAGAACTCTCAGCTGTTCATAAATAAGTATTCAAAGGAAGACAGTGAGTTAGTCAAAACAGGCTAGACTATGCTTCAGTGACAATTCCAAATTTTCAGAGTGGCTTTTTGATAGTACGGCTGCAATTTATTTTGCTGCTTCTTACTAAAGGATAGTCTAATTCCTCTCCCCTTTAGTCTGGTGTGTCTTCAGTGCCTTGACTAATAGAATGAGGTAGAAATGACACTCTTAGACTTCTAGAGCAATGCAGTTTCCACCTTCTGGGAACTCTTGCTCTAGAGAAATTAAGTATGACAGCCCTCAAACTGCCATGCTGAAGGAAGCCGAAGCTAGCCAAATGGAGAGACTGCGTGGATAACAGCAATGCCTGTGCAGTCTCCAGCTGTTCCAGCCAGCCTACACTAAGTGCCAGATGTGGGTGCAAGGGACTTCAACTAATTCTGCCCTCGGCCTCCAGGGGTCTGCCACCATATAAAAAAGTACAAGCAAATATAGCCCAGCTGAGCTCTTTAACCCCCAAAACCATGAGAGGTGAGTTTTGGGATGGTTGATTAGGCAGAAATAGTTAACCTGAATAGTCTCTCATAGTGAAAACGTATTTCTTGCCTATGTGAAGTCCTTTTAAGAATCCTGGGAACCACCCAATGCTGCTATTCTCCGCCAGGCAGCTCAGCAGTTCAGGCTGCTCTGGTCTTGTAGACTCTTAGATCGTGATCTTTTCTCTAAAATTTCCACAGCACGAGAACAGAACACAGGGACATTTTGTGCCGGTGATTAAATACTTCAGCCTGGAAATGATACATACCCACTCCTTCCATTTGTAGCTCATTGGCCAATTCATATCAATATGACTAACTTCTGAGGGGTGTAGGAGCATCCTCCTCTGTGGGGCAGGGAAAGAGAGGGGGACTAGATAGGATCTACCACACTCTTCTTCCCCTCTCTCCTGCTAATGATGTTACCTCATCAGAGTCCTAGGAATTCCTTTGCCTACTAGGAACCACATATTTTTGTGTAACCATAGCTGCCCTGCAGTGCCACCATTACTCTGGGGGAAAAAAGCCCTTTCTCCTAGTACCAGGTACCAGTCTTCTTAAAACTGTAAATCCATGTTTTAAACATAAACATGGATCACATACTGACCTAGCATAGCATTACAGCATAACAAATTGCCCCAAATCTTAGTGGCTTGATATTATATAACAACATTGATTACTTCACAGTTTCCATGGGTGGAGGTCCCAGCTAAGCTGAGCTTTGCCTCCTGGTTCTGGGTCATTTATAAGGCTCACCCATCTCAAGAGCACTGGTGACAGATTTGCTTCTAGGTCACTCATGTGGTTGTTTGAAGATCCAGTTCTTTGAGGGCTGTTGGGCTGAGGTCTCAGTTGCTTAGGCTGGAGACCTCCCTTGGTTCCTTGTCACATGGAGCTCTCCACACAGAGTTGCAGAGTGAGTGTGCAAGAGAAAAAGAAGGTTCCAGCAAAATGGAAGTCTCAGGTTTTTGTAATCTTATCACAGAAGTGATAATCCATCAGTTTTCCCATCTTCTGTTAGAAGTGAGTCACCAGGCCCAACCCACACTCAAGAGGAAAGGATCACACAAGGGCCTGAATACCAGGAGGGAGAGATCTTGGGAGGAGTGGCAGAAGTTGCCTATCCCAAGTACACCTATGGGATGGGTATTCTGCAATATAGGGGACACAAAGATATATAAGGTAAAGCCCTTGACCTTGAAGAGTTTTTAGTAGTGGTTGGAGGAATAAGGGTAGAGGGTGATAGCTACATATAAATGCATTATACTATGAAAGGTATGTGGTGAAGTTATTGTATTAGTCCATTTTCACGCTGCTGATAAAGACATACCTGAGACTGGGTAATTTATACAGGAAAAAGCGTTTATTCGACTCACAGTTCCTCATGGCTGGGGAAGCCTCACAATCATGGTGGAAGGCAAGGAGGAGTAAGTCATGTCTTACATGGATGGCAGTGAGCCAAAAGAGAGAGCTTGTGCAGGGAAATTCCCATTTTTAAAACCATCAGATCTCATGAGACTTATTCACTATCACGAGAACAGCATGGGAAAGACCCGCCCCCATGATTCAATTTTCTCCCAGGGGGTCCCTCCCACAACACGTGGGAATTAGGGGAGCTACAAGATGAGATTTGGATGGGGACACAGAGCCAAACCATATCAGTTATACAGAAGAGCAATTGGATCTGAGAAGAGACAGCAGCTCATTCTGCATGAGCTATCAGAGGTACAGTGTGGGCTACATGACAGAGACTGAATGATTCACTGGACAACTGGAAAAGAGTGTTCTAATCAGAATGAAGGAGCAAGGAGACACTGAAGTACACAATGTGCTTTGGGAATGGGGAGTAGCTTTGTGTTACTAGGACACAGGGAACTGTGGGAATAGTGGAATGTAAAGTGGGCAAAACTGAAGCTGGCCCGGACGGTCATTGTGTATCACGCTACGTGAAGTTAACTTTAGTATAGGAAAAATAGACATTACAGCGTATTGTTGCCTCCAAATAATAATATTAGTATTGGCAATATTGTTGTGGCAAAAACCACAATTATGTTTGCACCAACCTAAACATAAGCTTTTTGAGTCAGAATATGTGCTAGGCATTATTCTTATCTCATATAATCTTCACAGCCACCTTTTGGAGCAGGCTCTATTACTACCTGCATTTTAACAGAACTTTGGTGTTGACTAGTTTTAGCCCCAAATCACATGGCTAGGAAGTGTCAGGGCTGAGATGCCAATCATGGTCTGATAGCAACAGCTCCCTTACCCTGGTCTGCGACTCCTCACGGCGAGGTCAGTCCCATACTTCCTTGCTACTTTCTTCCTACCATCCTTTGAAGGCTAAGACTTCAGTTTTTGTTAAAGATAGGGAATGCTTCGGTAATGGCTGTCTTTTATGCTGCAGATGCTCTCTCTCCTTTTAGCTTTTCATTTTGTAAATTTTCCAACATATGCATGAGTAGGTAAAGTAGCAAAATGAACTTAGCTTCAACACTGACTGATGTTGCACCACTTTTCTTTCACCTATCTTCTTTCCATTCCCTACATTTTATTTCTGGAGTACTGTAAAACAAATTCTACACATCATTCTATCATGAGAGTGATAGAATGATAGAATTCCTGTTTATGAGTCACTTCTTTTTACAAGCACAGTAAAATGTTTTCCATCGAGTTTATGGGATTGATATGTACGTACTTAATAATAATGAGTCTTAGTAGCATTCATTGCAAAGACATTTTCTGAAATTTCAGTAGTTTGTAAACGCTTGAGTGTTTTATTTTAATGATAAGGGCTGGGTCCACATAGTTTTTAGCTAATTCTAATTAATGCATAATCCAGACCAGATCTTCTCTTTAGGCAAAATTCATCCATAAACATCTCACTACCTATAACCAATAAAGCCTTTTAAAAACATAGTTATCACATCTTTATCACCTTCAGCAAAATTAATAGTAATTCCTTAATATCAGATGCTATTTTAAGAACGTTTTAAAACCAATTACATATTCTATACAAAAAAGTTTCATTGAAAGTGATAGAATGATAGAATTCCTGTTTATGAGTCACTTCTTTTTACCAGCACAGTAAAATGTTTTCCATCGAGTTTATGGGATTGATATGTATGTACTTAATAACAGTGAGTCTTAGTAGCATTCACTGCAAAGACATTTTCTTAAATTTCAATAGTTTGTAAACTCTTGAGTGTTTTATTTTAATGATAAGGTCTGGGTCCACATAGTTTTTAGCTAATACTAATTAATGCATAATCCAGGCCAGATCTTCTCTTCAGGCAAAATTAATTTCCCTCTCCTATAAGTATTGATTGAAATTTGCTCTCATGTGCCCTGAAGTACTTTTAGTCTTACAGCTGTCTTTGTTTTAAGCCGAGGGCAGAAACCACATCCTTTTCATGATCTATTAACCACATTACCGAGGTTCATGGTTTGCACAACTAGTAAACACATACAAAGCACCCTTTGAGAAAGCTTCCTCATCCTTTAATTGTAATCCAGTCTTATATACTAACGGTGTGGTGGTCACAAGGTACAGATTCATCTAACGTGACCTGGAAAGAAATTTGGAAATCACTTAAGGCTACCCTCATTTTAGATCTGACAAAACTGTAGTCAAGAGAAATGTGAGGTCCATTTTACTGCAGGTGGCAATAGTCTTAACTGACTCATTTTATCGGTTAGTACCCATGTTTTTAAGAGTTTCTATGAAATTAACATTTTTTGTAAAAAAAATGCAATTGCATAGCCTAGTTTCATCAATATCCTCAATTACTGATGCTTCAATATACACATGCAGAGAATACTTAAATTTTCCTCTCTTCAGCAAGAGATACGCACCATGTCCCTCCATTTTTCATTAAACATACGTGTACTTTGCAGCCCGTTGCTTTTGTTTGCTATCACTGAAAAGGGGATGGATTTTAAAATTACTGGCCATGTTTCCCTTTAGAGAAGACACGCGCCAACCCTGCCCTTACTGGAGCCTGGGCAGCAGCGGTGCGTGTTCTAACTTAGGCAACGTTGGGTCATCTGTTTATTGTCAGCTTGGCGGTCAGGAAGAAAGGGCGGCGGTTGCTGAGGTAACCGACACCCCGGGCAACGGCAAGTGAGGCGGGAGGGGGCGTGGCCTCGACGGGCAGGCGACGATAAGAGGTGGCGTCCGCCGCGGCTTTGCGAGCACCGCCCGTGTGCGCCGCCGGGCGTTGGCGGTGTGGCCCCTGCGTCTCCCGCTTCCTTGAAACACCCGGGCGGGCGAGCGAGGCTGCGGGGCCCGGCCGCTGCCTTTCCCCACACTCCCGGCCGAGGAGCCTCGCTCGGCGCCCAACATGGCGGGTGGGCGCTGCGGCCCGCAGCTAACGGCGCTCCTGGCCGCCTGGGTGGCGGCTGTGGCGGCGACGGCAGGCCCCGAGCAGGCCGCGCTGCCGGCGGAGCAGAGCCGGGTCCAGCCCATGACCGCCTCCAACTGGACGCTGGTGATGGAGGGCGAGTGGATGCTGAAATTGTGAGTGTGCCCGCCCGCCCCGCACGCCGCAGTGTCCTCGCGGGCGTCACCCTCCCAAGCCCGCGCGGCCCGCTCGCGATCCCGCATTGCCGCTTGGGCTCAACCTAAAACCCCGGACGCCCCCTGCCAACAACCTGCGGCGCCGGTACCGGGCCTCCAGCGATCAGGCACTGCCGCTGGGCTCGACCTGGGGTCCGCAGACCCGCCTTACCGACGACCTGCGGCGCTGGGGCCGGGCCGCTCGCGCCGCGCATGCGCGCCCAGCCCTCGCGGTGACAGCCGAGGGTGCAGCGCGTCCCCTTGGTTTGGGGGACAGTGTTTTCGGGGTGGAGTGGGCAGCTTCCCAAAGGGAAGAGAAAGGAAGGGAGAAAATCTGCAAGCACACCGTGTGCTTTTAGATACAGATATGTATTGGAAGAGACAGGACATTCAGTGACATCCAGGTGCAGTATGAATACATAGCACAGGCTGAGCAAGTTACCTGCTGAAGAAATTGCAGCACGGTGAAGGCAGGCCACTTGTATCGTAGTCTTCCGTTTGAAGACCTTGAGATGTCATTGTGAAAATAAAACATAAATATGGATGCCTTTTAAATTTTACAATAAGATTTCAAATAAATGTTGGTATTATAATTTTTAAAGGTAGGACTTTCTGGGTAATATTAATAATTGTGCTTGTGTCATAAAAAAAAGAACATACACACTGCCCTTTTTAACAATAGAAGGTAAATGGTGGATAGTGCCTTTTCTTTAAGGAGATGGGAAACTACAGTTTTGAGTTAGGAGAAAGAAAGGGATTTGTTGATTATAGTTTAAACTTATAATAGGAAGTGACCGTTTGAAAGAGGCTTGCAGTAGACGGTGGGCAGATGTCTGAATAGGCTTGGGAGACCATAATGGTGGGCTTGCAGGGAAAATGAAGAATGTCCCGGGAAATGATTGCTGAGCCCCCCCCCCCCATCTCTATCTCCCTCTCTCCCTCTCCCTCTCTCCTCTCCCCTCCCCTCTCCTCTCCCCTCTCCTCCCCTCCTCTCACCTCTCCCTCCCACCCCCCAACCACCACCCCCAAACATAAAATCTTTCAGGAAATTGCCACCTCTCTTTAGCCTGTGGTTTCTGGCAATCTGTATACTACTATTGAATATTTGTTTTACATTGAGGACACAGACAGAAAATTGGATCTTTCCTTTATCCAAGACCAAATTTTGATTCTTTCAATTTAGATTGCAAGCAGGCGCCTATGGAATAAAAACCTCAGTGTGAGATCAGAGCCAAAAGTTATATCACACAGTAGATGACACTGCTCAAAGAACGTAAGGCATATCACCCCTTCAAATGTGCATTTACCTCTTAGCCACAAAGAAGGGGATATTTTAGACCTCAAAATGAAATACCCTTGGTATCATAATAAATCAATGAAATTATTAAAGGGAGCTGTAGACATGAATTATTAAAATATTCCACTTAACTATTTTTGGAAGGAGGTGAGGGGGTCATATTCTATTTGAGAAACTTTTAAAATAAGTGGAGCTGTATTAAGACTTCCATGTTTGTAATTTAAGAGTTTGAGATAAACTGCATTTTGTCAGCCACTACTACAGAAAGTTCTCTTTCAGTAGGTGCTTACAAAATGGACTTTTTCCTAGATGTCATGTTTCAGGGTAAAACTGAGTTTGCATACGTATTTAAGGAAAGTTAAAACAGAAAGGCCTCCTCATTTTTAATGACATCAACTCCTCTATGGTTCCTTTTGGAATTGCTTTTTTTTTTTGTAATAGAATTAAGAACACTAAAGCCTCAATAAGTTTTTAAATGAGTGAGAGCCAACGACACCTATGCTTGGCCATGTTGATGGTTCAAATTTTACTTTTTTATGAATGTATAAACCTAAACATAGTAATCAATTGCTCTGAGTTTGTCATGTGCCCAGTTGTATGGAATATGCTTGGGCTGTGATGCAAGATGAGTCTTGTAATCTGGAAGTAAGCTGTGTAGACACAAGGTCATTTTAGTAGACGTTCTCTTTTTAACGAGTGCACTTCAGAATAGGTGGCCAGGAAGCAAGGCTGTAAAGGAATGTTGATCCAAGCCATTCCATCCAACTTCCTTTTACATACTAAAACCCAAGTGCTCATCCTGAAGAAATATTTTGGTTCTTATCTATTTGTGATCTATTTTTTCTGTATTATCAGGTGATACTCTTCCTCCTTGCTGTGAAAAAAAATCCAATACTTAAAAATATATGATTCATTATATCCTCAGTACCACTATAGGCCTGCTGTGAATTTCTAAGAATTCATTTAAATAGCCTATATGTTACCAGTTTTTGTTTTTTTTTTTTTGATGTATATAACAGAGAATAACAAAATGGATTAAAATTAGAGTCATCTTAACACTTAGTTCAGATGAACTGGTCATACATAAATGGAAATTGTTAGTAGTTCAAAGATGTTGTAGTTAACTTCTTTAAAGAAACAGATTGAGAAGCTTTTGTTGTAGTTAACTTCTTTAAAGACACAGATTGAGGTTTCCGCTAGTATCAAAATGTATTCATTACTTTGAATGACAGTTCTTTATTTGTTCATTTGCTTCTATGCTCTCTTTCATCTGGGAATTTTTTCTTTTATACCCCATGTCATACAGATCCCCTTTAATGCAGTTTCTGGTTATATTGGTATAGATAATTTATTCTTAAGAATCTAGCAGTATTTGGCAGCCCTGAGACATGAAAAGCTTCTATTATGAAATTAAGTTTGGTTATTTTTTCTTAGTCTTTCAAACAGTCAATTTTTTGGGTTCTTGCAATTGAATTTCCAGTGTTTTAAAAATGTATCAGTTAAAAGTATATTTGCAGTAATTCACCATTTCTATTCGGATGTTTTTAGAAATCTGAAAAGTTCTCCCATTGCTACATACATTTTCTTTAATGCTATGGGCTTATTGTTATTATTATTATTTTTTAGACAGAGTTTCACTTTGTCACCCAGGCTGGAGTGCAGTGGCACGATTTCAGCTCAGTGTACCTTCTGCCTCCTGGGCTCAAGCGATTCTCCTGCCTCAGCCTCCCAAGTAGCTGGGATTACAGGCACCTGGCTATGGGCTTGTTGTATACTCATTTGCCCTTTTTCTGAATTAGGAAAAATGATCTAATCTTTAAAATACTGTCTGATGCATGCTTTTCTCTATTGCCATTGTTTTATACTACTCTTCATTCAGTTCCTTTGCAACCTTTTGCTACTTTCAACACTTGCTTGGCTCTCATTATGTCAGTCCTGGAGAAAATGACTTTTGTTCTTTTGAAACACAGAAGTATGTAATATGATACATTCTGGTGGCGTTTTCCCCCAGAAGAAATAGATAGCCAAGTGGCTTAATTTTGACGTTCCAGCTGATACTCAGAGGAAAAGTATGTCTTTGGGTTAATTTACCTCTGTAAAGCATATACATCTTTATAAATTATTGCCTTTTCTTATTTTTGTTCTTGGGATGATCATGTTTCAAAATTTAAATTAAACACCTGGTGATGGAGCAAAGCTTTGTTTCTTTCCATAGGACATCTAGGTTTTCGTATTATCTTTCCAGCCTTCCTTTATACCTGGAGAGAATGTATTGAAGATCGTTACCTTAACTTGCCCATGTCAAACAGAATTTCTTGCAGTTTAATAGATTGTCTTGATGTCTTGATGGAATGTTTGAGAGATAGTCATTAAATGCTTGTGTGTCAGGTTCAGTGTTGGGGAGCTGGGAACGTGAAGAAGAATGAGTCTTCCAAGAGATTGGCCTACTGTGTGCTCTGAAGGAAATATGTAGTATAAGTTATGTTCATTTATTTAGTAAATGTTTACTGAATGCTTCCTCTGTGTTGGACATTCATCAGTGCTTCCCAACAGGGAACTACTGGCATTTTGGGTGGACAATTCTTTGGTGTGAGGGAATGAATGGCCCACATGTTGCAGAACCTTTGGCATCCTTGCCCATTATATTCTAGTAGTAGTCTCAGTCATGCGACATCAAAAAAGTATAACTCCCATCCCCTGTGCACACTTCCAAATGCTTCTAATTGAAAACCACTGCTCTAGGTACTGTTATGGGTATTTAAAAACATGCAAATGTTTGATTTTAGATAGTTTCCACAAAGGGTTTAAAGCCTCATTAAAACTTGTCATCCTTATCGCCTCCATCCACCTCCTCCACTTCCTCATCATCACAATCACAATTCACAATTACATTGCTTACATCACATGTTCCAAATAACTGTTTTATTTGATCATCCCAGCAATCTAGTGCAGCATTATTCCCATTCTTACTGACTAGTGGAGATAAAAAAAAAAAAGAAAGATTTAAGCTTTGGCTAATGCCAGATCCTTAGTAAGTGGTGAGCAAGGCCGTAAGTATAATGCAGGCCTGAGCTTTGCAGTTTCTGATCTGCAGTTCCCAGTTCTCCAGGGGAGCCTGGACAAAGGCACAGGGCCTGGTGGACTCTTGCTTAGGCCCTCAGCTGGCCAGCACCCTGACTCACATGAGGGCAGGCCTTGTTCTTGCAGGGTTCAAAGGCCCATCCAAGCTTTTACGATCTCTCTAGTTTCTGCAAGTAAAGAACATTTTTACTGTATACTCATTCCTGACACTGTTCACCACTTAAACAGGTGCCCTGCCTTCCCAGCATCGCAATCTCCCAGGAAAATTCTTCTCGCTATGCTTGGTTGTGTCTTGCATGGTCCTATCACAACTAGTAATTATAGATTTATTTATATGCTTTTGTACTAGGTCTTTCTTTGACTACCTCTATTATAAGCTTTTAAGTAATGGAACAAGGTTATTTTTTCCTTACCTGTTTATCTCCAAAGCTTTAATAACTAACAAGTAGTTTGTGTTCCAAAAATACTTTGTGACTAGATAAATGAGTGAATAATAGACTAATTGTTCTTTAGTCAGGCATTTCTTCAAGCATATCACTGAAAGAGACATCTTTATATATTTTCTGAAGTCTTAAGGAGAATTACTATCTCCCATTTGTTCACTGATGGAATATTTATTGTGGTGGCCTAGGACCTTCCAGGCTCTGTTCTGTGGTACAAGTCATGCAGCAGTCACTGCTTTCGTGGAGTGTTAATTCTAGTGAAAGTCATGAATTCCACTTTCTGTAGCAGGTGTCATGATTTTCATAGAGCTGCCAGTTTTTATGTTTCCTCTACCTTTGTGATAACACGTTCTAGAAATTATTGTCCAAAGAAATAAATTTGAGCATAAGGCTTTCAATTCATGGGTCATTCCACATTTGCCAAAAGGAAGAATAACACTTGATGTAGTTAAGGCATCTTTTGTTGACACTTTGATTTAGTTTCCTCATTAAGTCATGGAAAGATGAACCTAGTATACCTCTTTCCTCTTCATTGTTGTTGAGTATTCTGAGCATTTTGATCAAAGTAAGTTCTACTAAGTGAAAATTGACTGGATCTGTTATTGACCATGTCATTTCTGCAAAGATAAGAAAAAGTCAGGAGAAAAGAGAGTGTACTGAGAGACACTGGTGAACTTAGAGTCGAGACAGAAGAAGAGTTGTTCATTATTGGCAAATAAAAATTTATCGTTAATAACATTTCCTTTCTAGGAAATATATTTAAGTAAGTCCTTCTCTGAAATATTTAGCACACCTAATGAAATCTTACACCAAATTCAGCAAGTTCATGGAATAAAAGATTCAACGTCCTTCACCCTCGTTACATCAAGCAGAACCTCAGGTCACTTTGTATATGAATACTAACATGGACGACAAAAACATGCTGTTCAGTTTTGTTTCCCAGAAATGGTTAAAAACGTTGCACTGACATATAAGTTGGTGTAATTTACCAAAGCTTTTTGGCTATCTGGAATATATTTCAAATATGTTTATAAAGTTTACTAATTTTACATACCACTGTGACCTACGAACAAGTCAACAAAAGTTCAGTAGAAAAGATAACAATTTACAGTTTATATGACTATAATGGAGCTAATTGCTCTTGGAGGCTCTTAAGGATTATGTGTAAGAGACAAAGTTATGGCAGGTCATATCTTTTATAGTTCTCAGGAGAAGATTGCCAATGTGAACTAGTTTGAAATAAATATTAATGAAGATCATGTTCAGTTCTTTCTGATGTGTTTAATTTATGCATATATACATAAATTATATATATATGTATCTATGTGTACACAGAGCAAGAGACGAGCATGAAGGTCACATGGCTGATCCTTGCATTCATTTTGTCCCTGGAGATATTTTACTTAGCTTCTAAATTCTTGTACAAATTACTGTTCTTTAGATACAAAAGAATATTAAAAACTTTAAAAACTGCAGCAACAATGGACCAGTTCCCATGCTAAAGACTCAGAGCTGGCTTATCTCTACCACTGAAAGAACACCTGGGTGCATTCCAACACAAATCAGCTGTGATTAAATCTGTGCAATAATGGTATTAACAATGCCACAGACCAGTGGATAGCAGCTACTATCCACTATTTAGAAATATCTAAAATGACCTCAATGGCATATCTGAGGATGCGTTATAATTGTATATCCGAAGGTCGGTTTCACGAAAAACCAACTTAGTAATAGGCTATCTAGAGATTAAGGCCTGTATTTGTTAAATTATGAAACATGCATGATTTAATAATTACTGATGTATCAAATGTGCCTGTGATTTATATGCAAAGAGCGTCCTAGGGAAATAAAGAGGTTCTGAAGTTCATTATATTATTCTTCAAGATAACTTCTTTATTCTTGTTACTTTCTTGTAACTTCTGTCTTTCTCCCTCTGAATGTTGGTGTTGAGTTTTATATTCCTTGATGATTTTTATCAAAGAAATACCTCCATCTGGGTTCTTGCTCTGAGTGTTCTTAAGCACGTCTCTATACCTGCTTTGTCTGTTTGGCAGTGAGGCTGCAAGGTCAGATGAGCTAATGCATCGTAAAGGTGTCTTGAACCCCAAACAATATTACAAATGAAATTTGTATTAATGGTTGCTCCTATTAAATAAATATGTGCCTGCTTCATATTTCATCTCATCTCTCAGTAACCTTCTAAGGTAGCTACTGTTATTATCCCATTTTACAGTTGAGGAAACTGAGGCATGGAGAGATTATTAACCTGCCCAGAATATCATGATTAATTCCTGGTTGATCTTTCTGATTGTTCTGGCAGAGCTCTTATCCAATATCATGGAATGCTTGTTGAAATGTACTTAATAATTCAGAATTCCTCTTTTTCCTAAAGTTTGCCAACTGCCTGAGTCTCATCTGTTACTTGGATATTTAGAAACTACATAGAAAATAACTATTTTCTCAGATGAAGAAAATGATTTTCATTAAAGTTGATACACTTGTTTATTCAGCAAACATTTATTGAACACCTACTGTATATCAAGAATGTACTTTGCCCTGGAAATACAGAGACACAAAGGATTAAGAAAATCTACATTCAAAGATGTCAGCAGGTTATTTTGTTGTTCCTGTCTTCTGGATCTCAGGATTTGGACAGTGAGTTGTAATGGGAAGATTAATGACGTTTTAGCATGATCTTGGAATTAGCTATATAGTAGTCTTTTCTAGAGATGGTGAGCTACTTGTGCTGCTTCTGGGGCCTGTCTGGAGAAAGTAATGAATGCTTTGGCTTTGGGTAGCCCGTTCTCTTCTGGGTTCTGCCTAATTTTCAATACTTTTTGTGAAATAAATGCATTCCTTCCCTTAGTCTTGGCTTTTTAACCCCTGACTCATCTTTTATAATGTGAAAGATCAAAATTTTGCCCAATTTCAGTTTTTGGTTTTTGTTTTGTTATTCAGCAAAGTTGGTTTATATGTGTCATTGCATTGATTTTTCTTTTTTAATGGTACTTACCAGCATGCTTTTGCAGAGTTCAAAATTTTGAAGGGATTTGTAAATGATGAGCTGACAGGCACCTTTGAGCCTAAATTTTGTTACAGGATTTGATCAATTTTGTACTTTTCCCCTTACTTTGTTTCCCTTCCTAAGGCATTTTGTGTGGGTGAGTGTTATATTCTATTGGCAGGCATTCTTTTCTACTTCTCTTTCTCTCCCCTGGCCCCTTTCTTCCTTTAATACAGAAATAATAGGTACCACATTTTGTAAAAACAATTCAGGAATGGAACAAATGAAAAATAAATTGGAGGGAATTGACATTTTAAAAATGCTCAGCCTGCTCACCCACAAGTTGGTATATTTCTCTATTTATTCAAGACTTTATTTTGAAAACTTTTAAACAGACACAAAAATAAGAATAGTATAGTGTTTGCCCCCATGCTTATCTCTGTTCATTTCTGGATTGTACCATCCACAAGGAGAGGAGGCACCAAATCTCCTTCACAATTGTAGCCTCATCTTCTACCATAGTGCTTTCTTAGTATTTACTGAATGAAAAATAACTGTCAAAAGTAGGGTTCTGACTTGAAAGCCAAGGTATTTTTAACTTCTGCTGAATTTGAGAAAGTGTTGGGTAGAGCTGGTTTAGCCTATAGCTTCTACTTTCCTTTTAAGAAAGTTTCAGAATTACCACCGAACTTGGAAACATTCTTGAGGATGCTCAAACAACAGATTTGGTCTCTGCCCATCAGATCTGTAGTTTTGATGGATTTGAAACTGGTTTGGCTAGTTTAGGGTCACCCTGTGAAAATTGTTCTCCTTTAGTGGGGCACTAAAAAGAGTGCTTACCCTCAAAGATCAAAAGCTATCTGGAGAGAAAAAAAATTGTATGAATAGCATTGAAATAAAATGTTTATGGATAATAATAATTATTGGAAATATTCTCAAACTTTGGCCAAATTTTTTCCTATAGAATTGACATTCATACATTAAATCCTAGTGGGGACAATGTGCTTCTGTTTTTTGATATCAAATGACTTTGGAAAAGCCTCCTTTTATAATTTCCCTTTTTTAAGAATTTATTTTTTAATTTAAATACTTGATTACTTTGTTTTGCAGATTTCTTCTGTATGTTTATCAGTATAATTATTATTCTTCTCTTATAGTTACGCCCCATGGTGTCCATCCTGCCAGCAGACTGATTCAGAATGGGAGGCTTTTGCAAAGAATGGTGAAATACTTCAGATCAGTGTGGGGAAGGTAGATGTCATTCAAGAACCAGGTATTGTAAATGTTGAACATAAAATGCAAAAGTTTACTGACTTCTTATTTTGAATTTTTTTCAAGCATATGGAAAAGTTGAGAGTCTGGGATATTGATTACCCATGAACTGGCCACCTTTAATTAGCAGATTACATTTTTTGCGTACTTGGATCTGCCTTTGCATGTATGTGTTTGCACATACATATTTGCATATATATTTCTATTTTTTCTATTTTTATTTTGCTGAATTATTTGAAAGTTATCAACATCATGATAATTTGCCCTTCAATTCTTTAGCACGTTAAAGGCTTCTCAATTATTTCCCATGTGTCTTTTTTTTTTTTTTTTTTTTTTTACAGTTTTTTGACTGAGGACCCAGTCATGGTTCACAAATTACAGTTGGTTGTTACGTCTTTTTAGTCTCTCGCAATCGACAATTATCCCCCATTTTTTAAAATGACACTGATATTCTGAAAAGGCTAGGATTTTCCTAGGTGTTTCCTTATGGTGACATGTAACTTATAAGAATGTTAACTTATACTAGTATTTTCTGCAAACTGAGAGTTTAGGTGCATGATTTAGGTTAGACATTTATGGCAAGAGTACTTCTAAGACGATGCTGTGACTTCATATTACATCTCATTAGAAGGGATATGCTATCACAATTAATAATACTAATTTTGAGCACTTGGATATGGTGGTGACACTAAGTATCTCAATTATGAACAAAGGATCTCACATTGTGATTAGCAAGTAACCTCTGGGATGATTTTTGGGGGTTTTAAGATCCATGATGCTCTTGTCTGAATCAGATATTATATTTCACTGTGGTTCCAGAGAGTGAATTTCTAATTCTGTCATTCTGTCTACACTGATTAGCTGTGAATGATACAATTTTTCACGAGAATGAATCATTTTTACCCCAAAGAGTGGAGTGATACAGAGACTTTGAAATTCTGAAAAGATATATATAATAAATTTGTGTTTGTAGTTTTAAAATAACTGTATATTATATATAAATTGAGAAGAAAAGTTGGCCTTTTATAATCTAAATCTCTAAAATGTGGCTATTTTCAAATTTTAACAGTCATCTTTTTCATTGACATTCAATTTACACCTACTGCATCCTTTCATCCTTTTACAAGGGCAAAAAGAAGATGGGTGTAGAAGTGTAGACAGTCATTTTCTATAATAAACTATGAGTTCAAAAAACACTGAAGTAATGAAGTACCAGTTACTTGGATAACAGAATAGATGGTACATGTTAAAATTGATGTGTCAGCAAACCCATGGAGTGAGATTTCTATTAAAAGCCATGAATCCTCATGCCTCTATCTTTGTAAGCATTGTCCTCCATCTGGAGATGGACAATTAAAGCTATTAGTTCATGGTTTTGGCTGTTACAATAAGTTAATTCTCTTTGGAGGCTAAGTCATTGCAGATACATTTTTGCCAGAAACTTGTTTTCATCTTTAGAGTTTAAGTAAAATAAAATATCAGGTATAAGACCTGTTAATTACTGGGCACCGTGCACATTTTATGATGGGTTTCTTTAAAAATGCAGCTGGTCAATTTGCATTTCAGTAATTTGGCACACCTGCTCAGAATTTATAGCATAATTTGAATTAAAAGAATTAAACAGCCTTGTGATGGGTTCACAAATCTTATGTTTAATTAAATATAGTCTTTCCTTCTAAAAATGTAGACTTGCAGCAATTTTTAACATTACGAATTGATTGTTTTCTTGATAACGAAATAAATTGATTTTAAGAAATATTTTTAATACATTTAGTGTTGACTCGGTTTTATGTATATCTGAGATATATATACTTGAAATACTCATTAAAGAAGAAGGAAAAAACTGGTATTCTGTAGGAATATTGAAAAAACAAAGTCTAATAAAAGATTATTATTTTATGTGTTTGAACAATTTTTTATAGGCAGAGGCTCTAGAATTATTTTAAATGATAAAAATTTTAAAAGTGCAACTCATAAAAATTAGGAGATAAACTTCTACATGCATGATTATTTAAGAGACAGAAAATATTTCATTTCATATTATACTGTTTTAAATTTATAATTTTACTTTGAATTACAAATTTAATGCTTTCAGTTAATCTTTTAATAGCGATTAGAAGTAACATGTTTATTCAACAAGTATTTGAGTTTCTACAGTAAACAGGCCCTGTTCTAGATACCAGTGATACAAAGGTGGATAAGGAGGACAGAGGCCTCTCTCCTCATGGAGCTACATTCTAGTGGAGGAGATAAATAGTAACAAAAGAAAATTGGCAAATAATGTCAGATGGTGGTAAGGGATATGAAGAAAAAGTAGGATAAAAATGTACAAAATGATTGGAGCTACCTCTTAAATTAGGATGGCCAGGGAAGGACCAGAGATAAATAGGTTTCAATTCATCAAGACCTATTTAGCCAGAGGTCTTGATAAATTGAGGAAGTAAATTTCTAAAAGCTTTGTGGGAGGAGCATTCCAGGCAGAGCAAACGCCTTGTGCAGGTAGGAGTGTACTTGGCTTATTTGGAGAACAATAGGACCCCCAGTGGAGTACTTGAGATAAATGGGGCTGGAGAAGTAGCTAGGGACCACACCCTGTGAGGTCTTGTTGGCTATGGCAAGGAGTTTAGATTTTCTACAAAGTATGATAGGGAGCTACTGGAAGATTGGAGCAGGAGAGAGATATGGTATGATTTATATTTTAAAATAATTCCTTTGGCAGCTATGTGAAAAAATTGACTACAGGGGAGCAGAAGAAAGCAGGGAGAATGGTTAGGAGGTAAATCAGTAGTCCAGAGTTGAGAAGATGGTGGCTTGGACTAGTAACAGCAGTGTTAAGTGGTGGGAGACTTGAGATACTAGGATTTTCGGATGGATTGGTTGCCAGATGGGATGGAAAAGGAGAAAATGGAGAAGACTGAGGAGAAGTAGGTTTGGGACAGGGGCTAAGTTTGGGATGTTAAATAGACATCCAAATAGAGATGAACTAGAGATGTAAGTTTGAGGACCATCAATATACTGGGCATTGGAGCTAGAAGAAAAATTCAGATTATCTATGATCTGTATGTGCCAGAGTAGTGAGAACTGGCCACTGCAGCATTTAGAAAAAAGAAGTTGCAGCCAGGTGCAGTGGCTCACACCTGTAATCCCAGCACTCTGGGAGGCTGCGGTGAGTGGATCAGCTTAGGTCAGGAGTTCGAGACCAGCTTGGCCAATATGGTGAAACCTTGTCTCTACTAAAAATACAAAAAATTAGCTGGGCGTGGTGGCGGGTGCCTGTAATTCCAGCTACTTGGGAGGCTGAGGCAGGAGAATCGCTTGAACCCGGGAGGCAGAGGTTGCAGTGAGCCGAGATAGCACCATTGCACTCCAGGCTGGGCAACAAGAGCATAACTTTGTCTCAAAAAAAAAAAAAAAAAAAAAAAAAAAAAAAAAGAAGTTCCATCAGAGGAGAAGGAAAATCAGTGAGATAAGAGAGAGAGGGAGAAGTAGGAGGGTCTGGAAGCCAAGTGAAGAAAGATTGTCTTAATGTGATACTAACTTACTGGCAAGCCTCGGGGCAGCTTGCCTCTATCTTGGAAGCAGTTTATTTATTTCCTTTTTTACAAACGCTAACGTCTTGAATGAACAGTAAAAACTCATTGAAATGATACTACTTTTCCCCACAGTTGAGCACTTTACTGTGTATTTCTGTATACAAATTTCTATTTGGTTGCCGATCATTAGTATATTCTTGCCTTGCCACAGAAGTGCTAGTAAGGAATAATTTCAGTTCTTTCCCTGTAAGTAAAATTTAAAGATGGGAAACAATAATTTTGAAGTGTCATGCATACTCTTTAGTTATTCTTATAACTCTTCCATCAGTATATCTATTAAGATATTCTTTTAAGTATTTTAAACAAGGTAAGATTTCAGATTATCAATGAAACGGGAAAAGTTCCCTTCTCCCCTCGCAGGGTGTGCGATGGGGATGTGGCTTGCTTCTTTTGTGCCTGCTGCTCAAACCTCTAGGGGGAACATGCAGATGGGCAGGCTGTGGGGCTCCGATCCCATCCCACCGCAGCATAAAGGGGTGAATGTTGACAGCTGAAGCCCCAGTGGGCGTGTGTTATCGTGTGCTCTTTCAGTTTAGCCGTCTGTAGGTGGCTTGTGTTTGTCAGCTCAATTAGACCCCCCTGCCTTATCACAAGGACAGAGGGCTTCTTGCCTTGGTGTACCAGAAGAATCGGATCACATGTGGGCTTGGAGAATGAGTGCAAGGTTTTAGTGAGCGGAAGTAGCTCTCAGCGAGGTGGATGGGGAGGCCAGAAGGGGGATGGAGTGGGAAGGTGGTGGTTTTCCCCTGGAGTTGGGCCACCCAGCGGCTGGGCTGTCCTCCAACTACCCTGGCCAAACTCTCCTTTCTTCTGCGGGTCGACTTGCCAGTGTCTGCTGGTGTGTTCTTGTGCTGGCGTGCTCCTCTCAAGGTCCTCTTGATGTCCAGCTGCTGTGTGTTCTTCTGCCGATGTCTTCCTCTTGACTCCCAGCTGCTTGTTTGTGTGCCTGCTAGAGACTCGGGGTTTATATATGCACAGGATGGGGGCGTGGCGGGCCAGGGTGGTCTTAGGAAATGCAACATGTGGGCACAACAACAGAAATGCCTGTCCTCACCTAGGTCCATGGGCACAGCCCCGAGGGTGGAGCCCTCTCCAGGGGCCCGTCTTTCCCCTCCCAGCACTTCCCTGCCCCTCTCCCATGTCATCAAGACTAGAGACTATAATCATGTTGCATTTTAATGGCTGAGATGTAGAAGCCGTGGAAAGGGCAGCCCTTAGATTAGGTTACATTACATTGCCTGTTTAATACTGCATAGATCAGGTGATGTTTCAGTTGAGTTGACTGTGGGAAATTAAATTTAATGAGTATATACTTGAACCTTCTGTTCCATGCAGATGAGCTTAGTTGTCAAGGTCAGGAAAACAGCAGCTGCTCATAGATCCCCTGTGAGTGATGGCTGTTTCACTAGATTAGAGGTAAGCCAGACTCCTGCCACAGCCAAGAGTAAGCATTGTCTTCAAAACTACTGATTAATGCAGAAGCCAATTTAGTTTACTGAACTTTAGTTAGTGTTATATTTTTAATTTTATAATTGTAAATTTTATCTTGTTTTCTAATATGTTGACAACCTTATTTCAATCTCAAAGGTAAGGTTAATTCTCCTTTTTTTCATTAATTCTCCTTTTTTTCATTGTATTTTCCTTCTGCTACCCTCTTTGGTGATAATAACAACATTTAGTGAGCATTTACTTCAGCCTGTAATTGTGCTATACATTTACATGCATTTTAGCTTCATAACAACCCCGTGAAGAACAAACTGTTTATCTCTGTCTTACTCAGAAAACTGAGGCTAGGATAGGTTTAGTAACATGACGAAGATAACATGCTAATAAATAGTACAACAATGGCTAATAGATAGCTATTAGCTATCTCTGTTTTCTTAATACTGAACCTAAATAATTTCTGTTGTGTTTTGGCTTATCAAAATGTAATTCTCTTCCATAATTTTTTTCTTTCTCTAAGCTTTTGATTTTTCTTTCTTTTGCTGCATGTGTTTAAGATAAGGTTTCTGATACAATGTTAAAATCTACCCTGCATTCTCCATTTGTGCCCACTTTATGTGGCATCACAGTCTTCATTTGGAAGTGGAAGTTACCCTTAAAGTAAAAAAGGCATGTAGAAATTTTGGAAGGCTTTGTGGCCTGACTTTATCTTTTTTACTGAAAAGCTTCGGAGTATACTTGTTTCTTCCAAGCTTACTGAAGTTATTGCAGTAAACTATTATCCTGAAACAAGCTGCTATTATGATGTTCAAATTCTTTGTCAAGATCCACATTTAACTTAATGTTATTAAACCCTGAAGCCACAACCTCAGATGGTGCTTCTGTGTTCCAAGTGGTCATGTTTTAATTTTCAGGTAATGAAAATTTCTCTTGACACGTCATAGAATCAGTGTTAAAAGTTAGAAGACATTTTTGGAGCACTGAGATGAGACCTAGAGTTTTCAGATGTCTTTTAGCCTCCCAGAAGTTACTTTTTTTTTTTTTTTTTTTTGAGATGAATTTCTTATGGTGTTGGATCTACAAGGATTTAGTAGTGTGTCATCATCCCAGGAGGACTTTGACTGTTCTGGATCTTGTTGTTGTTGATTTTACTGAATATATCATTACATGACAGAATATTATTCCAGACAGCAAACTGAACTTGTGTCTGAGTTGGATGCTGCAACCTTATTGTTAATATTCCACATAGGTTGTCATTTGTAGAAATATTGACAAACATAAATGAAAGTAATCTTGAGGTGATATGATTTATTGGTCTTTATTTTAATAAACCTTAATTGATGGCCTTGTGAATTGGTACAGTGGTCACTGAAACAACTTAGCAGTTCATATCAAGAGACATAAAGTTATTATACCCTTTAATCTGGCAATTTTGGGAACAACTCTCTTGTTATTCCTTTTAGCCAGAACCAGAAAGATGCAGAAAAACCTCAGAGACCAGCCATGACTTTGATACTTTTTCTTGGTACTCACTGATTTTCATGGGTACATTTATTTGTAAAGATAATTTATGTTTTGTGAAATAAGGTGCAATTTCTAAAAGACTTAAGCTAAAGCCTCCTGAATCTGGAAATGTTTTATATATTGTATAATTAAATGTGTTTTATGAAATATTTTTCTACTTATTTACTTCTTTATTTATTGTCATAGCCAGTGATGACTAAGGACATACAAAAGAGCAAGTTAAAAAATCACTTTAAGTGACACCTGACATGTAATAGAAATCTTGCCTCTTTATTCTGATAAAAATAAAATCTAAGTAAAAAACTTTAAGATGTGATGAGATACTATTTAATTTCTTCATTCCATTTTAAAAAACCATACAAATAAAATAAACATCCTTAATACCATAACTGTCTTTAGATAAAATTTTTGGCTGGTCATAAGGATCTATAGCTAGGTAAGAAGTAATGTATGAAACTGTTCATAATAATTATCTTAAACCAAAGGCATATACTAGTTTTTTAACTATTTAGGAATAACAGTACTTTTTCCCCTGGCAATTTAGAATTGGAAGTATACTGTAGGATACCCTTGTTCCCCTCCAGGGTGAAATCCTGAGCAATGTGAGAGATGAAAATGCGCTTAGAAGTACTTGTTACAATCCTCAGTTGACCTATTTTTGGGTCACTCGCATTTATGTTATTGGCGACACAACTTTTTTTTCCAATGTACGATGACAAATTTTTGTAGTAAATGTTTCTTTTTGTGACATTGACTTTTACTACTCCAGAGTACTGTGTTTCCTTTTAAATACAATTGAGATGTTTTGGAATCCACTTGGTCTGAAATGAAATAAAACACATAATTCTTTGAGAAGACTCATCATTTGTTACTAAATTGTGTTGAATGTGGATTTAATTTATAAAATGGGTGAAAGTAAATTTCCCATGTTATTAAAAGTAAAGCTTCAGTGTTTTGAATTGCAAGTTACCACAGAGATGTATGATTTGAGCAGCTTAGTTTGAATAGATATTTGATTTTGTCCACATTGTTCTACAGTGGGAAAGGCAGCTGTGATGGAAAATGTTAAAATGATGCCTCTGTCATTTTTCCATGTTGGCCAAGAGGATACTTAAGCTTTCATTCTCTTTACTCATTCTTGGTGCCCATGCAAATATTATTTATTTGTAACATTTAAAGGGCAAGGATCTGTTCTTTACTCCTAGTCTCATTCAGCATTTTTTTGCATACCTACTCTTTTTTTGATATTATCATTCTCTGTTTGTGGTTGTGATTGTGATTATTTGAATAAGTTATTTCCTTCTGCTACTAGACTGTAAGCTCTGTGAGAATAAAGGTTGCACATGTTTTTATTCATCCATGTGTCTTGGGCGGTAATCACAGTCTCTGGAACAAAGAAGGTGCTTGGTAAATATTTGTTGAGGTACTAAGGGTTTTATTTATCTTTGTCTTTACATGCTCATAGCATAGCATTTGATGTGTACTTAGTGTTCAGTAAAGATTTGCTAAAACAAATTGGAAAAAATATTTTTCACATACATATATTCCCTTTACAGTACTTACAGATTTTATAAATGTACAAACATTATATATGATCTTAAGCATTTCATATTACTTATTCTTTTTAAACTGATAACTGATGTAATCATACCTATAGTTTGTTGAGTCCTTCACTATGTACCCAGCACCATGCTAAGCCTAATAATACTTGCCCTAATCTAACTTTAGAACCATTAAGTTAGGCTTTTATATACCCATTTTACAGAAAAAAAGGTGACTGAGACTAAGAAAGTTAAATAATCTAAAGTTACAAAGTTAGTAAATGGGGAAGTTGGTATTTAACTTTGCAAAACCCTAGTTTGCATGACTCTAAATCCTATCCTTTCAGCCTTCTTACAATCTAAGTGATGCAAGTTGTATGTCAGTTACTAGAAAGTGTTAGGTAATAAAAATGGGTAGAAATGAAATTTCTGTAAGTCAGAGAAAATGGTAAATGTGAATCAATAATTGCAATGATTTTAATAATGTGATTATTGCTTTTTTTGGAGGACTTAAGTGTAACTTTTGTTCTGTTTATGCTTCTTGTAGGTTTGAGTGGCCGCTTCTTTGTCACCACTCTCCCAGCATTTTTTCAGTAAGTTTAAATAATCTTCTAATCTTGCAAAGATTAGAAATCAATAGATGTGTACCGGGAATTCTAAGTTGTCTTCCATGACCGCCACTCATTCAGCTTAACATGTGAGGGAAACAAGGCTGGTGTGCTCTGAGTGAGAGCTGTGACAAGAGAAGCTTTCCTGGACTGCTGCAGAGACGGAGGTCCTAATGTCAGGGGTAGATGGGCAGGAGAAGTCAGAGATTTCTCTGGTGATATCAGAGGTGGGGTAATTCTTAATATCTAAGTAGGAATGCATTAAGCCAACAAGGTAGGGAAAGCCTTTCCAGTTAAAGGAGATAGCATAAAAAAGCCCAAGAGAGAATGAGCTACCTTTTGAGAACTTCAAAATAGTTCTTTATGGCTGGGCCACAGGTATAGCTGGATCATGCCGAGTGATGAGGCCAGAGAGACTCAGGTACAGGCAGGGGAAAGACAAAGTAGTGGATTCCGGAGATACGTAGACGGTAGGATCAGTGGGACTTGGTGATTGATTAGCCATGGGAAGGAAGAGTCTATGACTACCAACAGGCCATGTGTAACTAACTAGTAAAAGCTATTGCCTGCCTTCAAGATTAGGAGCCATTAAACTAAGAGGAGGTTTGGAAGATAGAGACAAAAATCCAAAAGATAAGTGTGACTTGCCCTTGCCAGTTCCAAATGGAGAAGTCTAGGTACAATTTGATGTCAGGATCCAGAGTTCAGAAGAAAGATCTAGACTGGAGATACATATTGAGAATTCCTCAGCATTGAGGTAAATAACAATTGAAATGTATCTAGAGAGAACACGTATGGTGGGGAAGGGAAGCAGGTCAAGGATGGAACCTGGGATTGGCCAACATTAGGACATCTGCAAAGGAAGACAGTGAGTGAAGGAAATGGAGAAGGAATGCTCCGAGCAGTAGGAAGAAGTCCAGCGAGCTCCTGTCGTAAAAGCCAAGCCAGAGGAAGAAGGAAGTGGTTGGTGTTCAGCAGTGAATGAACAATGCCAGTAACAGGTGAAGGAGACAGAAATGGATACGGCACTTAGGGGTCCTTGGAGACCCCCAATATGAGTGGTTTCAAGGGAGTCCAGGGAGCAGAACCCCCAGTTGCACCAAGTAATGAACGAGACATAAAGAGGAGAGAACAGCAAGGCTGGACTCTTCCCTGGGGGCCCTGATTGCAGCAAGTAGGTGAGAGGGAGGCCAGGTTGAAGGGGGGTATGAGGTTTTTTGTTGATGTTTGAGGAGAGGGCCTTGAATGACATGAATTTGAAAATGTGGATACAATGTTTTAAACTTGATAACAATGGCTGTTTTGCTATTGTAAGAGAAAAATTAAAGTAATTGGTAGCAAAAATAATAAAAAGTAACTTGGCATATTAAACACTGCCAAGAACTCTGCTTTTAGTCACACATTGTACGGTGATAACATAGACTGTTAACGCTTTTAGGTTTGGATTTCTCACTTGTAATAAAGCTTATTAACACTTTCTGATTTATGTCTACGTATAGTTTTCAATTGAGTCAATTTAAAATTGAAGTGGCGTTCAGATGTATCACCGATAGCTATTTTAATTTTTATTATCTGTAACATCTGTTATTTTAATGCATTTGCTTTCTACTTGTTTTCATAATTTATAGTGCAAAGGATGGGATATTCCGCCGTTATCGTGGCCCAGGAATCTTCGAAGACCTGCAGAATTATATCTTAGAGAAGAAATGGCAATCAGTTGAGCCTCTGACTGGCTGGAAATCCCCGGCATCTCTAACGTAACTTAATTTTTTAAAGACAAGGTGTTATTAATAAAACAGGAGGTTTTAAGTTAATAGCCTGTGGGTCTCGAAAAAGCCTATGTTTTTCTTCACATTTACTTCTGATTACCCAGATTACTGATGGCCATGCTTAGCCCATGCAGTGTTTCTGATTTTGTGACCCACATATGTTTCGGCTGGTTTTTAGTATACTGGGAATTAAGTAGCCAGATTTGAGTGGGTTACAGAACGCCTCTTTTCCAGCTTTTGCACTAAGCCACAATGACTGTTTTTCTCTTTACAAAATATGGTATTGAACGTGATTTACCATTCTTTCTTCCTTTTAAGTTATTGATGAGACAGAGGAGTAACTCTTTATTGAATTATAGTTTATGAAGGAATTGCTGTTATATATTATGTGGAAAACAAAACCTGTAGAGTCTTTGGCTGCCTAGCAGAATACCACAGGGGACAGCTGTGGCCTTGATGGCAAACTGTGTAATACTTGGTGAGGTAGATTAGGCCAAACCATAACAACTTTTTCCACGGTTGGTTTTAATTTTGAGTGGATTGTCATATATATAGATAATTTTGTATTAGTATATACAAATGTAAGAAATTTCCCTACTGAAAAAGGAGCAAATCAAGCAATATTTCAGGAGTAAATCATCTAGTGGCATCTATATTAAGGAAACACATAGCTTACTCTAAAAATAACTCCTCTTGCATTTCATTCTACAACCATTTGAACACTGATTTAGCCAGATACTTTTCTAGGTGCTAGGTATTCAACACTGAACAAGACAGACATTCACCTCAGGTACAGAGAGTCATAGTCGGGACAAGGGTGGATAAAAAACACAACAACATATTTTACAAAGACGGGGGATAGCTGTGGGGTTATGGACCTGCTCTTCTAGATGGAGGGAGTAGGAGACGGTTCTCTGAAGGGAGGCCTCCAGGTGAGATCTGAAGGATGGAAGGAACTAGCTTAGGCAAAGAGCAGAGGGTAGATTATTCCCAGGAATGGGTATGGCATATGCATAAGCCCCAGTTTGGAAAGGAGCTTGGTGTACTTAAGGAGCAGAATGGTGACCAAGGTCAAGCATAGTGAAAGGGAATGTAGTATGAGCTGAGTAAGAGGGGCAGGCTGAAGCCAGATCATGCAGGGCCTGTGGCCACAGGAAAGAAGTTGGAAGTTATCAGCACACACAAGGAGAAGGTGACCCTTAGGAGAGGAGATTGGAGAGGGCAAGAATGGATGAAGTGAGTCGAGCCTTAAAGTGGTAGCTTGTGTCAGGTGGCGGCAGTGGGGATGTGGCGATGGAGAGGCTGAGTGGATTTAAAATATGTTTTGAAGGTAGGCTTGGCCAAGGTGAAGGAGAAGAAGTCTTCATTAATAAAAACTTAGAAGTTTCTGGTTTGAGTACATGATGGATCCTGGTACTTGTTATTGCCTTGGGCAAGAGAAAATTAAGGATTCTGTGTAAAACTTGTTGGGTTTGAGATGCAGACTTTGTAGAACTGTCACGTTGGATGCTGTATTAGTCCATTCTTGCACTGCTATAAAGGAATACTTGAGACTGGGTAATTTATAAAGAAAAGATGTTTAATTGGCTCTTGGTTCTACAGGCTGTACAGGAAGGATGATGCTGGCATCTGCTTGGCTTCTGGGGAGGCTTCAGGAAACTTATAATCATGGTGGAATGCAAAAGGGAAGCACGTAACATCACATGGCCAGAGTAGGAGCAAGAGAGGAGGATGGAGGCACCACAGAGCTGAGAGCTCACTCACTATCAAGAGAACAGCACCAAGAGGATGGTGCTAAACTATTCATGAGAATCCGCCCCCATGATCCAATCTCTTTCCACCAGACCCCACCTCCAGCATTAGGGATTACAATTTGTTAGGAATAACCCTTACAATTTTAAGGAAATTGAACACTTGAACAAAGGATATTTAGCAAAGCAATTTTATTTTTGCACAGAGGGGTGCCTTTTTGGCCAGTCGCCATGAGAGCACACTTGAACAAAGGGGTACGAGAGCCTTTATTTTTGATGCAAGTCTTGCCCCTGTATCCTTTTTTTATTGTCCGGGGTCAGGTGTATAATCTAAACTAATTTTAGTTGGCTAAACATTTGAATTTTTTTAGATAAGGTGGGCACGTGAAAGAAAGAGGAAAGGGGAAAGGTGTCTGTAGTGAGTCAGATAGTTTTTTTTTTTTTTTTTTTTTTTTTTAATAAGGAAAGTAATGTGAGCTGGTACTGATAACGCCTGGTACTGTGGTGTGCCTGGGCATTTAACAAAGGCAGAAAGGAAAAAGGAAAAAAAGAGAGGGGGTGGTTAACTCTGAATTAAAAGATTGATTAGGCTATTTGAAGAGAAACCTTATCATATCTCACAAATTGAACATACGATTTGGGTGGGAATACAGATTCAAAGCATATCAGATGCATGGAACTGGGTCCCCATGAAGAATTCAGGAACACAAAAAACCTACAGACAATGTTGAGGTGAGAAGAACACCTAGAAAGATGGAAAAAGAGAAGAATACTTGGGGATGAGTCATGGGCCACCCCCAAATTAGGAACCTGTGTTGAGAAGTCAGCCAGAGGAAACTGAAAATGAGTACCAGAGAGGCAACATGAAAACCAAGGTCTGCCATTTTCCAGAAGCCAAATGAGAGTGTTCAAGAAGAAGGGCGTCGTCTCTTGTATCCCATGTTACTAAGAGGCAAAGGGAGATCAAGTCTGAGACATGGACATTGAATGAAGCATGGTGAGGTCATCATGGCCTTGACAATCAGTGTTCTGTAGTGGTGAGGGTGGAAGCCAGATTTGAATGGATTAAAGGCACAGTAAAGAAGAAACAGCATGTGTAGAGTAATCTGGAGAAATTTGTCTGTGAAGCTGGAGGATCATGTGAGGTCCAGGGATACTCTTTTTAAAAGGTAAAAGAGAGTAGAGCATGTTTATATGCCAGTGAGACTGTTCTAGGAGAGAGAGAAGTTGCTCGTGCAGGAAGGGAGGATGAGAGAAAGAACCAAGTCCTAATAAGACAAAATGGATAGGATCCAAGGCACCAAGTGGAGGAATTGGACTGTGATAGGAGAGTTAGACTTTCCCTGTCACAACAAGAGAAGGTGGATGCAGGTGGACGCCAGGCTCAGATTTGGTAACGGGAAGATGAGAGAGATCACATGGTGGCTTCTGATTTCATAGTGACATGAGGAGTGCTTGTTAGCTGAGAGTACATGGGGATGGGAAGATGTGTAAGTTTTGAAGAGAAGGAAAAGGAAATGAGCTGTTATCTTAGTTAGAGCTTAGAAAATGCTGGACAGTATTAAGTGTCCACTTAGGTTTGAGACTATGAAGCAGAAAGAACTGTCATCTGGTTATGTGATGTTTTTTCCCCAGAGACATTCAGCTGCTCAGGGTTGAGATTTTTGCCAGGTAGGAACAATGAAAGGAGAAAGGACCAAGGAGTTGGAATAGATTTGCAGCAGAGTGATGCAAATGATAGCCACTTAATCTAAGCTCTGTAAGAACAGATATGAATCTGGGAGAGGGGGCAATATTTAGCAAGAAGTAGAGGGAAAAGGACCAGTCCTCCCGACCTGATTTTCATTTTTTTAAATAGTATATATGATCACTGTTTCTTCTATTTTTTTTTAAGGATGTCTGGAATGGCTGGTCTTTTTAGCATCTCTGGCAAAATATGGGTAAGTAATCTTAAATAAAACATTTATATTTGCAGAGAGGTTGTTAAGAATAAAAATACAGCTTTTAAGCAATAGGAAAACAAACACTTATAAGTACATTTATAATTTCACTTTTTTTCTTAAGCCATGCAACTACTCTCATGTGGGGTTTCCAGTGGTAATGTCTTCATGTAGAAGGGCATAATCTAACAGGAACCTGTAACTACTGTGTCAAAGTCTTATTTTTTTAAATCAGTGATGGAGTCTTTCATCCAAGCAAAAGGGCTTATGTGATTTTACTTTATATTATGTATTTCTTTGTAGGCATATCTCCCTACAAAGGAAAGATTGTCTAAGCCTGAAAGTAGTTCTGTATGTCAGGGGTTAACAAACTCTAGCCTGTGGATGGGCTACCTGTTTTTGTAAATAAAATTTTATTGGAACACAGCTACATTTATTCATTACCTATTGTCTATGACTGCTTCCATGCTACAATGGTACAGCTGAATAGTTGTGACAGACACAGAGAATTAGACACAGAGAATTGTGGCTCACAAGCCTGTAATGTTTACAATCTGGCCTTTAAGTAGTAGACCCCTGCTATATGTGATCGCATAATTTCTCTGAGTCATTTCAGTGGGTTAAAATTGTTATTCAGGTTTAATTTTTGTACCATTATATAATGTTGAGTATGTCCCATAACCTGTTATTTCCCTTCTCTGTAGGGGAGGACTAAATCCAACCAGATTGAACAGAATTGCTCTGGAGTTAAATATAGCTCAAAATATTTCAAAAAGTCTTAGAAGCGAGTCTCCCTATATATGTCTTTTCTATGCTGTGATTGTAGGTTATGGTGTCATGTTTGGAACATAATATTCAAAGAGTTTGTGAAGACTCTCTTTCTCATACACATTCATATATGTTGAAAGACATTTAAGAAAAACCTTTTGTATTCTACTTTCTCAGTTCCATTTATATTCTGCCTTGTGAGATAGAATACCTACCACAAGGCTTTTTGGTTGTTTTTTTTTTACAACAGAGGCTAATTGAAGACTTGGTTTCAGTCTTTCAGGTTAAAATTTAACTTTTTTGGCATTTGTCTATCACAGTAAACAATAACTAATATTTCCCCCCTCTCCAGATAGTTTGAGTTTCATGTGGTTTCCTTCTGCTGCTTTCTTAACATTGGTGAGAACTTTAATCAAGGGCTAAGAATTATGAATTGCAAACTGGGAATTGAAAAGAGATTCTGCCTTTTGCAGTATGTCGATATTAAAGATTGACAAAGTCATGTAGCCTGCCGGCTGTTTGAGCCGTGTAGCATTATACTGTCTAATTCAACAGAAAAATTGTAATAGATGGTTGTCAGGCAGTATTGACTGTGAAATTTTAGCACCAAATCTGTGATAAGTGCAATAGAATTTGTTCTGCAGGTTAAGAAGGGCTTAGATGGAAGCTGATTATGGCCTTCATTGACTGTAAAAGAAAAGTTTTACTTTCAAAGACGATAGCAGGGAAGATACATAATGGCTCAGACCTCATATAGCTTGTAATTTGGAGCTTAGATAAACAAGTTTAAATAAGGAGTTACAGTTTTTCATTATGTCATGCAGATGATTACAATGTGTAACATTTAGAGTGTGTCAAGGCCAGGAGTGGGTGTTTTATCTTTGTACACACAGTGCCCAGCTATGGGCAACACAGAGGTATTCTGTGTGGATGCATTAAACTGGAGAGAAAGAGCCGTTTGGAGAATAGGATGTGATCCATTTCTGAATAACGAATGAATATGTTTTTCTTAATGATTGAGAAGTAGAATATATGTGTTATATAAATGTATATTTATAATTTCTTTCCAGATATTTCCAAAAGGAACCAAAAATGATCATTTTATAAGATAAACTAGGCAGGGCACAGTGGCTCACACCTGTAATCCCAGCACTTTGGGAGGCCGAGGTGGGCGGATCACGAGGTCAGGAGATCGAGACCATCCTGGCTAACACGGTGAAACCCCGTCTCTACTAAAAATACAAAAAATTAGCCGGGCGAGGTGGCGGGCGCCTGTAGTCCCAGCTATGCGGGAAGTTGAGGCAGGAGAATGGCGTGAACCCCGGGGGGGCAGAGCCTGCAGTGAGCCGAGATCGCGCCACTGCACTCTAGCTTGGGTGAAAGAGCAAGACTCCTTCTCAAAAAAAAAAAAAAAAAAAAAAAAAGATAAACTAAAATTTGGCACACAAGTAATTACATTTTATAATTGTAAAATGTAAAATGTACAATTATATAAATGTATAATTGTAAAATAGTTTTATCTAGTATTAATACCATATTTTTTCTTTTTTATAAGCATTTGCATGGAATAATTTTTCTATTTTCAACCTTTTTATTATGTTTTAAGTAAATCTTATAAAAAGTATATAGCAGGAAATAATTCTTTTAACTGATGAATTTAATCCGTTTATATTGGGATCACTAAAACATTTGTCCTGATTGTAGGGTGTGTGTTTGTAGGGGAATGGAAGAGAGTTGCACATAAAAGAACGCAAGTGATACAGTGTTATTTGGATCTCCGTGTGTGTGTGTGTATGTGTGGACATTACCTTAATAATTTGTGAAATCTGATACTGCCCTCCATATCAGCATGTAGCCTCCCCAAGCCTCTTGCCAACTTTTGTGGTTTATTCTTAGAAATAAGTCCCATCCTTTCATCAAATCTCTAGGTAGGTCTCTTGCCACCTGTATTTCTAGAATTTGGCTCTTGTCCTCCTATTTATAAGGTATATAATCTCTGACCTGAAGAGACCTAGTCCTTGGCTACCCATCAGGTCTCTGGTTCCCACTTCCACCTTTAGTTATGGTCTTGCCTTCCTGTCTTTATAGAGCCACTTACTCAGCCAATCCTTCCAGCTGACTGCCCTGCCTGCTCAGTTAGCTCATTCAGCTGACTCTTCCTTTAGTCACAGTTCATCAAATCAATGTTGAATGTATAATTGTGGCAAACTTAATTGTTTTTTAACTCATGTCTAGATCATATGAAACTACAATGCAAATATATTAATAATGAACAGAAGAAACAGCTGTACATGGTGAGACAGAAATAGACTAGGGATGGGAGGTGGAACCAAAAAACTGTAAAGTCTCAGAGAAAGAAGATTTAAAAAGTGGAAGAAAGAAAGACGTAGAATGGCTAATGCCAGTGAGACAAGATTGTTTATGCCTATCCATAGTCTCTTTATCCTACTGAAATATCTGGATACATGTACAGATAGAAATCAGTCTTTCCTCAGCAACAGTCTTCCCTGGATGGGTAGCTGGTTAGATGTTAAGCATATCTACAGGGAAGGTAACAAAACAGTATAATGGATGTTTATATGGCATTTTTGTGTGTATATAGGAAAATGCTTAGAAAGAGATCAACAGTAGTTTTCTCTGATATGGGTGATTTTTAAAAACCTTTTTTCTATAACTTCTGTTTTTTTCTGTAATGAAAAAATGAAAACAATATATTTAGATCACAGCCTATTGAACTAGTAATTATCTAGAAGATGTCTAGAAGATCAGAGATATATCTAGAAGATCAGAGTCTACTGAATTAGTGATTCCTTAAGGGGCTTGAGTTTCTTTCTGCCTTAGAAGTGAAGCCAACTTGCTAGGTCGCACATTCTGGAGATAAAATCTGGTCCTCAAGATTCTAGGATCCCCTGGTGATGAGACATTCACATGGCCGAATTCCTATCAACTCAGGAGTTGGTTTGGTTTGCATTTGGACTTCTTAAGTTTATACCAACCTCCCCTATGTTCTTGCTTGAGTGAACCCTTGAGGTGAGAAAGTCCCTTGAATAGTCTTATGAGGCAGTTCCTGTCAGCTTCCTGCTGTTACCCTGAATCCCAGGGATCCTCGATATGTCATTCATACCACAATATGGACAAGAGTAGATGATCTCCAGTGTTCTTTCCATCACTAAATTTAAATTTTCTTTCCAATTCAGTCACGATGGCGCTCACCTGTATATTTTTAATTTTTATATAAACTCACAGAAGTAATTACCTCATTAGCTGTTAATATCTATCCTCACAGATAGTCTCAACATTTTACCCATCTCACAGATGGAGTCACTGAGGCCTAGGAGATGGGACAGTTAGAGGAGTTTCTCAGAGAGTTGACATCTTCAAAGGACAAAATTGATTTTGATTTTATATTATAGTAGCAATATCCAATTTCTTTAAAATTGTATGCAACTTAAAGTGACTAAATGAAAAATGTTAATACTCTAATGGATGGTACAAGGTGAGGTGAATATCATAAAAGCAATGTGCAGAAGATTGAACTTCAGGAAGCATCACTGCCAAGTCTGGTGGCATAGTTAGGATTAGAAGTCCTTGGGTTTTGTGTGTGACACGTGTGAAGAGAGACTGTCCAGTATTCTGTCTTCCCTCTTTTCACAGTTGGCTACAGTGCTAGAGTGGCACTATCCTTCTCTTCCAGAAACACATCATTGTTTCACACCTTGTGTGTAGGCCCCTGAATCCTATTTTGTTTTCCTGCCATAGACTTGTTCCTAGAACCCTTTGAGTGCCTAGTGCAGAATCTGGTACCCAGTTAATATGTTTGATAATTGCTTTTTGTTAGTTATGTGTATTAATCATTATTGTCTTCATTATTTTACTTTTCCCTTCTCTTTATAGCCAACATGGAATACTTTAACTTTTGTTATTTTTTTTAGCCAATGCTGATAGCAGGCTTAAAATAGGGTTCCGTGGCAGTCGCTCAACATATAGGTTGAGCATCCCCAAATCCAAAAATCCAAAATCCAAAATGTTCCATAATCTGAAACTGTTTGAGCACCAACATGACACTTAAAGGAAGTGCTCACTGGAGCATTTTGAATTTCCGATTTTTGGGTTTGTGATGCTCACCTGGTAAGTGTAATGCAAAAATCCGAAAAAATCAGAAATCTGAAGCATGTCTGGTCCCAAGCATTTGGAATAAGGGATACTCAACCTGTATATGCTTTTGCAAACTAAGTTTAGCATTTAAATGTATTTCAAGCGTTTTTTATTGGATTTGGTGAATCTCTGCTGCTCACTGATAATATAGGATGTAACTTCCCTTTCCTAAATGTTACTGTTGTTTTGAGAGGATGTAGGCATATGGCAGATTTTAGCTAAAATAAGATGTGCTGCATCCTTGGGAGGACAATCCGTGTGATAGATGCTACCTTCCCTTTTTATTAGAATGACGTCACAGAAGACTTAAGGCTTTATTTAAAATATCTGATGATGAGAATTAAAAGCCAGGATTTAGACTAGAGAAGAACAAAGTGTATTTTAAAACTTGAAAACATTCCTCTGTGATTTACATAGCATGTCTCTTCTCAATGTTTTTTTCATATAAAAATGTTTTGAATGTTTTGTAGAATGTTATAGTGAGACAGTGGTGCACATCTGTAAGGTACCTTTCATAGATCCTACAAGAGGCTGCAAGGTTATGTTTTGTTACAAGTGCTGAGAGCTAAAGCATGAAAGAGGTGAACCCTTGGCCATCACTGGAGAGTCTTTTCTAGCTGTTTCCTTGCAGGGAAGATATTTTGGGGATTCTGATCTGTGTCTGAAAGAGATAAATGGCTTGTTCCAGAACTCCTCAGAGAGTATATCCTATGACACAGGTGCACTCTAAATCCAAAGGCTCTCTGTCCTTCAGGGCCAGTCTAGGTTTGAATGAGACTGTGCAACGCTGGGCTGGACGAGTGGGTGTGACTAAGCAGTATTTAATCCAACCTGCAATAGTTTAGACTTCCAGAGGGAGTGCTTGCCTTTCTAGGGAGGGAAGGCTCTACCTCAGATGCATGGAGGCCTTGGCTTGGCTGTCTTCCTTAAGTCTGTCTGACCACTGATTAGAATGCTCTTCTCATTTATTCTGTTGTAATGATGTTTTAATTTCATCTTCTCACTCAAATATGTAGGTAGCCAAAAGTTAGCTCTAACTTAATCATGTATTATGATAGTATAAGATATCACACCCATCAGATGACATTTTAGTGCATTTTCAGTGAACAGACTAAGATACTTTTTTTTTTTTTTTTTTTTGAGACAGAGTCTCGCTGTGTTGCCCAGGCTGGAGTGCAGTGGCGCGATCTCAGCTCACTGCAACCTCCGCCTCCCGAGTTCAAGCAATTCTCCTGCCCCAGCCTCCCAAATAGCTGGGACTACAGGCGCCCGCCACCACACCCCACTAATTTTTGTATTTTTGTTAGAGATGGGGTTTCACCATATTGGCCAGGCTGGTCTCGAACTCCTGACCTCGTGATTCACCTGCCTCGGCCTCCAAAAGTGCTGGGATTACAGGCGTGAGCCACTGCACCCAGCCCGAGTAAGATACTTTCTTAACTCATCTAGTACAATAGTATAAGGTATCATGCCCATCAGGTTACATTTTTGTGCATTTTCAGTGAACAGCATGGGATATTTCCTTGGGGTAAGCACGTATAATATTGAACAAGGATCAGTTTTCCACAAGTGAAAACTGTCATTTTTCCTGGTAATTAAAGAAACAGAAACACAATGATCTAAAACTGAATTGGATTTTATTGAATAAGCTATTTCTTTGGAAACATATAAAGCAAAGCTTCCAGGACATGATACCACGAATCCTAACACTCGTAAGGGACTTTAAAGCCATTGTGGACTCAGACAAAGCAAACAGATAAGTATTTATATCTGGAGTTGTGAAGGCACAACCTGATTAATGAATAGTTACTAATAATGACGTAAAAGACCAGAAGATGGCAGAGTTTCTCCAAGAAACTCAAATCCCTTTCAAGAGGAAATTGATACAAGAAAATTGAAGTGCAGCTTATTAAAATAAGAGAATGTTTTGAAAGTACTGTTTGAGTCAGAATGCAGTGCTTCAAAAGCAAATGATTTAATGAAATTAAAAAATAATTTAGAAAGTTTCTTGAGAGTTGCATTAATCATTTATTTTGCGGAAAGGGCATGAGATACTGTATAGAAGGACTTAAAACTGCACATTATTTTTCCTAACCATATGAGTAAGATAAATCAGCAGATACTTATAAAGCAAGTTCTAGAATACATTCATGGATTGGCACAGAGGCAGATTGACTTTGACCATCTTCTAATTCTTTGGCACATTTCAGGGTTTAATCTTGACGATACTGAGTCCTCCGAGAAAAGCATAATACACAGTATTTTCTAAAGTAGGAAACTATACAGTAAATTTTAAAACTTCCTTCGAAAAGAGTTTGAATGAAATGATGTTTTGATATCTCAAATACGCCTTTTGCTTGCTGAGTTGTAAAATGCTACGCTACTTTTTTTTTTTTTTTTTCCTTGAGATGGAGTCTTGCTCTGTCGCCCAGGCTGGAGTGCAGTGGCGCAATCTCAGCCCACTCCCTCCGCCTCCCGGGTTCAAGCAATTCTCCTGCCTCAGTCCCCTGAGTAGCTAGGATTACAGGCGCTTGCCACTACGCCCAGCTAATTTTTGTATTTTTAGTAGAGACAGGGTTTCACCATGTTAGTCAGGCTGGTCTCGAACTCCTGACCTCGTGATCCACCCACCTCGGCCTCCCAAAGTGCTGGGATTACAGGCATGAGTCACCGTGTCCAGCCAAGTTACTGTTAATAAACAGTTGTCCTGGCTAAACACACACTGATGACCAGTGCCATCAACAGAGGACAGATGCCAGCTTTACAATTTGAGAGTGTGTTTGCCTTTCCTATGAATAAATAGCTCAGGCATTTGATGCATCTTTTCCTTATTTAACAAATACTGATTGAACACTTTGATTCTGCGTGTCAGTGTTTAAAATACTGGCTGCGTCTTTAGCTGTATCTCTAATGCTGAATAAGAAATTGTAGAGAGATACTTCAGATTTTGCTAAATCAGTTTATAAGCTTTTTTCTTTATCATTCCAAATTAAGCCAGAATAAAATGTTATTTAATTGCATTGACATAAACTAAGAACCAATGGGAGTGATTTAGATTTTGAGAAATAGGAAATTAAAATAGAAACTTGGACTCATTTTCATCAGCCTTACTGGTTCTAGGGAAGTCATTGTCATTACCTCACTTGCTGATATTTGGAGCCATGTCATCCTGTGTCCAGTAGTTGCTTAAATTTTAATGGCCATTTTTGAAGCTGTCAGGGTCTTAAACAAATGACTAAGTCATTGTGAGGAAGCATGGCTCCTGCAACTCTACATCTAAGTAGGTTTTAACTTTGAAATAGCAAGTTCATATCTGTTAATTTCTTTATGATTTAGCATGTAAATACTTTCTAGCTGTGATTATGTCCCTTCACTCATTTTTAGAGTGTTTGTCATCAAATAGAGTCTTAGGGAACACTAAGCATGAAGTGATGGGATATACACTCTATTCAAAGACTGCTGGAATCTCATTTGCTCATAATTAACCAGAAAAACTGTTTCTTTTGTCTACTGTTACATTTTATGTTTTCCGGTAATTTACTAAACTTTGAAAGGATAAATAGGTGTAGAGCAATGAGAGTCTAATTAGAAAAAAGAGGTATGGAGACATTTTAAATGGTTGACATTCTGTAAGTCATAATTTAGTTTTACTAAAAAGTCAGAGGCCCAAAAAGTTTACTTTTTTAATGAATGCCCTATTATAAGTAACCATTGAGATATATATACTTATTAGGGGAGGAGGGCCAAAAGCATCCATCATGATGGAAGAAAGGACTATCAAAACGATTCTACCAGAATTCTATCCAGATTATGAACTCTAAGCAAGTCTAACTTTTTTTTTAGTAATGACCTTAATTACTACTCTCAGTTTCCCAATATTATAAAATTGACTTGTTCTTTAAGAATCATTTAGATATATAAACCTTTGTGGGAACCTGTGTATATAGAAACAGCAGCTAGAGAGGGAGATTGAAATATTTTTGGTTCTCTTAAAAATTAATATTTTATTTTTTTTCTTCTGATTCCAGCATCTTCACAACTATTTCACAGTGACCCTTGGAATTCCTGCTTGGTGTTCTTACGTCTTTTTCGTCATAGCCACCTTGGTTTTTGGCCTTTTTATGGGTCTGGTAAGAGATAATACCAAACCTTTTTCTATCTTTAAGGCAAAATGGATTTCGTGTACAACTAAATGGCAGCCAAGAAAGAAAAAGCACATAAAAAAATAGTATTTTGTGTAATCTAAAAATAGCATTTGCTTATTTGAGACTGCTTTCAATGGTAATGTGAAATATAATAGAAAATTTATTAAATTCTTATCCCCTAATCTTATCCCTTAAGTATTTTGAAGATGTGTGCTGCCTAGACTATAGACAGTGATAAAGAAAAAAAAAAAAAAAAAGAGACCGTACTTGAATTGATAGTTTCTAAGACAACTGAGTCAGCTGTGATTTCACACATTACCTACTTAATTAAAACACTGTAGTGATAAGGCCAATGTTTTGAATTCATTCCTTGGGTAGATGCAAGATTTTTGTTGTTGTTGTTCTTATCCTCCAGTTAAACTAATCCTGACTAGCTGCTTATGCATACACTCTGGTTTTCCTGAGACAGATAATGTAGTTAAAACAACACAATTATTCTTTGGGCATGAAAATCAGTATGCAGTATATATCTGTGTATTTTCTCCCCTGGTATTTCAGGCAAGAGTTGAATAATAAATTTATTTATCTAACTATATAGGCAACTATAAATGTTCAGCACGTTGTACTTTGTTATTTTTTTATTTCTCTTAACCTAGTCTTGATGAGTTTGATTGCATTTTAAACCCTAACTACACCAAAAAGTTTTTAAAAACCTTTATATTGTATACTAATCACATAGTTCCTAAACACTATAATGGGAATAATTGACGATTACTAAAAATTTATGTCCAAGAACAGACTTTAAGATAAGATTATCTTAAAGTCTCTCCTTATATTTTATAATGAATTTTGGCTCTTTAGCAAGTTCTTCTTAAGAATGTTAACAATTGACTTATAGTAAGTCATAACCCCAAGAGGCCAAGGAGGCTGGATTTGACTTTTCCATGAACATGCTTAATACATATCATGGCTTATCTTTGAAACTTGGCTCCTGATGTTAACTTCAGGGATAGGAATGGGACTTACTTAGATATCTGTATATGTCCTTCATTAGGTCCTGGGTATGTTCTGTTCTGTTGCATTAATCTTTTTGCTAATTAACATGTCCCCATTGCTCTCATCTAAAGGGATTCAACACCGGATATAAATAGAATGTGATTGTCTGTGCTTCTCCCATCTGTTGTCTGGTGCTAGATTTTATAGGAATATATTTTGGGGCTACCATAGTGTGAGGTTCTTGTAGGGGAACAGTATGAGGTCTTAGGTGAGTCAGTGATGGAGTTCTAGGGAATGTAGGTTGTGTGTGAACCTGTTGGAAGACTAGTGAAAATGCTTAGAATTTTAGAATATTATTTTTGATGTTGACTTTAAGTCCATGAAATTGAGTCAGGCCTGCCTGCCTACGCCTTAGATTCCTTTGGAAACCTAGATTCAGATAACCAGTGCAGACAGGTTATTGGAGGCTTGGCCTGAAGAAAGGAGAGAGTGATTCTAGCCTGTTCAAGTGATTAAGTGAGATAGACTACCCTTCCTTAATAAGAAAGTAACTTTATTTAATAAAATATTATTAACTTTATTAACAAAATAATAATTTGAAAGCATATGAATCATAAATTTAAAAAGATTCATACATTTATTGTTGATGAGTTTCCAAAAAATAACAAAACACATATCTGTGTTCAAAGTGCCTGTTTTAGGCTGGGCACAGTGGCTCAGGCCTGTAATCCTGGCACTCTGGGAGGCCAAGGCAGGTGGATCATTTGAGCCCAGGAGTTTGAGACTAGCCTCGGCAACATGGTAAAACCCTGTCTCTACAAAAAATACAAAAATTAGCCTGGCATGGTGGCACACACCTGTAGTCCCAGCTACTCGGGAGGCTGAGAGGGGAGGATCACTTGAGCCCAGGAGTTCGAGGCTGCTGTGAGCCATAATCTTGCCACTGTACTCCAGCCTGGGTGACAGAGCTAGACCCTGTCTCAAAAAAAAAAAAAAAAAAAAAAAAAATATATATATATATATATATATATATATATATATACACACACACACACACACAGAATGCCTTTTCTATAACTGTTAAGTATATTAAACACACAACTGCTAGAATTTTTGCCTTTAGTAACCTTTAATTTCTTATGTACTTTCAACTTCTGTTTTGTGAGTTATACAATTTGAAACAGCTGCATTGTTATTCCATGTTAAATCATCTATTCCAGAATGACATTTTTATTAACTTGTAGGATGATAGAAAAGTGTTTCTCAATTGTCTTCATATCTTAGCCACATAGAGAATATTTGTGTAGCATGCCAGGGTAAAGGTATACTGAGGGACAAAGCTGCCTGAGGCTGGCTCTGAATGGCCCAGACTCCTTGAAGGATGACATGTCTGTTGGGAAGCTAGGATCTAAATTTTGTGTTTTTTTTTTTTTTTGTAACCTCACCAACTGAGTCAAAATTAAATGAGTAAGTTAGATAGATTAAACCTGAGATAAAATTGTTGAGTGTACAATTTTCCAGAATAGAAGAATAGGATAAATTAAGGTGATGGATATGGTAATTACCCTGATTTGATCATTATACTGTATATACATGCATTGAAACATCACATTGTACCCCATCAGTATATATATAGTTACTGTATGTCAATTATAAATAAAAAAGAAAAGTCAGAAAAAAACATTATGTCCTGGAATAGCCAGCAAACATATAACTATCACATTAAAAGGTAAGGTTTTCAAACCTGAATGATATCAGATGGAATGTTTTTTTTTTCTTTGTTGTTCAAATTGATTTAATGGCTTAGAGCTTATTGTTCCCCAACCCACCAAGCCTTCCTGCAACTCATTGCCCCACCTCCTGGGTCTCCTCAGTTTGACATTCAGGGCTTTCTCTGGATCCAAGAGGCCCTATGGAGACCCAGCTTAGTTTAGCTTAGAGCAGCCAGGCGGTGCTGCTGTTCTCTCCTGACTTCCCAGGGCATTAAATGCCTCCTCCTTCAAAGTCATCCTCAATCCTTCCCCACCCACAGCTGGCTGTAACATTTGTGAAACGTTCTTGCATTCAATCAGGGGCATTGGTGAGGGGCAGCCTATATACAGAGTGGTTTGGTTGTCCCGAATAGTGTATTTTAAAAGACTTGGTTCATAGTGTCTATCTTCTTATACCTGCTTGGTTCATCTATTTATAGTGGGTTCTCTGTAGACTTTTGGCTTTGTGACCACTTTCTAAATTAATATTTTCCTGTATTATGTCACATTTGAAAAGTAGGAAATTCTTAATTATATCCTTGTCTCTTGTGAAGACTTTTGACTAGCTGCTAATTATTAGTCTAAGAATATCTGATTATAGAAGCAAGGCCTAATTTTGAGGCCCTTTGGTAATAAATGTCCTATCTATTCACTGTAAAATCACTTTTTTCCTTCCAGGTCTTGGTGGTAATATCAGAATGTTTCTATGTGCCACTTCCAAGGCATTTATCTGAACGTTCTGGTAAGTATGATAAGCTCCTGTGATCTAGAGTGTTTTTGGAATTCTGTGATGTGCCTTTTTGTGCTCATACAGATAGTGGGTTTTCTCTGTGATTTACTAGGTGACCAAATCATCACTACCAAATTTCTTAAAATATGTTTTCTAGGTAGATTTGAACAAAATTATTTTTCTCCCTTTCTTAAATTAGGAAATATTTCATTTTGGCAATTGCTTTTTCTTTTTAAGTATGTGCTCTTCATTAATCAGTGTCATATTTTCCTTTATTCTAACTAGAACTAGAAGGGAAGAAGGGAAACTCAATATATATTGAGTCTGCTGTGTACTAGTAACTCTCCTAAGTCCTTTAAAAGCAGTCTTCCCAAATCCTTGCACTGCTCCACACTTCTTCTGGGGCCAGGTGCCCCTGGATTTGCATGTCTTTATTCCAGACTATTTTTGAGACTGCATAAAGATGTTCATGAGACTTTCTAATTGTTGAATTTTATGTGGGAGTTTAAATAAGCTCATGTTTCTTTTTAGTTCTTGAAGCTTTTGAGGCTTTGAGACTTCCATTGATAATTTGAAAATATGATTCTTAGAATTCTTAAAAGTAATAGAAACCCAATATCAAGCATTTTAGGAAAACAAATGAAAATTTATTAGCTCACATAACTGAAAAGCCCAGGGACATTCTAGCTTCAAGAGCGGCCCGAGTGATGTTAGATTTCTCTTTCTCTGTGGCTTTTTCATAAGAGCTGTTGATAGTCCTTGCGCATTTTCTCTGTTTAAAAATCCCTGAAGAAAAACAGGCTTTTTCTCCTGACTCTGGCCCAGAACCCCTGGGGAGTACTTTGAGTGGCTTAGCTTGTCAAATTTCTGAACCAATCACCATGACCAATAGGGTCACTGAGCTTTCTACAGGACACAAAATACAGAGCGTAAAGGAAACTTTGCCCTTGCTGCCCACATGCCCTGCTGAAGTCATTATGGTCCATGAAATCTCCAGAGACAGATGGAGAAGCCCTAAATGGGGCTAGGGTGCCAACCAGAGAATCTGTCCTGTGTGACCATAGCTTCAAGATAGAAAAAACTGTCACTTACCCTCTATTTTTATTTCACAGCTAAACACACTCAATTGATTACTGAATTACCATTGTTTATTCAGAGGATATTCCTCTTCCCTCCACAGAGCAGAATCGGAGGTCAGAGGAGGCTCATAGGGCTGAACAGTTGCAGGATGCAGAGGAAGAAAAAGATGATTCAAATGAAGAAGAAAACAAAGACAGCCTTGTAGATGAGGAAGAAGAAAAAGAAGATCTTGGCGATGAGGATGAAGCAGAGGAAGAAGAGGAGGAGGACAACCTGGCTGCTGGTGTGGATGAGGAGAGAAGTGAGGCCAATGACCAGGGGCCCCCAGGAGAGGACATTGCGACCCGTGAGGAAGTAGAGCCTGAAGAGGCTGAAGAAGGCATCTCTGAGCAACCCTGCCCAGCTGACACAGAGGTGGTGGAAGACTCCTTGAGGCAGCGTAAAAGTCAGCATGCTGACAAGGGACTGTAGATTTAATGACGCGTTTTCAAGAATATGCACCAAAACAGTATGTCAGCTTCCCTCTGGCCTGCAGTTTGTACCAAATCCTTAATTTTTCCTGAATGAGCAAGCTTCTCTCTTAAAAGATGCTGTCTAGTCATTTGGTCTCATGGCAGTAAGCCTCATGTATACTAAGGAGAGTGTTTCAGGTGTGACAATCAGGATATAGAAAAACAAATGTAGTGTTGGGATCTTTGGAGACTGGGATGGGAAACAAGTTCATTTACTTAGGGGTCAGAGAGTCTTGACCAGAGGAGTCCACTTCCAGTCCTAATCAGCACCTTCCAGAGACAAGGCTGCAGGCCCTGTGAAATGAAAGCCAAGCAGGAGCCTTGGCTCCTGAGCGTCCTCAAAGTGTAACGTAGAAGCCTTGCTTCCTTTTCTTGTGTAAAGTATTTATTTTCGTCAAATTGCAAGAAACATCAGGCACCACAGTGCATGAAAAATCTTTTACAGCTTGAAATTGAAAGGGCCTTGGGTATAGAGAGCAGCTCAGAAGTCATCCCAGCCCTCTGAATCTCCTGTGTTATGTTTTATTTCTTACCTTTAATTTTTCCAACTTTTCCACCACGGGCATTCAGGCTCTCCACTCTTCACTATTATCTCTTGGTCAGAGGACTCCAATAGCAGCCAGGTTTACATGAACTGTGTTTGTTTATTCTGACCTAAGGGGTTTAGATAATCAGTAACCAAAAACCCTGAAGCCATGACTGCCAAACATCTCAAATGAAATGTTGCAGCCATCAGAGACTCAAAAGGAAGTAAGGATTTTACAAGACAGATAAAAAAAAAATTGTTTTGTCCAAAATATAGTTGTTGTTGTTGATTTTTTTTTAAGTTTTCTTAGCAATATTTTTCAAGCCAGAAGTCCTCTAAGTCTTGCCAGTACAAGGTAATCTTGTGAAGGAAAGGTGAATACTGTTTTGTTTTGTTTTCATCTCAAGGGGTTCCCTGGGTCTTGAACTACTTTAATAATAACTAAAAAACCACTTCTGATTTTCCTTCAGTGATGTGCTTTTGGTGAAAGAATTAATGAACTCCAGTACCTGAAAGTGAAAGATTTGATTTTGTTTCCATCTTCTGTAATCTTCCAAAGAATTATATCTTTGTAAATCTCTCAATACTCAATCTATTGTGAGTACCCAGGGAGGCTAATTTCTTTTAAAAAAAGAAAAAATCTATCCATCTACTTCTCTCTTACCTGATTTATGTGTTAGAATAAATCCATGAAATTAGATTCCAAGCATACGAAAGATGCCTAAAAGTTAGAATAAATTCATGAAATTAGATTCCAAGCATACGAAAGATGCCTAAAGTTGATTCTATGCCCCTTGGATCCAGACAGAATAATGAGTAGAGGTTTATGAAATTCTAAAAGTTTCTGTCATCTTTAAAAAAGCACATGTGGTATATTTTTATCTGGCTGTTTAGATAACCTTTTCCTTTTATTAATTGTGAGCAGGGAGCTCACTGGTGGGGGAGGTTCTGAAACTCTCTGCCCTCCTGTGGTTGAATGAGGATATGTTGCAAGACTTGCACAAAGGAGGTTATTCTTCTGACAGCATCAACTTTTAGAGATGGTTCTTTTTCATCTTTCCAATTCAGTTACTTGACAGTCTCCTTCCCCAGTATGCTAAAGTTTGTTAAGAGTCACCAGTAATTGTGCTTCTCAGACAGTAGTGCAGCTTCAAGATCGAGGCCATCACTGGGCTGATGGACTGGGAGAACCTTGCCATGTACCTGCCTATTTTCTGCCCCCTTAGTCACTGCCCATTTCCTGCCCCCTTGGTCGCTGACACACCTTCACCCAAAGTGCCATGGTTCTGATGGTGGCAGTTCCATCTCCCTGACATCAGGAAGCTTTTCTGGATCAGAGCAGAGCGGAGCCTGCCTGCCCTCGTGTCACTGGATTTCTTTCTCTTATAATCAGCTGAAACAGAGTTTTCAAAGAATAGTAAACTCAGGTTCAGAGGTATTATGGAATAAGAATGGTTTTATAGTTTGGCTTTTCTATATGATGCCTCCCCTTCAAACTGAAATATTCATTTTTTTAGTGGAGTATTTGACTAGAGGGGAGGAAAGGCAGAAATACAGTCTACACTGGCTTTTACAAATGTAAAGCCAATTTCCAACTGGACCCCAAATAGTACAGGTTGAACATTCCTGTTCCAACAGTCCAAAACCCCAAATGCTCCAAAATCTTAAACTGAGTTCCAACATTCTTCAGAAGAGGAAAATTTTACACCTGACCTCATTTGACAGGTGGCAGTTACAATGCAATCAAAACTTTGTTCCATGCACAAGATTATTAAAAATATTGGATAAAATTACCTTCAAGCTATGTTGCATAAGGTGTATATAAAACAAATGAATTTTGTGTTTAGATTTGGGTCTACTCCCAAGATACCTCATTATATATACAAAAATCCCCAAATCCAAAAACATTTGTAACCCTTCTGGTCTCACACATTTTGGATAAGGGATATTTGACCTATATCTAATTATATAATAAGAAAAATGTATTCTCTTTTTTTTTTTGAGATGGAGTTTCACTCTTGTCGCCCAAGCTGCAATGGCACAATCTTGGCTTACTGCAACCTCCGCCTCCCTAGTTCAAGGGATTCTCCTGCTTCAGCCTCCCAGGTAGCTGGGATTACAGGCATGTACCACCATGCCTGGCTAATTTTGTATTTTTAGTAGAGACGGGGTTTCACCATGTTGGTCAGACGGGCCTTGAACTCCTGACCTCAGGTGATCCGCCCGCCTTGGCCTCCCAAAGTGCTAGGATTACAGGCGTGAGCCACCACACCTGGCAGAAAATGTACTTTCTTTCTCAGCAATACTTTAAAAAAATTGAAGGGTGAGGAAAAAACATCTTGGAGAAGAGGACCCATTAAAACTTTAAATATCTGTGGGAACCATTTTTCCTGATTTTCCCTTTTTTAACATCATGGCAAAGATGGTTTTTTTTCCAAATGACCTGATAAGTACATAACTAATTTAATTTCTTTCCACTTGAAGATTTTAGGTTTGTTTTCAATACTTAATTAATATAAAACTAAAGGAGAAAAGTCAACCTAAAATCATTTAAACTTAAAATTACATGAACATTTCAATAAGAGTTTGTGGATTTTTTCTGTAGATAATATATTTGATCCAGAACTCAAGTGCATGGAAACATGATTTTGATTTTTTAAATCTAAAAAAAAAAAATTAAAATCATGTTTCCCTCTATTGCAATATCAGTTATGTAGTCACAGAATGGTATTTTATGTAAATACAAATTAGGTGAATGCAATGCAGGTAACTGGTTTTGGAATGGGAATGTGCAGTGCTTTATGTCTGGGGAGTTGGAGCAGGGTACCTTTTCATCAATTAGAAGGAAAGTTTGAAACTTCTGATTACCTTTATGTTGGTTTCTCTTATTATTTATCTCTTGCTAGATCTGCTAAACCAACCCAGCTTGCTCAGAGATCTCATATTGAAGCAACATACAGGCAATCCACATCTTTCTTTCCCTTTGAAGTACAGTCATCGGATGGGATGAGGGACAGGGCCTGTTGGGTTCACAGGGCCTTGCACTGCATGGGCACATACTTAAAAGCTCTTCTTGTGCATGGAATCCCTGTCTGTTAGCCACAGGCCTCTTTAACGCTATACATTCAAAATAACTACTGTAGTAGAAAATAGATAAGCTTCAGCTGAGTTAGCTTTTGATTGTGGAAAAAAACAAAATTTGACTTTTTATGGCCAAAATTCCTTGTTGACAGCTGTGATATTCTGATACGATTTGGGAATATGTCAGTCTACAGAACCTGTATCCTGTAAAAACTCCTTTGGGGTAGATGATAAAAGTCATTTTTAAGGCAAGTACTTACCATGTAACTTTTTATTACCAAATGCATCAGTAGTGGAGCTGGTATGTTGTTTTATAGGATGGAAACATTAAAAGTCCAGAGAAAAATAAATTTTAAAAAAAGATGGAAAAGATAGGGTAAACCTGAGATTTCAGCATAAAATCTTGAGTATGAAGTGAGAGAAAGAAGAGGGAGGCTGGTTCTCTTGCTCATATCAATAGGCTATCTGTTTCCTTCATCTTGGTGTTGCAGTGTTATTTGTCAGTATTATAAATATGTGGTTGACCCATCCTGTCAAATGTACCAACATTTTCGAAAGAATTGATTCAAATCTCTTATGCCAACAGAAAAGTTCCTTCTTGTGTAATATCTCTTTACCTCAGTCCTACATTTTGATTCTCTGGAGGAGATTTTAGCTTGTCTTAAAAAGCCAAATTTGGAGTCATCAAGCCTGCGCTGAACCTGATGGGGCAGCTTTTTGAACAGCTTTCTGGAAGCAAGAACTTCAGTGGAAAAGCCCTTTGATTGCTTCAGCCCGGGACATGGCCTTCAGATGGCGTATTCTCAGTAAAGCTTTATGTAGACTGTGACACTGTGTATGTGTGACTCATACAACTTTGACGTGTTTCTGAGGTAGTTTAATCGTATTTGTTATTAGCTTCTTTGTGGAAATGCAATTTTTATACTAAAAGCATTGCTTATTTGCAATGTAGTCTGTTATAAATTTGTTGTTTATATCATTTGTATTAGTCTTAGCCTAATGAACCTAATTATTTTTCTTTCTGTATTCTTTGCTTCCTCACATAGCATCTGCAGCAATTGGAATGAGAAATCCAGATATGTGTTTCAAGTAGTACATTGCCTGAATCACAAATCACTTGATCACAGTATTGTATATAATCCCTGATCCTATTTGTCTCATTTTATTGTAAATTCCCATTTGCATCAAAACCTAATGATAGTGATTGGTAAGTAAAAACAAATGATGTATTGCTTTTCATACAAGTGTTTTCACAAAAGCCATTTGCTTAGGCAGCAAAAAATATTAATTTGTTAAAAAAAATTTTCCTTCGTGTCCATCCTCCATCTAGTCTGTTCATTCATTCATTCTCTCTCTTTCTCCCTTCCTGACTCAGTGAAACTCAGACCACATGCCCTTTAGTTGCTCTGGAAAGTGCACAAAACCAAGGCCAGGTCCAAAGATCCAAGGCCCTTCCAGCCAGTGTGTTGCCTTCAGAAACCTCTGGGGTCTCCCTCTGTCCTGAGGTCTTGGGGTAGCCAGATGGCATGGGATGCTACTAATCCCCCAAGACACTGTGGATTGGCCTTGTCTTTGGGGCTTTCAGAAAACTCCCTTCTACACCTAACTCTCCCCACCACTATAGTGGAAAAGCATCAAGGAGGTAAGGTGGGTCCTTGAGACACCCTCAGAGACTGAAACAATGGAGATTTGATTTTTGTCTTTTGGAAGATGGTGGAGGATGTGTGTAGTGAGAAGACAGTTATTAAACCTGCATACCACCAAGGCTTGGAACGCTTATTTGCCTATACAGAGAAGAATGTCTGTCATGCTGTCTGCCTAGATGACTTTGGTTATTCATCCTTGCCTATAGCAAAACACAGCTTTCAAGTCAACAACACTGAATTACAAACTTAACACCCTGCTTTGCTCTAGTCTTGAATGCTCTTTGGAACATATTTCACAGTAATAGAAATTCTTTCTTAGAACATGTGAGCTTCTTGAGATTGATAAATGTATTACGATAGTCCAGCCTGTGCTAACAGACCCCCAAATCTCGGGGGCTTTAAGAACAAGAATTGTATTACTGATTCACATAGCCCAGGCCAGGCATCCCAGGCAGGCTCTGTCCCATGCAGGTTTTTCTGGGCCCCAAGGTCAAGCAAGGGAGGCTTTGCTGTTTAACATGTGGCTGCTGGGCCAGGCATGGTGGCTCACGCCTGTAATCCCAGCACTTTGGGAGGCCGAGGGAGGTGGATCACCTGAGATCAGGAGTTCGAGACCAGCCTTAGTAACATGGTGAAACCCTGTCTCTACTAAAAATACAAAAATTAGCCAGGCGTAATGGCAGGTGCCTATAATTCCAGCTACTCAGGAAGCTGAGGCAGGAGAATTGATTGAACTCAGGAGGCGGAGATTACAGTGAGCTGAGATGATGACACTGCACACCAGCCTTGGTGACAGTGCGAGACTCCATCTCAAAACAACCAACCAAAAAAACGTGGCTGCTAAGGTGGCTGTGATCATTTCCATCCCAGTCAGTCAGGAGTACGAGATAGAGGAACACTGCTGAGAGATTTTAAAGCGAGGCTGCCGCGCATGCGTCATTTATGTTCACATTTCCTGTGAGAGGACAGAGTCACAGGGTCATACCTAACTTAAAGGAAGACTAGGATGTGTAATCTTGCTGTGTGCTTAAGAACAAAGGGAACTTGAGAGCTAGCAATCTCTTGCCACAATGACTTTTTCTTGCCCACCTTTGTAAGCCTAGGACCTTCTATAGAGTAAGCTCCTGGGACTTAGTATGAATGCACATATGGCAGGAGAGGACACAGTACATACGGCCCCAGTGCTGGGGGTCTTCCTGCTGGACTTGACCACTGTGGGTCTTCAAGGTACCAGAGTTTTCAAACCAAGGATTGTCATTTCATGGAGTTTGTATTTTACTTGGGAAGGTGAGTATTAGCAGGAAAACAGTTACAAGTGGAAAAGTTAACAAATGCTGTATGAGTTTATAAAAAGGAACCTGACCTAGGCTGAGGGTGTAGATGGTATGTGTGACCAGGAGGGCTACATGAGGGACTGGAGGCTGAAGTGGTGCGGGACCCCTTAGGCACACACAAGCAACCTTTAAGCAGCATGTGTGGAAACAGAGGATAACATTTATCTCAAAGAGAATGTTGTTACTAAGCCATCATGGTAGATTCTTGCCCTCATTTTCTTTTTTATGAGGGAGTGATGGAGGCACAGTTTCTTACTAATCTTTGCATGAGCTTTTTCTCATTTCAATATCTTTGATATCCCAGTCAGTAGGCTGGGCAGTGGCTTACCCCTGTGATCCCAGCACTTTGGAAGGCCAAGGTGGGTGGATTGTTTGAGCTCAGGAGTCTGAGATCAGCCTGGGCAGCGTGACAATACTCCGTCTCTACAAGGGATACAAAAATTAGCCGGGCTTGGTGGTGCCTGACCTTTAATAGGCTAATCATGTGAATCTCCAAGGATAAGTTTAGTTTCTAGCATTTCCAAACTTACTTGAAAAGTGATATTGTGAAATATATTTGAAAACCATCCCACTACAAAAACTAGAAATGCAGGCTAAAATATAACCAGTATCTTTTTAAAGATAGAACTGAGCTCAAAAGAGAGTAAGAAAAATTCACAAAGCCAAAAACCAAGAGGTCAATAAATATGATCTGATATCGGAACTGCGACCAGTAGTGGTGGAGAGAGCAGCTGCTCCCTTAGGTAACCAGAAAGAGTACATTTTATTGTCCATGTAGGTATAGGATGCAAAGTCTTGACTATAGCCAAGTTAGAAAGCTGGAACTGAAACTACATAAAATTCCCAGCTACATCCTTGGTGAAATAGAAAAATCTCACTAGAACATAGACACTTGAAGAAACCTTTTCTGTCTTGGCCTGGTCTATGTGTTGAAAAATAATAGACTTCCCTAAGAAATCACAATGAGTGGTCTGACCTTACACAACTTGGAGTTTGAATTTACAGCAACTTCATAGTCTCAAAAGGACCTAAACCAAAACAATTCTCATAAAAAGGCTAATGGGGTTGGCGGGATGTGTACATGGTGGGGCGGCAGGGTGGATATACCAGCAGAAGCAAGCACAGAGCTGCTCTTGAAAACACCCTCAGTCTGGCTTAAAGATTCCCATAGATAAAGTCTCACTTAAACTCATAATGCAAAATTACAAATCACACAAGGAAACTGTTTATCAGATAGCAAGGTGAGACTTGCCTAAATCCCTGGGATAAAATTGTTAAATAGAAGCTTTAAATTAAAATAAAAATAAGCACGTAACACATAACACAAAAGAATTAGGCACTTTTTTTCCCCTCAAAATAATGTATTTTAGGTTCATCCATCTTGCATGTATCAGTAGTTCAATTCTTTTTACTGGTGTATAGTATTTCATTGTATAAATATTCAATGTGTTGCTTATACCTTCCACTATTGACAGACATATAGAGAGTTTCTATTTCTTAGCTGGTCCTTTGAATATTTTGATTGTGAGACATTCCCTGGACTATTTTAGTAATAATCTTTGGGAGAAATGCCAGAATGTTAGAAATATATTCCTCAGGATTTTCCAAGATTTGTTCTTGTATCACCAGAAAGCAACATATATTACCCTAGCAAGGAGCAGATGTTTGAGAACACAAACACTGGAGCGAGTCTTCCTGGGGTTGGATCCCAGGAAGACTCTGGGATCTGCCACTTGCCAACGGTGTGAACTTGAGTAAGTTACCCAACTTCTCTGTGCCTCATATTTGCAGTGGGGATAATAAAAGACTTCCACATCCACTAATGAAGGTCTAGACAATTTTAACCACCCCTCCCAATGAAGACAACTAGGAAAGCTGATTTTAAAATATATGTATAGCTACACACTTGAAGGCATCAAAGTTTACAAGATGATGAAGAATATCAGGCCAAGATCTAGGAGCAATTGTAAGGTCAGGAATGTGATCCTGTTGTTTGGGGCTGTTTTTCTTTTGAGGGCATTTACTGTTCCTGGAGTAGGGGTAAGGGGTGTGTTGAGAGGCTGAGTGATGGTTATGAGGGCTTTCTCTTCTGAGGGGCAGGGATTGGCTAAGGATGGGAGGGCCTGTGAAGGACTCACATTAGGAATAAGGATGAACCATAAGTCAGCAGACCCCATAGACACTGAAACTCAGCCTTGGTCTATCCAACTTCTGAAATCAGGATGATGCAATCCTGGAAGTAAGTGTAAATGCTGGGGGAAGTTAACTGGTAGAGGTTGAGTTCCTAGGTTGGATGGCGGGTTTTCTACCTTTTTTTGCTATGAGATAGAAAGCCATAGTTTCAATAAATCCCAAGGTTCATAAAGCTTTATCATTGTGGACTATTGCATTCAAATGACTGTAATCTAGCTATCAAAAGTGAAATTGACTCTTTATTTTTCTTTCATTCTTTGCCTCTCTTAGTCCCCAAAGCTATCCCCCTGCTCCACTTCCCCTCTTTTTGTCTTTATGCCTGAAACTTCTCTAGGGTGTTTCCAAAGTGCAAACACTAATATTTCTCTTTTCCTAGCCACTCTCCTCTTACCTACTACTTCTCCGTCTTTACTCCTGAGAGAAAGCTCCTTTCTCCACAGTTCCCTTCTAACATAGATATCCCATCTCTGCTTATAAGATTCTTCTCACCGCATAATAAAGCCATGGAGCTCCAGGAAAGTAGTAAATACCAAATGGCATTGCCAGAATTTTCCTTGATTGGGGAGGAGGTGGGTGGGAGGCCATGAATATCCATGTGTCAAAAGGAGCTATGCCTATGTGTCTATTACACTTTACATCTGCTGCCCCCCAACTTCTCTAATGTATACTGGGTAGATCAAAATTCCTGTCAGGCACTTCGCAAAGAAGTTCCAGCTTAGCTTCCTCCACCAAAATTCATTGTCCTCTCTGCAAACATTGGAGGCAGAGAATGGGAGAACTCCCTGATGGCCAACATATTACATTTAGGATTTAATGACACTCTCCTTCCCCTTTCCCCATTTGGAGACTCTCTAGTCCTCTCCTCCAGTCCCCATTTCTCGAGTAAGGAAAGATGATTCAGTATTAAATACCCTCAGGGTGGAAACTACCACTAGATGCTCCTCTTCTCCATGATAGAAGTAAACACTGATCATGTCCAGTCCTCCAAGTTTGGCTAGGCAGACTGGGGTGATCCTCATGTGGACTCATCCATGCTGAGTTCTTAAAATCTCTCATTGCAGGAAACCTGCTTGCCCTGGAGGCAAATTGGTGCCCAGTCGCCAAGAAGAGCTCTCTGTGGGCCCATGCTTGGGATTTGGATCCTGCTTATGTTCACCCTTATAAAAAGACTAATGAAGATGAGTGTCTTTACTATGACTTCTAGCTCCCTAAATCTGCTCAAGGCCTCCAGTGTGAGCCCCGTTAGATGGTCTTGGAGGCTGTTACATTTCATTCATTTTCCTCCTCAGGTTAGGTCATCTTTACCAATAATGAGAGGTCATATGACTCTTGCTTCAGGATTAAAACCCAGAAAATCATGGCTTGCTCACTCATCTGCTCCAACCAGGACATTTGCCAAGCCCCATTCCATCACTCCTGGCAGACATTCCACCTTAGGAATTGTTTTAGCCACTTACTTCTTATGGGTACATCCTCTCAAAAACATCTATAACATGAATGGCAGCTTTTCTAGCTTTAACTTTATAAATTGCCCCTGGTTTAGGATAGTAGGTGCTGCATTTCTTATTTTTGTGTCCATACATCTTATAACATTTTAGTGCAATGCTCAAATCACAACTCAAGGTTTTTTGATTTGGCCCTTCCTTGGCCTGTTATTTTCCACAAATTTCTCAAGTTTCTGGGAGCTATTAGCCTGTTGCAACAGTTCCAAAGCCTGGTTGAAGTTGACTTCCATGGCAGCAGCCAGATGCCTTTGGAATGAATGTGCTCAGCACAGTAGGGCAGGCAGCAGATTTGACTGCTCCAAGCAGGATTGACATGGGCTGTCTGCCTCTCTTAAGAATGCAGAGTGTATGTTCTTGAGAAATGAGAGGGCCACTGAAGCTGTCTTAAACTTAATATCCAGTTTGCAGTTTCACAAGGGATATTTTTCTTTTAAAGATAATTTCAATTTTACTGCATTATATTTGTTTCATAAGTCTGATTTTTAAATTGGAACCATGCATCTGTCCTCCTCCCTACCAAATTACAGTTTTTATTTTATCAAAGCCTCAACCACATTGCTTGGGCTTTCTGGAGTTATAAGAACTCACTCTTAATTTCTCATTTATTTATTCCATTGTTCCAAGAGTCTGGTTTTCATGCCAAGTATACACTATTGACTCAGGCAATAATTTAAATCAAGGTGCAATTGGGTATCACAACATACACTCAAAGACCTGGAGATTCACGTCTAGAATGTAACCCATCTAAATTCCATGACTCTTCATGGCCCAGTATTTCTAGCCCATGAAACTCAGCCGAGGAGCCAGAAACATAAATTATTTTATCTCTGGAAAAAATAAAGAGAGCCTAATTTATTATCTAGACTAACATTTCTTAAAAGCTCCATGCATTTCTTTTATTATTCTACTCTCTCATACAGGGGTCCCTGGGGCTACTCTTCGACTTCTATCTTCTTTCCCATTCTCCATTTTCTTCCCTCACAAACCTTCCCTTCCATGCTTTTTGCATAAGCTCTTGCTTTTTTCCTTCTCCTTCTCCTTCCCTTTCAAGCCTCAATTTTTCTCCTTTTGCAAGTCTCAACCTTTTCCACTACAAATATTTCTATTTTTCTCTTTCCTCTTTCCTCTTTACCTGACTGCCCTGAGTTTGTATAATAGGGTCTAAGGGTAGGTGGAGCGGACGAAGGAAGAAACAGGAGAAAGCTATGTTATTCCTTGCTGAGGCCAGGAGGAAGTCATCAAACACTTACAAATTAAAGCTGATATAATTTGTTACCTCTGTGGACTATATTTTTACTGACTACCGCCTCACTATCACCATCTTTGGGTCTTTGATCTAAAACCAGAAGTAAGACAATTGTTCTTCCTTCCTTCCCCAACATTTACTTATAGCAAGTTCACATTTGAGTGAAAGATGTTATATTGTGTTTCCAAGTTAGTGACATTAATCCCATTCAGTTTTTCCTGTATGCCCAGAAGTGAGTTAGCCTTGAGGGTGTAGAAAAAGAAAATCTCACACTTGCTGCTCCAGCATAGGAAAAGAATTGTCCTTCTGCCACTGTTTTTCCTCTCCATGTCACTGTCATAATGTTACCAAACAAGAGTATGGAATGGCTAAAGTATTTAATTCTGAAAGCTATTTAATTTTATATGTAAAAATTTATCCAGAGGAATTCGTTCGTCTCATTTCATTCTTGTCTACTCAAGGAAATAATCTTCTAGTCACAGAGATCATTATTAATTAGTTTTCTTTTTTGTAAAAGAAAAAAAATCTAAAGCCAAAGGGAAATTCGACAAAACTTATTGTGAAAGTTTGCACAAGTGTGGGCTGATTCTTTAGAACTACAACTTCTCTAGTTTAGCTAAAATTCAACAAAGACTTCTATTCTTGACATAACTCAGTGAACACAGAAAGATTGAGAGTTCTTGTAAAAATTTCTAAAACATGCATTGTTGCATCATTTGACCAAAAAAAAAAGAAAGAAAGAAAGCACTTAGGCTGAAAGATTAGAATATGTTTCAATTTATAGTAACCGCCATAAAATAATAATTTATGAAGCCTTCTGAATTCTGATTTCCTGAACCAACTCAGTGTTTTCTGCTATAAACTTAACCATGAGATTTACAGATTTGTTGTTACCTAAGTGTGGCACCATTTCAAAATCCTCAGAAACTCTCATAATTTACCTTTGGACTGGAAAATAGCTCTTTAATGATGAAAAATGAATACTTTGAGCTTTTCTGTTATAATAATCCAATTGAAAGTTGCTACTTAACAATTCTTTTGGAAGTGTAATGGCAATTGAGGATACTGTCTTTTGTGAAAATTATGATAACGTGAGTGGTTTGATTTAGATTCATGTGTTCTATAGAAGCAGCCTGGTGTGAGCACTACCTTTGAGTCAGAACACTTAAGATCTCCCTCGACTTACCCACTACTTGCATAATACTACGTAAATCATTTAACCCTTCTGTTCAGAATACAAACTATCTATGGTTTAGTATCCAAAACAATCTGACTTGATTATTCCACAGTCTTCATCAACAAAATTTTTTTATTCCAGAAAACACTTGCCCAGAAAGATGAAAGTTACAAATAACTATACTGTGTTTTCTCCAGAAACTTTCTAAAAGACTCATCAGACTCTTCAATAGAAGGCATCAAATGATAGGGTTCAAGTTTTTTTGCCTTACAGTGTTCACTGACGCTGTTGTACTCTGATCCTTACCCAGGCCTAACCAATCCTCCTGCCACTCTCAAAGAAATACTTAAAGGAAACTTCCAAATATCAGTAAATCTCCCGATTTTGCTGTTCCTCCCTCTGAGATACAATCAAGACAGTTGAGGTAGTGCTGTGATACCATAGTAAGCAATAAGCTCAACTTTGTCCTATCAATAGGTTGTTTTAGGGAGATTCTGGGAAGCCAGCATTGGACATGGGGCTCAGTATTTTTTACTTATTAAATGATATTATTGGACTACACTGGTGGTTCTCAGTTGGGATTTTATACTAGAATAACTTGGCTTTTAAATGTTACAGATCATTTATTTCAGAATTATTTCAGAATCCCTTGAGCAAGGTGGGCCTCTAAGGATGTGACTGCAGTCCCATAGGATTCCATGCCCAGAAGGGCCCAGAGCTGTGCTTAGATGCTATGTTGTTGATGTTATTATATTTTATTAGTATTATTGAGACAAGATCTCATTTTGTCACCCAGGCTGAATTGCAGTGGTATAATTGTGGCTCACTGTAGCCTTGACCTCCTGGGCTCAAGCAGTAACCCTCCTGCCTCAGCCTCCTGAGTAATTGGGACTACAGGCACTTGCCACCATGCTCGGCTAATTTTTGTATTTTTTGGTAGAGATGGGGGCTCGCTATGTTGCCCAGGCTGGTCTTGAATTCCTGGGTTTCAGCGATTCTCCCACCTTGGCCTCCCAAAATATTGGGGTTACAGGCACGAGCCGCCATGCCCTGCATTTTCACTTTGCATGGAGCTTGCAAATTATGTAGCTGGCCCTGCTTTCCGGAGATAAAAGCACGAACATTTTTTACCTCTTCAAGTGATTTTAATGTGCAGCCAGGGTTAAGAAACAGGACGAGGACTTCTCATTTAGCTATAAAACACAACAGTAATACAGCTGGCATTTATTGAGTGTTTTACATGCACTGTCTCATTAAGAGATGAGATTTGAACCCCAAAAGTCTTAGTTCTCAATCTGTGTGCCAAATCATTATTGCAGTCACACATTGCTTAATGATGAAGACACATTCTGAGAACTATGTCATTAGGCAATTTTATTGTTAAGAACATCAGAGTGTACGAATCTATATGGTAGACCCTACTACACACTTAGGCTATATGTAGCCTATTACTCCTAGTCTACAAACCTGCACACCATATTAACGTGCTCAATACTGTAGGCAATTGTAACACAATGGTATTTGTTTATTTAAATGCGTCAAAACATAGAAAAGATTCTGTAAAAATATAGTAGTATAATCTTACGGGACCACTGTCATATATGAGGTCTGTCTGTATATGTGCTGACCAAAACATTGTTTTGCAGCACCTGACTATATATTGCCTCTGTTGAGGAATGGATTCCTTAAGCCAATATCTACTGAATGCATCTATATTGATTTGCTATTGCTGCAGTAACAAATTTTCACAAGTTTAGTGGCTTAAAACAACCCAAATTTATTATCTTACAGTTCTGGAAGTCAGAAGTTATGAGTCTTAGGCAGCTAAAATCAGAGTGTCAATAAATTGTATTCCCTCTGGAGGCTTCAGGGAAGAAATTGGCTCTTCCAGCTTCTAGAGACTGCCAGCATTCTGTGCTTGTGTTCTATCATTCCAATCTTTACTTTCACCATTACATCACATCCTGGGCTCATGCCTCACCCTGCTGAGTAGCTGTGACTACAGGCACATGCCACCATGCCCGGCTAAATTTTTTTTTTTTTTTTAAGAGACAGGAGGTCTCATTTTCTTGCCCCGGCTGGTGTCGAATTTTAAGGCATTAAGGGATCCTCCTGCCTTGACCTCTTGTACTGCCAAGATTACAGGCATGAGCCACCATGCCTGGCTGACTTAAGTTTTTAAGTTTCATCATCTGGTCATCAGTTCAATTGAGAGAGGATGACGCTTGGATGAGGATGGTTGAAATTCACACGCTATTTAATGGTGGGAATTGGGATATAATTTCATGTTAAAACAAATAGGACTTGTTACTGAATTAGATGTAGATGATGAAAGGGAAAATAATTAGTAACGTTTCCTAGGTTTTGGTCTGTGCATCATGGGTGAATGATCATGAAAGATGAAATTATTGGATTCAGCTACTGTTAGAACTGAATATCTTATTTTGTATTTCCATCAGACATCTACAACTGATAGAGTTGTAAAATAGCTCAAAGATAATGGCAGATAAGTATCAGATAATCTGGAGTGCTGTGATCTAAACAATCGTAATTTTCCATTGAATCACATATATTTTTTTCCTACATATAGATACTCTCTGTGAAGGAATATTTATTAGAAATCTGTGGAACCTAGTTTGGGAAACTACTTTGGAAGTTGTTGCTTTTCTATAAGTGTGCCAAACAGAAGAGGTAAAAAAAGGCAGATAGACAGATAGATTATGTGCCTCACTAGTCGAATTTGAATTCCAAGTATGGCTCATTTTATTTGTATCGAAACATTTTGAGACCTTACGTATCCTCTATGTGCAGGAACCATTTATTAATAATATTATTAGATTTTTTCAGCAGTAGATAACTCCAGACTAGAAGAATCATAAAAATGCATTTTCTTTCTACTTAGAAATGTTGACTAAAATAAAAATCTGACTATATGACCGTAATTTTTAAGTCCATCATTTTATATTTCTGTGCTTTTACAACTGTCCATTGAGAAATTGTTTCCTGTAAATTGGAAATGATGCTATCTCTTTTCTGGAAAATACTGATGCCTATCAATACTGAAACCTTATTAACAGAAACTTTCCTGTTACTGAAAGCTGAAGAGGCAGAATAATTTGTATCATATCTATCCACATGATTTCTGGAAAATCCTATTAAGATAAAAGGGGTAAGAACTGTGAGCTGGCCTGCTTCCCAATGTTGTCTAACAACTGTCTAACTAAAGAGATAAATGCAGATACTAAAGTGGAGAAAAAGCTAGAAGTGTGTGTGCTGAGGACTTGTGTGAAAACGAGGCTAATGTTATCGTTTCTAGAAGTGACATAAGAGGTCAGAGGCAACAATTGACTTAGATAATATTTGACAGTCGCTTGATATTGAAAATGTTCGGATAGATTTTTTTTTCTAATTCTCTTTCTGCAGTAAATTCACTGTATTATTTTCAATGTTTCAATCTATTTTGTGTGTGATTTTTCTCTCTTAAGGAAGGGGTAAGGTAGAATTCTTAAATCTCTGTTCATTTAAATTTCACGAGTTATTCCACAGGCTGAGAAAATAAAAGAGCTGCAGCTGCAAGATTTCTTTTTCTTTCTTTCTCTCTCTCTTTTTTTTTTTTTTTTTCTTGAGACAGAGTGTTGCTCTGTTGCCCAGGCTGGAGTGCAGTGGCATAATCTTGGCTCACTGCAAGCTCTGCCTCCTGGGTTCATGCCATTCTCCTGCCTTAGCCTCCTGAGTAGCTGGGACTACAGGCGCCCGACACCACGCCCAGCTAATTTTTTTTTGTATTTTTAGTCAGAGACGGGGTTTCACTGTGTTAGCTGGGATGGTCTCCATCTCCTGACCTCGTGATCTGCCCGCCTCGGCCTCCCAAAGTGCTGGGTTTACAGGCATAAGCCACAGCGCGAGGCCTCTCTTTTTTTTTTCTAATTGAATAGATAGGGTCTTGCTGTGTTTCCCAGGCTGGTCTCGAACTCCTAGCCTCAAGGGATCCTCCAGCCTCAGTCTCCCAAAGTATCGGGATTACAGGTGTGAGCTACCACACCTGGCCCACCAACAAGGTTTTATTATAACATTGTCTCATTGCAACTTGGAAAGAAAGCCAACCATGGAAAAACCTATGATGTGCCTCTGAGTTACCCATTGCTGGGGCTTTACAGAGACATAAAAAATGGAACACCTGAAAAATGGTCTGTTTTTATTTTCTATAATGAAATTAGGTATACTTCCCTAGGTGCTACATAGAAGTTGACAGGCAGTCTTTGTTTTCCTTATTATAATGAGGCTATTCACATAAGGCAAATTCATAATAGCTTACAGAACCTTGGGAACATTCTTTTGTTTTTTATTATCCAGGAGAGATCTGGGATAGTGATGGTCTCATTTAACACACTGAGTCTTTCTTTGAACTTGACAGCTGTTAAATGGGTTCATTAAGAAATAAGGCCCATTACTCAGGACAGAATCCCATTGGCAGTACCCTGACACAACTGTTAGGGTTAATATCCACTTAGATGCTGGGGTTCAAGGTTAGAATATTTGTCTTGTATCTATCTTTTTGTGTAGAGCAGATAACTTCTTCAGTTAGGATTTCAAAATGCAAAGTGACCTGTCTTAGCAGTTGGTTAACAAACTATGAGGTCCTCCATTTTTTTGGCACATGGTTTTATAATAGGATTTTACAAGGAAACTGGAGGGCAATCCATCATTCTACTCTTTTGGCATCAGAAGCTACATTCTTGGGCACTTCGAATATTCTCAGAGTTTCTGTTCCACCCTCACTGACAGTGTTTGATTGCTTTAGAAAATTTCACTTGAGGCTGGGCACGGTGGCTCATGCCTGTAATCCTAGCACTTTGGGAGGCCGAGGCAAGAAGATTACTTGAGGCCAGGAGTTTGAGAAAATATTTCAGTTGATAAGAACCAGAATAGAATTGTCAAATCAATATTTTTCTTATAATATTGAGTATAAAAATCACAGAATATGCACACATATACACACACCCATGCTAGAGAAAACAAAACGAGAATCACTTTTAACGCGTATTTCTGGGATTTTACTCCATGAGACTAATTTCAGTGACTTCTAGCGTCTCTGGTCTTACAGATACCATATTAGACTATTGCTACAATTAACTTTCAGCTAACCATAAATTACAGCTTCGTTTATATGTAAGGTAAACTGCAATTTCATTTATTGGTATATATAAAACATTGTGTGTATAGTATATGTGCGTGTATCTATGTATGTGTATATAATATATATCTTCTTGTTAACCTTATTACATCCTGTTTTGGGCATCACAGTGAACTGAGATCTGGGTCACTGAGGAGCTGCGTTTGGATGCTAGTAAAAGACACCCCAGGCCGGTTGCGGTGGCTCACGCCTGTAATCCCGGCACTTGGGGAAGCCAAGGTGGGCGGATCATGAGGTCAGGAGATCAAGACCATCCTGGCTAACACGGTGAAACCCCGTTTCTACTAAAAATACAAAAAAATTAGCCAGGCGTGGTGGCGGGAGCCTGTAGTCCCAGCTATTACGGAGCCTGAGGCAGGAGAATGGTGTGAACTCAGGAGGCGGAGCTTGCGTTGAGCCAAGATCGTGCCACTGCACTCCAGCCTGGGTGACAGGAGCGAGACTCCATCTCAAAAAAAAAAAAAAAAGACACTCCAAACATATGGGAGGTCATGTTCTGCTGTGTGAAAGAAGTCAGGAGGCAAGCGGTTGGGGGTTTGTATGGCATCTTTGTGGGCCTCAGGACCCAGGATACTGTCTCTTTCTGCCGTGTCATGTTTATCTCTGGGCCCCACTCTCGTGGCATCTTATCATCCCAAGACGCCGCTGGATCTTTCCGCATTCTGAAGGGAAAGAGGAAGGGAAGGGCAAAGAGTGGGCCTCCCAGCCAAGCCAGCCCTCTTAAATTATTTAGGGGAGTGACAAGGGGACCTGTGGAAGCTGGAGAGCATTTTTAAAATTTTATTTATTAACAAAACACATGCCAGTTGGGTAGTCTAGTGTACTAATATGAGATTTAACCATAGTTTCTATTTCCTAGGACCTGACAATATAAAATTTGGAAGATACTCGATGTACCTAGATTTAATATTAATTCACAAAAAAAAAAAGCCACTTGGTAATATATGAATGCTGGACTTAACTGGCAGAGAATGATACTGAAACATTCTCTGCATAGATCAGGGTGGTAGTTCCACTGTTTGCCACTGAGGAATGAAGACTTTATTTATTATTTCCATCACCCTTCACGCCACTGGACCCAATGTTTCTAAAGAAGGGACAACCACAGAAATTGCCTTTCATAAGAAAAATTAATGTTTTCCAATTTTGCCTTAGCCTAAGATCTGTATATCTTTTGTTGAGTGAGTTTACATATTAATTGTATATATTATAATGACAATGAATGCATAATCATATTATATAATATATACCAATATAATGTTCAATGAATATATTTACAGTGAAAAGCAAAGAGACTATATTATTACAGCTTATGAAACCTAATGCTGGGTAAACTCATGATTTCCACTGAGAGTTTTAAAAAATTATTAGTATCAGTCCTCACATCATTAACTTATGTTGGTCACACTGAACATTTGCTACTAATGGTACGAAAGCAGATAAAAGAAACCGTCCTGCCAAACCATCCCTTCATAATAATAAAGTAGAAGATGAACATTGTTTTCTTTCTTTCTTTTTTTTTTTTTCTTGAGACGGAGTCTCACTCTGTTGCCCAGGCTGGAGTAGAATGGCATGATCTGGGCTCACTGCAACCTCTGCCTCCCAGGTTCAAGCGATTCTCCAGCCTCAGCCTCCCGAGTACCTGGGATTACAGGCACCCACCATGATGCCCAGCTAATTTTTTGTATTTTTAGTAGAGACAGGGTTTCACCATGTTGGCTAGGCTAGTTTTGAACTCCTGACCTCAGGTGATCCACCCGCCTCGGCCTCCCAAAGTGCTGGGATTACAGGCATGAGCCACCACACCTGGCCAAATATTGTTTTCTTATTATGCTATCTTTTGTGAATAGGCAACCATCTTTGCTTACGACAAAGGATATTTCCAGGAATTGAGTTGAAGTATCAGAATTTTTTTTTTTTATTATTATACTTTAGGTTTTAGGGTACATGTGCACAATGTGCAGGTTTGTTACATATGTATCCATGTGCCATGTTGATTTCCTGCACCTATTAACTCGTCATTTAGCATTAGGTATATCTCCTAATGCTGTCCCTCCCCCCTTCCCCAACCCCACAACAGTCCCCGGAGTGTCATGTTCCCCTTCCTGTGTCCATGAGTTCTCATTGTTCAATTCCTACCTATGAGTGAGAACATGCAGTGTTTGGTTTTTTGTCCTTGCGATAGTTTACTGAAAATGATGTTTTCCAGTTTCATCCATGTCCCTACAAAGGACATGAACTCATCATTTTTTATGGCTGCATAGTATTCCATGGTGTATATGTGCCACATTTTCTTAATCCAGTCTATTGTTGTTGGACATTTGGGTTGGTTCCAAGTCTTTGCTATTGTGAATAGTGCCGCAATAAACATACGTGTGCATGTGTCTTTATAGCAGCATGATTGATAGTCCTTTGGGTATATACCCAGTAATGGGATGGCTGGGTCAAATGGTATTTCTAGTTCTAGATCCCTGAGGAATTGCCACACTGACTTCCACAATGGTTGAACACACCAGTTAGAATGGCCATCATTAAAAAATCAGGAAACAACAGGTGCTGGAGAGGATGTGGAGAAACAGAATGTTTTTAAAACCATTTTACATGTCTTAAAAAGAACGAGTTTTTAATTTTTTACACTTATGGACAAAATGAAGAGAGGAGGGCTAAAAATTCATTCAGTGTGCTACTTTTCCCAAGTCCATTTGCTTATAATACATTTGCATGGCTCCCACACATATTTCACATAACAATATACTCTTTTTTAGTGATTTCCAAAAGAAATTGGTCCTAACTATTTTCTAGTTTTCTAATATGCTTCAATATGACTCAGCATTTAGTGATCAGAAATAATTTACATATATTTTTAAGTGTTATATTTATAAATATGCTATTAATAGTCATCTGTAGAGGCTGAGGTGAGAGGACTGCTTGAGGCCAGGAGTTCAGACCAGCCTGGGCAACACAGTGAGACTCAGAGTCAGTCTCTACAATATTTTTTTAAGTTAGCTGGGCAGTGGGCATGTTGGGGGGCAGAGGTGTGATGTGGTCCTAGATACTTGGGAGGCTGAGGCTGGATGATCACTTGAGCCCAGGAGTTCAAGGCTGCTAGCTATGATCATACCACTGCACTGCAGCCTAGATGACAGAGTGAGACCCTGTCTCAAAAAAAAAAAAAAAAAGTCGTCAATAAAATTCATAAAAGGGTTAAATAATTCAATACCTCTAGGAAGACCACACACATCTGTGTCTCATCCTCTAAGACAAGCAGCCTGCAGGATGAGAATCTATTCCAGGATGTGCCTCCAAGTGCAGTGATTTCCTTTCAGCATCACCTTTCAGGTAAAGCTATCCTTCCTCTCTAAATTCAAATTATCTACCTGAAGAAATTGTCGAATTTTAAATATTGGGAACTTTTCGTCCTAGCAGAAGACTATAGTTTAAACAAAACTGTACTGTTTAAGGTCATTTCAATTTGGATTCCTGGTCTCTAAAATCAAAGCCTGACATTCCATTAGCAGCCTACTCTCACTCACTGGTTCCGGTTACAACTGTATTTTAGAAATCGCCTCCTTTGGAGATTTCTACATGCTGCTTACAGAAAACACAATTTCTAGCATCCATTATCCATCTTATTTCATCATTAACCTTGAAAATATGTTTATGTCTACATGGGAAATGTTTTTTTGATTAAACAGAAAATTAGTTTTTGGTTATATCCATGGTATGAAATATTCTGTCTTAACAAGTGTCATTAAATGAATGGAGAAAGAGGGGCTATTCACTCAGTAAGGGTGAGATAATTTGTTACTTAATTGGAAAAATAAATTAATTCTTATTTTGGACCTTATGTATATCAGTAAGACTAGGATACATTATGTGACTTTGGATATCAAAGATATAATTTTTGGCATTCAAAGTCACATACTATTTTCCAGTCATGTATTGCCTGGGGCTCTTCTCATCTTCACCCAGGCTGACAAAGCAGCTACCATTAGAATAGAGCTTGCTGATCTGCCAAGGAAAAGAGAGCTAAGACAGGTCTTGCACGGGCAACTAAATGCTTCAACTCCAATTTGATGATCATCAGACATTAACAATTCATTGGCCAGAACTGGTCATATGGCCCAGAACCAGCATGGCCCTATCCACAAGGAAACCAGAACATGCAATTTCACTATGTGCCTTGAAGGAAACAGCTGGATATATTTGTTAAACCAAATATTTGGCCCACTTTGCTAACAGAAATAAAATAGTGATTCCACAGTGCACAAAGATCAGCTCCAGATGGAAGAAAACATGAGAAATGTTTTTAAGACTGCAGAAGGATTTTCCAAATGAGACTAAAAAGCCCAGATCCTCGGTAGCACTATTGATATATTTGACTATAATAAACATTTAAATTTCTGTACAACAGGTACACAATTAAAACCATAATTAAAATGTTTAGAAATACGTGGACTAGCTTTACTGAAGTAAAGTCTTTTACAAAACATCTACAGATGTGAGATAAAATGTTATAAGCGTATTTTACAATGTGTGGCTGAAATGGCAAGAAAGTAATGGATATTCTGAAGAACCCAAATATAAAATAAAACAAAAAGAACTACCAAAAACAAGTACAACCTCAACAGGCAGGTAAATGGCACTGAAGCATACGATTTCCTCAAGATCATCTACTAAGCCCTTATAGAGCACCTGTGTGTAGCTACATGTGGATGTGGAGACTAGTATATAACGATGGGAACCTGAAAGACGACATCCTCAGCAGAAGGATAGTAGGGGAAAATCCTTCAATGCAGGTGGCGATCCAAGGGAAAATTTCCATACTGGGTATGGGATAATGAAATACAACAAAATAAAACTAGTAGCTGATTCTCTTTTGGACTCAGCCCACCTGCACCCAGGTGAAATAAACAGCTTTATTGCTCACACAGCCTGTTTGGTGGTCTCTTCACACGGACGCACATGAAATTTGGTGCCATGACTCGGATCGGGGGACCTCCCTTGGGAGATCAATCCCCCGTCCTCCTGCTCTTTGCTCAGTGAGAAAGATCCACCTACGACCTCAGGTCCTCAGACTGACCAGCCCAAGGAACATCTCACCAATTTTAAATCGGGTAAGCGGCCTCTTCTTACTCTCTTCTCCAACCTCTCTCACTATCCCTCAACCACTTTCTCCTTTCCACTCTTCAATCTCTCCCTTCTCTTAATTTCAATTCCTTTCATTTTCTGGTAGAGACAAAGGAGACACATTTTATCCGTGGACCTAAAACTCCGGCGCCGGTCACGGACTGGGAAGGCAGCCTTCCCTTGGTGTTTAATCATTGCAGGGATGCCTCTCTGATTATTCACCCATGTTTCAGAGGTGTCAGACCACGCAGGGACGCCTGCCTTGGGCCTTCACCCTTAGCGGCAAGTCCCGCTTTTCTGGGGCAGGGGCAACTACCCCTCAACCCCTTCTCCTTCACCCTTAGCAGCAAGTCCCACTTTTCTAGGGGGCAAGGACCCCCAATCGCTTATTTCCGCACCCCGACCTCTTATCTCTGCGCCCCGATCCCTTATTTCCGTGCCCCAACCCCTTTCCCGCTTTTCTGGAGGGTACGAACCTCCGAACCCCTTCCCTCCGTGTCTCTACACTCTCTTCTCTCTAGGTTTGCCTCCTTCACTATGGGCAACCTTCCACCGTCCATTCCTCCTTTTTCTGCCTTAGCCTGTGTTCTCAAGAACTTAAAACCTCTTCAACTCACGCCTGACCTAAAACCTAAATGCCTTATTTTCTTCTGCAACACCGCTTGGCCCCAATACAAACTTGACAATGGCTCTAAATGGCCAGAAAACGGCACTTTCGATTTCTCCATCCTACAAGACCTAAATAATTTTTGTCGAAAAATGGGCAAATGGTCTGAGGTGCCTTACATCCAGGCATTTTTCACACTTCGTTCCCTTCCTAGTCTCTGTTCCCAATGCGATTCCTCCCAGATCCTCCTTCTTTCCCTCCCTCCTGTCCCCTCAGTCCCAACCCCAAGCGTCACTGAGTCTTTCCAGTCTTCCTTTTCTACAGACCCATCTGACCTCTCCCCTCCTCCCCAGGCTGCTCCTCGCCAGGCCGAGCTAGGTCCCAATTCTTCCTCAGCCTCCGCTCCTCCACCATATAATCCTTTTATTACCTCCCCTCCTCACACCCGGTCCGGCTTACAGTTTAGTTCCACGACTAGCTCTTCCCCACCTGCCCAGCAATTTCCTCTTAAAAACGTGGCTGGAGCTAAAGGCATAGTCAAGGTTAATGCTTCTTTTTCTTTATCCCAAATCAGATAGCGTTGAGGCTCTTTTTCATCAAATATAAAAATCCAGCCCAGTTCATGACTCGTTCGGCAGCAACCCTGAGACACTTTACAGCCCTAGACCCTAAAGGGCCAGAAGGCCGCCTTATTCTTAATATGCATTTTATCACCCAATCCACTCCTGACATTAGGAAAAAACTTCAAAAATTAAATTCTGGCCCTCAAACCCCACAACAGGATTTAATTAACGTCGCCTTCAAGGTGTACAATAATAGAAAAAAAGTTGCAATTCCTTGCCTCCACTGTGAGACAAACCCCAGCCACATCTCCAGCACACAAGAACTTCCAAACGCCTGAACCGCAGTGGCCAGGCGTTCCTCCAGAACCTCCTCCCCCAGGAGCTTGCTACAAGTGCCAGAAATCTGACCACCAGGCCAAGGAATGCCTGCAGCCCAGGATTCCTCCTAAGCCGTGTCCCATCTGTGCGGGACCCCACTGGAAATCGGACTGTTCAACTCACCTGGCAGCCACTCCCAGAGCCCCTGGAACTCTGGCCCAAGGCCCTCTGACAGACTCCTTCTCAGCTTAGCGCCTGAAGACTGACACTGCCGGATCCGCCTCAGAAGCCCCGTAGACCATCACGGACGCCGAGCTTCGGGTAGCTCTCACAGTGGAAGGTAAGTCCATCTCCTTAGTCAATACGGAGGCTGCCCACTCCGCATTACCTTCTTTTCAAGGGCCTGTTTCCCTTGCCTCCATAACTGTTGTGGGTATTGACAGCCAGGCTTCTAAACCCCTGAAAACTCCCCCAATCTGGTGCCAATTTAGACAACACTCTTTTATGCACTCTTTTTTAGTTATTCCCACCTGCCCAGTTCCCTTATTAGGCCGAGATATTTTAACCAAATTATCTGCTTCCCTGACTATTCCTGGACTACAGCTGCATCTCATTGCCGCCCTTCTCCCCAACCCAAAGCCTCCTTTGTGTCTTCCTCTCATATCCCCCCACCTTAACCCACAAGTATAGGACATCTCTACTCCTTCCCTGGCAACCAATCACATGCCCGTTACCATCCCATTAAAACCTAATCACCCTTACCCCGCTCAACGCCAATATCCCATCCCATAGCACGCTTTAAAAGGATTAAAGCCTGTTATCACTCACCTGCTACAGCATGGGCTTCTAAAACCTATAAACTCCCCTTACAATTCCCCCATTTTACCTGTCCAAAAACCAGACAAGTCTTACAGATTAGTTCAGGATCTGCACCTTATCAACCAAATTGTTTTGCCTCTCCATCCTGTGGTGCCCAACCCGTACACTCTTTTGTCCTCAATACCTTCCTCCACAACTCACTATTCCGTTCTCGATCTTGAAGATGCTTTTTTCACTATTCCCCTGCACCCCTCATCCCAGCCTCTCTTTGCTTTCACTTAGACTGACCCTGACACCCATTAGGCTCAGCAAATTATCTGGGCTGTACTGCTGCAAGGTTTCACAGACAGCTCCCATTACTTCAGTCAAGCCCAAATTTCATCCTCATCTGTTACCTATCTCAGCATAATTCTCATAAAAACACACGGGCTCTCCCTGCTGATCGTGTCCAATTAATCTCCCAAACCTCAATCCCTTACAAAACAACAACTCCTTTCCTTCCTAGGCGTGGTTAGTGCGGTCAGAATTCTTACACAAAAGCCAGGATCTCACCCTGCAGCCTTTCTGTCTAAACAACTTGACCTTACTGTTTTAGCCTAGCCCTCATGTCTGCGTGCAGCAGCTGCTGCTGCTTTAATACTTTTAGAGGCCCTCAAAATCACAAACTATGCTCAACTCACTCTCTACAGCTCTCATAATTTCCAAAATCTATTTTCTTCCTCACACCTGACGCATATACTTTCTGCTCCCCGGCTCCTTCAGCTGTACTCACTCTTTGTTAAGTCTCCACAATTACCATTGTTCCTGCCCCAGACTTCAATCTGGGCTCCCACATTATTCCAGATACCACACCTGACCCTCATGACTACATCGCTCTGATCCACCTGACGTTCATCCCATTTCCCCACATTTCCTTCTTCCCTGTTTCTCACCCTGATCACACTTAGTTTATTGATAGCAGTTCCACCAGGTCTAATCGCCACACACCAGCAAAGGCAGGCTATGCTATAGTACAAGCCACTATCCTGCCTCTTAGAACCTCTCATTTCCTTTCCATCGTGGAAATCTATCCTCAAAGAAATAACTTCTCAGTGTTCCATCTGCTATTCTACTACTCCTCATGGATTTTTCAGGCCCCCTCCCTTCCCTACACATCAAGCTCGAGGATTTGCCCCCACCTAGGACTGGCAAATTAGCTTTACTCAACATGCCCCGAGTCAGAAAACTAAAATACCTCTTAGTCTAGGTAGACACTTTCACTGGATAGGTAGAGGCCTTTCCTACAGGGTCTGAGAAGGCCACCGCAGTCCTTTCTTCCCTTCTGTCAGACATAATTCTTCAGTTTAGCCTTGTCATTCCCTTCTGTCAGACATAATTCCTCAGTTTAGCCTTCCCACCTCTATACAGTCTGATAACAGACCAGCCTTTATTAGTCAAATCAGCCAAGCATTTTTTCAGGCTCTTAGTATTCAGTGACAGACTAATGGTCTATTAAAAACACACCTCACCAAGCTCAGCCATCAACTTAAAAAGGACTGGACAATACTTTTACCACTTTCGCTTCTCAGAATTCAGGCCTGTCCTTGGAATGCTACAAGATACAGCCCATTTAAGCTCCTGTATAGACACTCCTTTTTATTAGGCCCCAGTCTCATTCCAGACACCGGACCAACTTAGAATGTGCCCCCAAAAAACTTGTCATCCCTACTATTTTCTGTCAAGTCATACTCCTATTCACCGTTCTCAACTACTCATACATGCCCTGCTCTTGTTTACACTGTGGGTTTACACTGTTTCTCCAAGCCATCACAGCTGATATCTCCTAGTGCTCTCCCCAAACTGCCACTCTTAGCTCTTGAAGTAAATAAATAATCTTTGCTGGCAGGACTATGCTGAATCTCCTTAGGCACTCTCTAATCAGATGTCCTAGGTCCTGCCAATTCTTAGACTTTTAATACCTGTTTTTCTCCTTCTCTTATTCCATTTAGTTTCTCAATTCATCCAAAACCGTATCCAGGGCATCGCCAATCATTCTATATGACAAATGTTTCTTCTAACATCCCCACGATATCACCCCTTACCACAAAATCTTCCTTCAGCTTAATCTCTCCCACTCTAGGTTCCCACACCACCCCTAATCCCGCTTGAAGCAGCCCTGAGAAACATCGCCCATCCTCTCTCCATACCACCCCTGAAAAATTTTCACCGCCCCAAGACTTCAACACTATTTTGTTTTATTTTTCTTACTAATATAAGAAGGCAGGAATGTCAGGCCTCTGAGCCCAAGCCAAGCCATCGCATCCCCTGTGACTTGCAGGTATACACCCAGATGGCCTGAAGTAACTGAAGAATCACAAAAGAAGTGAATATGCCCTGCCCCACCTTAACTGATGACATTCCACCACAAAAGAAGTGTAAATGGCCGGTCCTTGCCTTAAGTGATGACATTACCTTGTGAAAGTCCTTTTCCTGGCTCATCCTGGCTCAAAAATTGCCCCCACTGAGCACCTTGCGACCCCCACTCCTGCCCACCAGAGAACAAACCCCCTTTGACTGTAATTTTCCTTTACCTACCCAAATCCTATAAAACGGCCCCACCCTTATCTCCCTTTGCTGACTCTGTTTTCGGACTCAGCCCACCTGCACGCAGGTGAAATAAACAGCTTTATTGCACACACACACACACACACACACAAAACTAGTAATTTATGACCAGTAGTTAGTAGTGAAATGGTTTCCCATATTCATACTGAGGGATCTAAAATATACCAGTTCAATCATCCTGCTAAAAACAGTTATTTTAGATATAACAAATTATATTTCTGAAGATATCAAAATGCTCATAAAATAATAATGAATAAACAGACCAAAATCTGTGAGAGTAAGAACCTGGAGAAGTAAGCAGAGTCCTAAAGCTGCTTTACCCCCAAGAGCATGTGCTGAACCCAATCCTGTATTGGAGCTCTATTTCTAATGGCCTCGTGGGTGTTGGGGGAGGTGCAGGCAAACCACATTACTTTAAAGGTGAGTACTGAAAAGGTTGTTAATTCGAGCTAATTGAGCAGTACATGAAACACTTCTCACTCTGATTTCTTTCTTCACTCCACCCCCCAGGCAACAGCTTGCCAAGTTGTATTGTTGTCATAGAGCATACAAGAGGGGGTTCTTTCCCAGAAGCTTGTAACCACTGGCATACCTATTCAGCCTAGCTTAAATTCAGGACCTCAAAGGGCAACACATTTACAGTGTGAACCAGAAAAACAAAACAAAAACAAAAACAAAACCCTAAAAAATCTATCTAAAGGCCACTTGCCTATCTAGGACTAGGTTATAATTGCAACATGGAAAGACAGAGTGAGAGAGAAAGAGGAACAAGAAGAAGAAAATAAAGGTGAGGAGGGAGAGAAAAGGGAAGAAGAAATAAAAGAAGACAAAGAACATTAAGTTAAAGATGAAGAGTGGGTGGCACAGTGGTACATGCTTGTAATCCCAGTACTTTGGGAGGCAGAGGTGGGAAGATCTCTCAAGGCGTTTGAGACCAGGTAGGCCAGGCAACATAGCAAGACCCTGTGTCTACCAGAAAAAAAAAAAATTCAAGCCAAGTGTGGTAGCATGTGCCTTTATTCCTAGCTATGCAGGAGGCTGAGGTGGGAGAGTGGCTTGAACAAAGGAGTTTGAGGCTGTAGTGAGCTTCGATTGTGCTACTACTGCATTCCCACCTGGGTGACAGTATGAGACCCCGTTTTAAAAATAAATGAGTGAATAAGTAAATATGAAAACAAGGAGAGAAAAAGTAAGGAAAGAAAGAAATAGAAGGGAAGGGAGGGAGGGAGAGAGAGGAAGAAAGAGAAAAAAACCAGAATATCCTACCACATGCTCTCAATTATGCAGGTTTGAGGCTGACATTGGCATTATTCATATGTGAAAACAAGTAAACCTAGGAAAAATGTAACTCATACACATATAATCTCAAAGATCTATGGCCAAAAAAGCATAAAGAAAGCCTACCAATCAATAACAACAACAAAAACTCTAATATAAAAAAAGGCTAAAGGCTAAAGACATTTCAAAAAGGTGAAAAAATTTAAGGCCAATAAACATATAAAAAGATATAAAGTGAGGATCCTTCCAAGATGGCCGAATAAGAACAGCTCCAGTCTACAGCTCCCAGCATGAGCAACACAGAAGACAGGTGATTTCTGCATTTCCAACTGAGGTACCAGGTTCATCTCACTGGAACTGGTTGGACAGTGGGTGCTGCCCACAGAGTGTGAGCTGAAGCAGGGTGGGGCATCACCTCAACCAGGAAGTGCAAGGGGTTGGAGAATTCCCTTTCCTAGCTAAGGGATGCCATGACACACAGTACCTGGAAAATCGGGACACTCCCACCCTAATACTGTGCTTTTCCAAAGGTCTTAGCAAACGGCACACCAAGAGATTATATCCCGCACCTGGCTTGGTGGGTCCCACGCCCATGGAGCCTTGCTCACTGCTAGCACAGCAGTCTGAGATTGAACTGGGAGGCAGCAGTGAGGTGGCAGTGAGGCTAGGGTATGGGCGTCTGCGATTGCTGAGGCTTGACTAGGTAAACAAAGCAGCTGGGAAGCTCAAACTGGGTGGATCCCACGGCAGCTCAAGGAGGCCTGCCTGCCTCTGTAGGCTCCACCTCTGGGGGCAGGGTATAGCTGAACAAAAGGCAGCAGAAACTTCTGCAGGCTTAAACGTCCCTGTCTGACAGCTTGGAAGAGAGCAGTGGTTCTTCCAGCATGGAGTTTGAGATCTGAGAATGGATAGACTGCCTCCTCAAATGGGTCCCTTACCCCTGAGTAGCCTAACTGGGAGACACCTCCCAGTAGGAGCTGACTGACACCTCATACAGCCAGGTGCCCCTCTGAGACGAAGCTTCCAGAGGAAGGAACAGGCAGCAATATTAGCTGTTCTGCAATATTTGCTGTTCCGCAGCCTCCGCTTTTAATACCCAGGAAAACAGCATTTGGAGTGGACCTCCAGCAAACGCCAACAGGCCTGCAGCTGAGGGTCGTAACTGTTAGAAGGAAAACTAACAAACAGAAAGGAATAGCATCAACATCAACAAAAAGGACATCCACACCAAAACCCCATCTGTAGGTCACCAACATCAAAGACCAAAGGTAGATAAAAACACAAAGATGGGGAGAAATCAGAGCAGAGAAGTTGAAAATTCTAAAAACCAGAGTGCCTCCTTTCCTCCAAAGGATCGCAGCTCCTTCCCAGCAATGGAACAAAGCTGGATGGAGAATGACTTTGATGAGTTGACAGAAGTTGGTTTCAGAAGATCGGTAATAACAAACTTCTCTGAGCTAAAGGAGGATAGTTGAACCTATTGCAAGGAAGCTAAAAACCTAGAAAAAAGATTAGACGAATGGCTAACTAGAATAAACAGCATAGAGAAGACCTTAAATGACCTGACAGAGCTGAAAACCATGGCACGAGAACTATGTGATGCATGCACAAGTTTCAGTAGCTGATTCGATCAAGTGGAAGAAGGGTATCAGTGATTGAAGATCAAATTAATAAAATGAAGTGAGAAGAGAAGTTTAGAGAAAAAAGAGTAAAAAGAAATGAACAAAGCCTACAAGAAATATGGGACTATGTGAAAAGACCAAATCTACATTTGACTGGTGTACCTGAAAGTGACAAGGAGAATGGAACCAAGTTGGAAAACACTCTTCAGGATATTATCCAGGAGAACTTCCCCAACCTAGCAAGGCAGGCCAACATGCAAATTCAGGAAATACAGAGAACACCACAAAGATAGTCCTTGAGAAGAGCAACCCCAAGACATATAATTGTCAGATTCACCAAGGTTGAAATGAAGGAAAAAATGTTAAGGGCAGCCAGAGAGAAAGGTCGGGTTACCCACAAAGGGAAGCCCATCAGACTAACAGCAGATCTCTTGGCAGAAACTCTACAAGCCAGAAGAGAGTGGGGGCCAATATTCAACATTCTTAAAGAAAATAATTTTCAATCCAGAATTTCATATCCAGCCAAACTAAGCTTCATAAGTGAAGGAGAAATAAAATCCTTTACAGACAAGCAAATGCTGAGAGATTTTGTCACCATCAGGTCTGCCTTACAAGAGCTCCTGAAGGAAGCACTAAACATAGAAAGGAACAACCAGTACCAGCCACTGCAAAAACATGCCAAATTGTAAAGACCATCGATGCTCGGAGGAAACTGCATCAACTAACGAGCAAAATAACCAGCTAACATCATAAGGACAGGATCAAATTCACACATAACAATATTTACCTTAAATGTAAATGGGCTAAATGCCCCAATTAAAAGACACAGCCTGGCAAATTGGATAAAGAGTCAAGACCCATGTGTGCTGTATTCCGGAGACCCATATCATGTGCAGAGACACACATAGGCTCAAAATAAAGAGATGGAAGAAGATCTACCAAGGAAATGGAAAACAAAAAAAGGCACGGGTTGCAATCCTAGTCTCTGATAAACCTGACTTTAAACCAACAAAGGTCAAAAGAGACAAAGAAAGCCATTACATAATGGTAAAGGGATCAATTCAACAAGGAGAGCTAACTATCCTAAATATATATGTACCCAATACGGGAGCACCCAGATTCATAAAGCAAGTCCTTAGAGACCTACAAAGAGACTTAGACTCCCACATGATAATAATGGGAGACTTTAACACCCTACTATCAACATCAGACAGATCAACGAGATAGAAAGTTAACAAGGATATCCAGGACTTGAACTCAGCTCTGCACAAAGCAGACCTAATAGACATCTACAGAACTCTCCACCCCAAATCAACAGAATATACATTCTTCTCAGCACCACATTGCACTTTTTCCAAAATTGACCACATAGTTGGAAGCACTCTTCAGCAAATGTAAAAGAAAACAAATCATAACAAAGTGTCTCTCAGACCACAGTGCAATCAAATTAGAACTCAGGATTAAGAAACTCACTCAAAACCGCACAACTACATGGAAACTGAACAACCTGCTCCTGAATGACTACTGGCTACATAATGAAATGAAGGCAGAAATAAAGATGTTCTTTGAAACCAATGAGAACAAAGGCACAACATACCAGAATTTCTGGGACACATTTAAAGCGGTGTGTAGAGGGAAATTTATAGCACTAAATGCCCACAAAAGAAAGTGGGAAAGATCTAAATTCGACACCCTAACATCACAATTAAAAGAACTAGAGAAGCAAGAGAAAATACATTCAAAAGCTAGCAGAAGGCAAGAAATAACTAAGATCAGAGCAGAACTGAAGGAGATAGAGACACAAAAAGACCCTTCAAAAAATCCATGAATCCAGGAGCTGGTTTTTTGAAAAGATCAACAAAATTGGTAGACCTATAGCAAGACTAATATAGAAGAAAAGAGAGAAGAATCAAATAGACGCAATAAAAAATGATAAAGGGGATATCACCACCGATCCCACAGAAATGCAAACTACCATCAGAGAATACTATAAACACCTCTACGCAAATAAACTAAACAATCTAGAAGAAATGGATAAATTCCTGGACACTTACACCCTCCCAAGACTAAACCAGGAAGAAGTTGAATCCCTGAATAGACCAATAACAGGCTCTGAAATTGAAGCAATAATTAATAGGTACCAACCAAAAAAAGTCCAGGACCAGACAGATTCACAGCCGAATTCTACCAGAGGTACAAAGAGGAGCTGGTACCATTCCTTCTGAAACTATTCCAATCAATAGAAAAAGAGGGAATTCTCCCTAACTCATTTTATGAGGACAGCATCATCGTGATACCAAAGCCTGGCAGAGACACAACAAAAAAAGAGAATTTTAGACCAATATCCCTGATGAACATCGATGCAAAAATCCTTAATAAAATACTGGCAAACTGAATCCAGCAGCACATCAAAAAGCTTATCCACCACAATCAAGTTGGCTTAATCCCTGGGATGCAAGGCTTGTTGAACATATGCAAATCAATAAATGTAATCCATCATATAAACAGAACCAAAGACAAAAACCACATGATTATCTCAATAGATGCAGAAAAGGCCTTTGACAAAATTCAACAGCCCTTCATGCTAAAAACTCTCAATAAACTAGGTATTGATGGGACATATCTCAAAATAATAAGAGCTATTTATGACAAACCCACAGACAATATCATACTGAATGGGCAAAAACGGGAAGCATTCCTTTTGAAAACTGGCACAAGACAGGGATGCCCTCTCTCACCACTCCTATTCAACATAGGGTTGGAAATTCTGGCCAGGGCAATCAGGCAGGAGAAAGAAATAAAGGGTATTCAATTAGGAAAAAAGGAAGTCAAATTGTCCCTGTTTGCAGATGACATGACAGTATGTTTAGAAAACCCCATCGTCTCAGCCCAAAATCTCCTTAAGTTGATAAGCAACTTCAGCAAAGTCTCAGGATACAAAATCAATGTGCAAAAATCACAAGCATTCCTGTACACCAATAACAGACAAACAGAGAGCCAAATCATGAGTGAACTCTCATTCACAATTGCTAAAAAGAGAATAAAATACAGAGGAAACCAACTTACACGGGATGTGAAGGATCTCTTCAAGGAGAACTACAAACCATGGCTCAATGAAATAAAAGAGGACCCAAACAAATGGAAGAAAATTCCATGCTCATGGATACGAAGAATCAATATCTTGAAAATGGCCATACTGCCCAAGGTAATTTATAGATTCAATGCCATCCCCAGCAAGCTACCAATGACTTTCTTCACAGAATTGGAAAAAACTACTTTAAAGTTCATATGGAACTGATAAACAGCCCTCATTGCCAAGACAATCCTAAGCCAAAAGAACAAAGCTGGAGGCATCACACTACCTGGCTTCAAACTATATTACAAGGCTACAGTAAGCAAAACAGCATGGCACTGGTACCAAAACAGAGATACAGAACAATGGAACAGAACAGAGCCCTCAGAAATAATACCACACATCTACAGCCATCTGATCTTTGACAAACCTGACAAAAACAAGAAATGGGGAAAGGATTCCCTATTTAATAAATGGTGCTGGGAAAACTGGCTAGCCATATGTAGAAAGCTGAAACTGGATCCCTTCTTTACACCTTATACAAAAATTAATTCAAGATGGATTAAAGACTTAAATATTAGACCTAAAACCATAAAAACCCTAGAAGAAAAGCTAGGCAATACCATTCAGGACATAGGCATGGGCACGGACTTCATGTCTAAAACACCAAAAGCAATGGCAACAAAAGCCAAAATCGACAAATGGAATCTAATTAAACTGAAGAGCTTCCGCACAGCAAAAGAAACTACCATCAGAGTGAACAGGCAACCTACAGAATAGGAGAAAATTTTTGCAATCTACCCATCTGACAAAGGGCTAATATCCAGAATCTACAAAGAATTTAAACAAATTTACAAGAAAAAATCAAACAACCTCATCAAAAAGTGGGCAAAGGATATCAACAGACGCTTCTCAAAAGAAGACATTTATGCAGCCAACAGACACATGAAAAAATGCTCCTCATCACTGGCCATCAGAGAAATACAAATCAAAACCACAAATGAGATACCATCTCACACCAGTTAGAATGGCGATCATTAAAAAGTCAGGAAACAACAGGTGCCAGAGAGGATGTGGAGAAATAGGAAAACTTTTACACTGTTTGTGGAAGTGTAAACTAGTTCAATCATTGTGGAAGACAGTGTGGCGATTCCTCAAGGATCTAGAACTAGAAATACCATTTGACCCAGCCATCTCATTACTGGGTATATACCCAAAGGATTATAAATCATGCTGCTATAAAGAAACATGCACACGTCTGTTTATTGCAGCAGTATTCACAATAGCAAAGACTTGGAACCAACGCAAATGTCCATCAATGATAGACTGGATTAAGAAAACGTGGCACATATACATCATGGAATACTATGCAGCCATAAAAAAGGATGAGTTCATGTCCTTTGCAGGGACATGGATGAAGCTGGAAACCATCATTCTGAGCAAACTATCACAAGGACAAAAAACCAACCACCGCATGTTCTCACTCACAGGTGGGAATTGAACAATGAGAACACTTGGACACAGGGTGGGGAACATCACACACTGGGGCCTGTCATGGGGTGTGGTGAGAGGGGAGGGATAGCATTAGGAAATATACCTAATGTAAATGATGAGTTAATGGGTGCAGCACACCAACATGGCGCATGTATACATATGTAACAAACCTGCAGGTTGTGCATATGTATTAAAAAAAAAAGATGTAAAGTAAAACCACAATGAAATAGTTTTTATACTTGTAAGGGGCACTCTTTCCAGCTGTCCAGGATACCTGTTTCTCCCCAGCCATTAGTGCTTGAGACAACTTAACCTCTTCTAATATCTGGAAGTATGGAAATAACTAAGACTCAACCAAACTCTATCCCTCATTTAAAATAAAATGCCTCTTAAAAGGATAAAAACAGGAAATATGTCATTTCTCTAAACAATGTAATAGTAATAGACGTAATAGTATAAATTACATCTATGACAAATACTGAAAAAATCCAGTTGAGGATGTGAAGTTTTTATTGCTTCCTTCTAGGTTGTGCTCAGTTACCCTTGAGAGAAAGGAACAGGAGAGAGATCCTCAAGATGGCCCTGTGGTTTGGAAAATATCCAAAGGTTGTGGAGATGTCAGGACATTATTCTGCAGATTTTTTTTTTCTTTTTTTTTTTTTTTTTTGAGATGGAGTTTCACTCTTGTTGCACAGGCTGGAGTGCAATGGCGCCATCTCGGCTCACCACAACTTCTGCCTCCAGGGTTCAAGCAATTCTCCTGTCCCAGCCTCCCAAGTGGCTGGGATTACAGGCATATGCCACCATGCCCAGATAACTTTTTTTTGTATTTTTCGTAGAGACGGGGTTTCTCCATGTTGGTCAGGCTGGTCTCGAACCCCCGACCTCAGGTGATCTGCCCGCCTCAGCCTCCCAAAGTGCTGGGATTACAGGCGTGAGCCACCACGCCCGGCCTATTCTGCAGATTTTATTGGGATATTAGGGAGGATTAGAAGTTAAGATTTTATTAAGTCCAGTGGCAAGAAAACACAAAAAACACCAAAGCCTATTCTTCTGGCCATGGTGAAGGAGGGGCCTGAGCCCAGCAGATGCCATTTGCATTGATGTTTACCATTCTGATTCCCAAACTTGTGGGGAGAGTGGGGGTGATGAGTGTGCAAATGTAACATTTAGCAGCTTGAAGGAGACCTGAATTTGTTTTGCTGTGGTGTGCCTCTTTAGCATCTGACTTCACAGAGACCTGGAGAGAAGTTTTAAAGAATGTATTGTGTCTGAAAGAATGTGAGATATTTTAACAATGCAATCATTGCAAATTAACAAAAGCTGTTCTAATCTCCAACCACTGCTTTTCATTCTATCCACCAAGAGATTAAGCAATCTGGGGACTGCATTTCAGAATTTACCTACTAAAATGGTACTCCAAATCAACTGCTGGGCTGCAGTAGCACAAAAAGAAAAAAAGTGGATTTTTTTTTTATTTAAGCTTATTATGTGTGCTCATGTCTTATCTAATTCAACTCAAGACAAAAAACCTGGTGTTCCTCCATTCATTGAAGCCATAATATTTACAATAATTCAACAACAAAGACCCTGTACAGAGCATTAGCTCTCTGAAAACTTCCAGAAATGAAGCCAATGGACTATATTCAATGTATAGCACAGTCAAAGGAATATCAACTCTCCCAGATACAAAAGAATCAGTGTAACAACTCTGGCAATTCAAAGAGCCAGTGTCCTCCTACCTTCAAATGAGCCCACTAGCTTTCCAGCAATCGTTCTTAACTAGTGTGAAAGTCTGAAAAGACAGACATAGAATTCAGAATCTGGATGGTAAGGAAGCTCATTGAGATCCAGGAATAAGTTAAAACTCAATCCAAGGAAGCCAAGCAATCCGGTAAAATGATTCAAGAGTTGAAAGACAAAGTAGCCATTTCAAGAAAGACTTAAACTAAATTCCTTGAACTGCAAAATTCACTATAAGAATTCATAAAACAGTTGTACGTATTAACAGCAGAAAAGAACAAGATGAGGAAAGAATCTCAGAGCTCAAAGACCAGTTTTTCAAATCAACTCAGTCAGACAAAAATAAAGAAGAAAGAAATAAGAAAGATGAACAAAACTTCCAAGAAATATGGGATTATGTAAAGAGACCAAACCTACAGATCACTGGCATTCCTGAGAGAGAAAGAGAGGAAACGAACAACCTGGAAAATATATTTAACTAAGAGATAATTCGTGAAAGTGTTCCTAATCTCTCTAAAGAAGTTGACATGCAAATCCAAGAAATACAGAGAACCTCAGCTAGATACTATACAAGATGACCATCCCCGAGGCACACAGTCATCAGATTCACCAATATCAATGCAAAAGAAAAAAATCTTAAAGGCAGCTGGGAGAAGGGGCAGGTCACTTATGGAAGGAACCCCATCAGGCTAGAAGCGGACCTCTCAGAAGAAACCTTACAAGCCAGAAGAGGTTAGGGGTCTATTTTCAGTGCCCTAAAAGAAAAGAAATTTCAAAGAAGAATTTCATATCCAACCAAACTAAGCTTCATAAGGGAAGGAAAAATAAAATACTTCTTAGATAAGCAAATGCTGAAAGAGTACATTTCATGAGAGCAGTCTTACAAGAGGCCCTTAGGGAGTGCAAAACATTGAATCAAAAGAATGATACCTACTGCTGCAAAAACATGTGTAAGCACATAGCCTACAGGCACTATAAAACAGCTGCACAATTAAGTCTACATAACAACCAGCTAACAACATGATGACAGGATTAAAATCACACATATCAATACTAACCTTAAATGCAAATGTGCCAAATGCCCCACTTAAAATACATAGAGTGGCAAGCTGGATAAAATGATAAGACCTAATCATCTGTTGTCCTTCAGGAGACCCATTGCACATGTAATGACACCAACGACTCAAAGTAAAAGGACGAAGAAAAGTTTACCATGCAAATGGAAAACAAGAAATAGTAGGAGTCACTATTCTTAAATCAGATAAAACAGACATTATGCCAATAAATATTAAGGACAGTGAAGGGCATTACATAAAGATGAAGGGTACAATCCAACAAGAAGCCTTAACTATCATACATATATATAAGAACCCAGTCTGGATCCCCCTGTTTAATTAAGCAAGTTCTTGGCCTAAGAAAAGACTTAGCAACCGCACACTAATAGGGGAGACTTCAATACCCCACTGACAGTGTTAGACAGATTATCAAGGGATAAAACCAACAAAGAAACTCTGGAAAAAGTCAACTCTTCACCAGTTGGACCTAATAGATATCTTCAGAACACTCCACCCACAACCACAGAATATATATTTTTCTCATCTGCACATGGAACATGTTCTAAGGTTGACCACATGATCAGTCATAAAGCCAGTCTCAATAAATTCAAAGAATTGAAATCACACCATGCACACTCTCAGACCACGTGCAATAAAACCAGAAATCATTATCAAGATAATCTCTCAAAACCATCCAAATACATGGAGGTTAAACAACTTGCTCTTGAATAACTCCTGAGTAAACATTGAAGTTAAGGCAGAAATAAAAAAATTATTTGAAATTAATGAAAATAGGGACATAACTTAGCAAAATCTCTGGGATGCAGCCAACGCATTGTTAAGAGGAAAGTTTATAGCCCTAAGTGCCTTCCTCAAGAAGTTAGAAAGATTTCAAATTAACAGACTAGCTCTACACCTAAAGGAACTGAAAAAAGAGAATAAACTAACAAAACATTAATGAAACCAAGAGTTGGTTGTTCAAAAAAAAAAAAAAATTGATAGACTACCAGCTAGACTAACAAAGAAAAAGAGAAGATCCAAATAAGCATAACCAGAAATAACAGAGGCAATATTACAACTACAGGAATACAAAATACAAAAATACAGAAATACAAAAGATCCTCAGAGACTACTATGAACAACTCTGTGCACACAAATTAGAATATCTAAAGGCAATGGATAAATTCATGGAAGCGCACAATTTCCTGAGATTGAATTAGGAAGATATTGAAACCCTGAACAGACCAATATCAGCTTCTGAAATTGAATGAGTAATAAAGAACATATCCAGAAAAAAAAAAAAGACCTGAGCCAGATGGTTTCACAGCCAAATTCTGCCAGATGTGCAAAGAAGAACTGAAAACAATCCCTACTGAAACTATTCAAAAAATTGAGGAAAGACTCCTCACTCATTCTGTGAAGCCACAATCAGTCTGATACCAAAATCTGGCAGACACAACAGAAAAAAAAAGGTTCAGGCCAATATTACTGATGATAGATGTGAAAATTCTCAATGAAATATTAGCAAACTGTACCCAGCAGCACATTGAAAAGTCCATACACCACAATCAAGTAGGAAATACATGCAAAAATCAATAAATGTGATTCACCACATAAATACAATTAAAAGCAAAATCTATATGATTATCTCAATAGATGCAGAAAAAGCATGAGATAAAATGTAACACCTCTTTATGACAAAAACCCTTAACAGATTAGGTATTGAAGGAAAATACCTCAAAATAATAACAGCCATCTATGACAAACACACAGCCAATATTACACTTAATGGGCAAAAGTTGAAACCATTCCCCTTGAAAACTGGAACAAGACAAAGATTCCCCACTCTCACCATGTCTATTTAACATAGCATTGGAAGTCCTAGCCAGAGGTATCAAACAAGAGAAAAAAATAAAAGGCATCCCAAATAGGAAAAGAAGTAATCAAACTATCTCTGTTCACTGATGATATAATTCGATGCCTAGAAAATCCTATAAGCTCTGCCAAAAGTCTCCTAGAACTCATAAGTGACTTTAGTAAGGTTTCAGGATACAAAAATCAATGTATAAAAATAAGTCACATTTCTATACATCAAGAATATCCAGGATGAGAATGAAAGCAAGAACACAATTCCACTTACAACAGCCACAAAAGAAATGAAATACCTAGTAATACAGCTAATCAGGGAGGTGGAAGTACTCTACGAGGAGACTATAAACCCTGCTGAAAGAAATCAAAGATGACACAAATAAATGGAAAAACATTCCATGCTCATAGACTGGAAGAATTAATATCATAAATACAGCCATACTGCCAAAAGCAATCTACAAATTCAACACTATTCCTATCAAACTACCAATGTCATGCTTCACAGAATTAGAAAAAACAACAGCAACAACAACAAAAACTTCTAAAATTCACATGGAACCAAAAAAGAGCCCAAATAACCAAAGCAATCCTAAGCAAAAAGAACAAACCTGGAGGCATCACACCACCCGACTTCAAACTATACTACAAAGCTACAGTAACCAAAATAATATGGTACTAGTACAAAAACAGACACATAGACTAATGGAGCAGAAAAGAAAACTCAGAAATATGCCACATACCTACAACCATTTGACCCTTGGCAAGGCTGACAAAAACAAGCAATGGGGAAAGGACTCTCTATTCAATAAATTGTCCTGGGATAGCTGGCCAGCCATATGCCAAAGACTGAAGCTGGACCCCTTTCACCATATACAAAAATTAACTAAACATGGATCACAGATTTAAATGTAAGACTTCAAGCTATAAAATTACTAGAAGACAATCTAGGAAACACTCTTCTTGACATTGGCCCTGGCAATAAATTTTTGGCTAAGTTCCCAAAAGCAATTTCAATAAAAACAAAAATGGAAAAGTGGGACGTAATTTAAAAATCTTCTGCACAGCAAAAGAAACTATTACCAGGGTAAATAGATAACCTACAGAATGGGAGAAGATATTTGCAAATTATGCATCTAATAAAGGCTTAATATCCAGAATCTATAGGGAACATAAAGAAATCAACAAGCAAGAAACAACCTCATTAAAAAATGGGCAAAGGATATGAGCAGATACTCCTCAAAAGAAGACAGACAAGCAGCCAAGAAACATAAAAAAATTCCCACCATCTCTAATCATCAGAAAAATGCAAATCAAAATCACAATGAGATACCATTTTACACCAGTTAGAATGGCTATTAGTAAAAGGTCAAAAAAACAGATGTTGGACAGTCTGTAAAGAAGAGAATGTTTATATATTGTTGGTGGGAATGTAAATTAGTACAGCCACTGTGGAAAGCAGTCTGGAGATTTCTCAAAGGACTTAAAATAGAGCTTCCATTCGACCCAGCAATACTGCTACTGGTATATACCCAAGGGAAAATAAATCATTCTACCAAAAGGATACATACACCCATATGTTCACTGATGCAGTATTCACAATAGCAAATACATGGAATCAACCCAGGTGCTCTTCAGTGGTAGATTGGATAAAGAAAATGTGGTACATATATACCACGGAATGCTGTACAGCCATAAAAAAGAATGGAATAATGTCCTTCGCAGCAACATGGAGATGGTCGGAGGCCATAATCCTAAGTGAATTAATGCAGGAGTAGAAAACCAAATACTGCATGTTCTCACTTAGAAGTGGAAGCTAAACATTGAGCACACATGGACATAAATATGACAACAACAGACACTGCAGGCCACTACAGTGGGGAAGGAGGGAAGGGAGCATGGATTGAAAAACTACCTATCGAGTACTGTGATCACTACCTAGGTGACAGGATTTGTACCCCAAACCTCAGCATCATTCAATATCCCCAGGTAACAAAGCTGCATATGTGCCTTGGTATCTAAGATAAAAGTTGAAATTATAAAAAAGAATAAGCCTCTTAAGAAAAAAGTCCCCCTTTACATTCCATCTCGCCTAAACCGTAGTCCTCAAACAATATTGTGCATCAAATCACCTGGAAGGCTTGTTACAGCACAAATAGCTGTAGAGTTTCTGATTCAGTAGGACTAGGATGATGCCTGGAATTTGCATTTCTAGTAACTTCCTAGGTGATGCTGATGCTGCTGGTTCAAAGCCACACTTTGAGAACCACTGGCACTTATGTATCTTCTTTAGTATCACCAGGACTTGACCTGATTAACAATATTAGATTGCCTCTTCATTCTAATCACGTTAGTTGCAGGATGCTAATTATTTTAATAAATGCTAAATTTGCACATAAATATGCAAATAAAATGTCATGATTTAATCTTTACATTTTGAATGAGTTATAAGCCATAATTAAGATCCTTTGACCACATTTTCATCATAATTTTGTTAACTGTGGGACTGGTTATTTAGAACTTGCTTATCCTATTGGCAGATTTTTCACATCCTGTTAGCAATTTTAATATGTCATTTTATCCGTCACTACATTGATGCAAAAAGTAAGCATTTGTGAACTTTGAGAATAAACCTATGTACTATAAAATTCAATGTCAATTTTAACAGCATATGACCCTTTGATTAAATTAAAACCCTTTTTTTATATACTATATCTATCATTACAGCTGGGAAAGACCTAATGGCTTATATTTTTTGGTTCTGGTTTCATTCCCAGTTTGCATAATAAGCTGCTATGGAGCCTGTATCTTTGATTTCTAGTTGCTTTGTCAGTAGTAAAAATAGATTTGATCCATATCCTCTCTCCTGCTCCTTTTGGTGACCCACAGCATGGGAATTTCATATAACAGGTGACTGTGCTCTGTGTTCACTCTGTGGCCACAGGTCAAAACTAAGTCACAGATCACATACTGAACCCCTTAGTATTCTTCTTCATCTTAGACAATTTTCCTTCTCCAAAATATAATTAAAGGATACTTACCCGCTGTAAGATATGATTTTACACCCTATTTTTTCTACCATATAAAGCCTCATGAAGCATGGGATAAGGCAATTTTCAAAAAGATCTCATAATATAAATATACATTATTTATGAAAGGCAATTCTCTTGAGGGCATAGAAAATAAATTGGACTAATTGCAAATCTAGCAAAGAAATACTCAAAGGGATTAACTTACTTGAAGAAAAATGGCAATGGCCTTCCAGAAGCCCAAGAATCCCTTTGTCCAATCTCTCGTACGTTAGGGAATTGTCCTTATATAATTGACATTAAACAAAAGTCTTTTGGAAAAATGTGTTGGTAAAGTGTATTGAGAAGATGAAGGTGGGTAATATTAATGAAATACGGTTTACCACTGAACAATATGGGGGTTAGAAGTACTGACCCACTGTGTATAACTTTCGACTCCCCCAAAACTTAACAACTAGTAGCCTGCTGTTGACTGGAAGCCTTACCAATAACAAAATCAACTTACACATATTTTATATGTTACATGTGTTATATACTGTATTCTTACAATAAAGCAAGCTAGAAAAAAGAAAATGTTATTAAGAAAATCATAAGGAAGGGAAAATATATTTACTATTCATAAAATGTAAATGGAACATCAAAACTCTTCATCCTTGTCATCTTCACATTGTGTAGAATGAGGAGCAGGAGGAAGAGGAGAAGTTGGTTTTGCTGTCTCAGGGGTGGAAGCATCTAAAGAAAATCTACATATAAGTGGACCCTTTTTTTTGTTCAAAGGTCAACTGTGCCTACTATATGCCAGGTGTTTAAGCGATGATATATCCTTTGTCCTCACAGTCACTCCTCAGGGTAGGGATGAATATTTCCCTTTGTCTTGGTTTGAGTTTCACCAAAAGGAGACTGAGAGGCAAGCATTCAAACGCAAGGAGTTTATTTGGGAGGTGAAGGGAGCACCAATGAGGAGTAGGGAAGTCTGATTAGAAGGGAAGGCAGCCAGGCCGGGCATGGTGGCTCACGCCTGTAATCCCAGCACTTTGGGAGGCTGAGGTGGGCAGATCACGAGGTCAGGAGATCAAGACAATCCCGGCCAACATGGTGAAACCCCATCTCTACTAAAAACACAAAAATCAGCTGGGCGTGATGGCATGAGCCTGTAATCCCAGCTACTTGGGAGGCTGAGGCAGGAGAATTGCTTGAACCCGGGAGGTGGAGGTTGCAGTGAGCAGAGATTGCGCCACTGTACTCCAGTCTGGTGACGGGGCAAGACTCCATCTCAAAACAAAATCAAACAAACAAAAAAGGAAGGTAGCCAACATAGCGTAGATTATCAACCAGCTCACACTGTGGATAACTGAAACCTGCAATGTAGAACATAAGCCTAGGAGTAATCCCACCAGAAGAATGAGAAATTTGGGGTATTTATGCACCAACTTTCTTGGGCTTGTGGTTGAGGGCTGTTCCACAGGGTATGGAACTATACTATTTGGCATGCTATGTTTATGAAAAAGCAGGCTCCAAGTTCCAGAGCAAGTTCTCCTACAGGTGTAGGTGGTTGGAATGTAGATAGTGAACAGCTGGCAAGCAGCTTTAAGTGGCGGCTCCTAGATTGAAACTCAGGCCTAACTGTAGTTAAAATCATTGCTTTCTCAAGCATATCTTACTAATGTGAATCTTCCCCAGGTGTTCCATGATTGAGTGAAATTATAGACTGAGACCACAGGTCTTTTGGAATAGCACTTCCCTATACCCTCTCCAGAGCAAGATAAGACTCTAAGAATTAGTGGTAGCCCATGTGTGGTGGCTCACGCCTGCAATCCTAGCACTCTGGGAGGCCAAAGTGGTTGGATCACTTGAGGTCAGGAGTTTGAGACCGGCCTGGCCAATAGGGTGAAACCCCATCTTTACTAAATAAAAATACAAAAATTAGCCAGGCATGGTGGACGTGCCTGTAGTCCCAGTTACTTGGGAGGCTGAGGCAGAATAATCTCTTGACCCTGGGAGGTAGAGGCTGCAGTGAGCTGAGATCACACCACTGCACTCCACCCTGGGAGACAGAGAAAGACTCCATCTCGAAAAAAAAAAAAAAAAAAGAATTAATGGTAAACCTAAATGCCCATTAAGAGACAGATAAGGAAAATGTATAGATATATACACAATGAAATATTATTCAGCCTTATAAGAGAAGGGGATCCTGTCATTTGCAGGAGAACTCAGAGAACATTATGCTAAGTGAAATAAGCCAGGCACAAAAGGGAAACTATTGCATTCTTTCACTTATAGGTGGGATTTTGTTTTAAAAAAGACTTTAAATGCACAGAGCTAGAGAATGAAACAGTGAATAACACTAGTGGGAAGCAGGGAAGAGGAAAAGGGGTGATATAGGTCAAAGGATACAAAATAGTAGACACATAGGATACATGAGTCTACAACAGGATCCCTAACCTTTTCGGCACCAGGGACCAGTTTTGTGGAATACAGTTTTTCCATGGGCAGTGGGGGTAGGTGGATGGTTTTGGAATGAAACTGTTCCACCTCAGATCGTCAGGCATTAGATTCTCATAAGGAGTGGCACAACCTAGATCCCTCACATGTGCAGTTCACAATAGGAGGCGGAGCTCAGGCTGTAATGCTTGCTCACTGGCTGCTCACTTCCTGCTGTGCAGCTTGGTTCCTAACAGGCCATGGACAGGTACCAGTCCATGCTGGGGGGTTTAGGACCCCTGGTCTAGAGAGCTAATGTGCAACATGAGGACTAAAGTTAATAAAAGTGTATCATATTAGGAATTTTTGTTAAATAAGTTGATTTTAGCTGTTCTTGTCATACACACAAAAAAGTAACTATGGGTGAGATGATAGATATATTTGCTTCCCTATTGTAACCATTTTTCTATGTATATGTATCTCATAACATCATGTTGTAAACCTCAAATATACAGAATGAATGAAAAAATTAGCTGTAAATTTGGCCTTAATGTTCCATGTTAAAGCCAAATGTTTATGTTTGTAATCAGCTAAATATTAAATTGTGCAGAAGCCCTGAATTTCATGGATATCCCATATTTCATGGATGCCCCATTCAGTTCATAAGCTCTTGTTTATAAGATTTGTGCATGATCCAAATGTGGAAAGAAAATGAGTGGGCAGCCCATTCTGGGTATCAAGCAAAGAGCACAGGTACAGACCATGTGCAAGAAGCAGCCTTAGGCAAAACTGAACCAAGAGTGGTTTCATACAGGTATTTCTCTAAGTCTTTAATTTTTTACTTATTCCTTTCCCCTTTTTAATGTGATAGCCACCTAATCACCTTCTGCTGCCTCCCCAACCTCAACTTCGGTGTTCTTTGGCAGATAGTGACTTCGGTGTTCTTTGGCAGATAGCCTACAAATGAAATTTCAAAGGCTAAGCATATAATGTTTGCTAACTTGATGTAAGCAACAGAGAACTAAATCTGAACTTTGGCAAAAGTCTATTAATAATTGACAAATAACAGAACAGTGAGGATGTACAAAGCAATACATTAAAAAAAAAAAAACTCCATCTGGGATAGCAATAACCCGTGAAAATGCTCCCCCGGCTAATTTGTATCAATGATTATGAACAACATGCTAAATCAGTACTTCCAAAGTCTATATATGACTATTACAGGTCTGGGGCAAATGATGAAGAAACTTTGGCTGATAATATTGCAGCATTTTCCAGGTAAGAAAATTTATTTTTTTTAATTGTGTTTTAAAATTATACAAAGACTGTACCAAAATGAGATCTCCTAGTTTTATGTTGGTGGTGTGTAATTATTTGTTCAGATTTGTGCTTAGTAGAGAGGGGAAAGTTCTTGGGGCTGTGAGAAATCTTGGGCCTTTAAATTGTTAAAAAATATTCCAAGCCTGTGAATCTTGAACAACTGACAGCAAAAGCCAAACCTATGTTACTTCACTTGGAAGTATGATAACAATTAATTTAACTACATATAAAAATAGCGATAAGTTCAGATGACTTTTCTTTTTCTTAGTATGACAGTAAGTGCTTATGTTCGTGGTGTGGGAAACAGCATTAAATGCCAGATAACAATCTTATCCGGATGAACCAGATTGGATTGTTGGCTCAAATGTTCTCTTCCTGCTGGCTTTTCGTGTTATCATTCATTTTGATTACTGTTGTCTAAACTTTCACTTTAGATTTCAATTTGTCTATGTAGCATTAATCTTTCAACTTTGCTGTTTCATCTCTCCTTCAAAGCACTTCATCTCTCTTCCCAAATTAGTTTTCCTTTGACTTTCATATTTCAAAGCACAAGATGGTGGGTGACATGGTTTATGTTTTCTGTTTGTAATAAAAACAAGAAATAAAATTATTTCAAAGGGATTTTTTTTATAGCAGTTACAAAAATGGTTTATTTGCTGGAGCAAGAGAGGAGTGCCTTCACTACACTACACTCAGTCTCATCCATCTAACATTATGGCTGTTAGTAAAGGCAATCAGTATTGTGGGTACTCACTGATGGTGATAAATTAAAGACAAAAAGGCAGAAAATATGCAGGGGGAGAGAATCAGCCTTCCTCCCTGATTTCTTCTTTAGTCTACAACAAAATCACTCAAAATCAGTTTTCCATATTTAAATTAGGAGAAATAAAATTATCCCGGCCAAGGTGGCCTCTGGTAGGCAGCACTGATTCACCCACAAATCCATGTAGAAGACTGAAAATGGCAATGGGGTGAAGGATATGGCCTCTCCCCAACCCTTTCAAGCCTTGACTTTGTCTCAGGTTTTGCCTGGAACCCAAATGAGCTCAACAAATGCCAGAGAAGTCATGGGAAGGGAAGTTGACTGAGAGTAGAGGGGCTTAAAATTCTGCACCATTATTTACTATTTTAGACTCATTTAAAAGTTGCTGCTCTTGGAAGATGCCCCTTCTTGGGCCGATATTAACTTTGTCCACCAAAATTTGCCCATGAGTTGTCTCTTGAAAACACCTTAACCCAAATAGGTTATTACAACCAAGGAAATTTCAGACCCTTGACAGATTTATAGAGTTAATGTCTCAGCATCGCTAGACCTCCAATGCTCAAGTGATTATTTATTTCATTTATATACAGCCTTCCTCACTTCTTAATTCCATTTGTCGCATGCTAGCTAATTAACTAGAGCTAATTAGGAGTCTCCATGAGCTACACTGTGTACTACATGCTGAGGAAAAAGCAGTGAGCCAGACAAAGTTCCTGTCCGTAGGAGCTTACATTCCACTGGATGCATATCAGCTTCCATAATGCTGTTGGGTTGAATTGATGCAAAATGGGCCCAAAATAGTTGGCCAAGTGGAGGTCTCAGAGAGGATGCAAAGGGGTGCCACAAAGCAGATGGATCACCTATGCAACCCTTTAAATGGTAGAAAATTTGAGAGACACAGAAGGCTTGGTGACTTCTAAGTTGTGAACTGGAAAAGTGCCTCAGGCCTCTTATGTAAATTACATGGTATTCAAGTGTGTATTCCCATCCTATGTGTGTACCAAGTAACTTAGGGATAGGACACAGATAATGAAAATGAATTTGCAGTGCCACCTTTTCCATGAACCTTGATCATTCTCTTTTGTTCAGCTTTAAATAAAAAAAAATATATTGATTAACTTTCTTTGGAGGACAGCTGATGCTATTTTATTATCAACTAGTTGAGTTTTTATGCAATACATTTTAGCGGTTGTTACCTAGCTAATATCTCAATTCCTCTTTTGCTGTGTGACTCGCTAGGTGACCCTTGATTCCTCACACTGCATCATGTAGCTGGTCACGTGAAACTAAGAATAGAAATTCTGCCAGGGTTGTGGAGACTTTGGGTTGATGGCATGAAGGAAATCAATCTGAAATTTCACATTCTGATTCTAATGAAAAGTGCAAAACAATCAAACCTCAGATAACCCATTGTGATACAAGGCCAGAGTATTTCAAACACATTTACGAAATTTATACACCTCCCCATCTCACAAGTACAACAAAAGGTCATTCACAGTGACAGCTTTTATTTCTCTGTACTCAGCTCTGATAATCACATTTTGGAGTTCTGGGGACATGGACCACGCATGTGACCCAGCAGTTGCTTGGAGATATTTTTGGGTAAGACTTGAGACTATTACTGTGGCAATAGAAAAATATGTTTAAAAGGACAAGTAAATGGAACCACCCAGAAGAACAAGATTTCTTATTTTAGTTATAACAAAACAGGGCAAATGTCAGCTTGCTACATTTTGCATGGCTGGAATTGACTGGGATTAATTTCAAGGAGGAACAGTAATTTGTTTCTCTTACACATTTATTCAAAGTAGCCTTCTCAACTATGGTCTTCACATTGTTGTAGCTTTTTTCCTGAGATTATCAATGATGGAAGATAATTAAACAATTTGGACACTTAGAAGCCCTCATGATTTCAGAAAAGGAAACTCTTTTCTGCTGCGTTACCTATTGATACTGAAGATTGCATCATTTTCTTTTAAACAACAGATGGGTAAAAGTGATGTCATTCTCTCACTTTAATATTTCAGAAGTGATATGAACTTACCAGTGATATTGTGTTCTCATAGGCATAAATGTCACAAAATCATTTATATAGGATCCACTACAGGTGAATAAGGGGTTTTTGCTTTATATATTTTAACTGTTTAGAGTAAAAAATTAATGTGGAGAAAATTGGAATGCAGTATTATAGTATTACACGACTTACAAAACATGAATCCACTATGTCCAGTTGGTGTGATTCAGAAACAGCATACAGTTATAAAGCTGGGTGAGACATGGGTGTCTTCCTTCAACAGGGCAGCTGCTTTGTGAGGAGTGTGTATATCATTTGATTTTTTTATGAGTTAAATTTGAGGCCCTTGTTAGATGTGAGGGGTGGGCCAAAATGCCTGTGAACAGATGCTCACCTTTACCCCACTTCCTTTACTTGGCATCTCATTTTCTATCCTTCGAAAACGGTTTATTATTCAATTGGTTCAACTGTTTGCCAGTTGAACCAATTCTTTTTCCAAAGTGGAGGCCCAGGAGAGCACAGTCCGAGAATATAGTGAGGTGCTATTTTATGTGTGATTGTGGGAAATTTACTTACATTTGGGGTGGGGTTGGGCAAGGCTTGGAAAGCTAGTGAGCTATCTGACATAGTTGTTGTTACTACTTTTTGAAAAATATCAAAACATGGAGGACTCTTTAGATAACATGCATGTTCCCATTCCATTGATTTTATCTAATTTTACGTAGGAATTACGTTTTGTGCGTTGGTTGACAAGCCTCTGTAACATCCTCAGAACAGAAAATACTGTTTGAGGGAAAGTAAGAGCCCACAGTTATTAAAGTGACTGCGCCACCAAGTGGACAAGCGTAAAGCCACTGTCTGGAGATGGAAGGATTTAGCTTTGCTTTATAAATGGGAATTTGACCTTTAAAAATGTCCCTTTTGGCACGTACGAACACACACACACACACACAGCTGCTGCCCTGCAGATTTGCGTGTTCTTGTCATAAAGCTTTCATTGTTTCTCTAGCTCTAAGTAAATATTAATGCCTTCCAAGGCTGGCATGCCAATGGCTGCTATTAAGATCGTTTTCTCTCATTCTAATAACACACTTAGAGATGATTGGTAATAAAAACTCTCTTCAAGGCTTCTGCTACTCCCCCTTCAAAATGGAGATCAAAGAATCATGCTGTGAGGGTCCGTCAAGAAGAAAACACTTACAGCAACAGAGCATGTGGTGTGACATAAAATAATGACAATTATAATGTTCAAAGGAATAGCATAGAAATCACACAGTAAAACTTCTTTATTATGCTTTTCAGGGACTGGATGTTTTTACTTTATTATGTGAGGAAGGGTTAGATTACAGACCCTTAGCTATTCCACAAAGCAATAGAAGGCAGAATTTCTTCTTCCGCTACAGGAAGTACGCTTCAATTAAGGGCTTTTGCTTTTTCTTCTTTTTTTTTCTTTAAGTTACTGCATTACTATATCATACTTCACTGTATTTACTAAAAAGTCCTGCTGTTTCTGGAAGTAGAGTTAAATCTAGGTAATACTAGGTGAATACTGGTTAGATATGCATGTATGCCTAAACAACAGGTTTATTATACTCATGCATATTAGAAATAGGGCTGCATTTTCTTCAATTTTAATCAGTACTAATGAGAATAATAAATCAAAACAAATAGGAGATAGATATTTTGCCAGGAGGAGACAGAACTAGTTCTTCTGTAAATTTTACTGGTGAATTTTTGGTTGCTGGTTTGTTGGTAATTTTCATTCCAACACAGAAGAATCACAGAAACAGTCATTTAAAATAATTTTCGGGAGTCAAAAACTTTTTAACACCCAAATTTCAGTTTTTGTCCAATAACATTTTTGAGAAAACTGTTAAATTAAACTAATAAAAAACCTTCCCTCATCATTAGACTTTAATGAATATAGCATATAGCTCAATAATTTTGAAGAAATCAAATTATAATTTTAAAAGTAATTGCCTGACGCTGCTGTTGATCACATAAAAAGAAGACAAACTAGACATCGCATATCTTCTTAAACTCTAATCTAAACTCTATGCATTTGTACACCATCTTGATTTTCAAGATAGGGGAAGTGAAACGAAAACTATGTTCACAGAAGAACGTGTACGTGAATGTTTGCAGTGGCTTTATTTAGAATTTCCCCCCAAACTGGAAGTATTCAAAATGTCTTTTAGCTTGGGAATGATTGGACAAATGATGGTACCCCCGTACAATGGAATATTATTCATCAACCAAAAGGAACAAACTATTGACACATACAACAGCATGAGAAAATCTCCAATGCATTATGTTAAGTGAAAGAAGCCAAACTCAAAAGGCTACATGCTGAATAATTTTGTTTCCATGATATTCTTGCAAAGCAAAATTATCGGGACAAAGAAAAAATTCATCAGTGGTTGTCAGGGGATTGAACTGGGGAGAGTTTCACTACAAAAGAAAATGGGGACGTTTTTGGGAATGATTGAACTTTCCTAGCTCTTGATTGTCATGGCAGTTACACCACTGTATGCATTTGTGAAAATTCACAAAACTGCAGACTAAAATGAGTGAATACTATCATATATTAGTTATACTTTAATAAATAATTGCTTGCGAAATTCATTGTCCTCTAATTGTTAACTTTCTCTCCTAACAAACAGTAAAATTGCCTCTTTTCCATTAGCTTTATGAAGTCATTTGCTTGTTTGGAAAAAATCCAATCATATTTTTTCTTTTTAACTAAAATGTAATGTCAAAGTTTTGGTTATGTTTTTGAAACTCCAAAGCCTTTTATTTTATTTTGTTTTTTTAAATTCTAGATGGAAGCTGTATCCAAGGATGCTCCGGAATGTTGCTGAAACAGATCTGTCGACTTCTGTGTTAGGACAGAGGGTCAGCATGCCAATATGCGTGGGGGCTACGGCCATGCAGCGCATGGCTCACGTGGACGGCGAGCTTGCCACTGTGCGAGGTAGGAGGAAGACTGTCACCATCGGGACAGAAGGGGGCTAAGGTTTATTGACTTTCTTCTCTGAATGCACCAAGCAAACATGTTCCTTGATGTTTTTACACTCAGAAACATTAAGCTCATAGACTCTATCATCAAAATACTTGTTCTTGCATGTCCTGCTCCTCTTCTTTCCAGCTGTGTGACTGGGCAAGATATCCTCTCTCTGCATTGGTTTCCTTGGCTGTGAAATGGGGACAAAAATTGTACCTGCCTCACTGGGTTATGGTGAGGATTGAATGAGTTCAGGTATACAAAGTTCATGGCAGAGAGTAGTGGCTCAGTAACTGTTGGTTATATTATGGGTATTAATAGTACTGTCTCAGGAAATAGATCTCTGACAAGTAGACTCACCCAAGGTCACAGCTAGGTAGTTACAGAATTGGAATTCAGCCCTGTGGCTACCTTATCTCAAAACCCTCCTGCTTCCCCCAAACCAAAGTGGTTCTCACAGCCAAATTGCAAATGGAGCAACGTGGTTGGTTGTGTTTTCTTCCATGGTTTTGGATCATGATTCTTTTTTATGGATGCGTTATATTTCCAATAGAGCAGTTCCAGCTGCCTTAGGGGGGAGTGATGAGAAAATCAAATATGATGTAAAGAAATCTCTTATTAGGGCTAATTTATTAACTTTCCAGTTCTCTAGCAACTATGAACATTTGAAAGGCTGTGCAGAGTAAAAAATCTCCCCAAATTCTGCTTCAGAAACTCGTATAAAAGTTGGAAATGAATTCTTTTGATGTTAAGCAGAGCAGAAAGAGAACACGACTATATAATATTTTAAAATATTTTAGTTTTAAGAATTAAGGATCTTGTGAATTCACCTCTCTTCTTGAAATGTCTGACATAAAATTCTGTCAGGGATATCAGAATGGCACAATGAGGTTTTGCTGGACGGACTTAGCAGCTTCCTTAATTCTAGGACCACACACAAATAAGTGGCTTTGGTGCCTCAGCCTTTTGTCTATGGTAATCCTGAAACATAAGTAGAGAGAAGGAAAAAAAAAGGAAAATACTAAATGGGTATATATCTATACAAAATCAAGATAATAAAGGCTCTTTCAGGCTGGAAGCTATAGGCAACAACCTTAGAACGAAAGAAAACAAATGAACACCAAAAAACTAAAACTTTAGTGCTCTTAAATCTCAATGAAAATAAAAAGTAAATGGTAAACTGAAAGAAATGAAAAAAAAATATGAGACTGTGAAGGGTTAATGTCCTTTCCACGTAAAAAGCCCTTATATTTGAAGAAGAAAATAATATATTGCTCAAAGGGACAAAGAGAAATAAGTGAACAAAAGATATAAATAGGAAATGTACAAATGGAGACATAAAAGTGACCAACAAACATATGAAAAATATTCAATTTCATTAATAAGCAAAGACATGTAAATTATGACCATCTATTTTATTTTCCGGATATCAAATTTTTATTTTAAGATCAGGCAGTATGATTAGGTTAGGGAGAAAATGTGCATTTCAAACAGTGTTGAGAAAAGTGTAAAATGGAATAATCTTCCTAGAAAATAATCTGGCACGGTATATCAGAGCTCTAAAAATGTAAATTCCATGTGATGCTAAAAATTCTCTTCTAGGAATTCCAAGGAACTAATTATGATTTTTGAGGAAAAAAATTCTGCAAGGATTTTCATGCTTCTTATTTTTAGCAGGAGAATGATTAGAAAAAAATACCCAAACATCTCATAATTGGAGATAGTTTGCAAAAAATACGATGCATAAAAATGGCATCAAATTAAAAAATTATACTATAGGAAGAGTGCAATAACATAGAATGATATTTTAATTTAAAATTGTAAGAAATCAGTGGCAAACAATAGTCAGGTCCTAAAATACATTTAGTTTCAAAGATCACAATTTACAAATGTTTATTTATAAGTGATGAGATTACTCCTGACTTTATACTCGTCTGATTTTTGGCTCAATCTTATAAACTCTTCTTTAAATTATTTTGTAAGGAGGAAATGATAAAAATTAGATTTAAAAGAGTAGAGATAAAGGGACAAGGGACCATGAAGAGAATGGAAATAAAGAAAGGAACCAGAGAAAGCAAAAAGCAGAGCTCACTTGGTAAGGCACCCTGAAGCCAGCAAATTATTTTTACCACATGTATTAGTTCCTTCTCACACTGATTTAAAGATACTCTTTGAGACTGGGTAATTTATTAAGGAAAGAGGTTTAACTGATTCACAGTTCTACATGGCTGGGGAGGCGTCATGAAACTTACGATCATGGTGGAAGGCAAAGGGGAAGGAATGACCTTCTTCCCATGGTGGCAGGAGAGAGACGTGCAAGCAGGGAAATGCCAGATACTTATAAAACCATCTGATCTCATGAGAACTCATCCACTAGCATAAGAACAGCATGGGGGAAACCACTCCCACGATCCAATCACCTCCCACTAGGTCTCTCCCTCAACACCTGGGATTACAATTCAAGATGAGATTTGGATGGAGAAACAAAGCCTAACCATACCAACACATACTACTGTATTTGATATTTGACAGGTGTTTCTGTCCCTATTTTGTGGGCAAGTAGCTGGAGTTCCAGAGAAAACAGTTTTTCATAGCTCGTCAATGACAGATTTATTCTCCAAGTCACTTCTGATGGTTCCAAGACTAGTCTTTATTCTTGGTGGAGTTGGGCTGAGAAGAAAGAGGAAAAGAAAGCAGAAAAGAAAGCTTCCTTAGAAACTATGATTTGACAGCGTAAGTAGGACTATTTCCTCCAGAAGTAACCATAAGAGGATCTTAAATGCCTATTACAGTCTCATCCCCTTAGATCTATTTAACACTTAGAAAGCAATTATCATGTTCCAGACACTATTTTAAGTATATTACGAGTATTATAGCATTGAAGCCTCAGAACAGCCCAAATAAATAGGTCATATTATTAAACCTATTTTACACAGGAGAAACTGAGGCACACGCCAGCTGAATAACCTTGCCTAGGGATGCACAATTCATAAGTGATAGAGATGGGATTCAGATAGAGGTATTCTGTCTCCAGAATCTCGGCTCCTCACCACTTTGCAAGGGCTTTAATTTCAGAAACTCCCATGAAGTGTCATGAGGAGAAGCCCATTATGATCCCCTAGAAGTAATTATAGTTTTAGGAGCAGGCAAAGCAGGCCCCTCAGGAGAATAAGTTACACAATAGACATTTGGATAAGGTGGATCCAGCAGAACAAACAGAGGGTGGTGACATTGAGATTGCAGAGGAATTGGAGAAGGCAATGGACGTGTATACATGTTGCTCTCAAAAATCTAGGGTCCTCCATTGGGTTCCTATCAGGGCAGCAACATCAGAGTTTCTATTCTGTATTTGTATTAGAAACCTCTCTCCAGGGTTTCTGAGTTTTCACCTATGTTTCAAAGACCATCTATAGGTTATTAGTCTATTTAATATTTAGGTATATCCAGAAAGCTGATGGTCATCAGCTCATAGCAGAGTGCTCTTTGGCTGGTGTGTTTTGGTTGTGGGACAGTGGGTTACTTGCAAGGAAAGAATGAATGCCTGGAGTAGATGGTGCTTGTGCTCTGGACGTATTCCCTTCTTACTTCCCATTTCCATCAGACCTACCACTTTTTGCCTGACATTATCTGTTGCAACATAAGCCCATGGATAGGTGTGTTTGAAGTAGCAGAATGGGAGAGAGGGTTCCCTAGCTAATGATGTAGAGAAGTAGGTGGATAAATACCCAAGCTCTCTTTGCTCAGGGTAACTGAAGCATTTTCTAATATGGTCACCCAGTGCTCCTTGGAAGGATTGAGTCCCAGTTGCCCACTGAAGTTGCCTGCCCTTGAACACACTCTCTTTTATTGGCTTCCTTCCCATTCTTCTCTCACTTCCCCATTCCTTCAATTCATTGAGATGGTTTCCAAATAAGATGACTTGCTCTCACATCTCTGTGTCATTTTTGGCTTCTTGAAGTATGGAAACCAGGATAATAGCTAACTGAAGGCTATAGATAGCCACAGGCAAATTTAAGTAACAGTGTAAGAATATTCATACTTGGTAGAGATTTATTTATGAAAACTCAGAAAATTCACATGGAATTATGAAGTTATTATTGGATTTATTCCATCATTCCCAGAAAGAATATGGAAATCCTCTCAAGCAAGCCAGTCCTTGGGAATATTGGGAAATCTATGCAATTTCTTAGCCTCCTAAATATCTGGCCACTAAGCATTCCTGTCTCCAGGGACTTAGACCCTAGCAAGGAAGAGAAGTTGGGGCCAGGTCCAGAAAACAGGGGTTAGTTATCAATCTTTCTGGAGAAGTGTCCCCCTCAGCATGGTCAGTGAGAGTAAGTTAAACCCATTGGTGTCCACAGGCAATGGTCTGGCCTGAGTAATTAGAATGGGCCTCCAGAAAGTTCTGGGAATTGCTATGGTACCATAGTCTCATTTTCCCTGTTGATTCTCCAGATTGATTCAGAGTCCAACTTCAAGGGCCTTTCTGCCCTTCCTCTCACAACTGTGGGATAATAATAATCCACCTTATTAACTGGGACCGAGGACTGAACTCGACTCTTTTTTTTTTTTTTTTTTTGAAACAGAGTCTTGCTCTGTCACCAGACTGGAGTGCAGTGGCGCTATCTCTGCTCACTGCAACCTCTGCCTCCCAGGTTCAAGCGATTCCCCTGCCTCAGCCTCCTGGGTAGCTAGGACTACAGGGGTGCACCATGACGGCTGGCTAATTTTTTGTATTTTAGTAGAGACAGGGTTTCACCATGTTGGCCAGGATGGTCTTGATCTCCTGACTTCGTGAGCTGCCTGCCTTGGCCTCCCAAAGTGCTGGGATTACATGCGTGAGCCACCGCACCCAGTCTGAACTCTACTCTTTTACACTGCTGCATGTTTGTAGAGTGACCAATGAAGCTATACTTTTTTCATTTTCAAAATGATGATGAATACAAGGTTATCAAATAAAACACAGAGGGCCCATTATGTTTGAATTTCAGATAAACAACAAATCATAGGTGTCCTGTATGTTTGCTCAATCTGGCAACCCTAGATGAATAAGAGCTCTCACCTGCAGGGGTTCTTGTGAAGATTCATGAAATAAATGCTGGAAATGCTTACACACTATCTTTATTTGCCCCTTAGGGCTCAAAGTCCCCGAAATCTTTATCTTTCACACACAAAAACTCACTTTCAGAAAAGTATATTCCATTTACATCTAGTGGAAATAAAAATTGTTCTTTTTCTTTGCTAAAAATATTTTTATTTTAAGCTTTATGCAGAAACCTCAGGGGAAAAAAAAGGTACTTTTAGGAGCCAGGGTTGCTTGCAATGTAAATGTCCACAAAAAGATGAAATTGAAACAAACAAACAAACAAACAAACAAAACAGTGCAAGCTCCTGGGTGGAGACTGCAGTGAGTCTGAGATTGCATGTTCCATCAGAAGGGGGCAGCTACATCTTAGCTCTTGATGACCCAAGAGAGCAGGGATGTGGGATTGCCAAATCTTCCAAAATTTTAAGAAGCCAGAAATCTTGATTTCTATGTACAATCTCCTGGTTTTTAAATGTGGGCGAATAAATCAAAATTCCCTAAAACACTGTTTGGGGCAACAATGTGTGGGCCAAAGTAAATACTTTTGTGGGCTACATGTGTCCCCTGGGCTGTCCATCTGGAACTTCTGATTTATGTAGAAATTTACCATGAACTAGTTTTATTTCTGTGGCAGGTCATTTTCACTCTCTAGGATTACATTTCTCCATTGATAAAGTGAGCTACTTGAGCAAGACCAGTGGATTGAATGCCACGTCCCAAGGAGGCTGGGTTGTTCCCAGGGATCTTACAGAACTTAGGTGTGACACTGAGCATGCAGCTACTTGTGTTGCATTTTGGCATTCAAAAGAAAAGTTCTTTAAATAGTTCTGCTGGTAAGACAAAAAAAAAAAAAAAAAGAAGAAGAAATAAAAAACTTTCACAACAAAAATCTCCAAAAACAAAAACCCAGAAAATTGGCATGGAAGTGGATGATCTTTGCAATTTTTTCAGTATATAAATAAATGATTTTGATCCCATTTAAAATTTTATCAAATGCAAAAAAAAAAAAAAAACAATTCAAAGTATAGAGCTACCTTTTCTTACTCTTCTAAATCTACACTTTATGTCAGCCCTGGAGGGTTTAGATGCACTTTATGTCAGCCCACTTCTTTCCACTGCACTATGTCAGCCCTGGAGGATTTAGATGAGTCAGTGAGCATTTGAGTGCATTTGATTTCCATTTTTCAAAGTACATTCTTGGTCTATAGGAGAGGGACAAGATATGTAACTATCTCTGACTATTGCTAAAAACACAAACATGTGTTTAATAAATGTTGCATAAACTCAGAAAGTGATACTTCAAAGTCTTGTGAAAAACGATGATCACCAGCATTTAGAGCAATTAGTATGTGCCACGCAATTTGACTTTATTATTTATTCATCTGTCCTTACCACCATCTTAAAATACGTGAGTGTAAAACCTTGAGAAACTTTCTCCAACTCCTGTGGGTGTGGAAATCGAGGCTTAGAGAGGTTAAATGCTTTGCTCAGATTATTAATCACTTAGGCAGTGCTACCTATAATATCATGCTCTGTTACTGATGTTTCCAAATGTCATTAACTGTAGCAAGAATCCTAAGGCAAGCACTATGCTATCATCTTAAAATATTTATTGCAAACATCTTATGTTTTATTGTTTTATCTTTTTAACTTTGAGAAGATAAAATAAGCCACAGAAGTGAAATTAATTGGGAAATATTCACTTTTTGCAAAATTTGGGAGCATAAACAATGGGTCATGAATTACAATCAAACAAAAAATAAAATTCTAAGAAGTCTTTTAAAGTGGAAGAAAAATAACTGAAAAATACTGAATGGAGGGCACTTTTTCCATGCACTGTGTTATGAATAAAAAATTTGATTCAATAGATTACTTAATCAACATTTTAATAGTTGTAAATCTTATAATATTTAAGCTGTTTTATAAGTGCCTCCACTTATAATGGCACATCCATTTGAAACTCTAGCAGATCATTTTTATTTATTTTTTTTGAATTTTTTTCTTTATATTCTTTAAAGAAGAATACAAAATTATTTCTATGAATATTTAACATATTGAAGGAAATAGCAATAATAAATATAAATGCCAACACATATAAAATAGGTGGTATCATTAGGCTAAATTTTAGTCTTCCAGAATAAGTAGAACATCTCTGACCTCTCAAATATCCAATTAATAAAATGCTTACTATACCATTTGGTGCTTTAAGAACATTACCATGGAAACCTCTCAGGTTTTATGCATAGTAGCTATAATAAAATTTTCCTTCATCTTTCATGGAGCTACTTGAGATTCTTTTCTCCCTTTAAACATGAGAAATCAAAAAGAAAGAGAAAAAAAGGATTAAATATTCATTTATCCTTTTGCTTCTGACTTGTTATGTGGACAAGTGCCACATGAGGGAGTGCTGGGACCTCATATCAAGAAAAATTAAAACCTACCTTATGCGTTCCAGGAATGTTCAGCATATTAGCAAATTCTTATTAAACTGTCAAAAAAAAAAAAGTTTTAAAAGAAATTCCAGCCCCTGGATGCAATTAGAGGCTACCACACAGGATTTGATGGGCCATAAAACCATTAAATCTAAACACTTTCTTTTTGAGCCTAAAAGGCCAGAACATTCCAAAGTGAAGTTTTGGGACTCAGCTATGACTTGACCACCTATTAAGATGCAGGTGGAACAGATTGCAGAGTAACACAAAGAGCCACACAGACCCCAGATGACTGCATTAGGGTGTAGGTGAGAGTTTTAGCTGTTGAATTTTCTGGATTTTCCAAGATTAAGTGATCAACCTTAACATTGAGTGAAAGACCATTCAACAGGAAAAATTGTCGTTTCCTTTGCTCCAAACCCAAATGATGTATTTTTTGAAAGCTTTATTGATTTGTATATTTATGTGTTGTGCTAGGTGACCGACTAGATATATGTTTCAGCATACCTACTAGGAAAATATCCCCATTATTCTCAATTTTACCTAATCCAGGCAAAGCACTGGACTTGCTTTAAGGAAAATTTTTACTCTTTCTGAAGTGGAGTGCCTGTCATTTATCAGGTGCAATGCTTGGACTTTATGTTCTTGTGATTAATCCTTACAGTAGGCCTGTGAAGTAATTCTCATTCTGTTTGACAGTAGAGAAGAAGGAAGCCCTTGACCAAGGTCTAGTGCCAGTAACTGCGGTGATGGGGTTTGAACCTAAGTCTTTTTCACTCTAAAGTGTAACCAAATTTTATGTTTTAGACTTACTTTTCTAACAATAAAAAGTCAGTGACATGCTCTTTCTGTGTGTAAGCACTCACACACACACACACAAACACACATCCATATTAAATATGCTTATATATGTATTAAAAGATTATTGACATTTGATATATATACATATACTAAAATGTATAATTCATGGCTAAAGTATTTTCATATAAACAGTGGCTTCAGTGTTAAAATCACTTTGCAATGAAACAAGATTGTTAATTAAAACACCTATTAAAAAATTAGAATCTAGCTATATTAAAGACAGTCATCAAATGGTATGATTTCTAGGATTTTGCACCAAAATTTAAGCTATTGGGTGGCTTCGTTGAGAGCATGAGACTGCTTCTTCTCAGAATTATTAATGTGCCTGATGATATTAAACTGTGACAGTGAAACAAGTCAGAGGCTCACATGTGTATCCCAACACTGAAGTTGTTAAACACTGGGAAGCGGGTTGAAGTTGTTGTGTGCAAACTCAATACTCCTTAAAACCATTATTTAAAGGCCTATCACTGTGTTGTAGTCTCCATATGATCTGCCATTTATGCCAGGACTTGACAGTTCAGTAACATGACAGAATAATAACACAGGAATCACTACGGTAGAGCTAAAGTTTTAGTTTATTGCAGAGTTCTGCCCTAGAAATACAGTGAAAACAAGGAAGGGAGAGCTAAGATGTCCCTGAGACTAATTGTTCCTTGAAAATATTTTCATAAGTAAAAAAGAGGTCTAGAGGTGTAGTGGCAGTGTGGTCACTAAGATTATACAGCTCCAGATTCGTTCAATGGACCATGATGAAAGCACTGGAACGATTAAGTCTGGTTTCCTGGTCTTTCTTGGCAGTGTTTAAATTGGTTCAGTTCCATAAATTGTAAATTAAGATTTGTTTGACAACTTTTAAGTATTTCATGCATAATTGTAGTTGAAGGTTTGTTCTTCTTTTAGATCACTGACTTCAGAACTTTATTTTTCTGGTTAATCTCATTTGTAATTTTAGACATCCATAAAACAATGTTGACTGCATCTATATGATGGTAGATCCTCTGTGAAGACCTATATGATGGTAGTTCCCCTGTGAAGATAGGATGACACACTCAATGGACATTATGGTGCACAGTTATACAAACACTTCACTATGACAGGCCCTGAGTTTTGAACCACACAACTGCTTGGTACTTGGTCATTGCATATTTTCCCCATTACGTAATGACTTCCTGTGCAGATGACAAAATGCGTTTTCTCAACAAAATTATTTTCAGAGCAGCTGTTTTGATGACTAAGTTTTGTAGGAGCTTTTTAATCAAATGCACCTAAGAAAACCCCAACACTTTAGGCCCTTTGAACATATTAGACTTTTTTACTTCCTCTTTCCTCTTTTTCCTTAAAACCGTAATTTGGAAACTTGACTCTGCCTTCCCATAAAAGAGAGTTATTTTCAAAGAAATTATTTGGGTCTGAATTAACATGTTGCTTAATTGTTCTGTTTGAATCTAGGTATATGATTAGTCCCACATGAATTGACGTTCCAAATAATTTACTCTCATTGATAACTAATATTTTCTATTTCCCTCTATTGTTTTGTGGTGGTGGTGGCTGTGGATGAACATCATTCTCAAATATATTATAATTCCCTTCCTCATCAAGCCCAGCATGATAAACTTCAGTTTTGCCTGATGGTTCTTCATCTTATTTCTGTGTGTAAGATTGTTGGACCTGACATTAAACATTTGGAAACTATCTTATAATTGATAAATTGTGCTTTCTCAGCTTTGAGTAAGTGCTCTCTTCTTCATCTTATACCATTTTATTTTTCTTTGTCATTCACTTCCGCTTCTGATCTGAGACCTAGGAAGCTGGATAAATCCCAGATAAGCAAGCTAAACAAAGAAACAACAACAAAAACAACAACAACAACAAAAACACAACCCAAACTAAACCAAACCAAAACCATGGGATAATGGTTAAGTGTACTGAGGGGCCATCATGTGAACACAGTTTAATTCCTTGGCTTTAAAACTAATAAGAGAAGAATGCATAAACAAATGTGGCAAATGTACCTGTGACCCTCTCCAGAGGGTGCCAGCAGAGAAGAAAGACAGATTTATCAGCAAGGCATGGCTGGCCATTGACAAACCATGGGACAACCACTACCAACTTCACTGCCATTGCTGCATATTTCCCTCCGATTTTCAACGAGCCCCAACTTTGCTCACGACATCACACATATTCTACTAATTTGGATGAGTCCTTTTGAAAGAAAATATCTACCTCATGGTTCTCAAAGTATGGTCCTTGGAACATCAGCATCAGCAGGACTCTGGAGCTTGTTAGAAATGCAGATCTTAGGTCCCACTACAGACCTACTGAGTCAGAATCTGAATTTTGTTAACATACCATTTGATTCCTCAAAGATTGAGAAGCTCTGGTCAGAGCCTGGGATGAAAGTTCCTGTTGGTTCCAAGCCAGAGGTATAGTTCAGGTCTTCACACATGACAGTATTAGATGTAGTGGATATTTTTCCCTTCTGAAGACCTTCAAGGTCTTCTGAGAGCCTATTAAGTTTAGAATGACTGCCTGAAATGAGTGAGAAGTCACAGGGAGACTCTAGATAATTGAGAGATGTGTTCACAGTAGTCTTTGGTAAAAGCCTGGGATGGGCAGGCTTAGTATCCAGGCCCCTAAAATGTATGTACACAACGGATTTCCTATTTTTGCTTCTTCACATCCAGATTACCTGGATCAGAAATAAATGTTTTCATTAAGGCTTGATGTGACAAACAAACAAAACAAAACTCTGCCAAGCTCTAGAAGAACAATTGCATTTCCCAGCCACAGGGAGAATGCTGCCAGTTTATGCTGTTTTCCAAAGCTATTTACCTGTCCTAGCTCATTTAAATCACTATACATTGGAGTTTAGGATTTGTGTCAACCCCAGAGGTAGCTGCATTCATACCTGATGAATTCTTTTAAATCTCAGCAGTTGATTGTAAGTTCCATAGTATAGGAAATTTAGCCAACCCTCTATTGAATGGCAGTTCAGAAAGGTCGAGCTACACTTACCTTATGTCAGGTTATTGCAGACCCTTGTGGCATTTTTCCACCCTAGGACATGTGATTTAACTCTAATAGAAATCTTTATTATGGATGGGTCTGAGATTAACTTCTTTCTATAAAACAGAAATCATTCCACTGGCCGTAGCTCATGTTTTGAGATGGAGTGGGGGGAATGGATGATAGTAAACAAGGATATTAATCTCACTTATTTTTATATCATTATATTTATAGTTACCTTGCAAATGGAAGAGTAGAGAAACCAAAAACATATACTGGGAACTTTACAATTTTTCTTCCAAGTATTATTGATTGATGTTTGGACTATGCAAGTGCTGCCAGCCCCTTAGACTCACTCTGCAGCTCCCCCCATGGAAATTTGTAAACAGGTTAGGGTGGGGATAGGGAAAAGCATGTTCTTGTTTCACTTCTTGGATTATTTGTTCCAGGCTCTCCAAAGTAATGTGTACCTTGGGAATGCAGAAATTATCTCCTTAGATATTCTCTCCCTATGTATGTCCTCACAGGGAGTTCTTGGAATTGGAGAAGATTCCACTCTCCTTTAGGAGCTTTCACCATAAAGGTACTGAGCACTGGACACGGTATTTGCAAGGGAAAAGAGGAATGGGTCTCTTGAGCATCAAAATCATTGTAGAAGAATCTCCAAAGTGTTTTTCAAAATGTCTGTACTAACTTACATTCCTGCCATCAGTGGGTTCCGTTTTCTCCACAAGGGGTTCCCTTTTCTTTGCATCCTCACCAACACTTGTTATCATTGGTGTTTTTGATAATAACCATTCTAACAGTTGGAGGTGATACTTCATTATGATTTTAATTTAAATTTTCCTGATAATTAGTGATACTGAGCTTCTTTCATATATCTACTGGCCATTTATATCTCTTCTTTTGAGAAATGTCTGTTCAGATCCTTTGCCCATTTCTTTTTCTTTTTCAACTTTTATTTTAGAATCAGGGAGCACATGTGCAGGTTTGTTACAAAGGTATATTGCATGATGCTGAGGTTTGGAGTGCAAATGAATCCATCACCTAGGTAGTGACCATAGTTCCCAACAGGTAGTTTTTTTCAGCCCTTTTCCCCCTCCCAACCCTACTGTTGTATTCCCCAGCATCTATTGTTACCATTTTTTTGACCATATGTATCCAATGTTCAGCTTCCATTTATAAGTGACAACATGTGGTATTTGGTTTTTGGTTACTACATTAATTCACTTAGGATATTGATTTCTCCAGCTGCATCCATGTTGGTGCAAAGGACATGATTTTGTTCTTTTTTATGGCTACATAGTATTCCATGGTGTATATGTACCACATTTTAAAAATTCAGTCCACCATTGAGGGGCATCCGGATTGATTCCATGTCTTTGCTGTTGTGAATAGTGCTGTGATGAACATGCAGGTGCATGTGTCTCTTTGGTAGAATGATTTATTGTCCTTTGGGAATATATCCAGTTGGTGGGACTGCTGGGTCGAATGGTAGAAAAACTCTCGGTTCTTTGAGAAATCTCCAAACTGCTCTCCATAGTGGCTTATTTAATTTACATTCCCTACAGCAGTGTATCAGCCTTCTCTTTTCTCCACAGCCTCACCAACATAGTATTTTTTGACTTTTTAACAAAAGTAATTCTGACTGATACGAGTTGGTATATCATTGTGGTTTTGATTTGCATTTCTTTGATGATTAGAGATGATGAGCATCATTTTCATATATTTATCAGCCTCTTGTATGTCTTTGTTTGAGAAGTGCCTGCACATGTCCTTTGCCTACTTTTTAATGGGGTTATCTGTTTTGTCTTGTTGATTTGTTTAAGTTTCTTATAGATTCTGGATATTAGACCTTTGTTGGATGCATAGTATGCAAATATTTTCTCCAATTTTGTAGGTTGCCTGTTGACTCCTTTGATTGTTTCTCTTGCTGTCCTTTGCCTATTTTTTAATTGGGTTATTTGTTTTCTTGCTATTGAGTTGTTTGAGTTCCTTATATTTTTTTGCATATTAGCACTCGTTAGATATATGCTTTACAAATATTTTCTCCCAATCCCTGGGTTGTCTCTTGATTCTGTTAATTGTTTTCTTTGCTATGCAGAGACATTTTAGTTTCGTACAATTCCTCAAAAAACTAAAAATAGAATTGCCATATGATCCAGCAATTCTAATTCTGGATATTTGTTGAAAGGAATTGAAATCAGTATGTTGAAGATATATCTGCACTTCTATGTTCATTATAGCATTATTCACAATAGTCAAGATATGCCATCAACCTAAGTATCCATTGACAGATGAATGGATAAAGAATGAAGTGTATGTACACAAAGGAATACTATTCAGCCTTTAAAAAGTGGAAAATTCTGTAACAACATGGATGGACAAATATTATATGATCTCACTTATATGTGGAATTTAAAAAGTTCGGTCTCACAGAAACAGATCGTAAAAAGGTGGCTACCAGAGGCTGGGAGAGGAAGGAAAAGAATGAGGAAAGTGATATATTGATCAAATTTGTACAAAGTTTCAGTGCAACTGGAGTAATAGGTTTTAGTGACCTATTGTACTGCATCGTGACCACAGTTAATAGTAATGTATTGTATATTTTAAAATTACTAAAAGAATAGGTATTTCATGTTCTCCCTACAAAAAATGATAAGTTGGTGTATTAGTCCGCTTTCACACTGCTATAAAGAACTGCCCGAGACTAAGTAATTTATAAACAAAAGAGGTTTAATGGCTCACAGTTCTGCATGGCTGGGAAGGCCTCAGGAAGCTTCCAATCATGGTGAAAGGGAAAGCAGGTATGTCTTACATGGTGGCAGGTAAGAGAGCCTGTGTGTGAGGTGAAGGGGGAAGGGCCCCTTATAAAACCATCAGATCTCGTGTGAGCTCACTCACTAGCATGAGAACAGCATGGAGGAAATCACCCCTATGATCTAATCACCTCTTGCCCTCAACACATGGGGATTATAGTTCTCTCCCTTGGTGCGTGGGATTACAATTTGAGATGAGATTTGCGTAGGGACACAAAGCCAAACCTTATCAGTTGGTGAGGTGATGAATATGGTCATTAGCTTGTCTAAATTTGTCTGCAATGTATACATAGATCAAAACATCACATTGTACCCCATTAACATGTGCAATTACTATTTTCCAACTAAAAATAAATATAAATAAATTAAAAATAATTGCAAAGGAAAGCTGGCTGTGGAGAAGATTAATAAATAATGACATTAAGAAATCCAGGTCCTTGGCAAAATTAGAAAAATATACAAAGCTATCCAGGACTTATTTTTCCAAATGCATTAGGCATCCTCTCACCTAACACTTTACAATTGCATGGCTTCAGAGATTCACAGAAAACGTTCACAAACATTGCCCCAGTAGATGATCGTGCACTGCTATGAAGTGGGCGGAACAGCTGTGGCTATAGCAATTGTGCAGATAGAATGTACTTCATGGATGGCAAGACTGGGACTGTAGGACAGGCTCTCAATCCATCCTACCCTGTTGTTGTTCTGAAATGAAAGTTTTATCTCCCAGTTTATATATGTAGCCTTATCTTTGATGCTTCAATACCTGAGACCTGGCCAGTGTCCCTTTTAGTGATTGTATGTGTGTGTGCGTCATATGCAATTTCCTTATAGCAATGGCATAATGTATCACTGTTTAATTAAAGAAGAGAAGGAAATGCTAAACATACGAATAAAGTCTGAATATGTCTGTATCATTAAAAGTGTAGGTGTCTATCTTTGAAGATATGTCTCAAGGATGATGAAAGAGTCAGTGAGTAAAAGTAAGAGAAGAGAGTCCTGGGATTTCATACAAGATCAGTGTTACTTGATGCTGTAGGCTCCTAGATATTTAATCTTTAGGATATACCAACTATTACAAAAGCCAAGATTTTTAGATTTGGATTAACATTAGGGAACTTCATCCTGGGCAAGAGCCAGGCTTTGCCTTTATGTTAATATGACCTCAGCTGTTAGCTCCATTTTGCCAGGCATCATAAAACTGCAACACATATCATTGGAATCTTCCATTACAGTCTAATACATAGCCACACATTGGGAGCAAGAATGAAAGCCAACCCCTGTCCTTTGCAAAATGCAATCAGTCAGTGCCTGCTTTGGGAGCAGGGGTTCAGAATTTCACTGTGGACAATGGACAAGGAGAGTAAAAGGGCTTAAAACATTCGTGCTTTCAAGCTGTAGACTAGGATAACTATAATTAGAACTTTTTGATGAAATCTGACCATGCTACGTCATTTGTAAAATTTTGAAGCTTGTAAGTATTATCCCAAAATGAGCAGTGTGAGCTCAAAGGGTTTATCATTGTCTGTCAGGCAAAGGTAATATTTGAATTATTTCGCAAAGGACTTTGAGCAATTGGAAGAGATACTCAGCTGCTGGTCTCTAGTGCTCTAACAGGGTGGATGCCCCCCGCTCTGCCAGGCACTGATGTTTAAGTTGCTGGATTGTGAGGAAGTCTGGGGATTCACTGGGGAGAAAAGGTAGTGATGACATATTGAAGCACAATGACATATTGAAGAGACTCGGGGGCTGGGGTGATTAACTTCAGAGCCATGGCTATTTACCAATTGGAGTGTAAGTACTTTAATATTTTAACAAACACAACTGCCATTCTGGTATGTACCAACTTCTTCTCAGATCTGTCCTTAAGAAATAGGCAAATTCTTTATTGCCTCTCTGAATGGTTCGTGTAAATTCCCAGGCTCCCTTATCTCATTCTAACATAAAACTGTATTAAAAATAATGAATGTAATTCATCAATAATTTTCCTTTGTCATAGCAAATAGTCACAAGTGGATTGAGATCAGAGTGATCACTCATATTTGTTCTGGGGAGAAGGGAGCCTGCTATTTTGCTCCTCTGTTTTCTCCTAGGACTAGTATCTTAGCTTCAAATGATAATACCTTAGCACAGACTCTGATATTCCTCTTACATGCAGGAGCATTCTCTTGGAATAATTTTGGGGACCCCAATTCAAAATTTCAGCAGTGTATGATTTAATTATTGGAAAATAATCACTGAGCAGCAATAACTCCAGCAGTTACTTGTATCAAGGTAGAATCAGGAAATAGATGGTATGGACCAGACTTGCTTCTCTCTAAATATGCATACCCAAGGGATTTGGGTAAAATGTTTGTGAGGGCTGACATTTCCTGCAAGTCAGATGGTTTAAGAGAAGTAGAAATTATGTGTGTTTTGCAGCATTTTGGTAATCTGTGTGGAGTGTCTGTAGATACTTCTTATGAGTTCAAGGGAATCCTTTTGTGGATTTTGATGTTCCTATTGGCAGAGCTGCTGCTCGACTACATGATGACTTTGTATTAACTACAAAAACATGCCCTATCATCTGAGTGATTCTCTCTGCCAGACTCCTTTGTGCATCCACACTCTGCACCTCCAGTATACGGAGGACCTTTCCACTGGATTCTAAGATTCCATGCCTTCCCAATGCATGGCAGTGTCTCTCATGCACATGGCAAACCTACTCTCTTGGATGTCACTGCCCTGAAATATTGAGGGAGTACATTTATCTATGCATGGTACCAGGGAGTCATTTAGGCATGTAGGGAGTCTAGAAAGATCATTGCCCTGGGAGAGTCGTCAGCCATGCTGAGTTCTCCTACTTTGTTACTCATTTCTGTGTGATCTTAGGTAACATCCTTTTCAGGACTTTTTTTTTTTTTTGACAAGGAGTCTCCCTCTGTTGTCCAGGCTGGAGTGCAGTGGTGTGATCTCAGCTCACTGCAACCTCCACCTCCTGGGTTCAAGCAATCCTAGTGCTTCAGTCTCCTGAGTAGCTGGGATTACAGGCATGCGCCACTATGCCCAACTAATATTTGTATTTTTAGTAGAGACAGGGTTTTCCCATGTTGATCAGGCTGGTCTCGAACTCCTGACCTCAAGGGATCTGCGTATCTTGGCCTACCAAAGTGCTGGGATTACAGACCTGAGCCACCAAGCCTGGCCAGGACATAATTTCTTTCAGGTGAATTGATTGTTAGAGGATTTCGATCCAAGCAATCAATGTCCCTTGGTGTTCCTTTCAAACAGCAGTAAGTGACCTGAATTTATTTTCCACATTTCCAAATCTTAATGAAAATCAGACAATGGTCTAGATGTTCATTTGTGTTGTTACTTAATAAAATGTGGGTTTTAGACAATATTTGGCCAGCCATGAATTCCTATAGAAGAAATTCCCAAAGGAACTCTTTGGGAGAGCAGACTAGTGGTCTATGGACATGATCACCAACTCAGATCTCCCGTAGCTAACCACTGACCGGGAGAACATGTGTGAGAAACATCATCGAAGGCATTGAAGAATTAACATTTATCAAAAACAAAGTCCATTTTATTACATTTGAACTTAGACCTTTACTATCTAATGGCTATGGTACTATTTAAATGTCAAAGTGTGGTCTAGCATCAGCCCCATCTGGTTAGAAATGCAAACTCTTGGGCCACATCTCAGACTTACTGGACCAGAAGCTCTGTGGGTGGGACCCAGAAATCTGTGTTTCACTTGCCCTCCAGGGATTGTCCTGCTAAAGTCTGAGAATCATGCAAGCTTTTTAACCTCTCATTGTAGCTTTATAAGCAGCAACTCACTGGATACCCATCAACATCCTATGAGTGTCATTTGGACAACTATATTTATACCCATTTGATGCATGGTGGGCACGCAGATGAGTCAAATGACTTGGAGGAATAGAGTTTTACATAATATACTTTTATATATTTATACTTTTAATATATTTATACTTTAAAACAGATTTGACTGTTTTATATATTGCATATAAACATTATATCAGTTTCTCCTCCACTAAGGCTGACTCCAATTTTACTACCAAGTTTTGAAAGAAAGCTTACCTATCACCATGTTCTTTCCAGTACCCTCTAAAACTATTAGATGATTCTATTTAATTTTCCATTTATTTGCCCATTTCTTGCTACCTCTCCCCCCAAAATGTAACTGCTACCTTGCTCAAAAGGATGTGTCTACTTGGGATATCTAGCACACACGTTTTATGAGATTTTAAAAGACAACATAAATGGTAAACTATATATTTAAAAATTTTGAAAGATAAAATTTTAAAATTAAAAAGGAAGAAAAAAAATTAAACTAACCCCATAATTCTCCCATCCATCATTAGCATGTAGTTTGTTTAGATTCATCTACCAATAAGTACAATTGTACAAATTTGGCATCATGTAATACATGTCATTTTGTAAACTTTTTTCTTTCCTTAATATATCTATATATTGTAAACATTTTTCTATGTCTATATTATTTTAAAATTGTAATACCCAGGGTTCTCCAGAGAAACAGAATTAATAGGATCTCCCTCTTGGAGATTTCTCATCTTTTTCTCTCTCGATAGATACAGATAGATACATACATAAGTCTCTCTCTCTATCTCTATCTATCTTTATCTCTAAAACACCTATCCATAGATAGACATTTTCAGGAATTGGCTCATATGTTTGTGGAAGCTTGCAAGTTCAAATGTGCAGAGTAGGTGGGCAACTAGGTGGGCAAGCTACCAGGGAAATGTTGATGTTGCACCTCCAGTCTGAAGGCAGGCTCCTTGCAGAATTCTTCTTTTTCTTAGCAGTCTTTCTTCCCCTTTCTCTTCCTCTTCCCCTTCTCCTTCCCCTTCCCCTTCTCCTTCCCCTTCCCCTTCTCCTTCTCCTTCCTCTTCTTCTCCTTCACAGACTTATTTTTAAGGCCTTGAACTGATTAGATAAGACCCACTCACATTATGAGGGATACTCTGCTTTACTTATAGTCTACTAATCAAAATGCTAATCTTATCTAAAAAACACCTTCATAGCAGCATTCAGACATGTTTCACCAAATATCTGGGCACCATGGTTTAGCATATTGACACAGAAAATTGATTATCATAATAATATTAATAATTTTTTTTTGAGATGTAGTTTCACTCTTGTCACCCAGGCTGGAGCACAATGGTGCAATCTCAGCTCACTGCAACCTCTGCCTCCTAGGTTCAAGGGATTCTCCTGCCTCAGCCTCCCGAGTAGCTGGGACTACAGGCGCCCACCACCACGCCCGGTTAATTTTGTATTTTTTAGTAGAGATGGGGTTTCACCACATTGATCAGGCTGGTCTTGAACTCCTGACCTCAGGTGATCCACCTGCCTCAGCCTCGGTGGCGTGAGCCACCGCACCCAGCAATAATCTTAATTTTAATGGGTGTGTTCATTTCATTTTATATATGAACTACAATTTAACCAATCCCCTAAGGCTGGATGTTCAGGTTCTTAATATTTTTTGCCCGTATTTACAGATACCTTTGACTATTGGACTCATTTTGTTCTTCAGGAGAAATACACAAAGTGTGGAAAGAAATCTATATTTCTAATCATTGGAAAATAAATACTGAGCAGCAATAACTCCAGTAGCCACTTGCTTGTATCAGAGGAGGTAAAATCAGGAAATAGATGATATGGGCCAGACTTACTTCTCTCTTTAAAAGATTTGACTTCATGTTGCCAAATTACCCTTCTAGATAGATGTCTTTACTCACCCAACTACAATTCAAAGGCTTGGGAGGGTGAGCAATGCCAGGCCCGTCTTGATCATCCCTTTTCTTTCTCAGCCTGTCAGTCCCTGGGAACGGGCATGATGTTGAGTTCCTGGGCCACTTCCTCAATTGAAGAAGTGGCGGAAGCTGGTCCTGAGGCAGTTCGTTGGCTGCAACTGTATATCTACAAGGACCGAGAAGTCACCAAGAAGCTAGTGCGGCAGGCAGAGAAGACAGGCTACAAGGCCATATTTGTGACAGTGGACACACCTTACCTGGGCAACCGTCTCGATGATGTGCGTAACAGATTCAAGCTGCCACCACAACTCAGGTAACCATGATCATGTGGGCGCTGAGCTGAGGTGAAAGGGACCTTGACGGTGAATGTTAGGGTCTGGGTTCTACTGATAGCATCATCGCTAAATATCTGGTTAATCTTCAGCTAATCACGTCCCTTTTGTAGACGTCACTTTTGTGAGCTACACAATAGAAACAGAAATGGCCTCTATAAAAGTCAAGTAAATTTTCAGACCAGAGTACATTAAGGGCTCTGGCTTTGGGAAGTATGAATTGCTCTACAGATGGAAGATACTTAATCTTGCCCAAGCAACAGTTTATTATTATCATCCTGGTGCCCTATTTCTTTGTTAAAGTCAAAGAGCCACCTTTACCTTTTATTTTTAATTGTACATGGAACAGCTAAGGCTAAGAAGACTGAAGAAAGAGAAAATAATGGAGATTTAAAAAGCCACATCTTTGATCCCCCATTGTCTACTTCTTCTTTCAGCAATATTCCTTTCACTGTGGTTCGTCCATGGGTCAAGATTCATTCATTCATTCACTCAAATCCTTCATCTTAGCAAAAACAATATACCACATAATCTGATGTTGAACTATAATGGTTTCATTAGGTCATTCATTCACCCTGTCCAGAAGCAGTGAATTATTATCTCTTTCCTGGTAGTATTTTGGGATTACAATCATCTTGAGTCAATGCTGGAAACTGAGTGGAAGTCTCTGGGAAAGACCCACACCTCCTTAAGCTATACACCTCTTTTCCCCATCAGGTTTTCCTTCCTTTAGTTTCCACCAAAATGTGCTCTTGGATTTTTCATATGAATTTATAATGTCCCTGAGGCCTATAAGTATTTGAAAAGGGATCAAAATCTTAGTTTTAATGGAGGACATCTTTATGATGGACTACTACAGCATCCATCAGAATATGTAAGACGAGGAGGAACGTCTTCCTGGGTTCCCAGATCTCATGCCACAGAGGCCCTTGCCTACTCTATGTTTGAATTGTATTGGAAAAAAAAAACAAAACAAAAAAAAAACTAGGGCTAGCAAGATGGAAAAAAGATAAAAGACAAAAGAAGGCACATGTAAACATACTGTGTTTACTCTTCTAAAATGTTCAAAAACTGAAAGATCCAAAATCAAATTCATATTCCCCTGGAATTTCATATCTATTACGGCGACTGTGGAGTGTATCTCACCACAGAAGTTGGTGTAGAGTCTTGTATAAGTTTCTCATGGTTTTACTGTGTATGTGCCTATGTGAGAATAAACTACTGGGCATAAAATCTTGCTGTTGAGCCATGTGTGAATTAGCTGTGTGATGTCACCTCCCTGTTACTACCAGGCTGGTTTAGGATATTATTTCTGTGTGTGGCACCAGGATTAGACCAATGACAGAAAAAGAAAGTGCTCTCCCTGCCAAACTTGCCAATAAAACTGTTCCACATATCCCAGACTCAGGGTTACCTAAACACCCTGTGTTTAAAGAGAACAAAAACAAAAGCCTCTGACATAGTCTTATTCCTTGCCAAGTTCGTCAGAAAGTTGATGGATTCAAATTCCCCCAATATGAAACCCGTATTTACATTATTTCTCTATTTTGACTACTTTTTTTGTTTTTAAAGACTTTCGAAATAGTTTCCCACTATCGAGGCTTCTTACAGGAAACATTCCTCATTATTTCCCCTTGGCCATTTGAAAAGGAATTTGTTCTTCCTTTTCCTCCATCTCTTAATACTACTACTACTAACAGTAGTAACAACAATAATAAGTACAGTAGGTTTCGTTTTGTTTTGTTTTTAACTTAAGACATACTTTCTTGTTCTGGATACCAGAATGTGTTTCACAGAGGCATCCACTTAGATGGGGTGGGGATGACACAGTTGTTAATTCTGGCAGGTACCTCTTGCTTCTTCACTGCTGGGGCTACTCAGTGAGTGCCAGGAAGGTTGATTTGCTTCCCCCCCTTTTCTTCTGCTCCTGGGCTCCTTCCCAGATGCTGTGACGGGCCATGAAACAAAGACCCTTTTCAGCTGTCAGTGTGCATACAACTGGCTGCAGCTTCCTAGCTTGTCACATCTCCGGTCTGAAGATGATCAAATAATGAGCAACACATCCAGGTTATAGGGAACACGGGAAACACCCCGCAGCTGGGTGTACCCCAGCCCCTCAGAGTGCACATTGGTGTTGTTTGTCCTAGTGGACTTCGGAGTAGGCCAGTGCCTTCTGGTCAGTTCCTCAGTGGCCCACATTCAGCTCTTAAAGGCAGAGCACTTTAATGGGAGGTCCAGGCTTCCGCCTGAGGCCAAATACACCCAAAATGCTCATCTGTTACAGCCTGATATGAAATCGGTTTCTTTCCGCAACTGACCTGACTCATAGAAGGTGAAGCCTGGCTTTTCATAAGTGAGGTTTGGCAGGCAAGGGAGGCAGGAATTCCAGAGGAGAATGAGCCTGTAAAGCATGGCTCCTTCCAGCCCTTGTTACTTCCTCTGCCCAAGTGTGGGGGAGGGTCCCGTCTCTTGGCATCTGGGCCCAGCAAGAGTTCAGAGGTTTGGTAGTCTCTACTTGGTCCATATGCAAAACACATGTATGCGTATACATTATTAATGGCACGGGGGTTCCTGAATCTGAGAGGGAGTAAGGAGACTTCTCATCTGCTCTTGGAAGAAGCAAGGAATGAAGCCAGTTCAGTAGACTGATTCCTGAGGCTTTGGGGCAGGAACTTTTTCTTTCTCCGTATCCCCACGGAGATGGTTCATTTACCCTGAATTAAGATTTGGCCCTTCAGTGCAGTGCCAAGGCAGTTTAAAGAGAAGAAAAGTAATTTCTGATCATTGACTAAGATCAAGGTAAATCATGACACTTACCCTTTCTATGATTTGCCAGTGACATGTTTTCTTAAGCCCAGAAGTGATTTATTGATCACAGCAGCCAGAATATATCACACTAAAACAGATCAGCCTGCCACTGTCTTCTCAGGTCTCTCATGATTAAAGTGGCCTGCTTTAAAGTAGACTCAACGTGAATAGGTCTCCATGACCTCTGCCTCACTGCGTAGCACTCACATCCTCACCCACTCTTCCACTCTGGCTTCCCTGCCGTTCTTTCAATATGCCAGGCATGCTGGAACCCCGGAGCCTTTGCACTGGCTGTTCCCTCTGCCTGTAACAGTCATTCGCAGAATCAACGCATGAGTAATAGCCTCACTTCCATTGAATCTTGACATTAGGAATGGATATTCATGTCTCTATATTGGGAAACCACAATAAAAATTGATGGTAGAGATGCAAATATGAGCAAGATAACAGGGTGGGGGCAGGGGCAGGGGAGAGAGGTCAGTGGAGGACTTGGCACAATAGCTTCTTAAATGGCACAATAGCCTCTTAAATTTTTGGTTGGGAAATCATTCACATCGATAAGTACGGCAGGACAAATATGTCCATGAATGAATCCCGGGAACCTGTTACTTTACGTGGCAAAAGGGACTTTGCAGATGTGATTAACTTAAGGGGCTTGAGATGGGAAGATTTTTCCTGTTTTATATCAGTAGTCTTGATATAATTAAAAGGGTCCTTATAAGAGGGGAGCAAGAGTGTCAGAGTCAGAGAAAGAGATGAAATGACAGATGTAGAGGTTGGAATGATGTGGTCAGGAACCACGGAAAGCACTGGGTATCTAGAAGCTGGAAAAGACAAGGGAATAGGGCTTCCCCTAGATTCTCCAGAAGAAATACAGCCCTATTGATATCTTGAGTTTAGTGCAGTGAGACTTATTTTAGACTTCTGACATTTGGAACTGTAATATAATACCTTCATGTTATTCTTATTGCTGTTGTAACAAATAACCACAAACATAGTTCTACTAATTTCCTTCTCAAGGTAGCTTCTCAATTTTGCCAACACTGGTTACCATACATACTTAAAGTTTCATTTTGAGTCTCTGAAAAATCACATCTCTCTTAATCTGCTCTGCTTTCTTCTTGGCTTTGTATAGTGCTTATGTTCTGATACACTGTAATTTACTTATTGATTATGCTTACCATGGGCAGGGATTCTTAACTGTTTTATTTATTTATATATCTTAAACATTGAAAACACTGACATGTAGTAGATGCCCAATAAGTAATTGTTGACTCAATCAATACAATGTACTAGAACGTACAAGATTTTCCCAATGTAACATAACTAGTAAGAGGCTGAACCAGGATTTGAACTCAAAATTCATTCCCTGAACCTTCTTCTAGCAGCCACATTGAGGAAGAAATTACCAGGGCTGTGTTCTCAACACAAGTGTTTTCCTAACCACAGAATTAAAGGCTGGTGGCCCATGTATCAGTGTCTGTATTTATGAGCCCCTCTTTCAATCTCTTTCTTTTCATATTGTGTTGATGCTGTAGCCTCTGTTGGTCATTTTATTTTTTCGTTTCCCAAGACAGAATTATGTGGCTTTATCTCTAATGTTGCATTATCAATACTTGTAATAAATAATATTATGTATTACTCAATATTCATAATTATTAGTGTTACTATTGGTTATTTAATAATGTTTAACTTACATTAGCAGTTGTTACTATTTTTATGATGCTAAATTACTAACAGCTAAAACAACTTCTATATTAAAAGGTATATTTGAGTGTCATTCAAGAGATAATGAGTACCTTACAAAGAAGAAATCTTGTTTCTTACCTTTGTGTCATTAAACAGATCAGGATTTGGAGAATTAAGCCCTAAGTAATAGGGTTATTATTTTGATCTCGCCCCTTTTTTTCCTTACGAAATGGAATACTTTGGTTATCAGAAGCCACTTTAAGCGTTTATATATATATATATATATATATATATATATATATATATATGTCATAATCCGAATAAAAATAGCATTCATGGAGGTTTCTTTCGGAGCCCTTGGTAAAACACTCCATCGTGGGTCTCTGTCAAGATATCTGAAAACTTTTTCTTGGCTTCTGGCTTTGAACAAAGTTTCAGAGTAACAACAAGGCTTCATTGTGCACTGAAATTTCTGTAAGGCAACATTCATTCAAGTGTTGATCCGCATTTCACCATCCAAGAATAACAACAGTTATTTATATAATTTTATCCATGTTTCTGTTTTTTCCTATCCATTTCACCCTTTCACCCCACCCCTGCTGAAACACTGGAGCTTGTTTGGAATGGGGGTGGGGTGCCATGCAGACTATATACACATACAGATGTTTTTCTTTTTCTTTTCCTGGTCTTGCTATGGGATAGACAGACTGGACTTTTTCTTATTAACAATATTATTTAAAAGTTTGGAATTTATTATCATTTGATCATTTGTAAGTAATGAAATAGGTCTCCATGGTAAGGATGTGTTTATTGACCAGCGGTTAGCTTTATTCAAATTAGGGTGACCACAGAAGACCAAGGATTCTGAAGAGGATAATGTACAACCCTAAGTGGTTTGATTTAAATAAAAGAAAGTCCAGGCATTTCAGCTAAAATCCCCACCAAAGCCCAACGGCTAGATGGGCATCCATATGACTCAATGAAATTTTCTATGATCTTAAATGGCCATCTGAGTCCGTGAAACTATAGGACTAACTATTCAATCCTTATTGAGAAAGCCTTGTTAATAGCGTGAATTGAGTTATATGGGATATGAATGTTCATATCTTTATGACAATATATGCCACCTAAGCTACATAACCAGCTATGTTAGCTAAAATACTCTAAAGTGTAAAAATCATAGTTTTCTATTAAAGGAATTCATGGTTGTTAAAAATAATTTTTAAATAGTGTGCCTAGATTCTTCTAGTATAATATATAATTTTTTTTTTTTTTTGAGACGGAGTCTCGCTCTGTCACCCAGGTTGGAGTGCAGTGGCTGCAGTTGCTCACTGCAACCTCCGCCTCCTGGGTTCAAGCGATTCTCATGCCTCAGCCTCCCAAGTAGCTGAGATTACACGCGCCCACCACTATACCCGGCTAATTTTTTTGAATTTTCAGTAGAAACTGGGTTTCATCATGTTGGCCAGTCTCGTCTTGAACTCCCAACCTCAGGTGATCCGCCCACCTCGGCCTCCCAAAGTGCCGGGATTACAGGCATGAGCCATTGTGCCCAGCCAATATATAAATTTTTATATGGCTCCATGATCTTCTCTACATTTAATGACAGAACTGGTGGAGGGGAAGAAAGAGATAGGTCTAAGGCAGCGACCAATATACATACAACTATACTTTGACCAAAAAATAGGAGATTGACTGGCAGGGGAATTAACAGTATGCAGAAGAGCAAGGTGAGTCCAATCACTGTCATTATTCAAAAACAGCCTTTCAGGAGAAGTTTGCAACTGAATTTGGGACTGTGGGCAGATAAGTCACAGGAATGATTCTATGGTGTATCCTGAAGTCACCCATCCAGCTAGGAGTCAGAGGTGCAGGCTGAAAAGACATTGCCTCTAGAGTGGGGAACTGCCAAAATCTAGCCAGTGTATTAGGCCAAGATAAAAGACCTCAGGCACTGGGGAAGCCAGCTTCAGAATCTTAGAGGTGAGTTAGAGAAATACTGGGCTAAGCTGGGTCAACAAAAATAGTCATACGGGAAGGAAGCAACTCAGTGGTACTTTGTCTCAGTTTGGGTTCTCCTAGAAGCAGGCTGTGAGCCTATGATTTCAGTGCAAGTAGTTCATAGGGAAGGTGAAGGGAATACTGCTAGAGGAGTAGGAAAGTGAGGCAAAGGAGGGAAGGCATTGAACAAACGGCACAATACCAAGACAGCTACAGTTGTGGGCAACTGAAGCTTAGCCCTGCTGGAAAATTCTGGGAGCTTAGGCAGAATTTATCTCAGAGTTAGTCTACCTAAGGGTGAGGGAGCTGGGGTATTTACACTTCAACATCCCTAATGCTTCCAGTCTGCTGTGTGGGTGGTGACTCAGGCCCAGGAGCAAGAAAAAGCCACTGGCAGAGAAATGAAGGTATTGATAATTGAAAAGCTCATGTCCTTGTCAAACTTGTCTGGAAGATTAGAGAAGTTTGAGTCAGCAGACCGAGAAGTTCAGAGAGAACAACTAAAAAGGTGAGGGAAAGGCAAGAGGTGACAACTCATCTGCTGGGAAACACTCCCCACTTCTCCTGTGCCCACCACCACCATCACTACTGCAATAGCAGGGCAAGAAGGAGTCTACAGGGGCAACAGACAGTCGTGTTAACACCTGTTACTGCAGTTCCAACCTCTTCTAGAATTTTCTACAAGGGCATTGGAAGGTTTCTTGAGGTCAGGTGCAATAGCCAGGAGGAAACTGAGATCTGAGCAAAGAGAATAGAATTAGGAACGAAGTCAAGGGACCCAGATTGGAGCTCAGATACTGCTATTAGCTAGTTCTATATTTGAGGCAATTCATTTTGTACCTCTGTTTTTATTTTCTGTGGGAATCATGGAGTATCAATATTACTTTCTAAGAGTCTTTTAAAGAAAAATTGTGATAATTTTGGCATACAAAACCCTTTGTCAATTATAATGCACCATAAAAATGCTTTTTTAGTTGTGATTAATTTGCATTGCTGGCTGAAAATAGTGTCAACTCTATCCTGTGTATCCATAAACTGGCTTAAAAATGAGATGTTTGAATACGAACACTTTTTTTTTCTTGAAACAGATTTGTTTGTGTAAACACAGCCTAAGATGTAAAATAAAATTTAGGTCGCTGATTAACACCACTAGAGTATCACATTTAGTCTAGAGTTCTACATCAAAATACGGAAAATGTGTGTGCAATTGACTTATAGAAGAATGAGGAGCAAACAGCCAATTTATTTGAAAAGGGTAACATTTTTCATTGAATGAATCATTGGAAAGATATTTCCAACTTTAGCAAATTTCTCATTTTATGCATTTCTTATTTTAGGATGAAAAATTTTGAAACCAGTACTTTATCATTTTCTCCTGAGGAAAATTTTGGAGATGATAGTGGACTTGCTGCATATGTGGCTAAAGCAATAGACCCATCTATCAGCTGGGAAGATATCAAATGGCTGAGAAGACTGACGTCATTGCCAATTGTTGCAAAGGGCATTTTGAGAGGTTCGTTTATTTCTCTACTTGAATTCATACTGACTTTATGATCCTTTGTGCATATGGTCATAATATTCTTAAAGGAAAATAACAAAGAAGAATTAACATGGAAATTGAGAGAGACATTCCAACTCTCAATTCTCTGTTTTCATGTTAGTGAGTAAATATTTCTTCATTCTTAGGTAATATTCTGAAGCAGAGCTAAACTCTCATGAACTAGAAAGTTAGCCTTTTCAAAGAATTGGAATGCCATTGCTTTATTTCAGAGCTGTTACTGAATCATGAAGCCTGGCAAGATCTTGGTAGAACATCATGAATTCATTGCTTTACCTGAAAGCTACAACAGTTGCTCTCAGACCAAAGAGAAGCCCCAAGGAGATATTATGACAGACAGACTTGTTTTAAGAGCTTTTCCTCTTTTTCTTATGCTCCCTCCAGTACAAATGGCTAGGACTAATTTTTGAGTGTGGCCAAACCCACATCACCTCTCTGAAGAGAATGGCTGACTAGTATGGTCAAATGCTCAATTATCAAGCCATGGGTAATAAGAAACTTAACTATTTCCTCCAACATCCCCATATATTCAGATCCCACAGGGAGGTACCGATGACTATGATAATTTTGGAGTGTAAATGTGTTTACCCACAAAAATGTTTTCTTGCCTTTGAAAACATTTTTTTTTAGTATGGTTATATAGATAACTGCCAAAAACTTTTTTTTTTAACTGAAATGTTTGAGTAAATGACTTTAGGATGAGCGTCTGTCCATTAATGTATGTCTATTAAATGACTTTGAATCAAAACTTTTTCATAGATTTTACTTGAACATATCTGAGTCATGTGGTCCCTATTTATAAAGTTCTACCTACTTTGACTATTTAATTTTATGTGTGAAGAAATGAGCTTATAAAAGTAAAATAAATAAGCCCAGTGCAGCATTTAAGTAGTGGAGATATATATAAATCCAGATGTTCTTATTCTGTGTGTAAACAAATTAAATTAGTTTTTTCAATCGATATATAATAGATATATATTAAAATTGATATATAATAGATATATTATAGATTTAAATCGATATATAATAGAGCATATAGTGATGTTTCAATACCTACAATGTATAGTAATCATATCAGGGTAATTAGCATATCCATCATCTCAAACATTATTCTGTACTTCTAAAAAAATTGTTCAGTTTCCTACTGATCATTGTACTAGTTCAAAATTTCTGTGGATTGTACTTCAATGAATATGTATTGGTTTGGTTTACAGACACCTTTAAACAATGGTTTCACTTCCTTTACTTGCATCCATGTTGTTATCCATGATTGCTAGTGCTACTTACTGTGGCCACATTCAACTGTGGGGACTAAATAATATTAACCTGAAGGTTCTGTGCCATTCATTTATTTATTCATTCATCCATTCTCTTATTCACTCACTCATTCATTCCATAAATATCATAATTACTGTGTGCTAAAATATTTTTATAAAATAAAATAATTTTAGATCCTTGGATAAAAAGACAAGTCTATTCTTGTAGGAGACAGATATATAAACAAGCATTTTTGGTGCAATAAAATGTTATATAGAAATCTATGCAATGTAAGGTCATGGCTTAAAAAAGAATATGGACAGGCTGGGCGCGGTGGCTCACGCTTGTAATCCCAGCACTTTGGGAGGCCGAGGCAGGTGGATCACGAGGTCAGGAGATCGAGACCACGGTGAAACCCCGTCTCTACTAAAAATACCAAAAAAAATTAGCCGGGCGTGGTGGCGGGCGCCTGTAGTCCCAGCTACTTGGGAGGCTGAGGCAGGAGAACGGCGTGAACCCGGGAGGCGGAGCTTGCAGTGAGCTGAGATTGTGCCGCTGCACTCCAGCCTGGGCGACAGAGCGAGACTCCGTCTCAAAAAATAAAATAAAATAAAAAAAGCATATGGGCAATAATAAGAGTGGGTTAGAAAACACTTTTCAGAATGAAAGATGATGCTTGAGTTTTGCCATGATATCAAGCCAATAGACTCTGCTTCAGACTGAAGTACTGGCAGAATAAAGCATTTATGCATAACAATTTATAAAACACGTAAGCCATTTAGAGAATTTAGACTCTAAAGTGGCTGAGAACCACTGAAGTGTCTTGATCAGAGAAGCAACCTCATCATATTAGCATTTTACAGAAATCATGCTTTGCACCATGGACCTGAAGGATGGAGGTGGCAAAATTGTGGTCAGGGAAGACATTTAGGAACTGTTGTTGCCCGGAAAAGAGATAATTGTAGAGATGACCTAGAGTAATGGCAGGGAGGGGACTGAGAAGGTATAATTATATTAGAAAATTAAGACAGTTAATCACAGAGATGGCCCAGGGGATCTGGCTTTAAAACACTAAGGAAGAATAAAATTTTAGTCTTATTCCATAATTATTTCAAATAAGGAACCTAGAAGGAGGTCATTTTATTTTTTAACCACCTTTTCAATTTAGGATTTCCGGTATATATCATTTTCTACAACTTTATTCCTTAAGATAGGATGCAAATCAATTGAATTAGTTTTACTATCACACGTTATGTTGAAAAATATTTTGGTTTCCAGAACTTCGTTCTGTTATCACTTTAGCTAGGACCACTGCCACCACCACCGCTACCACAACCTCCATTACCAGGACAACCACCAGCACTGCTACCACCACCACTGCTATCACCATCACCCCTCTCATCACCATCATCAACAATCCCATCACCACCATGACTATGACCCCCACCACTACCACCAAAACCACAACCTCCATCAACACCACCATTACCAGGAACAACCACCACCACTGCCACCACCACCACTGCTATCATCACCACCACCACCACTCCCATCACTCCTATGACCACCACCAGCACCAGCACCATCAACACCACCATTACCAAGACAACCACCACCACCTCCACCACCACCACTCCCATCACCACCATGACTACCATGACCACCGCTAACACCGTCATCACCACCTCTCTTTTCTTCTCATCCATATGGATTTCTGGCTTGTTTCTAAATATTTTTGTGACATTTTACACATAGTAGATAGCCCAAATATTTATTTACTGAACTTCTTGATGAAAACTATGAGTCTGTCTAATTAGAGAAAGCTCAAAAAGGAGATAAGGAGAGATGGGACATTTGACATTTAAAGGGAAATAACTTATTTATACATGTACAGTTTACATCGTCTACTTTTCTGTAACTATTTGGTTCTTTTATTTAACAAACAAGAATCATCTCTATGACAACAGTTGCACCAAGTAACACATATGCTCAATCTGGATCGGAAGGAAGCGGTGGCAGGGCCAGTTCTGGGAAATCCAGTTTTCTCCATTTCACAGGTCCTCATCCAGAAATCACATGGATTGACTGAGAGTCACCCATCCTCTTTCATTTTCCTTTTTCAGAAAAGTGCAGATTATATTTTCAGGAACATGAAATCATGAGCAACTGTGAATATCTAGACCAAACATCAGACTGTCTCGCCATTTTAATAATTGTATTTTAATGAATGCAAATTAGAATGGAAGATGTAATCTCTCACTGTGTGTGGTTAAACTGCCCTTAGAGAACTTCGGCACAAGCTCCTAACATGTACTTGAGACAGAATTTGGTTGTTGTCAGAACTAACACTAGCAAACAAATGGCTTTTTTGAGCAAAGCCATAGTGCCTTTGAGAGTTCTTTTCTTTTTCTTTTAATTGTTTTAAATTAGGCTGTCTCGCTTCTACTGTGGCTTTGTGTTTCTGAGAAACTTTTCTCTAGTCAGTTCTTCATATCCAGGCATACCTCAGAGACATCGTGGATTCAGTTCTGGACCACCACAATAAAGCAAGTCACATAATTTTTTTGTCTTCCCAGTGCATATGAAAGTTATGTTTTTGCTATACTGTAGTCTATTTTGTGCAATAGCATTATGCCTAAAAAACAACGTATAAACTTTAATTAAAAAATACATTACTCCTAAAAAATGCTAATGATCATCTGAGCCTTCAGCGAGTTGTAGTCTTCTTGCTGGTGGAGGGTCTTTCCTGTGTGTTGATGGTTGCTGACTGATCAGGGTGGCGGTTCCTGAAGGTTTAGGGTGGCTGTGGTAACTTCTTAAAACAAGACAGTGAAGTTTGATGCATTGATTAACTTCTCCTTTCGGGAAAGATTTCTCTGTACCATGAGAAGCTATTTGATAGCATTTTACCCACAGTACGACTTTTTCAACGCCGGAGTCAGTCGTCTCAAACTGCCGCTGCTTTATCTGTGAAGTTTATGTAATACTCTAAATCCTTTGTTGTTATTTCAGCAATGATCACAGCATCTTCACCAGCAGTGGATTCCATCCCAAGAAACCACTTTCTTTGCTCATCCATAAGAAGAAACTCTTCATTCATTTAAGTTTTATCCCACGATTGCAGCAATTTAGTCACAGCTTCAGGCTCCACATCTAATTCAGTTCTCTTACTGTTTCTGCCACATCAGCAGGGACTTTCTCCACCATAGCCTTGAACTCCTCAAAGTCATCCATGAGGGTTGGAATCAACATCTTCCAAATTCCTGTTAATGCTAATATTTTGACCTCCTCCCATAAATCACAAATGTTCTTAATGGCATCTAGATGGTGAATCCTTTCCAGAAAGTTTTCAATTTATTTTGCTCAGATTCATCAGAGGAATCATTAATTGTAGAAGCTATAATCTTATTAAATATATTTCTTAACTAATAAGACTTGAAAGTCAAAATTACTCCTTGATCCACGGGCTATGGAGTGGAGGTTGTGTTAACAGGCATAAAAACATTAATCTTTTTGTGTTTCTCCACCAGAGCTCTTGAGTCACTAGGTGCACTGTCAACGAGCAGTGATATTTTGAAAGAAATCTTTTTTTTCTGAGCAGCAGGTCTCAACAGTGGGCTTAACATATTTAGTAAACCGTGCTGTAAACAGATGTGCTGTCATCTAGACTGTCGTTTTATTTATAGTGCACAGGCAGAGTAGATTTGGTATAATTCCTAGGATTATACTTTGAAGCCATGAATTGACTTCTCCTCTCTAGCTATGAAAGTCCTAGATGGCATCTTCTTCCACTATGAGGAAGGCTTGTTTGGAAGAAGATGCCATACAGCCTGTTTCATCGACATTGAAAATATGTTGTTCAACGTAGCCACCTCCATCAATTTTCTTAGCTAGATCTCCTGGATAACTTGCTGCAGCTTTTCCATCAGCACTCAGCTGCTTCAGCTTGCACTTTTATGTTATGGAGATGGCTCCTTTCTTTAAACCTCAGGAATCAACCTCTGCTAACTTCAAACTTTTTTTCTGCAGCTTCCTCACCTCTCTCAACCTTTATAGAATTGAAGAGAGTTAGGGTGTTTCTCTGGATTAGGCTTTGGTTTAAGGGAGAGTGGTGGCTTATTTGATTGTCTATCCAGACCACTCAAACTTTCTCCCTATCAGCAATAAGGCTGCTTTGCTCTCTTATCATTCCTGTGTTCACTAGAGTAGTAGCTTTAATTTCCTTTAAGAACTTTTTGTTTGCATTCACAATTTAACTGTTTGGCACAAGGAACTTAGCTTTTGTCCTGTCTTGGCCTTTCACATGCCTTCCTCACTAAGCTTAATAATTTCTGGTTTTTAATTTAAAGTGAGAGGTATGTGACTCTTCCTTGAACGCTTAGAAGCCATTGTAGAGTTATTAGTTGGCCTGATTTCAATATTGTTGCTTCTCAGGGAATAGGGAGGCCTGAGGAGAGGGAGAGAGAGGGGTGAATGGACAGTGAGTGGAGCAGTCAGAACACACACATTTATTGATTAAGTTCCTCATTTTAAAGGCGAGGGTTCACGGAACCCCCAAACAATTACAGTAGTAACAGCAAAGATCACTAATCACAGATGACCGCAACAGATGCAACAAGAATGAAAAAGTTTGAAATAGAGTGAGAATGACCAAACTGTGACACAGGGATACAAAGTGAGCATGTGCTGTTAGAAAAATAGTGCTGATACACTTGTTCGATGCAGGGTTGCCACAATGCCACTTGAGCGTTGTACATACTTCAATTAAAAATGCCTTACTCCTAAAAAATGCTAATGATTATCTGAGCCTTCAGCGAGTTGTAGTCTTTTTGCTGGTGGAGGGTCTTTCCTAGATGTTGATGGCTGCTAACTGATCAAGGTGGTGATTTTCAATTTCTAGAAAACTCAGTAGCTGTGAATTGCTATAAAGCAAAGTGCAATAAAACAAGGTATGCCTGTATACATTGTTCAAGATACTCTAAAAAAATATTCACTTAATGTTCCTGGATTGTGTTTAAAATTGCTGTCATGTGTCTGGGATTTAGTTACTACTCTCCTCTAAGTCAGAACAGATTCCTAGGCCAAAAGCTCCAAGGGTTTGAAGGCTGAGCTCAAATCTTGAGTACTTACATTTTGAGTACTTGAGTACTTATATTTCACTTTTATACCTTGTTTGAAATTAAATATGTAAACAAAATATTAATAAGATAGCAAACAATGCCACTGCCCATTGACGACTGTGGTTATCCATCAATGTACTTAATGGCAAATCCACAAATATGGAATACCACACTCTTAAACTCTAAGAATTAATAAAAATATCCAAGATTCATGAACATTTTGCTAAGTGGGAATCTTTTGGCCCTTTCATTAAGGCAAAATTGCTCTTCTCTCTGTGTTAAAATAAAATGTAATACCGTGGACAAGGCTGCATAAGCAGCTAATAAAAGGGGCTTATATCTGGTTATAAATTATCCTTATTGTCTTTGCTTCTCTAGAAATTGACAATCCTATCCTCTGAGCAAATCATTCTGTCATTTCTCCCTATATTCCCAATACTACCTGCAGAATATAAAAACCACTGGAAATGACGGCAGATAATAGACTGTTACTTAAGAAACATTTAATTCAAGTGGGAGGCACTTTATCATTGTAATCCTGACTAGGATGCAACTGTTATAAACAGAACTCAAATAGAGTTGCCAAATGCATCCTGCAAATAAATCTTTCTCCACCTACTCATCTTTTTAGTTTATACTCCCTGCACCATCAGAGGAAAATGGTAATAATAGTTAATATTTATCTGAGTGTTCAACACGTGTCAGGCACTTTCTAAACACACGTTCAACTCATTTAATCCGCAAGCTAATCATATGTGGATCTCTATCCTCGTTTTATGGCTCAGGACAATGATGCACCGAGAAGTTAAGAAACTTGCCACTTACACAGCAAGCGAGCAGCAGATGTGGGATTTAAGTCCAGGTGGTCTGATGACTTAACCTAAGCAGTGAATCACTTCTTCCTCCTATACGGGATCTGTTTATTGATAATATTTGATTTCTCATAATGCAGGTTGTAGCTACATGGTGGCAGACATAGGAATATAAACTGGAGAACTATACATATGCTCAATTATGAGGCTTGAAAAAATACCATTGTCTATGTTTTTTAAGTGTTTTTTTTTTTTACATTTGACTTGAAGTTCAGGATCACGTACATAACTAGATAATGAGAGCAAACCACACCAATTCAGAATATTATTTTATACTGTTTAATAAGGTTATTTATGACTACACCTAGGTTTTTAAAATAAATACCATGTTAAGTCTATTAGGACAGGTAAGGTCATGGAAACATTGAAGGTGAGCTGTGCAATATGACAACCACTAGCCACATGTGGTTATACAAGTTAATTACAATGGAATAAAGGCAAAATTCCAGTTTCTTAGTCACACTGCCACATTTCAGTTGGTCAGTGGCTACATGACTAGTGGTACTGTATGATGGAAGTGCACAGATCTAGAACATTTTTATTATCACAGAAAGTTCTGTGGTAGTCCATTGAGGCCCTATCTTTAGAGAACCATTTATGAAATGTGTTTGAGATCAAAGTGTACTGGGCTTCTGGTTTAAAATGATAGACTGAGTACATATGAATTCTCTCGTTAAAGTCAAGACCCCATTGAAATTAAAATACAGAAATGCAAATACATATACACCAATGACAGCAAAGCAAAGGAGGATGAGGGGCAGAAACAGCAGAGAAATTTTGAGAAACTTTTGAAAGCCTGTTGATAGCAGGAAAACATACAGAAAACTGTACCTTGGGATAGGCTTTCAGGGAATCCTAGAGGAGGTAGGGGTAGATCATGTAATAGAATGCTTGAGAGGCTGTAGATATACAGTCTGCAAGGGTGGCAGAGAGGGTAGTGAAGACTAAACACAAGGGGACTGACTGAAGATCAATATAGGAAGCTATCATGCCTGCCAGCAATCCTGCTCCCACCCCGTTTCTTGTGCAACGATGGACACTTGGCATTGACTTCTCAATAAGCAAGTAGCTGATCCTTTCTAAGAAATGAATGGCTGGGATGAAATATGGGTGGGTGGCATTTTCAATATGACATGATGCTGTCCTCATTCTGACACTTGAGGAGCTCACAGTCTAATTGGCTCTTAGTTGACATTTCCCGCGTTTTCTTACATGGAGTTCCAAGAAAGAATTTCCACTCCAGGCAAGGACTTGGCAAGAATGAAACTAATTTACAAAACAGGGCAGTTCCTCAATCTTTCTTCCTTAAATATAAATGGAAAATTTAGCATCACTAGGCATATCAGAAACACCAAAACATAAAAAATCAAGATGAATCTATAGAAAAACTTATCCCAGGAAAAAGAGATAAAAGAAGAAAAAGAACTTTAAAAAAATCCAAATGATAGACTCAAAAAAATTGAAAATATATATACATATAAATAGGAAGAGTCTGCCATGAAAAGAAAATTAGGGCATAAAGAAGAGTTCCCAATGATTAGAAAAATGACTTCTGATTTTTTTAAAAAAGGGGAAGTCGAATATAAAAAAGAGCTCTCAAAGATTAAAAACATGATTGCTGAAATGACTGAATGGCTGAGCAGTAAAGTCAATAACATTTCCCAAAGGATAAAACAACAATGAGAACAATAAGATAAATAGAAAGAAAAAATCATTACATGAATGTACATGAAGACCACTTTAAAATGTCCAATATCCAACTGATAGGAGTTTCAGGTAGAAAAGTAAAAGAAAGAGGCCTAGAGGAAATTATTAAAGATCAACAATTTCTGAATGCTAATGATGTAAGTCATTAGAGTGAGAAAACAAATCACAACTTCTCATGTTCCTCATGAAATTTCAGAAAAATAATGTGTATGAAGAGATAAAACAAACATAAAACTGTTTACTTATAAAATAATTCAAATCAAACTGGCATCAGTCCTTGCATCAGCAATGGGTACTAGAAGACAATGGACTGATGTCTTTAAGGTTACGAGGAAAATGGTTTTTCCACCTAGATTATTATACCCAATCCAATTGTCATTCACACACAAGAGAAGCTATTTAGGTGGTCTGTAAGTTTACCTCCCTTGGATCCTTTTTAAGAAAGTTACAAAGGAATCTACTACAAACAAATGAGAACATAAACCAAATGAGGGCATTCTCAGACTACAAGATATTCAACTCAGAGAGAATAAGAGCAAACTCAAAGCTAAAGGCTGACATTATGCCTTGTGAGTAGCCACAACAGAATGGATCAGGAAGGCAGAGGGCTCCAGGGGTTATCTCCAGGGGGAGAATAAGGTGACCTAATAGGTTAGATCAAATAATTGAAAAGTTTGAAGAACTTGATAATATTCTGAAGTTTCACAGTAAATGGAAAAAAGAAAAGAAAAGAAAGGCAATTAGAAATCTTATCTAATCCTAATCACCTCCCAAAGACCCCATCTCCAAATGCCATCACATTGGGGGTCAGGGCTTCAACATACAAATTTTGAGAGGATATAAATATTTAGTCTATAACATATAGGTTTGACAGTTTCCTATACCTATAATTTTAGAAGAAAAATATCACTATCATCATTTGAAAAAAATAAGAATAGTTGAAAAACAGCCTTGTAAAAACAAAGTTGGGAAAATGATAGCACATAATTTAAAAAATAATTATCTTATCTTTTAAAATTATTCTTAGTCAAGTCTGCCCATTATCACCATTGCTTAATTTTACAGATTACCAATGACCTATACCCATTTGTTTAAATTTCCAAGGCCTGATTTTTACTGCACTCTTGAACCAGTTGGTTTTGCTTAGTATTGCATTTTGAATGTTAAACCTGAGAACCGGTGTTGTTTTCATGATTCTTTTAGCAAATGATTTGTTTTTAGGACATGCTAAACATAATAGTTTAGAATATAAAATATGTTTTTAAATGTTGCAAGTAGATTTAAGAGAACAGTAATCTATTTTAAAACTGAACTTTCAGAAATTAATATATTTTAAAACATGATTAGAGATGTAGCATAGAATTTTATTTATTTTTTTTTTTTTGAGACTGAGTCTCACTCTGTCACCCAGGCTGGAGTGCAGTGGTACCATCTTGGCTCACTGCAACTTCTGCCTCCCAGGTTCAAAAGATTCTCCTGCCTCAGCCTCCTGAGTAGCTGGGACTACAGGCACCCGCCACCAAGCCTAGTTAATTTTGTTTTCGTTTTTTTTTTTTTTTTTTTATTTTTAGTAGAGATGGGGTTTCACCATGTTGGTCAGGCTAATCTTGAACTCCTGACCTTGTGATCTGCCCGCCTTGGCCTCCCAAAGTGCTGTGACTACAGGTGTGAGCCACTGCACCTGGCCAATTTTTTATACATTTCAGTGAGCAAACATATATTTAATTATAGAACAATATTACTGAAAATAGTTACTAAAGCTATTACAATTTGGTATTAAAGATTGTTTTTTGAAATAGGTTTGTCCACTGCCTGTTACATTTACAGTGCTTGTCATTTTTATGTTTTTTTTTTTGCTATCCAAATTGTTGAGTAATAATTTTGCTAAATGATAAAGTAGTATAATCTTATTAATTAAAAATATTTAGCAAGAGTATACCCTTATAAAGATAAATATGCTTTATGTCAATGTATTATCTTGTATAATGTATTGATACTTTTATATATTTTACAATTAAATTGCCATAAGTGGTAACATTTTTTTGTTGTTTTTGGCCAACAAAACTACCACTAACATTCTAGTGCTAACCCTAGGGTATACTTTTATGCTAAGATTATTGACCCAGGTATGCAGATGGGAGTCAGCCTCCATTTGACTGGAATGTGGAGGCCTCTAAACCCAAGCTGCCTTTTAAGTTACAGTTTCCCTAAGATGGTTGTTTTACTCTCTCCAGGTGATGATGCCAGGGAGGCTGTTAAACATGGCTTGAATGGGATCTTGGTGTCGAATCATGGGGCTCGACAACTCGATGGGGTGCCAGCCACTGTGAGTTTTGGCAAATGCTAAGATTTCCTTTTGGAGTTCCCATTTCCATCACTGTGTTACTATCTCTATGTCTGCCTCCTCTGTGTGTGTACTTTGTGTGATCACTCAAGGTGAAATATGTGCAAATATGTGAGATCTTGGATTTTAAGTTTAGTGGCACATAACTACCCAAATTAACAAATAGATTTATGTTTAATTAGCCCAGTGCATTTATTTGTAACCTATAAAGTCTCTGTTAAATAATAAGACATTTGTGGGCAAGGATTATTCTGGCATTCATAGATACACCAATAGGTATGTAAACTGGAGTATGAAAGAAAGGATTATATCATGAACATCCAAGGACATGAGCTAACAGAGAATTGTGGGATTTCAAAGGCTATGGTAGAATCTGAGATCATCGGTACAATTGAGACAAGAAATCAGGAGGAGGGACATATTGGAATTTCCTGTGGAGTGGCAGTTGAAAAGCTGCAGAGAAAGGGTGGAGAGTTGGGAAAAGGAGAAAAAAAGCTTAGGCCCAGGCAACGGGAAGTGAGCTGCAAATAGGCTACTCTGGCTGAGTTGTGAACCACCTTGGCTGCACATTGGAATCATCTGGGGAACTTTAAAGAATCCTAATGTGCTCTCCAGGTCTATTTATCAGAATCTCTGGTTGGGGCTTAGGGGTGTATAGGCACTAGTATTTTTTTAAAGCTATCAGGAGATTCCAGTGTGCATCTTTGGTTTCTATGCACTGGAGTAGGCAAATCAGAGTCCCAAATCTAGGTGTAAAAGTGAACTAAAGTGGCCTGAAAGGTTTGGGACTGAATAGAACTGTATCGAAGAGCAATTAGACCCCGAAGATCCTAAAGCCAAGAAAACCGACAGAGGCACTTAGGGCAGATTTTAAGATCAGGGACTGGGGTCCAGAAATGGATCCGAAGCCATGGAGATGGACACATTTCCTGGGGTGAATTTTATGGATCTGTGATCCAGAATGGGGGCCGGGAGCCGTTGGTGGGGTGCTATCAAGTGGCTCCCTTATGTGCTGTCCACTTGTGGGGATTTGGCCAAGCCTCTTGTAGATGGAGCAATGATGTTGCAGATATTTTTTGCTTCTGCTCTGGCCCCGTGAGGACCCCTCTTTGCAGTGTGATAAGCCTAAGTGTAAAATGGGAAAGAGTGAGATGTGCTCAGGGAATACTAAATAATACATCTTTTTTGCAGTGTCTGATGCTGTAACCGCCCAACCGGTTCTCCTTGTCCACCGTATAGACAGAGCCAATTTATCAAGACAGGGGAATTGCAATAGAGGAAGAGTTTAATTCACTCAGAGCCAGCTGTACTGGGAGATTGGAGTTTTATTATTACTAAAATCAGTCTCTGTGAAAACCTGGAGTTTGGGGTTTTAAGGATAATTTGATGGGGAGGGGTTGGAAAGTGGGGAGTGCTGATTGGTCAGGTGGGAGATAAAATTATAGGGAGTCGAACTGTCCTCTTGCTCTGAGTCAGTTCCTGGTTGAAGGCCACAAGACCAGATGAACCAGTTTATCAGATGGTGGTGCCAACTGATCCAGGTACAGGGTCTGCAAAATATGTCAAGCATTGATTTTCAGTTTTACAATGGTGATGTTATCCCCAGTAGCAATTTGGGGAGGTTCAGAATCTTGCAGCCTACAGCTGCATGACTCCTAAACCATAATTTCTAATCTTGTGACTCATTTGTTAGTCCTGCAAAGGCAGCCTAGTCCCCAGGCAGGAATGGGGGTTTGCTTTGGGAAAGGGTTGTTACCATCTTTGTTTCAAAATTAAAGTATGAACTAAGTTTCTCCCAAAGTTAGTTTGTCCTACACTCAGGAATGAACAAGGAAAGCTTGGCAGTTAGAATCAAGATGGAGTCAGTTAGGCGAGATCTCTTTCGCTGACATATTTTTCTCAGTTATAATTTCTGCAAAGGCGGTTTCAGTGGGAGTGGGAGAGTTCTGGGAAATGCATCTGCCTGGACAGATAGGGAAGGAGATCCTTGACTATTATGAATCATTGGATGTGCAATAGAACAGCCTTGGCTTAGCAGCAATGAGTCTTATAAAGTGGATTTTGTCATGACAAGAGGCAGAAAGGCCAATGAGGTAGTCTTTATAATTACCATAGCCAAGGAAAGAGAGAAGGAGGGCCTGAACTGCAGAGGGACAGAGGGAATTGCTTTCTGCTCCCTACCTTGGTTTCCTCATCTTTTAAAATTTAAACCTTTAAACTGTAATGTTTTATAATTTGATTTACACAGGCAAAGTAACTAGCATCATATAACAAAACTTTATCTATGCATATTTACTAAGTAATATATATATTTGCTAAATATATATATATTATCTATCTATCTATCTATCTATCTATTATCTATCTATCTATCTATCTATCTATCTATCTATCTATCTACTAAGTAATGGTGGGTGAACTTTCCAGACCACCACCTCTCTCAGAACTGGATTCTTATATAAACATTTTCCCTTTTATTGGAACCTTTCAGTGGTAGTTAATATACAGATGGTTGGAATTGGGATGACCATTTGAATTTATCCACACAACTGGAAAAAGAGTAGAACAAATACTTTAGCCAACTAGTAGTGGTCTGTTGTTTCACTGAACTAGCAGGTTGATTTAGTGACATTATAGACCAATTGTGTGACTGTGATGGCAGAGTAAACAATGGCAGGGAATATTGAGTGTGCATATTGCATTGAGTTTTTCCTAAAGCACTAATGGTAGGAACCAAGTAAGTCTTTGTATATTGTAGGATTATACAGTCAAGTGGTGGCTCACGCCTGTAATCCTAGCACTTTCGGAGGACAAGGCAAGTGGATCACTTGAGGCCAGGATTTCAAGAGCAGCCTGGCCAATGTGTGAAACCCCGTCTCTACTAAAAATGCAAAAATTAGCTGGGCATGGTGGTGCACTCCTGTAATCCCAGCTACTTGGGAGGCTGAGGCAGGAGAATTGCTTGAACCAGGGAGGTGGAGGTTGCAGTGAGCCGAGATCCATGCCCCTGCACTCAAGTCTGGGTGACAGAGTGAGACTCTGTCTCAAAAAACAAAACAAACAAACAAAAGATGAAAAGTAATGAAAACTGGAAGTTGTCAGCTCTTTGCAACTCAGTTTTGCTCCTAGAGACACACTGTTTTAGGTGATATTAAATGTTGGTTGCAGGTAAACAGAGGTGGAAAGTGAAGACCTCCTCTGAGTAGGGTGGAGAGGTTGGTCACAGCACAAGGCTGTTTCTCAGGTTTATGACTCACTAGTATGGAGATGTAGACTTAGGGGGCAGGCCCAGTTTTTTTCTAAAAATAAAATATAAATCTACTGAAATCAAATCTAACTAGATTTTAAGGGTAAAATAGCCAAATAGTGTTGCTTATTTCCCTCTCGCTGAGAGAATAGGGACACGTCTAAAAGGTCTTTTGAGTTGTGTTCCCTGAGACTGTTTTTTAAAAAACAATAACTGAACCTAAGACCTGAAACTATAAAAAATCTGTAAGATAACATTGGAAAAACCCTTCTAGACGTTGACTTAGGGAAGGATTTCATGACCAAGAACCCAAAAGCAAATGGAATAAAAACAAAGAGAAATAGCTGGGAGTTAATTAAACTAAAGAGCTTTTTCACAGCAAAATGAACAGTCAGCAGAGTAAATAGACAATCCATGGAATGGGAGAAAATCTTCACAATCTATACATCTGATGAAAAACTAATATCCAGAATCTACAACGAACTCAAACAAATAAGTAAGAAAAAAACAAACAATCTGATCAAAAAGTGGACTAAGGACATGAATAGACAATTCTCAAAAGAAGATATACAAATGGCCAACACACATATGAAAAAATTCTCAACATCACTAATGATCAGGGAAAGGCAGATGAAAACCACAACACAATACCAACCTTACTCCTGCAAGAATGGCCATAATCCAAGAATCAAAAAACAGTAGATGTTGGTGTGGTTGCAGCGATCAGGGAACACTTCTACACTGCAGGCGGGAATGTAAACTAGTACAGCCACTATGGAAAACAGTATGGAGATTCCTTAAAGAACTGAAAGTGGAACTACCATTTGATCCAACAATCCCACTATGGGGTATCTACCCAGAGGAAAATAAGTCATTATTCAAAAAAGATACTTGCACATACATATTTATAGAAGCACAATTCACAATTGCAAAATCGTGGAACCAACCCAAATGCCCATCAATCAATGAGTGGATAAAGAAACCATGGTACATGTATATGATGGAATACTACTCAGCCATAAAAAGGAATAAATTAACAGCATTTGCAGTGACCTGGATGAGATTGGAGACTATTATTCTACGTGAAGTAACTCAGGAATGGAAAACCAAACATCGTATGTGAGAACATATCTCACTGATATGTGGGAGCTAAGCTATGAGGTCGCAAAGGCATAAGAATGATACAATGGACATTAGGGACTTGGGGGAAAGAATGGGGGGCTGCAAGGGATAAAAGACAACAAATATGGTGCAGTGTATACTGCTCAGGTGATGGGTGCACCAAAATCTCAAAAATCACTACTAAAGAACTTACTCATGTAACCAAATACCACCTGTACCCCAATAACTTATGGAAAATAAAATAAAAAATTAAAATCATAAAACAAAGACAATAACCAGCTGGGTGTGGTGGCTCATGCCTGTAATCCCAGCACTTTAGGAGGCCGAGACAGGCAGATCACCTGAGGTCAGGAGTTCGAGACCAGTCTGGTCAACATGGTGAAACTCTGCTTGTACTAAAAAATACAAAAATTAGCCGGGCATGGTGGTGGGCATCTGTAATCCCAGCTGCTTGGGAGGCTGAGGCAGGAGAATCACTTGAACTTGGGAGACAGAGGTTGCAGTGAGCCAAGATTGCGCCATTGTACTCCAGCCTGGGCAACAAGAGCAAGACTCTGTCTCAAAAACAAAACAAAACAAAACAAAACAAACCATAACCCTCCTCTCTGCATGTCGTATACACGAGGGGAGATACTTGCTTGAGTTTTGCCTCACACTTTAGAGCAAATTTAAGGCTCATGATGATGTGAGAAATGTGAGAAAGGATTCGGTGTACGGCAAAGTACAAAGTTCCCTCAGTGTGTGGGTTTTGCGATGAGCGGTAAAAGTCTTGGGGGAGGCTGTGGTGTCCAGGTCTCAGTACTTGCACAGAAGAACTTGCTATACTGCAGATTTTGTTATGTCATAAGTCAGAGCCACGGAGGCAGCATGATGTCATAGGAAGAGCACTGAAATGGGAGTCTTGTCTCACTTTTCTTAGGGGATAAGAGCTAGGTAAGTCACTGAGACTTTTAAGTCCAAACATCTTCACAGTATTGTGTTGCTTACAAAAAGAAAGTGGACAACAATATGAATTATACATTTCTGTTAGGTTGGTGCAAAAGTAACTTCACCATTACTTTTAATGGCAAAAACTGCAATTACTTTTGCACCAGGCTAATATAAATCACAGAGTTTGCTTGTATGGAGAAATACTTATTGTCACTAGGAGTCCTAGAACAGTAATTTAACTTCAGTTCATCTTAATATGTTGCTTCTGAGAAGAGTTGCCAGGCCTCTGCTACACCCCAGAAAAACTAAAAAATAAGATTGTGTTAAAAATATGCTTATCACCTCGTGGTTATGATGTGATCCAGATTGGCTTTGAAGTAATTAGAGAATAATAGGATGGAATCAAATTGGTTTCTAAAATACACAGCAATAGATCTTCTCAAATTAAGATTCTCTGGAGTATTTGAATCCTAAGAACATTTTTTTTTCAATTTTGCATTTTCATTTTGATCTATCTGGACACAAACTACCTCAAGCTTAGAAATAATGACTTCTTTCACAGTGAAAATTATCAACGGCAAAACATTTTTATAGAGTAAGCATTTGGTTGTTAAGCTCTTGGGGATGTTCTGTGAAGTACCACAAGGGATTTAAATTTTCTTCTATAAAAAGAGTCCGTGCAATTCCATCTTTGAGAAACATTTAATGTATCAGTTGGTTTTGCTGCGTAACCAGCCACTCTGAAACTTACTGGCTAAACTACAATCGTCATTATTACATTTTACAATTTTGTGGGTTGGCAATTTGGGCTGAGATCTGCTCAGTGTTTCTCTGGTCTCGGCTGGACTCACTCACATGTGTCCATGGCCAGCTACTAGGCCTACTAGGAGGCGGCATAGGATGAGCTCGGCAGGGATGGCTCTGCATTGTCTCACATCTTCCAGCATTCTCCTGAAGTGGCAGGTCTCCTAGAGAGTGAGTGGAAGCATGCAAAGCCTCCTGAGATCTAGGCTTAGAATGGGCATCCTGTCACTTCTCTCAATTCCACTGGTGAAAGCAAATCACAAGTTCAATTCAGATCTAAGGGATGGGGGAACAGAACCCTCCTTCCTTTCCCTTTCTCCCATAATGTTGCAAGGAAATGAAGATAAAGAGGAAATCATTGCAGCCATTTTTGCAGTTGCAAACAATCAGCAAAACGTATATGGACCAGTGATTTTCTAAGTGTGCTTAGGAAAAGCCCCTTAGGGCTGCATGTCGAAGTGTGATGGGTGGGGTGGGTAGACAGTCAGGGGAGGATTTATGGGCAGTGACTTGAACTCTGTCTCCTTTGCATTTAACTAAGCACCTCTGATTCCATCTGCTTTTGTTTATTTTAAACTATTTTGATTGGAACAAAGGTTTCCATACCTAAAATGTCAGAAATCAAGAGTATAACAATGGATGCAATAGGAAGATGGAAAAGTGAGAGCTCCTTGCCAGTAGAAGGTGTGTTTGGGGGAGGGGTTGGGGGAGCAAGTTGTGCAGGGAGCATTCTGGAAGAGTGTGACTTGAAAACAAATGAGAAAGAGGATTCTCTTTGGGAGTCAGATCCCTGTGAGTTTCTTTCTACATCCCTTACTCTGCCTGACATTAGTGCTTTAAATATACCAGGTTCTTTATAAAGTGTTTGATAAAACAGTGAATAGAGGGATGAATGAGCAACAGCATACAGGGATCTTACCATATTTTCCTGGAGATTAACTCCAGTGGAGTTAAACCCACAATTACTTGCCCGAAGAAGCACTAAGGAAATAGCTAAAATGAATGGTCTCACAGATGTATAGAAAGCTGAAAAGAGGGAAACATAAACAGGGCCATAACATAGTGAGTCTGTCTACTGTATTTATTTATCTAATCTGTTTGATCAGAATTATTTTGTGTAATATACACCTAGTAAAACTGCAGCTATTGAAAGAAAAGAGGGAGGATTGAAACGCCTAGGAATAGATGGAACACTGTTGTTGACAGACACGCAAAACACCAATCTGGGCTCTGTTTTTTAACCCAGGATTCACATTTTTAAGTATCTTTATTAGTTTACTTTTAGGCCAGGGTAGGCATTGGAAATTACCTAAACACATTTGATTTGATTGACTTTGAAAATGTGTATTGAACCCACGCTAGCTAATACTTTTTTTTTGGTTCTGGTTTCAAATGGGGAAATATGCTTAATTATAGCTTGCATCATCGCTTGGAAATTGTAGCATTTATATGTTGATGTAACTTGCCTGAATGCAAAAAGAGGACTATGTATAGGAAAAGGGACATATGTAAATAGATCCAAAGCATGTTTGGCAAGGCAGAAAAGCCAAAAGGGAAAGAGGAAAATGGCATTACCTGCCAAACATTTAGGGGCTACATGCCAAGTATTACCTTGACTTCCTTCCAATCTGTAGCCCTGTTTGGTCTTCAGCCTCATACATAAAACCCTCTAAAATTTTAGGGTAGAAGTGGGATAACCTCTGAGTGATTTCAGCATAATTATTTCTGGAAAAGGTGGACTTGAGTGTATGGCAGCTTCCTCAGCATACATTTTAAATAGGAACTGTACTTAATTTAGATTTTTACATTTTGGGATGAATGTGGGTGATTTCTACAGATTTCAACCTCTAGCTCACCTTGTAAATTGTTTTAATTCTCAAATGCAGATTCACATCAAAGTAGCCAATTGTATTAGTTAGCTACTGCCATATGATACTATAAAATGAACAATCCCAAACTCAGTGATTTAAATCATTGAAATAAATGATTTCCATGAAAGTTTGTGTTGACCAGTGCCTACTGATCTAGGCTCGGTACTAGCTAGGTGGCTGGTATCCAACCGTCAGCTCCAGCTGGGCTTGGCTGTGCTAGCTCTGCTTCCTGAATATTTATCCTGGGGCCAAAGATGAGGGGGAAACAATACCTGGTGGACGGTCTTCTCATGGCAAATGACAAGGTGCAAAAAAATAAGTGGGAACACATGAGGTTGCTTAAGGCCTATGCTCAGAAATGGCATTCTACCAGCTCTGCTCACATGTTATTGGCCAAAGTGGCCAAGGCTAAGGTGCAGGCGAGTGCACTTTGATGCCAACCTATGTCCATCATCACCAACTGCCAATCAAGACCAAGATCTTTATGGTGCAAGTGGTGATATTCCTTAAAAGCAAGAAAAATGTCTTCACAGAGTGTTCTTTAATATATGGTTGGATGCAAAATATGTTGGATGAGAAAATAAGAGACTAAGTTGTTTTATTATTACTTGTGTTTGCATTTTACACACTGCTTGCACTATTATCTGAGTATGAATTTTAACAATTGACTTGCAATGAGTAATGTTCAGAATAATTTATGTCAATAAAATACTTCATCTGGCCGGGCGCGGTGGCTCACGCTTGTAATCCCAGCACTTTGGGAGGCCGAGGCGGGCGGATCACGAGGTCAGGAGATCGAGACCACGGTGAAACCCTGTCTCTACTAAAAATATAAAAAAATCAGCCGGGCGTGGTGGCGGGCGCCTGTAGTCCCAGCTACTCGGAGAGGCTGAGGCAGGAGAATGGCGTGAACCCGGGAGGCGGAGCTTGCAGTGAGCCGAGATTGCGCCACAGCACTCCAGCCTGGGCGGCAGAGCGAGACTCCGCCTCAAAAAAAAAAAAAAAAAAAAAAAAAAACTTCATCTACTTTTATACATTTTATAATCTCAGCACTTTGGGAAGCTGAGGCAGGCAGATCACTTGAGGTCAGGAGTTCGAGACCAGTCTGGCCAACATGATGAAACCCCATCTCTACTAAAAATACAAAAATTAGCTAGGCATGGTGGTGGGCACCTGTAATCCTAGCTACTTGGGAGACTGAGGCAGGAGAATCGCTTGAGCTCTGGAGATGGAGGTTGCAGTGAGCCGAGATCATAAAACTGCACTCCAGCCTGGGGGACAGGGCAAGACCCTGTCTCAAAAACAAACAAAAAAGTTATGAAAGATCAAGTGTTTTATGTTTATAATTTTTTGATGACAATCTTTGAATATAAGAAACAGAAAAAAAGACAACCTTGCACTTTAAAAGAAAAATAAGCTACTCATTTCCAAATTTAGTTGGTGTTTTAGTTACTAGCATTTGTACCTCTCTTCTTTGAGGAGGAAATAGTTTTACCATTGACCCCAAACCTACTTGGCTTCTTTCACTCTAAGCCCCAGCTGGATGTGTCAGTGGTTTTTGGAGGTGGAGTTGAATAACAATTCAGTGTTAATAGAGTCACATTATTGAACTTTTCTTTCCCCAGATTGATGTTCTGCCAGAAATTGTGGAGGCTGTGGAAGGAAAGGTGGAAGTCTTCCTGGACGGGGGTGTGCGGAAAGGCACTGATGTTCTGAAAGCTCTGGCTCTTGGCGCCAAGGCTGTATTTGTGGGGAGACCAGTCGTTTGGGGCTTAGCTTTCCAGGTAATTGGACAAAGAAATAAATATATACAATAGACAATTTGACAGTAAAACAAATGAATAAAACAAGTCAGACTGATTTACACAATAGTTCTGTATTTTTTCACTTGGTTAGGGGGAGAAAGGTGTTCAAGATGTCCTTGAGATACTAAAGGAAGAATTCCGGTTGGCCATGGCTCTGAGTGGTAAGACTTATTCTGGTTTACAACTTTCTTTTTTTTTTTTTTTTGATGTTTAAGTCAAGGTCCTTGGTGGAGAGAAGTGAATTTGAAAGGGAAGAGTGTGGGATCATTTGAGTATATAAAATTTGACGTTGACTCCATATTTACAGCTTTGAGGAACTCTGCGTGTGCATAGTCTCTAGTAATTACTTCACCTCTATATTTCACAGCTTTATTAGGAATATTTTGGTGAGTACGAGTACTCGAAGGTGGTTGCAACATCATTTTCTTCCTCATCTCATAACACGTGAACACTTACGTCTACCTGGATAGTCAACAGCTCCCTTTGGACATCTAAGTGGCATCCCAAACTCTTACCTGTCCAAAACTAAGCTGCTAACTTTCCACATTAAACCTGCTCCACCTGCAGTTTCTCCATCAGTTCATGTTAATCCCATAGTTTCAGTTGCTCAGTACAAAAATCTTCAGTCATTCTTGACTCTTCTTTTCTCTCACACCTTCTTACATATAGGGGCTCGATCTTCAAAGTATAATCAGAATCTGACCTCCCTGTCATCTCCACTGCCACCGCCCTGGCTGGAGCCATCATCGTCTCTCATCCCGTGGACATTGTGGGTGGGCGCGTCTATCCTCACCTGTTTCCCCTCTCCCAGTCTATTCTGATCATGGAGGCCAGAACAGTTCTTTTAAACATTAATTGAGATCATGTTACTTTTCTGATCAGAAAACCCCCAGTGGCTCTTGGTTTACTCAGAGCAAATGCCAAAGTCCTTATAGTGGTTTACAAGGCCTCATATGGTTTGACTCCCGTCACCTTTCTGATACCAACTTCTACTAATGTCACCCTTACTTATTCTACCCATGTGACATTTTGCCTTCGTGATGTCCCTTGACTATGTGAGATATGTTTCGGCCTTGGGGTATTTGCAATGGTTGTTCCCTCTGCCTGGATGCTTTTCCTCCAGATAGCTACATGAAAAACCTCCTCTCATCTTTCATGTGTTTACATAAATTGTACTTTCTTAAAGGTGCCTGTTCTGATTACTGTGTTTAAAATAGCAATTTATCCTCCACCCATCTATTCGACTCCCAGTTTTCTTTTCCAGTTTTCTTTCATCCTTTTTCCATCGCATCCACTGTCTCCTATATATCATCTATCATAGAATTTCCTTTTAAAATTATATGCATTATATATTGTCTGTTTCCCCTTTAGAACATAAGATACATGAGGCAGGGGGCTTTGTTGTCTTGATTGCAGTATTTTCAGTGGCTAGAGCAGTGCCTGGCACACAAACAATACATATTTGCTGAAAGAATGAATAAATAAATAAATACGCGTTAAAATATTACTAGTGATTATTTCTAATTTGACTCAGAAAGAACCTGTAGCTAGAAACAATGGCCGTGAGTTAATTATCAGCTACCCCATTTTTGAAGGTAAAAAGGGTTTCCTTTTCTGTAATCCATATGATCTGGATTGTCCCCATAGATAGAACTCCCCAGATAAATGGTCTACTCACTACTGTGCTCAGTCTGCAGACAGAGCCTCAACAAGAAGAATGCCATTCTGTGAATCCTCACTACACATTTTAATTTGCTACAGACATATCCTAAAAGAGAGCTTTCAGTCACTGACTCTCTATTAAATGTGGCAGAAAGAATATACTCTTTGTGTTAATAAAAATATGTGCCAGTCATTTTGTGTTAAGGACTGTTTAGGTAATAAAAAATGGTCTCATGCCACATAAGATTTGGCAAGCCTACCTTGAATCATAAACCTTACATTTGTCAAATTTTACATTCCATGGGAAAACGATTACCTGCCTGATTATTATTGCATTCAGTTCATATTAAATGTATGCATTATTTTTTCAGGGTGCCAGAATGTGAAAGTCATCGACAAGACATTGGTGAGGAAAAATCCTTTGGCCGTTTCCAAGATCTGACAGTGCACAATATTTTCCCATCTGTATTATTTTTTTTTCAGCATGTATTACTTGACAAAGAGACACTGTGCAGAGGGTGACCACAGTCTGTAATTCCCCACTTCAATACAAAGGGTGTCGTTCTTTTCCAACAAAATAGCAATCCCTTTTAGTTCATTGCTTTTGACTTTTCAATGGGTGTCCTAGGAACCTTTTAGAAAGAAATGGACTTTCATCCTGGAAATATATTAACTGTTAAAAAGAAAACATTGAAAATGTGTTTAGACAACGTCATCCCCTGGCAGGCTAAAGTGCTGTGTCCTTTAGTAAAATTGGAGGTAGCAAACACTAAGGTGAAAAGATAATGATCTCATTGTTTATTAATCTGTATTCTGTTTACATGTCTTTAAAACAGTGGTTCTTAAATTGTAAGCTCAGGTTCAAAGTGTTGGAAATGCCTGATTCACAAGTTTGAGAAGGTAGCACTGGATAGAATGGGTGGTGGTAATTGGTGATACTTCTTTGAATGTAGATTTCCAATCACATCTTTAGTGTCTGAATATATCCGAATGTTTTAGGATGTATGTTACTTCTTAATCAGAGAGAAATAAAGCATTTTTGGGAAGAATATATCTAGTCCATTTGTAACAATATGAAATTTTAATTTTATTTTCTGAATCCTAATTATCTCCTCGTTTCTTTTCTGCATACCTTATTGGTTCTCCTATACCTCCTACTTCCCTTTCTTTACTCTTTTGATTCTTTACCATTGATAGCCATGTGCAAAGGTAGCTACATAATGTGTGAGGACTATGCCAAATTAAAATGTGGGCCCCTTGTTCAAAAACCAAGACAAAACTCTTTTCCTTCCTTCCACAGTTTTTCTCTTAAGCTGTCATGGAGACTTGCTGTTTCATGTCATGCTTCCTTGGGCATGGGGATACCCACATGGTAAGAGTAGAGCCTTCCAGGTGCCTGGGGTATTGCCTTATAACTTGCCTTGATCTTACCTGTGCACATGCCCAGAACCCTGCTGGGGGTGCAGGGCAAAAATACTAAGCAGAATGCCTGAGCCAGCAACCAAGAACTCACTTAGCAGACATAGGCAGGTGGCAGGAGATGGAACAATGTGTGGTGCTAGGCTCTCAGTGTCCCCGGCACAAGTTCCACTGTTGCATCGCGCTTCGCTTATAAAACACAAATTCAATGATAACATTATTAAGTATTTTAAGCCAATAACCACAGAGCATCAAACCCTAAGCCTGAGTCCCCTTTCTGAGCATGGAGCCCTGTCCACTGCACGAGGAGCATGCCCATGAAGCCCTGATCACATGACTTTTAGATTCATTCCCAAACCAAGCATTTGACAAATTGGAGGTGAACTAGGTAGCCAAAGTAATTTTGAAGTTGATTTTTTGTCATCTCTCTGGTTGTTCAACCACTGTGAGGTACTGAATGAAACAATTCAGAGAATCACCACCTGAAAATATGATTATTATATTATGTTTTATTATTATTATTATGCTTTATTATACCCAGAACTCTTTCTCTCTCCCTTTCTCCTTCTAAATGCTAGGAGATTCCTAAATATTAGCATGAACACACAAAAAACTTTTTTCTGAAATTATATACCAGTCTGGTAAAAAATAATCACTTAACTTTATGAAAAAGAAAAGTTATCCCTTAACTTTTTCTCAAAATACATAGAGTAAATATTTCTATCATATCATGTAATTGTTTTATGCTTTTCCAATTAATATTAATCAATGAATAAGTATATAGTAAGCACCTGTAATTCCCTCGACAGTTTCAAAATGCCTTCTCTGTTGGCACAGAATTTCCATTTTGACTACATCACAGCGTGTGGTTGTGTGGGCGCTTGCTTAAAAGTTGATAACTTCCCAGAAAATAGAGATCTCCAAGTGGTGTTTTATGTAAGGTTTATACAAGTAACAGTGAGAATGGGGATTACTGGTCTTAATTCGTGAGTTTCTCATAATTTTTAAGATTCCCTGAGCCATAATAACTCCTTGAATGTAGATTTTCCTTTATTTTTTCAGAGTTGGAATATATGTGAATGCTTTTTGTTTGATAATTTTTTCAGAATCAAAGATATACAGCTGTTTGCTTTTACTTTTTTTAATGAGTGATATGGACCCAATTGTAACAGTACTGAAATCAAAAGTGTGTAATGATTAAAAGAGGAATGGTGTGTGTTGGTTGTACAATCCCTTCCAAGAGTTTTGAAACTTAGGCTTGATAGATGGATTTCTTTGAGGAAGCCAACAAACTCCTCTCTTCCTGGGTTTCTTGAAATATGTTGGCGGGAGGGGTAACAGGGCTTCATAAGGGCCACCTCTGCCTTTCGTGTATGTTATTTTGTGTATATAGTGCTCTAGAGCAGTTTCTCAAGCTTTGAGAGTGCATCAGAATCAACGGCAGGGCTCGTTGAAACAGATTGCTGGGCCCCACGCCATGGATTCTGTTGCAGCCATCTAAGTGAGCCAGCTGTTGGGTGTGGGCTCCAGGCAGAGAGGCCAAGCCTCACCTTAAAAGGCCAGCTGTTCCTTAGCCAACTGATACTTTTTCATTGAATTGTATTTCTTATGGACATATGAAATTCATACAGCGAGGTGTGTAAGGTGCTGAAACCTGAGTGTATCGGTGCCTACACTTTACATTTACACCTATATGCCTACCTCCCAGATCAAAATATAGAACATTTCCATCATCTCCAAACACACTCCTTCTATCAGAGATAAACCTATGCTGATTTCCATTGCCATTGATTGGTTTTCACTGGCCTTACACTTCACATAATTGGAACTATACAGTGTGCACTTTTGTGTTTAGTTTCTTTTGCTTAACATATGTGAAGTCCATTCATGTTTTTGAGTGTATCTGCAGTTAGTTCTGATTATTGCTCTGTAGTAATCCATTGTAGGAATGTACCACAATTTATCTATCTCTTCTCCTATTGGGTTTTTTTCCAGTTTTCTGCTGGAAGTTGATTCTAAATGATTTTTGCAAAAATGCAAATTCAGTGTTATTTTATAATTTTTCAAGAAATGCAAGATATTTAGATTTTTATTTAAAAATTTTAAATGTTGGATGATATTTAACATTTTGAACACTGAGCAGGTCATGTTAAACATGGATGTGGCCCACAAGCCACAAGTCTCAAGCCTAAAACATTTTATCCTCACAGATGCTTTCCTCATGGCTGAAATCACTCTTATGCCCTGACACAGAATAATGCTTGAGACCTGTAGCAGTGATGGGTGCCTGCCAACAGAAATTGCCAGAATATCCTTTGTTTAAGCTTATTTATATTCAGCTACCTGGAAGAATGTGGGTGTGAAATAAACCTTCTTCTCTTTACGAGGCTTGGGGAGCCCAGGTTCCCAGGCCTGTAGGAATGAATTGAATAGTATTGATGCTTCTTAGCGTGATGTTTGCAGACTGCATCTGGGTCATTGCTGTGTTATTCATTTGCTTGTTTATCTTGCCAAAACATTGGTGTTTGTGAAACAGCTTTAGAGGGCTGTGGTGGATTAGGAAAGCATGAAAGGAAGTTGTGGCTTGTTCTCAAACAGAGAGAAAAGACTTTTCTCTTTATTGTAAAATTCATAACTTATTTACTGTCTGATGGACTATGTTGCATGTCAGTTGCATAGCAGCAAAATAAAGTTTGTCTGTTTAGGAAAGTCCGAAAATTTCTTTTAACATAAAGACAGAGGATGCTTTCCGAACTTATATTTGCCTCAGCGTGCATTCTGTCACATGCCAATTATACAACAACATCAGGATGAGAGTTTATTTTAGGTAATGTAAATGTTAGCCCAAATGATAGAAGGCTATTATTACATGTTTATGTGATGGGAAATCTCATCTATTCTAAAAGATGCAATTTCCTGTCCTTACCCAAATCAAACTTGAGCAATAGGTGTCTTCTTTCCTCCCTAATGTGGTTGCCCATTGTTGAAGGAAATAAAAAGATACTTTTTTATTTTTAAATCCAGTTATGTGTTTGCTTCTCCACTGATATTTTTCTGATCTTAGATAATGAGTGTAAGTTCTATCGAAAGTTTTCCAGGACCTTCTAAAAATTAAGAATTGTGTTACCCTGAATGATGCCAAAAAAAGAGCTGAAATTCAAGTGAGCGATAGGCTTGATTTTGTTTGTTCCTTTGATTCAGCATCACAGGGGAAAAGAGCCTTGCTTGGTTTCCTATCTGTCTTTTCTGGTTAGATCATCTGTCTTTAACGCTGATGTATTTTCCATTACAGTCAACATCCTGAGTCTGTTTCTAACAGTGGAATCTTCATATTGATAGAGTCTTTCATGGTAAGATTCTTTACATGGTATATTCGAGCTTTCTTACTCAACTTAATGAAGATCAAGGCTAACCTGCTCAAAAGCACTGGGTTAGAATCCTGAAGATCTGAATGATTAGCTGTGTGAACTGTTATGTAATCTGAGGACCCTCAGATGCTCAGCGGAGAAATGAGGGTGGCAGCATCTGCCTACCTCTCTGGGTCATTACGAACATAGCATGGTGAAATAGGTGAGAATTTATCATGAACTGTAAATCGACAGTCAAAGGAAAATATTATTTTATATTAATACTTTAATGATGATTATTATCAGGAAAGAGAATAAAAGACATTCCAATAAGTATTTTATTTTATAGTATTTATTTAGAGAAAAGTTGAGTATTTTACAGAGTAAAATAAACATCACCACAGATTTTATCACAGAGAGATAAATGTTATTTATATGCGGTGAACATCATCTCAGACTTCGCTGTGTTTGAATAATCAGTAGCAACTGGATAGATAGAAGTGGTTTTGAAGCCACCTTTGCTAAAATTATAGCAATGAGAAAATTATGACAGTGAAAAAGACCTGAGCTAATCAACCTCCATCTTACCTTTAAACTCCGAACTCTCCGTCGTCATTCCTGGGCTTGGGCCAAGCTAACATTGGGAGATACTTAGTTTATAGTTTAAATGATGACAGTCCTTCTTAAAAACTAAACAGCCCTTGTAAAGCTAATGAAGGATCACCAGGTTAGGAGGATGAGAGAAGCCTAAATTCTGCTAAGATGTAGGCCTAAAGGATGATCAACCTTCATTCTGGGGGTCACAAAATTTGGAACTTCCCCAATTACTCCTGCAGATAACATCACCATTGTATACCCTAAGATTGGCCTTTTGAGATGTCTTTTCAGGCTTTGGCATTTCTGAGGACTGGGCGGCCCTACACTGATCCATGACTCTTGACTCAGCTGGTCCTGTGGCCCCCACCCAGAAGCCGACTCAGTGCACAAGGACCATTTTCCACACTCCTATGATTACATCCTTAGCCAGTCAGCATTACCCATTTCCTAGCCTGCCAAACTACCCTTGAAAAATCCTAGCCTCTGGATTTTCAAGGAAGTCGATTTGAGTAATAATAAAGCTCTGGTTTCCTGTTTAGATGGCTCTACATGTATTAAACTCTTTCTGTATTGCCAATTTGTGTCTTGAAAATTTGGCTCTATCTGTGCAGTGGGCAAAATGAACTTGTTGGATAGTCACAGCTTTACTAAAATAAGACTATACAATAAATGTTATATTTAAGTAAGAGATTCAATTTATTTTTACTTGAATTTGTAGAAGGAAAAGTAAAGTTGGAAACATTTAAAATTAAGGTAATTTTTTTTCAAAAAGAGATATTGTAGATTAAGAGTGCCTGCACAATGTATTTGGAAAATTATGAAAACTTAAACGATTAAAGTAATTTTTGATTTATGGCATACACATGTTTTAATTTTAGCACCAGTTAACTCATTGCTATAAAAAATGAAGTAATTAATCTCTTACATCTGCTCTCCTTTTTTCCTCTTCTCTTCCCCTTTAGTGTTTGTGTGTATATATCTATATATCTATATATATATATATATCTTTTTTTTTTTTTTTTTTGAGATGAAGTCTCACTCTGTCATCCAGGCTGGAGTACAGTGGTGTGATCTTGGCTCACTGTAACTTCTGCCTCCCAAGTTCAAGTGATTCTCCTGCCTTAGCCTCCTGAGTAGCTGGGATTACAGTCATGCGCCACCACGTCCAGCTAATTTTTGTATTTTTAGTAGAGATGGGGTTTTACCATGTTGGCCAGGCTGGTCTCGAACTCCTAACCTCAGGTGACCCCCCCACCTCAGCCTCCCAAAGTGCTGAGATTACAGGCATGAGCCACCACACCCGCTTTTTAGGGCCGGTCGCAGTGACTCATGCCTGTAATCCTAGCACTTTGGGAGACTGAGGCGGGTGGATCACGAGGTCAGAAGATTGAGACCATCCTGACTAACACGGTGAAACCCTGTCTCTACTAAAAATACACAAAATTAACTGGGCGTGGTGGCAGGCGCCTGTATTCCTAGCTACTGGGGAGACTGAGGCAGGAGAATGGCGTGAACCTGGGAGGCGGAGCTTGCAATGAGCAGAGATCACGCCACTGCACTCCAGCCTGGGTGAAAGAGCGAGACTCCGTCTCAAAAAAAAAAAAAGAAAAAAATATATATATACAATTTTTAAATTATCAAAGTATAAATCATTGTCTTCTCTATCATTGATTTCCAAAATTGTTTAATACTGGTTTTCATTTAAATGGGTTCGGTACTTATAATTCTCAGAGCTTCTCCATTCTCTGGTTCTTACCTCTGATTCACCTCCTGGTTTCCTAGATTTAATTGGCCAACTGTAATTTCAAAAATAGCTGGTATTCTTTAAGTTTGTGCATGTTTAAAAATCTATTTGATGTTCTTGTATTTGAATGACACCATGGATAGGTATACTACTTTGGGGTCACATTTTCTGTTTGTAGACATTTTGGATTGCTTTCTGGCATTGAATTTTATGTGAAGAAATAAAAACTGGCTTACTCTTTTGCTCGTAATGTTTTTAATATAATCTCCCCACATCCACTTCCCAAACCCAATGTCTAAAAAATTATTTCTTTATCTTTGAATTTCAATGACTTAAGCTAAGTTAAAGCTAAATGTCACATGGCTTACAATTGTAAAGCACAGCTATGCCTAACCCATTGCATTTTATTTTAAATTTGAATATACAAAAAACAACCAGCATAAGTCTCATATCAATTATTAACATACACTTTTACAACATTGTTCTCTACTTTCTATATTATCCTTACCAACCTCATTATAATGACATTAATAGCAATGGTTATTATATTATAAATTATTGAACATTTTTTCCTTGACAACAAACTTCCTTAGAGGTTTTTGTTATCCAGACCAGTGCTGTCTGGTGGATGTGCTGTGATGATGAAAATGTTACCTGCACTTCCAATACAGTAGCCATCAGCCACATGTGTCTAGTTTCAAATGCTTCATTTTATTTAATTTTAATTAATTTAAACTTAAGTAGTCATATGTGCCTAGTGGGTGTGTATTGAATAGCACAGATCTAGATGTTATGAATAAAATTGGGCACTGGGGAAAGGTAATCTAATAGACTCGAGACTAGTTTAAGTTGACCAACCCTGCCACGTGATTATCCTGGGGAAGTCATATGAAGTCTTTTTGTTGTAGCTTTCCAGTTAAAAAAAATCAGTTTTATAGTAGCTCTTACCCTAAGGGTAGACAGATAAACTGCAATGATAAATGCAATACAATTTATAAGTTAATCTATATAGCATGCAAATTAATTGCAATAACAAATATAATAAAATTTTAAAATTATTTGGATAAATGCTATATTGATCTAAAGCTGCTTTGTGGAATTATTTTTGGTTTGTTTTTCTTATTAATCTTTCCATTCAGTTTACCGTTACCTTTTTGGTAAGGATAACCTAGAAAAGCACAATAATTTTGTCTAAAGTTTAGAGTTCATCGCACAGCCCAACCATTGAGTGGACAAACTTGAGAAATCTCAAGTCAAACTTGACAAATCTTGAGAAAATAATCTTGAATGTTAGATTTGCTCCTTTAGGTGGAATAGTAATACAGCTAATCAGTAAGACGTAATGACAAGTAGTGATGCTTTCAAACAGTAAAAATAATGCACACGTAAGCTATTATGAAAAGAATAGCAATAAGAATACGTGGCATGTAATGTAATGACTTATATCTTGGAAATCTGGAAAGAATGAACAAAACTTTTAGATATAATGAAATATTTCCAGCAGAGTGAATGAAACCCTGTATCCTAAACAGCAAAATGGCACCAATAAGAAGTCTTTCTCAAGAAATGTTGGCATCTCCTTGACATAAGAGCACAGGTTTCTTTATCATATGAACGAGTAGCATTGCCCAAGTCAATAACATATTTTGGCTCTGATTTTTCTTTATTTTTGATATTATGTTGTTTAGTTTTATTATTAATGTGCAAACCACTCAGTTTTTAAAAAATATTCTGAATAGTAGTAGACAATAGCTATCCCATATACAAAAATATAGTTTTGGTTTGAATTTTGTTTTAATTTTTAATCTCCTCAAGCATTTATCCTTGGTGTTAAAAACAATCCAATTACACTCTTTTAGTTATTTTAAAATGTGCAATTAAGTTATTATCAACTATAGTCATCCTTTTGTTCTATCAAATACTAGGTCTTATTCATTTTTTCTACTCTTTTGGTATCCATTAAACATTCCCACCTCCCCTTGCATCCCCTACTACCCCTCCCAGCCTCTGGTACACAATATTCTACTCTCTTTGTCCATGAGTTCAATTGTTTTCATTTTTACATACCACAAATACATGAGAACATGTAATGCTCATCTTTCTGTGCTATTTCACTTAACATAATGATCCTCCAGTCCTATCCACCTTGTTGCAAAGGACAGAATCTCATGGTTTTTATGGTTGCATAGTACTCCATCGTATATATGTACCACATTATCTTTATCCATTCATCTGTTGACGGACACTTTGGTTGCTTCCAAATCTTGGCTATTGTGAACAGTGCGGCAACAAACCTGGGAGTGCAGCTGTCTCTTCGATGTACTGGTTTCCTTTCTTTTGGGTATATACCTTTATCAGTCCATTTTCACGCTGCTGATGAAGACATACCCGAGACTTCGCAATTTACAAAAGAGAGAGGTTTAATTGGACTTATAGTTCCACGTGGCTGGGGAAGCCTCACACTCATGGCAGAAGGCAAGAAGTAGCAAGTAATGTCTTACGTGGATGACACAGGCAAAGAGGGAGATTGGGCAGGGAAGCTCCCCCTTATAATGCCATTAAATCTCATGAGACTTACTTGCTCTCACGAGACAGCATGAGAAAGACCGACCTCCATGATTCAATTACCCCCCACTGGGTCCCTCCCACCACATGTGGGAATTCAAGATGAGATTTGGGTGGGGACATGGCCAAACCATATCAATACCTAACAGAGGGGTTGGTTTGAATTTTGGTTTGAATGTTATTTGATACTATAACCATACTATCTAGTTGAAATACTAAACAGCAATATGTCTTAAGTTTTTTTCAGAATTTCTGAACAATAGTAATTTTATGTAATATGTGTCATAGTGTGAACATCCCTGTTTTAAGTAGTAATATTTTGGTTTTAATACACCACAAAAGCAGTCAGGAAGAAACTCTTTTTAAAAATTCTTCAATTATTTGACTTAATAAAGCTAACATTCACTGTTTCCAAGATTCCCAGCCACATATATGACAAAATAAATAAATAAATAGAAAAACACCATCAACAACAACTGGGCAAAACCACAAAAAATATTGGAAGACTCAGAAATTAGTAAAATGTTAATCTACCAAAAAATTTAGTTTACACAGTTATTATAAATTCATCATTATGGGCAGGGCAGTGTATAAGAAAGCCAGAATCCACAACTTGAAAAGGTAATCACTGACGCAACTGTTTTGTCTACATAACTGCATAAACAATTTGCCTACTTTCCACTGAGTTAACCAGATACTTTGTTGTCATGTAAACACAATCTAAATGAAATCCACAGATTTTCCCCCGAAATCTTATTTTAGCTGAATTTTTCTTGGCTAATCTTATTCCAGGTCTGTTAACAATTTATCCAGAATTATTTGAATGGCTTTGAACTCTTTTGCCATCTCTTGTCCATCCTCTATTGGGCAGGCAAATGATGGAGAAAATGATGCAAGTGCAAGCAACTAAACATATAAAGAAGGTCTGTGGAAAGCAGAGCACTCCCCACAGTTTTGGGCCCTTCTCTGGAGGGGAGTGGTTAAAAGGACATGGGAGGTTAATGTCCAAACTGCCTCCCCATTGGAGAGATGTCCTTTTTCCAGAAGTTCAGGAATGAGAATCTCTCTCTCCTCTACTAAACATCCTCTTTGTTAACACTCCTACTTCCAAAGTTCTTCAAGGCTTCAGGTTAATAAAATAACAACATATATTTTAAATTAAAATTATATATGATGAATCAATTACAACTATTCAGTCTCTAGTTGTTTTCACAAATATTTACATTCCTATTGCTTATTCAAACCTTCCTGACGATGAAAGTTTACATGATCCTCTAATGTCTTTTACCTTGCCCAATAGAGGGGAAATGAGAGATGATACAGCTGCAACAACAATAACAACAAAATAAGACTCACATCCTCCAAGAATCTAACTCTCCTACCAATTATAATTTATTTTATGTACTCCTGACCTTTCGGTCTTTTTGACTCTTGTTCAGGAATAAAGCATAAATCAGGTATTCTTAGTAGTCTATTCAATATAAAAGCCAACATTGTTTTCCAGTCTAGATTCATTTGAAACTCAGAAATATTGGCCCCTATCAGAAAATGTTCATAATCAGAATTTGTCTGCACTATTAAAACATTTACCAAAATCAATAATTATGCATGTCCTCTGCTATCACATGATAGGATGTCAATTATTAAAGCAATATACTCTTTCTAAAAATTTGTAGGCAGTTTCATATAGAGAGTGAGAGGAAAGTTTGCAGGGGTGGAAGTTTTTGGACACAACCTATAATTTTCTAGAGGTTCTCCAGATGCCATTAGCTATTTCTCTGAGCACTGAGGTCATTCCCTGATGAGTATTGGGGTAAGAGCTGCTGTCCAGGTCTTTGGACTCCTGACAAAGAACTCTTTCTGTCAGGGTACGTTGCTTTCTGCTCCGCACTTTGGTAACAGAAATACAGTGTCTGGAACAATAGAAAGACCACCGTTCAGTGGCGGTCTGTCTACTCATGTGGCATTGCCTCCAGTTCTGGCCACACTGAACACTTTCAGGGGTGAGAAAGCATGTGGGAAAGATGCCTGGAAATCAAGTCATGCTTATAGAATGCATCCTAGTCTTGGGTTTGACATGTGATGATCTTTACTTCCTTACATGCTGTTAAGTAGACGTATGGGTAAACTTAATGTCGTCCTAAGCATGGAAGAAGCTTCAGTATGGAAAAATGATGAGAAAATAGTGCTAGAAACTAGATTGTCATTTTCATGAAGGAAGGAAATGTATCTTTTTAGCTATCTTACCAATACCTTGCATAAAAATTATAGGTATTCAGTAAATATTTGTTAAATAGTAAACATTTGTCATGGATATTACTGACTTTTTAAAGAACTCTAACATTCTATGCTTAGAATCAAATATAGCAAAGACTTAAAAGTATGCCATTGAGAAAATGTAAAATCACAATATTTAATGGAAAATTTTAAGAACTCTTATAAGAATTTTTCATGATCATAAACTGCTATTGTAAAAATGTGCTTAATTTTCATAACAGAAATAAACAGGAAATATTATAATATGAAAGTATGATTTCCTCAAATATAGATTTCAGCATTTAAATACTTATTTGATTCTATTCTCATAGCAAATAACTATCAAATCGAGATTAATAAATAACTGAAATATCACAAAGTCATAGAATTTTAACATCACTTAAAATATGTCAGATTATGTGGCTATAAGTTACTCATGTGTATTCCATGAAGCAGTCTTACAATCCAGTCTTTGAAAAAAGAATTCTGTGGGCACACCAGTTGGATGAAGGTACATGCTGCATCTCAACTGTGCAAGAGTTAGTTCCTAAAAAGTGGTGAGTAATTACTACTCCTTTAGTCTTTGTGAGAAAGTTAATTTGTGTCTAAGCATCCTAAACAATGTTCAACTAAAATTTCATAACTCATGATCTTTTGTTGGAAAGAACAATATGCAACTTGAACCAGGTGAAGGAAAAGGAGGAGTGTTTAGTGTCTCAATCACAGGAAGTGTTGAAATACCAAGCCACAGAAAAAGCGTGGATGCGATTGGGCTCAGGGAAACTTGGGATCATGGGTTTGAAAGCAACAAGGACTGAGTCTCTTGCCCATCTCTTGACCAATCAAACTTGGTCAGGAAGAAAGGGCACTATATGAATTGGGGGCTACTATGAGTTCTGAATGTTGTAGTGTGGAGAAGAGGGAAGAGAACGGGTACCCTTTTTCCCAGAGCAGGAAAGCTTTATTGGAAACAAAACAATAGGTGTTTCCCACAGAAACGACAAATAATTTTTAGTATAAAATATTTTGGACATTGGCAAGATTTTGGACATACTTGTCCTAAAAGAGTACCTATTTTTGACTGGGTGCAGTGGCTCATGCCTGTAATCCCAGCACTATGGGAGGCCAGGCAGGTGGGTCACAAGGTCAGGAGATCTAGACCATCCTGGCCAACATGGTGAAACCCCGTCTCTACTAAAAATACAAAAATTAGTCAGGCATGGTGGCATGCGCCTGTAGTCCCAGCTACTCAGGAGACTGAGGCAGGAGAATTGCTTGAACCTGGGAGGCGGAGGTTGCAGTGAGCTGAGATCACACTACTGCACTCCAGCCTGGGCAGCAGAGTGAGACTCTGTCTCAAAAAAAAAAAATTACCTGTTTTTCTAGATTTCAAATGTACTTGGCACCCTGTATATTCTTTGACCTTAGTCTTCTAACACCTGATGGATACAGCATCACGTTGCAACTGGGAAGTTACATGATTTGGAATAAATGGCCTGCAGACCCACTGTGAGTAGTGTCTTATTTTGTTTGCTTAATCACCTATCAGTGATCCAGAACCGTAATGTCAGTTTAAGACCAAAAATGTTTGATGGGAGTTTAACATGTTATTCCAAAGTTAATGTGTTTATTCTTGGAAATTTAACTTCTTGGTTACTTTATTATTGAAGTGCATAAATTAATCATGTAAACTTAAAGTTGAGTCTTCTGGTTTGAAAAGACACTCTGCCCATTAGCGTGTCTTAAGTCTTACAGTAAGAAAATCTAATTTGTTAAACCAGGGATTTCCCCTTTAGTCTTTGTGAATGTGTACAATTAATATGGGAAATAACTAGAGTTCTGTGGAATGCTGTGTGAGAAATTTTAAAAATCCAGCCCCTTCATCTGTAGTTTGGGGAACTGACCAGAAAGATTATGACTTACTGAGGCCAGTCAACAAATGGTCACAGACCTGTAGATAATTGATAAAGTTTTATAACAAAATTCATCAAGGTTTACTGGTAAGAAAAGTGGAAAGCTTGTTTATTCAAATTCCTGTTAGAATTCTCTTAATCAGTTTAAATTGACTGTAGACTTCAGTCAATTATTACTTCAAAAAATTATCAACTTTGAAGTGGTACAATTTTGTTTTCCACATTACAACGCAGAAGGAACTACATGAGGCAAAAAAGGTACAGTGGGACACTTCAAGATCAACAAACAGTAATAGGAATTCACCACAGAGGAGTTGGAAATCCTCAGGCATCATGGAACCCTCAAATCCAAACCCAATGTGTTAAAGTGGCTGTTCTACAAAGGTGCCCTTCTCTAACAGGTTTAAACATTGACCCCATGGAAGTGGTCTGAGACCCTTTTGTACCTTGCTAATCATCTTGATTCTATCAGGAGCTGAGCATACTTCAGTATAGAGGGCCAACACTATACCTTGAATCCACTGAGTAGTCTCTCTGAAGCAATGGAAATAAACAATCTACTTTTCTTGAGTTAGCGTCAGCTCTGCATATAGGCAGAACACACAGTTGTCTATGTGATGTGCTATGTGATATGCTTTTGAAATCACTAAAATCATTGAGGAGAAAACAGAAGGAAGATAACATTTCCCAGACAATCTCAGGAAGATGCAGGCTAAGTGAAGCATATTGCTGATAACTTGGTACAGCTGTGATCAACAGCCAAGTAAGGTGTTAATAAATCTCCTCATAGAAAAGCAACATATTCTGTAGATAGCAAAAGTGGCAACTGAAGATAAAAGTAGAGAGAATCAGCTAGGAGATTCCATGTGTAGGATGGTCATATGTTACAGTGTGTTCATAACAATCTTGGTTTTATACTCATTCTCCCAGTGTAATTAATAATGCCCTGTTTACTGTCAAAAATCTCTCAATTTAGGTTATAAATTACATAGGCCACATTGATGAGCTACACTTGTGATATGCATCAAATGCTCTGATTCTGGGTATCCAATGTTCTCTTGTCTTGTTGAAGATTCTAGCTGTGTATTTGAACAGGGGAGGTATCATGGGGGAAAATACAGTATTTCCAGAGAAGGCAGAGGGATGAAAAAAAATATATAACTCAGGCAGTGGTCTTTAACATGTAAATATCCCTTTCAAAACAAAGAAAAATCACCAAATGCGAGATTTTGTTTACTTCTGTCTAAGATCAAAACATAGAATCTCTTGTAAACAAGATTTTATAGGCCACTTTTGAACTAGGTGACTTTCTTCTCTGATAACATAAGTGTAATGAGTATCAAACTGGAATGCTTTTTTGACATCGTGATCTGATATGATTTGCAAAATGAGTTTCATAGAACAGGATGGACAACTAATTCTGCTCTCTGCTACTTCTAGCTCAAAATACTCAGTCCTGGGCAAGGAACAGAAGGAGAGGAAATATTTTCCTCCCTATGCTAATTCAGCTGGCCGCCCAAATGTCTCTGGACATGCATGACAATCCATCACTCCTGTATGCTGCCCAGTTTTTCCTGCAGAAGGTCATTGCCTTTGACACTGTCCCATAGCTCTTTATCAGGCCTTATTCTGGTGAGGGCTGGAGCCAAGGAGAATACAGTTGATCACTGGCCTCTGGCTTCCATTCTGGCCCTGGCAAGGCTACTCCAGGATGGAGAAAGAGACAGCAACCGAGCCACGAGCATTTGTTCCAGTCAGCTCTCTTGCCAATCTGGGAACTGGTCCTTATTTGAACACCTGAGACCCTTTTATTCATCTCTTTGGTTTGGTGGTTTAGAAAATTATTTCCACTGTCAGGTATAGGTAATATGGCTAACCCCATACAAAATACAGAACAATGATTATAAGAGATCCTGATCTGTAATAGTGAATTAAAATTCAAAAATAGAGAATATTCCTAACAATATTTCACCAAGTAGGACCTTGTAGTTAGTGACACTTCTTACAAATAATCTCCCAACCCTAAAATCACCCAATAAACCCATCATGTAGGTAACATTTCTACGGAGACAAGGAGAGACCAAATATTGAGCTTTGAACAAAACATACTGAAGAGGAAAGTCAAAAGGAGAATATTGGACATTGACACATATATTCTTTATCTATAAAAATGTGTCTCACTGTTTATGTTCACTAATCATTGGGGATTGATTGATTAGCTGTTGTGCTGTTGACTTTTTTGCTCTTTCATTTTTTATTTCACAATCATACATTTTAAAAATATTATTTAAAAGTCATTTTCTATTAGAATCACAAACTTCTTTCTTGTATTAAAAGCTGTGCCACAATCCTGGTTACCTGTGGATTCACCAAGCAGTCCAGCAGTCATCTGCAGAAATGAATGCTTGAGAGGGGGTTGTAGTACTATTTGAATCAATTTGTTCCACAATTGCATTCTCACTATTACTCATCACTTGTTGCCTCTTGGCACAATGCAATTTTCAGAAGTGTTGTTGACAAAGTCTTTACCACCACTTTCAAATACGCCTCCTCTTTCTGAAGGTGGTTCTTCAGACCTCTGTGTTACAGGGACCAGATCCAGGAAGCTCAAAGACACATGGTTATGCCGAGCCCAGAACAGGTTTTGTTTGTTCCTAGACACTGATGGCTATTTGCTGTTTGTTACCCTACGGTCTCTTCCATTCACAATTCACCTTCTACTAAAGTTTTATTTGAGTGACAGACCTTGGAAGATGAAAAGATTCCAGATTTTAAAGCATTAATTCGTGAGGAATCTGGACTACAGAAAGACCAGCTCCATCCCAGACCCTATGGCAGGCACAATTTTCATTCTTTTTATATCTCATCATTGAGGACCTATTTGAAATCTTATTCAAAAGTGTTTTCCAACATCTCTCTCTAACACCTGTCCAGATGCTAACAAAGCAGTAGAACCAGGTCAAACCAATATTTTTTTCCTCTGCTCTTCACACAATAAATGCCTCAGGTATCTGTCGAGTGTTTGATATTAAAAAACCCTGACCCCATCGTATCCGTTGATATATACTACCAATATTTTGAGCTGCTAGCACGTTTGCCTGTTACGTCAAGGCACCTGAAAGTTTAAAGCTTGGCAAAGCAATGTTTTTCTTTTTCTTCTTCTATAATCCTAGGGTAAACATTAAGCAGACAGCATTTCTGCTTTGAGCATTAAAGGGAAAAAAAAAGACTGAATTTGAAAAGCCTTCTAGTACACTTTGGGGATTTCGGAAAGTGTCGTTTGGCTGGGAGCTGAGTGGAGAAGTTGCCATTCTGTAGATGGGATAGGAGGAAAGTCGCATGGCCTCATTCATAACTTCACAGCTACTGCAAATATCAGCTGATGAATATTTATGTTTTCCCTGGCTTAGGCCTGAAAGACAAACAAGGGAAAAAAAAACGAAAGTTAGGAAAAGGTCGTCTGAACTCTGTGGGACTTTTTACCAGCACTTTCCATGCGCGAGCAGTAGCCCTGAATGAAGTCATTCTGTGCAGAGGCCCGGCACAGGAAAACACAGTCTGTTCATTAGCACCCCGCACTTTGTTTGAACCTTGTACATTCATGGGGTCCTGAAAGGGAAACTCTTTTTTAAAAAAATCAAACACACAGGATATAGAGCTACCTTATTATTATTTTGGTAAATTATTGCAAATTGCTCCTCATCATATAATGACCTCAGTGGTTCATTGAAAGAGCAAGTCAGCGAAGGAGAGTTTTAAAAAATTACGTATTTTTTAAAGAGGGCCATTCCAGTTCAGGTTAATATTTTACAGTTACAGTTTCTCAAAATATTTTAAAGTCTATATAAATAATATCAATACATTACTACATATCATAGTAAAGCAAATTATTTTTTTAAAAATGTACTCTAGATTTTAGTCTTATTTCAGGAAAAATAGCCCTTAAGCCCCACTGTAGAAGGAATAATCACGTCTTGATCACTTGGGTTTATTATTTAAATTCTGTTTTCCTCCTTTTACTTTTTCTCGGCCCATCACTACTGCTTTCACCCTCTGCTGCCATCACTGCCACATCTAGGTTGACCTGAAACAATCAACAAGATGAGGGATTTTTCTACTTGCCAATATTTCCATTATCAGTTTTGTTTCAGGAGAGGAGGCTCAAAAATTTGGCTGAAATGAAATTTGTGACTGCCTTATGGATTTCAGTGGTAGATACATCATGCAATTTTCTAACATTCATAGAGAGGCAGGTGTCCTCAGTGGGGATCCCCAGAAATGTTCCCCTGTGATGAGAATGGCTGTCTAAGACTTACGAAGGAAGTACTTCCAGCAGACATGGGAAGGTGAGAGGGAGGCAGCCAGACACAGAATGGAAGATGACAAGCAAAGGAAACGCCCAGCCTCAGCTGGGTCCTGCAAGGAGCTCTGCGGTATAGTTTTACCCAAAAGTTCGTCCCCATTTGAGGGTAAGGGCTGTCCATTTTTGGAGTTTGGTGTGGGAGGTGCACTGGGTGACCAGCTGTCTTGGTTTGCCTGGCACCATCCTGCTTTCACACTAAATTATCTTGAGAAATATTTTAGTCTTAAGCAAACTGGAATTGTTGGTCATCTTTGAAGGCTGTAAATTCCCAGGTACTTCTGACTCCCTGGGCAGCAAAGTGGCTCCGGTTGCCCAAGATCAGTCTTCTGAATGGAGTCACAGGTGCAAACCATGTGAAACAAAGTCCACTAAAGCTTGTGAATGGGCATACAGACATGACAAGAGCCTCTGAATGGAGCTCAGCCGTCTTCCCTGTAGCAGGTACTATCCTCTACCCAGTTTTCTAAGAAACAACATGGGGTAGATGGAGACTATTGTAGATGTGGGATTGAGGGCAGGAGTTGCAGATGAGGAAGGCGTTTCATTCTGTACATCAAGTTCTTAGTCCTAGTGGGACTTAAGGACTATGATATGTAGGTTCAGGACTAGTCAAGATTACCAAGCAGATTTGTAGAGGGCATTAGCACTGAATTAAGTTGGCTGCCAATCTGTAAGTGTGAAATTTACAGAGTGGACTTGAACAAAATCTCTGTAGTTATCAAGTGGGTAGGAGGTAATGAAGCAATTGCCCATCAGTGAGTCTCTCTCAACATGCTGCTTCTCTGGCTACTGCGAGGTTGAGTTCTGGAGGTGCATGACATATATGTAATGAAATTTGAGGACATGGGGAGTGTAGCTTCAAAGAGGATATAATGAAAATGAGAGTGAACATTCCCTAGCCCTGCCCAAGATAGGTGGAATCCCACATTTCTTTTGATTTAACTTCTAAGAGTTAACAATAACTACCCAAAATAAATAGCGAATATTAGTCAAAATTTACCTTTTTCTTGTCCTCTGTTCTTGCCTTCTAAACATAAAGGTGAGATTTTTTTTTCTTGTGTTTCTGTCTTGGCTTATAAAAATAAAAGACAGTGAGTGAGAAGTTGGTCCATTGACTGGCTTGGGCAGACATACTTGGTAATAGTTGCACGTATTTAACTTTGCGTGTTGGCAGTGACAACAGCCTCAAGTTTCATGCTTGCTTCTTGCATTGTTTTGCCCAGTATTTCAAGTTCCTTATGGAGCAGCTCATGTAGAGGATTTATTGTAGGAGTGCTTTCTTCTGCCCAAAGCAATACATTATCCACATGAAAGGATATCTCACACAGCCCCATGCTGCATCACTGCAGAGGAGAAACGAGGACCTGAAGAAATGGTTTCTAGCTAAATAGCTGTAGAAGAATTGCCCAAACAGTAAACATAGTACCCAGTAGGTAGTTTTTCAATTCTTTTCCCCCCTTTTTCCCTCCTCCCTTTTGGAATCTCCCGTGTTTATTGTTCTCATTGTGGTTTTGATTTTCATCTTTCTGATGATTAGTGATGTTGAACATTTTTTTTCATGTTTCTTGGCCGCTTGCATGTCTTCTTTTGAGAAGTGTCTATTCATGGCATTAACTCACTTTTTAATGACATTCTTTTTTCTTGTTGATGTGCCTTTTCCCCATTGTTTATTTTTGTCGAATTTGTTGAAGACCATATCATTCTAGGTGTGAAGACTCTATTCTGAATTACTTATTATGAATATTTTGGAAGGGCAAATACTGATGGTTGAAGACATACAAATTCACTAAAATTGAGAATGATAAAATTATGACTAAGCTATTAAAGTTATAGAGAGGTGAATTTACGGCATGGTAAAAGAATAATATTTATTGAAACGCCATCTTAAAAATGGCACAGATCAAAAATATGGCTAGCTTTGCGACATTTTAGTTCTCATTTTATTATAGCTTTTGAGGTCTGAGGGAGAGCTTACCTAAGCCATTAAGCTACTGGTTAAGAAATTTTATGTACCTCTTAAGACTTTATATGACTGATGAGAGTTATTACTCAAGTACATAATACAAACGAGGATTTTGAGTTACAGCACATTGTAGGTAGTGAATAAAGACTTGCTGAATGAATGGATATTTTTTCTACCAATGATGAACTTCGATGCAAAGAAACGGCATGACTAAATGTTCAAGATATTTCTGTTGCAGGAAATTCATAAAAAGTAAGAGAGTAACTATCTATTCCTAAAACAACACCTATCAGAAATCAGTCTGGTCAGATTCTACCTTCAAATGTACAATGTCAGGACTAGAAAGGTTATGAAGACTAACACACTTTACTTTTTACTCTACTGATGACATTCTGTGAAAATGCAGTTTTCTTGAATGTCACTCTAATACCAAAGTATTTTTCCCAATTAAAGACCAAGTAATTATGTCATTTAGGGATAGCATTTTCTCTAGATAAAGTTTGGCCTCTCTGTTTTCACTTAACACCAATTGGATTACTTCAAATGGATAGCTACAGATCAATTAAATCAAGCTTTGAATTTTTTAAAAGTTTTACTGAGTTTTTATATTTTCCAGGCATAATCTTTATCATGTGGCGAAGCTTTAATTGCAAGATTACAGAAAGCCAAAGACTTCTAAGCCTTTAGGGCTTTGCTCATATTTTCTTCTCTTACTGCCCATTTTCCTCAATCAACCTGGTGAATGGATGGTTAGTGGACACAAACCAGGTTAATGCTTATGCCCTCATAATTGTTTTTTCTTACTGACCATGCTCTATACCTCTCCCTTTGGTGACCCTGCCTTCCTCTCTTGTGCTCCTGAAGCTTCCCATCATCATTCTGATACTATTGTGCCATAATTTCTGACTTTATGTATCTATATATCCTCCCTAGGATGGTGAGCTGTTTTAGAATAGTTCCTTTGTCTTTCGATTTGCCACAATATCCTGAGTTTGTTTTTAGCACAATACCTTACATAACAGACATACAGAAAATAATTGTTAAATAGGCACATTTTAATAGTGGACTAGAGACCTTGGGAAGCAGCAAGGAAACCACTGATAAGATAAATATTAATGGACAAACTGGCTTTCATTGTTGTGAGGGTTCTTAACAGTTTTTCTCCCACTTCTCGTTGGTTTGCTATCACTCCCGGCATCATAAATTCAAGTCAATAAATGTTCTGCCTGTATGGGGCAACATTTGAACTCTTTGGAGCAGAGATGTCACGTAGGTTGTAAGAACAAATGTATGGCTCCATGAAGGTTGATAGGAATGTAATTTTTAAGCTTGAAAAGAAGGAGACAGCACTCGGAACTGTATATTCACTTATTTGTATTAGGTAAGCTACCAGAAAAAAATTTCAGGGCATTTCATATGGATAAAAATTCATGTTAAAAGCATATTCAAAGATTGCCACAAATGTAAGCCCAATCCACTGTCCATATTTTTTGAGACAGGTCTTGCTCTGTCAGATAGCCTAGAGTGCAGTAGAATAGTCATAGCTCCCTGCAGCCTTGAACTACTGGGCTCTAGCAATTGTCCCGCTTCAGCAACCCAAGCAGTAGCTGGGACTACAGGCATCAGCCATCAGGGTAGGAAAAATTTTATTTTTTGTAGCGATGGGGTCTTGCTTTGTTCCTGAGGCTGGTCTCAAACTCCTGGCCTCAAGCGAATCTCCTATCTTGGCTTCCTAAAGTGGTAAGATTATAGGCATGAGCCACTGTGCCTAGCCTTATTCTCTATAACAAATTTTGATTCTTAAAATATTCATAATGTAACCAACTATTCATATTGGACTAAAAACTTACCAATTAAGTTTCCATTATTTAAAAATATAGAATATTTGAGGCAGGAGTCACTATTCATTTTATTTTCTTTATTTCCTTTTTTTTAAAGAACAAATTCATTTATATAAACAAATAGTGTATGAGGGTAGGATATACTTTAAATTCCATGTTTTTGAAAAATGTATTACAGACTACAGACCATTTTAAACAGTCTTTTTGTTATAATCTACATACAGCAAAATTTACTCTTTCTGTTGTACAGCTCTGAGAATTTTTTCTAGTGCCGACAGCTGTGTAATCTTCATCTCAATCAAGCTATGGAACAGTTTTCTCACCCCCTAGTCCCCTAAATTCCTATATGTCCTTTTGTGACCAACCTCTCTTCCCACCCCAACCCCACCCACCACTGATCTGTTTTTTATCCCTATAAGATGTCCCCTTTCCAGAATGCCACTAAATGGGGTAATACAGTGTGTAGCCCTTTGAGATTGGCTTCTTTCACGTAACGTCATAATGCCTTTGAGAGTCATCCACGTTGTTAGGTGAATCACTAGTCCCTTCATTTTTTATTGTTGAGTAGTATTCCTTATGCCATAGTTTATTTACCTCTTTACTTATTGACAGACAGATTTTGGTGATCACACCTACAGGAATTATAAATGGTCATACGCAATTTTATTTTGTTCTGTTTTGTTTTTTGAGACAGGGTTTCTCTCTGTTGCTCAGACTGAAGTGCAGCGGTACGATTATAGCTCACTGCAGCCTTGGCCTTCTGGGCTCAAGTGATCCTCCCATCTCAGTGCCCCAAGTAGCCGGGACTACAGATGCACACCACCACTGTCTATTTCTTAATTTTTTGTACAGATGGGGTCTTGCTGTGTTTCCCAGGCTGATCTCAAACTCTTGGCCTCAAATCCTCCTGCCTCAGACTCTCAAAGTGCTGGGGTTACAGGTGTGAGCCACCACAGTTGGCCCAGAGTTTTTTTAAAAACATAAATTTTCCTCACTTTTGTGTAAATACCTGGAAGTAGGATTGTTGTGTTGTACAGTAAATGTATATTTAACTATATAAAGAAATTGTCAGACTTTTCTAAAGTGGTTGTGCCATTTTTTAAATTATACTTTAAGTTCTGGGATACATGCACAGAACGTGCAGGTTTGTTACGTAGGTATACATGCATCATGGTGGTTTGCTTCACCCATCAACCCGTCATGTACATTAGGTATTTCTCCTAATGCTATCCCTCCCCTAGCCTGCCACCCCCCGACAGGCCCCAGTGTGTGATGTTCCCCGCCATGTGTTCATGAGTTCTCATTGTTCAACCCCCGCTTATGAGTGAGAACATGCAGTGTTTGGTTTTCTGTTCTTGTGTTAGTTTGCTGAGAATGATGGTTTCCAGCTTCATCCATGTCCCTGCAAAGGACATGAATTCATCCTTTTTTATGGCTGCATAGTATTCCAGGGTGTATATGTGCCACATTTTCTTTATCCAGCCTATCACTGATGGGCATTTGGGTTGGTTCCAAGTCTTTGCTATTGTAAACAGTGCTGCAATAAACATACCTGTGCCTTTGTCTTTATAGTAGAATGATTTATAATCCTTTGGGATTTATTATCCTTTCCTAACAGATAGGATTGAGAGAGTAAGAAGAATGTATTTATTGATGGAAAATTTTGATATATAATTGAAATAGGGGATAGTTTTTGTCATGTGAGGAGGAGCATGCCCGATGTCAGAGGAGTTCCTTGAGTTACTTCCAGAACTCAGAAGTGGAAGGGGGTTATTCCTAATTTTATTACTAGAGCTACTACGGGAATTCTGGGTCAAATGGTATTTCTGGTTCTACATCCTTGAGGAATCACCACACTGTCTTCTACAATGATTGAACTAATTTAACTCCACCAACAGTGTAAAAGCATTCCTATTTCTCCACATCCTCTCCAGCATCTGTTGTTTCCTGACTTTTTAATGATCACCATGGTTGTGCTATTTTTTATTACCACCAGCAATATAAAATATTTCCAATCACCTTGAATACTTTAATATTGTAAGGACTTTAAAAATTTAAACCTTCTTATTGGTATGTAGTGATATCTCATTGTGGTTTTAATTTCCATTTTCCTCTTTAGTACTGCTATTGAACATTTTGTCTATTCAAGTCTTTTGACCATTTTTAAATTCAGTTGTTAGCTTTCTCATTACTGTGTTTTAAAAGTTGAATATATGTTGGGGATACAAGTTCTTTATCAGATATGTGATTTATAAATATTTTTCCCAGTTCATAGCTTGTCTTTTCATTCTCTTCACAGTGTCTGCTAAAGAGCAGAAATTCTTAATTTTTGATAGTGTCTATAATTTTTTCTCTAATGATGTTATATCTAATATTTTCTCTTTGATGTTATATCCAAGATTTCTTTGCCTAACTCAAGATAATGAATTTTTCTGCTACGTTTTCTACTGGAAATTTTGCAGTTCTATGGGTTTAAAAAAATTTTTTTTTTGAGACAGAGTTTCACTCTCATTGCCCAGGCTGGAGTGCAATGGTGCAATCTCAGCTCATGGCAACTTCTGCCTCCTGGGTTCAAGCGATTCTCCTGCCTCAGCCTCCCAAGTAGCTGGGATTACAGGCATGGTCACTATGCCTGGCTAAGGTTCTATTGTTTTTATTTGGCTTTATAATACATATTGAATTTTTATACAAGGTATATAAAAATTTCACACAAGATGTGAACTATGAGTTGAGGTTACATAGGTTTTGCAAAATTGTTTCAACAAAGTTTGTTGTAAAGATTATCATTTCTCTATTGAATTGCCTTTGTACAAAGGTAGAAAAATAATGGACTCAACGTATGGGTTTATATGTGCACTCTCTAATCAGTTCCATTGATATATGTTGGTTAATTTCTCAAATTCTACAGCAGGATAGCTCTTTTTTAAAACTCAAAAATGTGAAAATAATTTTCCTTATAAATAGGAGACCTGAGAGCCTTTTGTATCCTTGGCGAATTCAGCTAAACTTTCTGAGCTCTGTTTTTTTATCTGTGGAACGTGGAATTGCATTAACAGAAATCTAAAGTCCTGTTTCTTCTTTCTTTTCCTCTTCCCTTCTTTTCACTTTCCCCTTCCCCCCAGCCTTCTCAGCCCTTCTCATCCTTTCTTTCTCCCTTCTTCCCCCACCCCCATATTCTTTCTCTGTCTGGTCAGTAGATGGTGCTGTGCTGCAAGACATGTATTTGCTAGTTTCTAAAAACTTTTAAATATCACATTATGTCATCTGTTAATTCTACGCCTTATGACTACACTTTGAGAACTGATCCTTAAATTGTTAATGGAACAACGATGTTCACACCCCTCCCTCTTTGAGAAGCTAAACCCCAGGCATGCGTTGGCTACCTAAACTAGGTACACTTCTTCACTGGAAAGTTTGTCAAGAGATAAAGGCCTTTGATTAAGAAGAAATATTTTTAAAAAGCAATAGTGGGTAGTGACCCTGAAAACCCCAAATGTCCTTCGGCCCCATGTGTGACATTTGAGTTGGTGTGTGTTTACCCAAGGGCAAAAAATGGATGGCCATGAAGGACATAGAATAGGAAGCCCCTTTGCTCAAAATAAAATCCCAAGGTTAATTTGTTTGTGAATCACAGAGCCAGCTGTCTGTCCTGGCCCAGCATGACTTTTGCGGTGACAGCTGTTTCTACCAAGATTTGACGAGTGGGAATGAGGGCAGAGCTGGTGGTTGTGAGATGGGATGGAAGTGGGAGATGGATTGCAATATGGACTCTGGTTTCTTTAAAAAGGAAACCCATGGGTTTTTACATATTCTCAATTGAACTTGTAGTTCCTTTAGTTGCACATAATGCTTTTACTTCCCAGGAGAGAAGAGGTGGGTGTGCATGGTTAGTTGTTTCTTCATGTCCCCTTAGGTTACAATTTAATGATGGGTGTTTAATTTTCCAAAAGTTTAGCAAACTGTGAAGGTTTCCATAAAGGGCACTATATTTGCTTGCAAAAGTCCCGTTTGTATTCCTCTGGCCCAAAAACCCTGAGGTACTGTGGACTCCAGTTTCTTAGAGCCTGATTTTTAAAAAACCAAATGAAAGGCCCTTCTTGGGGTTTATGGCATCATCCTAGTATTTCCATGTATAAATAATAATAATGTTCATTTGATAGTGCTTTATGGTTTCGAAAAGTAATTTTACCAACATATGCAATTATGCCTTTGCTTAGAAAGTAGATATTTGAATTAGGGCATTGGAGGTCAAAGCCAGAGAAGATCAGTGAGGAAGAAACACGTAGGTTACTGATGACTTCTATCCTCATTTAGGTCTTCAATTGGGTGTTTCAAATTAACACAGTTGAGCTTCTACATCCATCCCTTGGCCACTCAGTTTCCTATCTCCTCCGTCTGGATACATGAAAATGCCATCCTTTTATTTGCTCAGCCCCGAGCTTTGCAGTTGTCTTTGATTCTCCTGTTTCTTATTCTACACCTGAGCTACAAGCAAAACCTGTTGGAATCGCCTTTAAAATACAGTGTATTCAGAATCCGAAAACTTCTCACCACTTCCATTGGTACACCCTGGTCTGATCCATTATCATCACTTACATGAATTAGGACAAAAGTTTTCTAATAGATTCCCCTGCATCAGCCCCTGTCCCCACTTTAATTTAGGCACAGCAGCCGCAGAGATGCTGTTAATAGGTAAATTGGACCTTGTCAAGTCTTGGCCCAGAACCCTTTAAAGGCTTTTTGTCTCACATCGCGGAAATGCAAAGACCTTACAGTGGCCCACGCAGTCCTGTGTGATGTGACCTCTTCTATACTTTGGGATCCTATTTCCTATCACTGACCCTCTCTTACTCACTCCTGTTCTCCTGACTCCTTCTCAGATGTTCCAGGAGTGCTCCTCTCTTAGGATCTATTTACTTGTTCTTTATCTTTGAATGCTCCTCTCCCAAATACGATTCTCACTCTCATATCCTTCAGATCTCGAATCAATGTCACCTTCTTACTGTGGCCTTCCCTGGCTGCTTTACCTAAAATTGGACCCTGTCTCACACTTTCTGATCCTTTCCTAGCTTAATTTTTTCTTCGGCACTTATTATAAACATAATCTGCACTTACTTTGTCTTGCTTAACTCTCTAGAATATAAATTTCATGAGGGCAGGGATTCTTGTCTATTTTATTCATTCCTCTACTTCCAAAGGCCAGAGGAGTGCTTGACACGAAACGAACACTCAATAACTGTGACTAAATACATAAATGAATGTATTCTCCACCTTGTTTTCATGATATGTGTGAGGCTTTGCAAGTACCAACCACCAAACAAAAAGACTAATGCTTGACTAGATTCTTGGAGAGTAAAACCCAGTGCTCCACCATCACTTTGTGAAAAATAACAGTTTCATGGTCTAAATTACAGATTCTCACCCAGTAGGTCTGGGAGTCTATATTTATGTATTCTTCAAGAAATTTTAAATCTTAACCAGATCTGGAGGCCCATTCGTCTAGAGAACAGTTTACCTTTAACTCAACAAATATTTATTGGATATATTCTGTATTCCAGAAAGTATGCCAGGAAACGGCCCTGCACTGAAGTCTGGTAGGAGAGACAGATGTGTAAAATTACACTTGCCATGTAGTATAACAAGTGCTTTCCCGAGGCATTTATTAATTGCAGGGGTTGTGAAAGACAAAAGAAGAAATTAGCTGAAATGGATCTGAAGAATTCTCAGAGGAAGTGACTCACGTTGAAGAGGAAGTGACAAAGCAGGTAAGGAATATAGGGCACTGTAGTTAGGAAAACATTTTGGCCTCTGAGTTCAAGACGATTGCCAGGTTCTGAGTCATGTCTTATACCAATGAAGGGGGCAAAGTTAGACAGCCATCTATTTTTGCAAGAAGTTCCTACCTTGCTTTTTATAGCCCTCTCTTCCAGGTGTCCAGGATTTTAACTGTCTTGAGAGAATAAAAATATATTTCTGGCTTATTTATCTGGTTCTCCTTTAAAAAGAGTATAATGAGATCCTTTCTAATATTGAGTAGCTAATGATTTTCTGGGGTATTCACATTTCAACAACAAGGCAGCCTTTAATAATAAAAAACAATTAGGCAGGTATCAGTGACAAGCCAGCAAGGAGATATTCTTTTGGGCTGGAATCTTCAGTTTTCCTTGAGTCACATCACATGGGAAGGACCTGAAGGTTGGTGCTAGAATTGGTCTGCGGTAATTCTCTGCCAATTCATCACAATGCTGGGGGAAATGATAACCACTCTTGTCTCTTCCAAGCTTTGCTATAGGTCTTAGACCAATGCCTTTGTTTTTCTGTGCTGCAATTACTCAATTTTTAAATATCATATTTGTGTAGAGCATTGTGCTCTGTTCATTTATATTAGTCAAGAAAAGTAGTGTTTGCTGCTATGATACACAATCCCCAGGTCTCAGCATCTCAACACAATGAAGTTTTATTTTTTTGCTTGTATCATGGTCCAATGTGAATTCCAAGAAAATGGGGATGGTTCTGTTGTTTGGACAGGAGCCTCTGCTCTGTGCATCCATTCAGAAATAAAATTATTTTCATAATGGGGCTCTGCAAGATCCAGTCATGCTTCAAAAACTGGCCTGACATCTTTCAGATAGCAGATGAGGAGCAAATGGAACAGGACCTCACTTTGATATGCCTTAAACCAAGAGTCAGCTAATTTTTTCCGTAAAGGATAGTACATATTTCAGGCTCTGAGAACCACCTAATCTCTGTTAAAAACTACACAGTTCTGCTGATATAGTGTGAAAGGAGCCTTAGACAATATGTACATGAGTAGGGTGGCTATGTTCCAATGAAACTTTATTTACAAAGACAGGGGATTGGCCACATTTGCCCTGTAGGCTATAGTTTGCACAACCCTGCATTATACTGAAAGGTATGTCTTCCATTCACATTCCATTGGCAAAAACAGTCATATGTCCCCACCTAGATGCAGAATGTCAGAGGAATGTACTTTGGCTGTGTGCCAAGAAACTGGTGAGAATTTAGCCAGTCTCTGATGCATCACGTATTAGGGGTAGGATGTTCATTGATTATCTCCCAGATGGTGGCCACACTGTTCTCTACTTCCAAATTGTTCGAGGTCAAAAATTTTCCTTTAGAAGACATGATCTTACAAGTTTTCTAAGCTTCTTTATCCTTTATTCTGGGGAACAATGAGGATGGTTTGCTGAAAGTGGTCGTGAAAGATCCTATGTAGACCAGGTGGGAGAGTTTGCTCCCAGGAAAAAAATAAGTATTACTTCAAGTAGGTGATTGAAGTACAACATGCTATCCACTGGTAACAAGTAATCATAACTGGATGGCAAGGTTAAGAATCACTCTGTGTTAACTCAACTTTCAAATTCAGCCAGGAGCTAAAGCTCTTCTGTGTATTGGTTTCCTTTTTGTCTTCTTCCAAAGTCCCTGGAGATGGATGAAAACCTTGCTCTGCAAGTATGCATTCAAAAATCTAATTATACCAGCAGTAATTTAGTATGTGGTAATCTGATTCCTTGCATCTCCAAAGGCCTCCCACTTGATCTACTGTGGACTCAGAAATAAAGGGTTCTTACAATAGCCCTGTGAATTAAGCAGAGCAAACATTTGGCTAAAAATAAGGTTAGGGAAGGCTTACTATATAGGAGTTACAAATATCTCACAATCCTTGTTCTCAAACTCTCATACTTTACAATTGTTTGACAGATTGAATGCAAGCAGTCATGCCTCCAATACTCCATGGCTCCCCTTGCATCTGGCTGGCCTTGTTACTTGTTTCGGCCAATAACATGGTAGATGTGATGGTGGAGGCTTCCATGCTCCACATTCTCTTTAAACTCTTCTGCTCCCATGTACGAAAGCCTAGGCTAGCCAGATGGGAGATGACAGACAACATGGAGTAGAGATCAGCTGTCCCAGCTGAGGCCTTCCTAGTCTAGCCAGACTGGCAATGTGGCCTCCAGATGTTTGGACAGCTCAACAGAAACATGGACCAGATCAGCAGGACTACCTAGGTGACCTGCAGATTTGGGGGTTGTTACTCAGCAATAGCTAACTGATAGTGTGTCAATTATGTATGCTTTTAGTTTTAAGAAAAGACTTGCTCACAGGGGTTGGAAAGCGGGGACTTGTTTGTCTTTATACTAGGAAGAATAAAATTAGGTACAGGGCTGGTTCAGTGCTTCAACATGACATAAATGAGTCTACTGATCATATCTTCCACAACTTAGTTTGCTGGATTTCATTCTGTCATTGGTAGCAACATGGTTGCCAGATGGCTGATTTATCTCCAAAATTATAATGGTGCTCAAGATGGGTTGAAGAAACAACGAAAAATGGCAAAAGAATGTGATGGCTGTTCCTTTTAACCAGAGAAGTAAAAGGTCTTCTTGAATCCCCATTTCAAAAGATTTCTGGTTATGTGTCATTGGGCTAAGCCATGCTATATGGCTATCCCTTGCCTGGAAGGTGTCTGGGAAGGAGGAAGTTGTATCTGCTACAAGAAATCAACAGACAGATGATTGGTAGGCTACGTTTCCAGAGGACGATTTTTCAGAGAAAGTCTCACAGAGGTGGTAAATTTGGGTATGACAAAGGGCTTCTCGGGTAGACAAGATGGAAAAGGGCATTCTGCTAGAGAGAGCTGCATATTCCAAAGTACAGAGCAATGAAGGAACATACCTATATGGGAGCTTCAAATCCATAACTGAGGCCCAGAAAAGGGCAATTATTCACCAAACGTAATAAAACTAGAGATTGAGCGAGCAGGGTCCATCTTTAGATTATAGTCCAGGGTGTTCCCACACCTGGCAAAAGTAGAATCAGTTCTTAGGACCTCAGAGTTTCTTGTTCATGTCCCCTTCATGGCCCTTATCACATTGAAATAGAGTCATCTTTTTACTAAAAAGTAGATCTGGAGGTCACATTATTGGTTGGCAAAATCGTGTATATTACTCAACCTTTTGGCCTTAGTTTTTCCCAAAGTACTGCTAAAGACATCACTCAGTTACTCAGAAAAATCACCTCTGATTCACCCTGTTTATAGACATGAGGTTTTGAGATCTATTCATTTCACATCAATAATCCCTCACATTCATCATACTGGTACCAGCCAGTATAAGCCTCTATTACCTCTCAAATATCTAGTGTAATAAACTAAATATCTACCTATTTCCTCTGGCCCTACAAATCCAGCCTGCATTTGAATTTGGTGTGGCTCTTTCCAAAGCTCACTTCAGCCAGGCAGGATTGGGCTCAATCCTCTGTCTCCCACTGCCTCTCTAAGTACAGATTTCTGAGAGTCACTCCAGAAATTTTTATCACTTTACCTGGAGAGAGACCTCCCACCTTCAGGTTTGTCTGGGAGAGTCCCAGATGGCGGCTCTTGTCCTGGTGCCCAGTCCAGTTTAGCATTTGTTCTCACCCCTGTCACTCTCAAAACTTAACCAGCTGGGATGAAAAATTACATGACGCTTTTAACTATTTCCTTTTTTATAGCCTTTATTATTCTCTGAAAGTACTGAGTTATTTATTTGAGGCACTTACACCGAACAGTCTTCTCAATGCCTGAGTTTCCCTCTTACAGATTTAAGTGAAAATGAAAAATGTGTGTTTGCATGTGAAAAGAAGAAGGTGAGAGGTGTGAACCGGCAAGCAGGAAACAATTTTAAACTTTTACCCAACTGACGGAGACAGTGCACCAACAATTCTCATTTAAACATTGTGACTGCTTGGATGTTTTTCATTTTTATCTCATAATGTTGCTCCTACTATTAGATGTAAAGAAAGGCATTGTTTTTCTTGGTCAAAGGAAGAGTGATGATTTGCTCACTTCTTTGGGGGGTCGAAGAATATAAACTGACAGACATGATGAGAAAAGAGGATCAGTTCTCTTGTCCTCTTGTGTGGGAGGTGCGGGCTTGCTCTGCAAACTCATCTGGGAGATTTTTACTTGCAGAAACTTCAAGTCATCTGCAGTTTTCCATATCTGCAGAGAATCTGCTAGAACATCTATCTGTCTCAAGTCATGGGGCATGAGATGAAGGGCATCCAAGGACAAGAGTGTCACAGACTCTGAGTTGTTAGAACCCTGAGTATTTCTCCCCAAGGATGAGCTTTGCTACTCGTGGTACCTGGAATCTTAATAACCCTCACCAATTTCCTCAGCAATACTGTGGATCACGGAAGGCTAACTATGGTTTACCATCATGCAAAGTACAAAATGCATTCCCAGTTCCAATCAGCAGACTTACACGCATAGCTGAGTAGTGTCTATGCCAGCACTGCTGTGAGAGAACTCTAGGCAAAGATGCTTTAGGTCCCAAAGGCAGTCTACCTTTGCAGAGGAGGTACACTCTCCACCTGTGAATAAGCTGGAGGCAGTTGCAATTATTACCATAGGATGAATTTGAAAAATGACCAGGAAGAGTCAGAATCATACGTGGTATACTGGAAGTCATCCTAGATTAGAAAATTAAGTTTGAATATGAACTTAGTGCTTTCCTCAGCAGAGAAAACCAGAAATAAATAAGTTGCTGCTTGCTATCTGCTAAGAAATCATTGTTTTTTCCTACTTCTGGCATCTTTTCTTTTTCTGATTCACTTATTTTTTTGAAAGGGAAATAACTCAGTACAGCCAGAAAATACATACACAGGAAAGGGGATTTACCAAAGGTAACAGATGTTTTTGTGCTTTTGAAGAGGTGTAAGGTTGAATCATGCTTTTTAAAACTAGAGATATGCACAGATTACCACCCTGTGGGGGTTATAGGCACTTGGGGGCTTCTTGTCAATTTAATAATTTTTTGAAGTATAATATCTCAGCAGTGAAAGGAAACAGAAGCAGCTAATTCTGAACCTAGAGGTTCTTTCCTGACCCCTTGGTACCTAGGCACAATAGGGTGAGTTCAGGACTGAGTTAAAGTCTTACTCCTTATTTCCTGTCTTTTGTTAGTTTTAATCTGACCCTTAAACATACTTCAATGTGGACCTTTGTGTGGGAATGCCTTTGATTTTTTTTTTTTCCACTCCCAAGGAATGCCAGCTAAGAGAGGGAGAAAAATAGGATAAAGTTTTAATCATATGTAATATGTATCTTAAGAAATGATGTAGTGCTTTAAAAAAGAAAAAAAAAAAACAAACCAAAGTGCTAGACTGGTGACCTTGTAGTGCCCTTCTCTTAGAGTTAGAGAGAATCTAAACTTCAGTCTTAGAGAAAGGTGTATTCCCAGTCCTCTGAAGCATGCCTGTGTCTATGAGCAATTCCCACCACACAGGTAATGAGCCACATGGCTCCTGGGTCCGTATCCTGTCTTTGTGAATGGAGGCTGAAGCTGTGGTCCTTGGGTTTGGAAAAGTGAGAGCTGTATCATAAATGCTTCCCTTGAGCTAGCTGACCTAGTTACCTGGTCAGTCATTTCAGTGGATCATCGGTTGAATGTGACTAATGGGCCATTAGATTTGAAACGTTTTTGCTTAATGCCGTCTGTTCAGCTGCCTTCATTGGGAAAGTTCCTATTTCCACTCAGATAAGTGGAAGGGGGATGTCTGGCAGGGGGATGATACATAGGCTTTAGTTAAGGAAAATGATGGAAAAGCAAATAACAGGCAAGGATGAGTAAGAATGATTAAAAGAGTTAAGCAATAGAGTTAACACTGTGCCCTCATGACCACATGTTTAATAGAGTGTGATACATACTTGTGATGCAGAAACCTATAAACTTATAATTACTTTATGGAAAACATATTGACTACAACGTACCAGTTACATTTTAACACATACACATGCACATATTTATTTGTAGGTGTAGATGTAGTGTGTGTGCATGTGTGAGTGTGTTTATGTAAACTTGGCAACCATTTGTTTAAAGGGCCCTATTATATTATTCTGTTGATGTTCTAATTTAGTATTATGATTTTAACAGATACATTAATTTCACTTCCACATTGCCTTACAGCTATTATGTTAAGTTTAATAGAAAACATTCTCTATATTCTATTAACACACAGTCAACCTATGCTAGATGGTCTTTTATGCACAGACATATTCAATAAAAATGTTCTATTACAGTGTTAAAGCATAGTTTTCAAAAATAGTAAAATCATGACTCTCATCCAAATATAAAATGAATGCATGTCAAGGATTTTATTTGACTCATTAATAAATGAGATAAATGAGGGGACCAGTAAGATCTTTTTTTTTTTTTTTTTCCCGAGAAGGAGTTTTGCTCTTGTTGCCCAGGCTGGAGTACAATGGCATGATCTTGGCTCACTGCAACCTCCGCCTCCCGGGTTAAGAATTCTCCTGCCTCAGCCTCCCAAGTAGCTGGGATTACAGGGGTGCACCACCACACCGGGCTAGTTTTTTGTATTTTTAGTAGAGATGGGGGTTTCACCATGGCCAGGCTGGTCTTGAACTCCTGACCTCAGGTGATCCACCCACCTCAGCCTCCCAGGGTGCTGGGATTATAGGCTTAAGCCACTGCACCCAGCCGTGGGACCAGTAATATCTTGACTGGTTCAAATGAAAATTTGACTTGCAGGGATTTTTGTAATTCATTTGCATTGCTATGGGCAGGAATTATTCACATTGCTATTCATTTTCTACAAATTAACAGTCACCCCTAAATAATTTTAAAATAGCCAAGAAATTTTTATGTCACTTTCAAGACATGAGTACATTTTCTAGAAAATAGTTTCTATTGCCTTCTTCATTAATTCAAGTACTTTTGAGGATAAACTTATGAGTATACACGGGAGACTGGTATATATACATGCTGGTAAATATGAGAGGGTGCTTGTTCCTTAGGAGCTCAATATTTACAAAGAGAGAGGGATTCACTCAGACAACCACAGTTTATTTGAAATATGCCAATAGAATCTTAATGAATCATTCTCTTATGAAGAGGCATGCGTGGCTCTACAGAAGAAATATTGTTTGAACAGCGTCTCACTGGTTGAGACAGCAAGACAAAAGGGGTGATGGTTGGGGGGTTGAAAGGCAGACTTTTCATTCTACCTAGAGCGAATAGAATACCAAAAGCCTCAAGGGTATAAAAAAGCAAGGCATACTGCACAGATCAACAAAACTCCAGGGCACTATGAAGGGTCATGGCTGGGAGGTGGAGTTCTGAGATAGGAAAGGCAAACTTAACCGAAAACCCACATTGCCCTAACGGAGGTGGAGGACTAGTGAATTTTAAGCAGGAGTGAGCTGACAACTTCCATATTTAGATTCACACTACAAAATAATGTAAATTTGTATCAGGAAAACTGGTTAAAAACATTATTACAATATACCAGAAGAGAGGATCGTTACTCTGCCCCAACATTCTAACACTTTGAGGGGCAGAATTATGTTTGTTTTTGGAGAAGGGATTTTCCTTCCTTTTTGCCTCATTTCTTTGCAGTTACTCTTTCCCCCTCTGCCCTCCTTTCATTTGTCACTTCCTTTTTCCATCCTTTCACTCATTTCTCCCTCCCTCCTTTCTTTCTCTTTGTGACCCGATTTCCACTAAGTTTAGTGGCCTAGGAAGCACCTGTTGCCTGTTTAAATTACTGTGATCCCTCGTGTAGAATCAGAGTGATCCTGGGTGGTTCTCTGATTCTCAAGACACTCCTGGACGAACAATAATACATTCTTACACTCTCTTATTTTAAAGTCAGTTGCTAAAGCACCATGACATCATCCTAAGCAAGGTAAAATACAACTGCAGAGTTTACTGCTTTATAATTATAGCGTGCCGTCTAATTTTCCTGAGCCCTCTCTGAACTGGAAACTCTTTGCTCCAACGACAAGGCATTTGCAGGTCAACTCCCAGAATGAACTATTTCCACAAATGGCTAATTTAGTCTATTTGTCTTGACTCGTGCTAATTTCCTTCCAGGGGATAGAATTTTTCTGACCATATTCATTTTTTTCTTTTTAGGTGGTAGTGGCGGGGAAAGATGAAGGAGAGAACTACAAGGGTATTCCTATGTGACGTCCAATAGCCTAAATTTATCACAGTTCCACCAGAACACCCAACTCATTCACTGAGAGGGATTTTATCCAAGTGTCTGCCTACATTTAACCCAGTTAAGACAATTCACATTCAAGTGTGATCAATAACAAATCCATCTAAGCTTGACCTTCTTTTCAAAGTAGGAGATAACTAAGCAGCAAAAGTTTCAAGCTGAGTAAATTTGGAGTGTGATGTAGAAGGAGAACATGCAAGGCAACTTCACAGGAAGATGTGTGATCATTTAGTATCTACTGCATTTACAAAGAAGATCATTCTTTTTTAAGACAAGAACATTATCAACAAGATTAATTCTAGGCTGGTCTAAAGCAATGATCTCACGTTAGCTGTAAAATGGTTGCCTGTGTCCTATCTACTCTAGGGTCAGTTTGTATGTCTGTGAAATAAGGGGGCTGGACCAGGATAGGGACAAATATGAGCCATGAAAAATCAGAAAGCTACCATCATATTATTCCTTTTCAAATATGACAGTAAGCACACACACACACACACACACACACGCACACACACTAAACCTAGCTGAAAAACGTATGCAAGTAATACATGCTCACGGTGTAAAAATGAACACCCCAAACCAGACTAAACTTCGAACTGGAAACCCTTTGCTCCAACGACAGCCCTTTGCTCCAGACCATAACAACACAACATCCAATCATACACATTGTTATGAAGTAACAGCAGAAGTTGCCTTCTACACCATTAGGACACCTAGTTCATTTCTCAAAGATAATTAAGATTAATTTCTTGCATATCTTTCCGAAAATGTTCTTAGGGCATTGTGTTAGTTAAGGTTCTCTGGGTTTCAGGCCACAAAAAATAAACTCTGGCTGACTTAAGCCACAAAAAAGAATTTACTGGAATGATGTTGGGGTATTTTGCAGAATCAAGGGAGGATTAACCCCCTTAGCCTTTGGAAAGATTAGTCTAAAGGAAAGTTATGAGACACCCCAGCACCAGGTGTCAGACAATTGCCATTAATGTGACTTCGCTACAAAGAATCCCAGCCTCGGTATTTCTGTTTTAAATTTTAAATAAGACCGGCCAAGCTAGGTTGGATCTGTGAGATGTAGTATAGCTGGATGTCTGGGGGTGAGGAGGTTAGAAGATGGGCAAATCTCATAGTGGAGAAAGTTGGGGAAACTTTCTGGACAGGGTGAAAAGTCACTTGCAAGATAGCCATCTCCATTTGCTCACAAACAAAGCGTGTATCTACACTGTATGTGTTTGAATCTGAATCCACTATCTTTCACTTTTTAATTATCTCTGAAGTCAGGAATGCATTTTATGATTGACTTTGTCTTAGCTTTAACTGATAGTTTCTACAGACCACTTTTTCTTTCTCTGTGGCTTACAAGGTAGTGAAATTTCTCCAGCTTAGCATTCCAGTAACTTCCACACAGGTGGGAAAACTAGTTTGTTCCCTAGTCAGGTGTTCCTTACAGCCATGTTAGAATTGTACACCTGGTGCTATTTTTTAGGAATTCCTAAATTGAAAACTGGAGGCTGAAATCACCTTCATAGAAAAGCCTTTTAGCTGTCACAATTAAATTAAACATTATTTAAACACTATAGAGCTTATTTGAGGAGCAAAGTACAATGCTGGTTGCTGTGTGTTAGAATAAAATGAAGACATTGGAATTGCCTCCAGATAATTATAAATTGACACAATGCTTTCGGACTTCTAGCTTTCAGAACTGTGAAAGAATGAAATTTTGTTGTTTCTGGAAATTTGTGATAGCAGCCCTCGGAAACTAACACACCCAAGAAGAGGTCGCTCTCCCTGAGTGAGGCTGTACACACTGTGATGAAAGCACAAAACACAGTGAAGGTTATGGGATTTTCTTTGAGATCTGGTTTTGGTGGAAGAAGGGCTGTTATGCATCTGAAGCTGTGGATCTTTAGCAATTTAGTTCAAATATAGCCTGAGTTTCTGTTAAATCCACAGCTGGTGGGAATTTTCCTTCTGGTCAAGGTGGATTAAGAACTTTATTTACCTGTTTAACTGAAATAATCAAAACAATCAGATTGCCAGGTGCAGCGGCTCACACCTATAATCCCAGCACTTTGGGAGGCTGAGGCAGGCTGATCACCTGAAGTCAGGAGTTCGAGACCAGGCTGGCCAACCTGGTGAGACCCCCCCATCTCTACTAAAAACACAAAAGATTTTCCAGGCGTGGTGGTGCACTCCTGTAATCCCAGCTACTCGGGAGGCTGAGGCAGAAGAATCGCTTGAACCTGAGAGGCGGAGGTTGCAGTGAGCCAAGATCATGCCACTGCACTCCAGCCTGGGCAACAGAGTGAGACTCCATCTCAAAAACAAACAAACAAACAATCAGACAAAATATATGGGTAAAAAAGTTCTTAAGACGTTGGTCACCAAGTGCCACAGAACAATGATTCTTGAGTGATAGCAAATAAATGTGGTTAAGTCCTATAATTGCCACAGCTTACTTCCTTGAGAAAGTTTCCAGGCTCACGAGGAGAGAACCAAGGCAGGGCTTGGTGGGCAACCTGGGTAGAGGAGAGACAGCTGAAAGTCTGGGGAGACCTAGGTATTCAAACAACAGAGTGTTGGAGGAGAGGAAGATATGCATGAGAATCATCCACACAAATGCATGTTGCTCTAATGCATTAATTTTCATTGAATGCCATATGGTCTACTTCAAGATAGAATACTTCACAATAACTCATCAAAGTTTAGGGCTTCTATTTGGAAAACCCTTTGGAATACACTATATATTTTAAAATATCATTTCTATTTAAGATCGTGCATGAGCCATCATCAAAACGGACATGTGAATGACAGATGCACCTGAGAGCAATAACTTAAGTATTTCTTAGGAGTCCTTCTTAGGAGAATGACCCATGATCTAAGAAGAAAGTGTGTTCAAAGTCCCAGACTAAGGAATCCAGCAATGGCCAACCTGGAGATCCACTCCTTATCTATGAAGGACACCTGAATCCCCAATCCATCCCTTGGAATGCAGGCCATACAGGTGATAGAGGGTTTTTGTTTGGCTTAACTGGAGGTTGCCAGGTGGAAGTTGCTAAGTGAAAATGCTATACAACCTTCATGCTTTTTACAAATGGTTGCAGTTCTCTTGTCCAGCCGCTGCCACTGGACTGTCTCTGTATGTAAGTCCCCTTAATAAACTCCATGTCTCATTTTCTCACTTGGTCTTTTCTTCAGCCTCTCGTACATGGTGCCATCCCTATTGGAATCAATAGAGGTCTGGTATGACAATGGAAAACATTCCTCTATGCGTGTTCAGTCTCTCACATCCACTGTAGGACAAATAGGACTTTGGCCTTCTTCAGTTCTGTCATCCGAGGAGGGTCTTCCCAGTCCTTCTGGCAGTTGTGATGGAGAACCAGAGCATGACCGTAGAAGGATGGGACCTGAGAGGTGAGAGGAGAGGGGAAAGGATTAGCAAAAAGAGCAGCCAACCAATTGTCATAAGAAAGTGGTGAAGTGGTGAAGGGCCAAAAGTAGGAGTCAATTTCTGGAAGGCGGGAGGGTCAGAGGGAAATATTCTTTTGCTATTTTGAAGAAAGTATCTTGGAAATCTCCTCTATGTCTTTCAGTGGATAAAAGGAAAGAGGAATTTTAAAGTACTGTTGGAGATTCTCTGTTCTCTCCAAGAATTTCAAAAAATGCAAATAAAGAATTTATTTTGAGGAGTCTTGTTTTTGTATAAACGATGTCCCTTTGACTGCATTACCTCTCTGAGGCTGAACTCAGGAACATAGTATAGTACATCATCCATGGCATGTTATATCATGTTATGAGACTTTAGAAAACATTTAGTTCTGCTTCAGGTGACATATGTAATTAGAGACAGAATTATTTTAAGAATTTAGATTCTCACCTAACTCTTTCTTCTGTAAGTCACATTTCATCATTTTAGTCATTCTTCAACTCTTTGAATGAATGAAGTTTTCCTGCAGTCACTTCTGTTTCCTACCAGTTTGTTATTAAGTTTCTTGCTTTCTGATTGACTGCCTCTATTCCTTATATTTCTAAACCCAGACTGTCAGATAAGGTCTGCAATGCCCAGACACCAAGCCACAAAATCTTAGTTTGGTTGAGTTCCTCTAAGATCAACCTGTCTGCAAGGAGATTGGCATTCAAATGTTCAGAATGGACATGTGGGGAAAGACTGAAGAGCACATCTCATCTAAACAAATTTGAAAAAAAGAGATGGACTTTCTTGAGCCTAGTGCTTACGAATGTGTGTCCTCTTCTCCCCTATGAAAATTTCATTCTGAATATCATTTTAAAATAAGCATAGAAACTATATATTCCAAGGCCCTTTCCACATACAGGTGGGTCAGTATTAACACATTATTTATATTAATAATTCAATGTTATCTCTCATAACTAATATGCTGCAAATATTGAACGGGGGAGCAGCTGTGTAGCTGCTCATATCTGAAATAAACAAAGAGCCAGTGTCTGTATAAAGAAAGAGCTCAATTCATAACAAAACTGCATATATTTCTAATATAGGAATTATAGCTGCTTTGCAAAGTTCTCTCTAGGACAGTGGGAGACGATATTTTACACATTCAGCATTCACCAGCTTTAACTTTCCAAACAGAACCTGTTTCAAATATTTTAGGGATATTTTTTGTTCTGTTTTGTTTTTACTTTCCTTAAATTGGAAAGCCAAAGACTGCCTTCTGGAGGTCAAGCACTTGATTGACAGCAGAGCTCTGGTCTGAGCAATCAGAAGGTATCAGGCAATGGTGCAGACAGGAAGAAGCAGAGAATCATCAGGTAGAAAAAGGGCCAGGGGCCCTGGGCTTGAAGTCTTGCCCCATGTCAGAAGTGAGGTCTGAGCAGGCTGGGATGAGGGCCAGGGGAAGGCACATGGTGGTGGGAAGTTGCGAGGGAGTCAGAAGGAGTTGGGAAAGGGGCATACAGAGTGTTGGAATTGTCTTGGGTGAGATAGACTTTTTCTATTGGGGTCTGCCTGCAAAAGGCCTGCCAAGTCTCAGTCCTAAACCTAAGTAATCAGGTTGGTGGAAGGAAAAACTGTGAAGGAGGTAAGGATTGCTGCCAACATTCTGCCACGACTTTTCAACACCCCTTAGCTCTTTTGGCAGATTCTCTCCACCCAGGTGTTCAGACCCCCACCCTCCCTTTTCCTGAACTACAGCTTCCAAGGTCACCCACATTGTAGTAATCATTAGGTATGACAAGCTTCATATGCCAGACTTTTCTCTGCTAGTTTTTCTGCTTCCCCCAAATCTGGTTCCTTCTTTGCTTGTGCCCTTGATCTTTGTTGAAGTTAATTTGACAACTGATGGGAGCTGGAGTATCAATGAGTGATAATGTCTCAGTGTTTCCTTCCTTTCTGATCACATCTGTACTCTTCATCATGCAGTAAAGCAGGACTTCTGGAACTGGGCAGGAGAGAGGCCTTTCTTTAATTCTTTCAGATTGCAGCTTATTACTTTGCCCGTTAATGGAGGCCAAAAGGATAAAAAAGAAATACCTTTCCCTCATCCATCACAAGGGCCGTGACTAACACTCCTATAACAAAAGACAGGTTAGCAAGAGAAACACATCACACATTTATTTAACAAAGTTTTACATGACATGGGAGCCTTCAGAAATGAAGACCTGAAGACCCAGGGAAAGCTGTGTGTTTTTATGCTAAGTCTAATGAAAGAAGTGGATAGTTGTGGAGAAACATGATTTGACAAAAAAGGCATGATCTAATGGTAATAAACTGGGGGAAAGAGGGGACCCTAGCAAGACCTGTTTGTTCAGATTCTTCCTGATCTCTCTGTGTAGCATTATTTCCCCCTGGATATGGGGCAAGACCCTCTGGAATGAGGGTCTTATGGCCTACTTTCAAGGGAGGTAAGTCAGAATGTGGCCTTTCTAAGTTTTATGGTTTGCTTTGGGGTGGAGGAGTTCTAATTTCTATGACCCACCTTTGGGAGAGGAATCTGGTTTCTATGACATGTCTTAGGAGAGAGAAGGAAGAGGGAAAAGGTTGGAGATACCTTGTTGCAGAGGCCTTTCCTATCTCCTCCATTTCAAAGTACTCAGCATGCCAAGGTGTCATACTTGGTAGTATTCTGCTCTAAGTCCCTACAGGGCAAACTTTCAGAGTATGAACTTAGCTGTTAGAGTGGCTGTGGTTTAGGAGAAGTAGAGGGAAGGATGGAGTTTGCTAGGGGGGAAAATCATTCAGAAACTGGATGGAGAATAAAGATCTGTAGAGCTGGGGTTGGAGCTAGATTGAGAGTGTATATAGACGAACTTTGTGGGATAAACACAAAATATTGTAAGGACATCATGAGTGGCTGAGGAAATTCCATAAGCCATTTTTTTAAAAAACCATGGCTTGAGCTATTGGATTTCCATAGGATGGTTTTTCTCTTCTACTCTGTGAGTATAGCCCAGCCTTCCATTCTTCTAATGTTCATTGGTTCTGTTATAGAGTCTGGGGATGGCAAAGGTTGCTTAGGTGTCAGCCAAGACACTCCCTCTGCTTGGGGGAGAGCAAGCTGCCAGCCCGACTATCCACTTCCTGCCAGCTTAAGGAGCTTATGACTCAGATTCAAGCAAAACACTGAGCTGAAGCAAAAAGGGAGGGAGAGAACCTTAGCTCAGATGAAGGCTCTAGGGCCAAACTGCATCACTGAAACATCCAAGTCAGGGAAACCCATCAGACCAGGAGGCTGTGTGATTTTGTGTTTGTCCTCTGCTTCGAAAACCACACACAACTCCATTTCTCTCCTACTCATACAGACATATTTCCCCCTGAGCTGAAAACCTGAGGCTGTTTCACCCTCCTGTAGGAAAAGCTACTCTTGGGAGCTGGTCTGAGTATTAGCCATCGCTCAGATTCTGTGATAGCAGAGAAGTCTTCACCAGATGTTATGATTCAGCTGGTGTGTCCAGTTGTCCCTCCTTGCCTTGTGTTGCCCGAGTTTCCATTTCTCATAGAAGGAGGTGTTGAGGGAAGACTACAGACTTATTCAGGAATAACACTGAAATCCAGACACATGTGTTTCAAAATCCTCTGTGATTCCAGTAGCTTCCTGGATATTGCTCTGGTGGCTGAGTTGCTGCCAATGTTGACTTGCTGGTCATTTGAAAGCCAAACTCTACCCCTGAGGAAAGGTACTGGATGAATTATAGAAATCTCTATTCTTTCTTTTCTTTCCTTCTTCCATTACTCATGGATATACCCACATCCCTCCAGCTCCTTCCAGTTGTCTCCTTGTGAGTAAACATTAGTCATTTTCTGTAAGTTCCTTACCTCCATTCACTAAAGAGGAATGTGTAATCTCTTTGATTGAAGTGCAAAGTACTGACCTACGTACTTCTGTGTTAAGTATAGTTTATGGTTAATACTACACACGTACTCCTTCATGTATGATTGTATTTAATATACATAATCTTCCTAAAATTCAACTTTTGTCTATGTCATTATTTTTCGAGAAATCCTAAGAACTCTCATAGTCAACTGCCTGTGGCCAGATTCCTTAGCGCCATTTGGAAATCTTTATGATCTGGACATGACTTAAGCTTCTAGTCTCACCTCACTTAGCATCACTTCTTAAACTGGCTGGGTCTGGTCTACTTAATCCCCCAACCCAATTTAACTGCCCCTCTCTTTGAAATGCCTTCTTCTAACATCTGTCTAATCCCAAATATTTTTAAAACCCAAGCCCACGTCAGTTCATTATCTTTGTTGAGACAAATTGAAGGAGAGGGAAGAGGATAAGAATAAGAAGAAATAAGGGAGAACAGAGATAAAGAATAAATAAATGTGTTGAAGTTTAAGGGGAAAGAAGCCCTGTTACGATGTGTGGTTTCCTTGGGAAAGTCTGGCCTTATTATACGAAGTTCATTATAGACAGCCCCTTCTTCCTGCCAACATTTCAAGAAGCTCAGAATACAGCTTTATCAGTGCACTAAGAGCTGCTAATTCCAGTCAGAAAAATCTATTATTTTTATTCTAGGGGGATCATATTTTCCATGCTTAACAGTGACAGATATGTGGGATGTCAAATTGGAATCAGAGGGTAGTTTAGTGGGCATGGATACCATGAAAGTGGAATTAGTTGGAAGAACTAAATTCCAGTTACAATTTAGCCTGATGGTTATATCGCTCTCATCCTTGAGGTCTCTTCAAAAGGGGTACTAGCGGATCTAAATTGTGCTAGACAGGTTCTCAAGGTTGTATCTCTACGCTTCCAAGGCTGATCAATGCTGTTTCTGTCAAATGCATTTCTTTCTCAAGTATGCTAATACTGTCCCTCTGGGTACTATCCAGGCTTAGATGGAGAGTCTCCTGCCTCTTTAAGGTGTATATTTCTAATCCATTACCTGGGAGCTTCGCTGTTTAATAATATTACCAGTTATGCCCCATAGTTGGTTCCAGTGAGGCTCTAATACTAGTCAGTTTTATATAGTACTTTGTCTCTAGTAGTTTCTCAGTAAATAGCTGTTGACTAATAATTTGTTTACCACATTTGTAGGCTATTGTATATTCCCTTGTCTGGAAAAGGCCAGGAGTATAATTAATAATTCAGAGTTACTGGCTGAAATTTTTCAAACAGCTTCAGATCAAGAATGAGATCACTGGAGAAGGAGAAATGCGTAAGGCACCCAATACAATTTTGCTTTAAAATACAATTAAATGGCTGGGCACGGTGGCTCACGCCTGTAATCCCAGCACTTTGGGAGGCCGAGGTGGGTGGATCACAAGGTCAGGAGATCAAGACCATCCTGGCTAACATGGTGAAACCCCATCTCTACTAAACAAAATACAAAAAATTAGCCGGGAGTGGCAGCGGGCGCCTGTAGTCCCAGCTACTCAGGAGGCTGAGGCAGGAACGGCATGAACCCAGGAGGTGGAGCTTACGGTGAGCCGAGATCTCACCACTGCACTGCAGCCTGGGCAACAGAGCGAGACTCCGTCTCAAAAAGAAAAAAATACAATTGAACAATTTATGTTATTCTTGATGTAAAGGACTTCAGAGATATTGAAACTAACCATTTCTTATTTCATAAATACATTAACTAAGGCTCATTTATGTTGATTGTGTTGCTCAAATTCAAAAGAATGGTCAGTGACAAAGTGGGACAAGAGTCCACATCTAACTTCCAGGCAAATGGGAAGAATCCTAGTAAGCCATTTCTCAATCCTGGAGTCTAACTGAGAATGTCGTTACTTGTTCTTTGTATTTCTTCATGGCCTTCCAGGGGCCAACAGAACAATAGTCACCAGATTTAGGAAATTTCGCTATTGTTACCAAATATTTATGTCCAAAGTTCTTTATGTTCATTATTATAGTTTGTAATGAAATAAACATTGCTATAGTTACTATGGAGTTAGACTAAAATTTCAACATATGCTGATTGAAGGGATTGATCCAGCCACTTCAGATGTAATTTCCGAGGTAAAGATTGTGGTAAGGGTGACTCTTATGAAAGAATCAGCTTTTGTGAACATTGGGCGTCCAATTTGCAATGTCATCTCATACATGTATTTATTCTGGGATGGGTGAGGTTTGGAAATATTGTAGGATTAGACTGCCTGATACCATGGAAGCAAAAGAAACAGTCATTTTTTTTTTTCTCCAGGGTGATACATTGGGTACCGAACTACTTTTACAGCAATTTGGGAGTAAATTTTTCTCTATGTGCTCAAATGTGAATCAATTATAGAAACTTTAATTGGAAATATTTGGAGTAACTTTAACCTAACAGTTCTAAGAATGATATAATTTGTTAAATGCTGAGTCATATTTGTTCGGTGACTTTTTGTAGTTAAAATAATTTTGGAATAAAAGTGGATTTTTAAAAAATTTAACCTGGTTGTAGTAAGTAGCCAAGATTACGAAGACACATTTTGTGTCTTTTCAGTTGTTTTCCATATTTTGTTCTGCTCTTTCTTTCAGTAGACTTTTTCTTTATAATTATAAAAGACAAAAGAAAGGTGTCAATTTTATTCACTGTCTTGTAATTAACTCAAGAATTTACTATTCAAAATATTCAAAATATTTCAGTAATTTCTTGAACTGTTATTAACGTACAAAGAAGGTCAAGAAGATATTTTAGTTGGTTTTATCATTGAAGATAATACACTGAAATGGCCCAGGATCATAATGACAAAGGATGCCTCAAAGTAATAGTACATAATTTCTATCTCTTATAGCTAATTAGACTACATATAGATTCCTCGCCCCAAAGCTAGGAGGTACTATGTTTCTAATGAGCATATTTTTTTTTCCTGTGTCCTAAAGACCTGAATAATAGATTGGCTACTAAAATAAAATAAAGCAATACAGCCAGTAAACTACCGACTATCATGTAACCATAACACTCCCAGGCATGAATCATTTTGTAAGTATTATGTTCTGTATGTTTTGTGATAGCAATTCTAGAAGAACACATATTTGTGAAATATTTAGTCTGGTTGGTAAAGAAGATTAAATTCCTTTTTGTGGGATCTTGGATTTGTTTCCTATCAGTCTTTCTTTCACAAACTCATCTGTACTCTTATAAGACAAAGAAGTTCAGAAGACGTTTTGCCATAATAAAAAAAGAAGAAAAGTATAAGAATAATAGAATTCTCTAAATATTATAGATTTTGTGAATAAAAAAGTGGGAGGAGAGGTGAGATAAAACCATTTTAATTCTGTGGACAAGCAAGAGATCAAAGGGAAGAGATGAAAAATGCTTTGTAGTTATTATTCTTATTTATCTACAATATCTAGATCCTTGATACTCAGAGTGTGGCCTGTGAACTGGCAACGTGATGTCTCCCAGAGCTTGTTAAAAATGCAGAATTCGGTTCCCACTCATGACTCAGAATTTGCATTTTAACAAGATCCCAGGTAATTCATATGCAAGCTAAAATTGTGAGAAATGCTGATATCTAGACCTTTTCTTTTCTGTAAATACCTATGAAGATAGACATATGGAGTGTCTCTGTTTGATGATGTGGTGTAATAAAGTGAGACACCTCTCTTCTGTTTATAAGAGCAAAGATTATGAAGGTCTGAAACCAGATAGATAGAACTGCCAGCGCTAGTCCAGATGGCTAAAATAGAAGTCTTTTTCTACTACTGTTGTTTCTCTTGCAAAATAAGCCAGGTCTTGAAAGGATCAGATGTGCCTTAACATCATCATGCTGAGGTGATTTATTTATTATTTCACAAGGAGCAGGGTTAAGGTCTTGTTAACAGGAGGAACTCGTTTTCTTATGTTAGATAGGACTGTGTTGTTTCAGGTAAATATTAATTTTCCCTTTGACAAGGTGTGGTTATTTCTTAGGTAAATAGTGAGAAAATCATTTGCAGCATCCTACAGTCAAGGCCTGAAGTGGATTCAAACATTCTATTTTCTTCTCTGGTCTTAAAACTAGAACCAGTTTTTGCCCCTTGGGATTCTGTAAGGATGAGCTGCATCTTGGGTTAATGGAGGTAACTAGATGCTGAAAGCGACCAAGATATTCTCCAACTTTTGTGGGAAGTGAAGAGTTTTCTCCGGGATTGTGTTGAAAAACAAGAGCCAGAATTTGGAAACTAAGGGTTGTGAAGTATGATGAAACACTTAAAGAAGGAGAGGAGCCACAGAAGAGAACATTCAGAAGGGTCTTCCTCTAATTGGTGGTTCTCAAGTTTCACCGAATATTGGAATCACCTGGGGAGCTTTTTCAGATTTCTAATTCTTGGGTTGCATGCAGACAAATTATATTACAATCTCTGGTGAGACCTGGGTATCAGTAATTTTTTAAAAAGACCTCCAAGACATTCCATTTTGCAGCTAAGGTCAAAACAATTAAAGATCTGATTTTGTAAAGTTTCCTGTCCTTATGTGGTAAATGTGTTTCATGTGGGGAAGGTTGGTGAGCAAGAAGTGTTCCAGTATCTTGATCATTTGAGGAAAGCTCAAAGGGTGAATGAAACGTGGAGCTTCCTTTGGGGAATCACTAGACAAATCTATGTTCAGGCACGAGACAGTGTGACTAAATTCCTTGGTAATGTTTTTCATTCTTTGTGCTTAACCCCTGTACTCTAGCAAGAAACACTGTGGGCTGAGTGTAGGGTAGTAGTTGGCCTCCAAGATGGCCTCCATTGACAATTGTGCCCTGATACTCATGTCCTTGTGTGCTTCTCACCACACTGAATCACTTGGGGCTGACCTGTGTGACCAATAGAATATGGTAGAAGTGATGGTATGAGACATCCAAAGCTAGGTCGTAGAAGGTATAACAGCTTTTGCTTTAGTATTTGGGATTACTAGCTCTTCCAGAAGCTAGCCATGTTATGAAAACACTCAAGAAGTCCCATGGAGAGGAGCCAATTTGCCATTTGTGTGAGCCACCTTAGAAATGGATCATCCAGCACCACTGAGTCTTCAGATGGCTAAGCCCCAGCTGGCATCTGACTGCAACCTCATGAGAGATTCTGAGCCAGAACTGCTCAATTTAGCTGCTCCTGAATTCTTGGCCTATAGAGATCATAGGAGATAATTAATGACTATTGCCTTTTCATACTATTAAATTTTGGAATGATTCCTTACACAGCAATAAATAATGCTGCAGGGCTAATTCAAACCCTGGTTACCCAGTAAAGCAGCCTGTTTTTGAGTATATTTGTAGATAACTTCTAGAGTGTGGCAACAGAGTGGAATATTTTAGCAACAAGTTGCATTTAATTCACCTTAAATTACATCAGCTACCTTGTAAGCCAAATATTAAAGGTTATGGCAAAACTACACTGTTATTAAAACCTTAGCTTTAAATTAGGTTTTAACAAGTAACTGGACAGCATTTGATATACAATTCAGCACTATCCAATAGAACTCTCTGAATTATAAAAATGTTCCCCTGATTATGGTAGCCACTAGCTATAGTCGGCTACTGAGCACTGGAAATCTGCCTAGTGCAATTGCTAAACTGAAATTTTAATTTTATTAAATTTGAAATTATGGCTACCATATTGATAGGATAATTCTATACATTTTTGGGGAAGATTATAGACATGGCAAAAATATTCTGCTCTAGTTTGTAAAGTTATGAACTGAGAAGTGGAAAACTCAGTAAGGGGAACAGTTTATCTCTGGAATAGTGAATTAAAAGTCTTCCTATTTTACCCCCAAATATGTGTCATTTGGAGTGATGGATGACAAACAACAAAGAAACAGATTCTATAGTATTGTATATATCCAAGATGTAACTGAATTCAGGCTCTGTAACAACAAAAACTTTTGTACTAGAATTTGAGAGGAACTTTAAGGTATTGTCAAAGCACAATTATCTCTGTGATAGCTACTTGATGACGTGTTTTTCAAAAACATTTTTTCCCTGCCAGTTGCCATCTTATTTCTTTTGCTCATCTTATAAAAAGTGACTAGATACTACTATAAGATACATAATCTTATAGTAGTATAATCTACCACCAACATAATCTGCTTATAGTTTCTAATATTTTTTCTAATATTTTATTGTTGTAACTTACTTATGATGGTGTGATAATGATAATGAAAACAATGATAACTATTAATATCAATTATTATGTTTGAATCAAGTGAATTTATCAGGTTTACTTAATCACTAATATTTATATTTTTTGTATTTAATCAGCACAAATGCTCAAAATTAGGGTACAGAAAAAAGGTACCTGCTTTCTTGTTTTGGACATTTGCTTATACCAATTGCCGATACTTTTTGCTTGTTACAAAATAATTTGCTTTTATTTTAGAAAAAGAAAACCAGACACATAGATAATTACTGCGTGGAGGTAGGAGCCGGGAGTGAAGTCTCAGGAGAAGAGGCGGATTGCCATGGTGGAGCCCTCTGGGCTGTGTGTGTCTGACGCTTGGCCGCCAGAGCTGCAGTTGGTTTGCTGAGCCCATTAGTGTGCCCAGCCAAGTCACGACGCCTCCATGTCTTGCTACCTGTGTCCCCCTAACACGTCTCTGCTCGTCAGGAACATGGCTGATGACACCAGGTCTGAAGATTTACAGTGTGAATTTGGTCGTTATGGTCCTATAGTTGATGTGTATGTTCCACTTGATTTCTGCACTCGCCGTCCAAGATTTGCTTATGGTCAACTTGAGGATGTTTGTGATGCTGAAGATGCTTTACATAATTTGGACAGAAAATGGATTTGTGGACGGCAGATTGAAATACAGTTTGTCCAGGGCACTGGAAGACACCAAATCAAATGAAAGCCAAGGAAGGGAGGAATGTGTACAGTTCTTCACACTATGATGATTATGACAGATACAGGCGTTCTAGAAGCTGAAGTTATGAAAGAAGATCAAGAAGTCTGTCTTTTCATAACAGTTTAGAAGATTGTATCTAGAAATAGACTGACTGGAAGACCATGGCATAGCAGAAGCCATTCCAACAATGACAGATGAAACTGCAGCTGGAATACCCAGTAGAGTTCTGCTTACTACACTTAAAGAAAGATCTGAAAGCAGAAAAAGAACCAAAGAAAGGCAGTTCAAGCGACCAAAGGGTGGGTGGAAGGTGCTGCAGTATGATGACTGCACGACTATTTTGACTGTGGTCAGAAAAGATACAAAAATGTTATCGAAAACTACATGGAATAATTGAAGTCCTTTCAAATTTGAAAGTAAGCATTTTAGGACAAGTAAAAGGAAATTCAACTTTGTACTTGTGGAAACTAATTCCTCAATATGAATAGGTTTATACTGATTCATGGCTAATGGGGGTCCATAATAAATTATTGGAAACTAGGATGTCTGAATATCAAGGAAGAGAGTCATAGTGTCTTACAGTGCCTCTGTTGGTCTGTCTCAAACTGAATTTAGTGGGAAAAAGTATGGTCCAATATGAAAGTTCAATTTTTGCCATTATTGGCAAATCTTGCGTTTGTTTATTTTGGTGCCAGTGTTTCTGCTTAATCATTTGCTGTGTTGGCATCTGCGTTTATTTACTTTTACACCACATGCAATTTACATCTTCCTAACTACTCTGCTTCCCAGGTAAATTCCAATTATATTTAATATCCAGCTAAGAGGGCCCATCTCTTCTCGCCTCTTTCCTGGTCAGTATGTTCAGCAAATATTTATTGAGCCCTTACTGTGGGCAAAACATTGCACTGGATAATTGAGGAGAAAAGTAGATAATCCCTTATTCAGTAAATGTCTGCTGAGCACAATCTAGTGAATCATTACAGTGTGGCCTCGTTGTTTTGTTTGAGGTGTATTATTCATAACAGTATTTTTCATCATTCATATCCTAATGTAATTATAGAACCCAATATACTATCAAAGATAAGTAATTGTGTGGTTATCTGCCATTTAAAAGTACCCCACATTTCTTTGATCCCATTAGTATAAATAATGAAAAAATGATTTGTTTTAATCTGTAATAATCTGGTTTATTGTGCAGTGACTGTAATATACTAGAGTTAAATTGTTTACTCTGCCTCACCAAACATATACTAGGAAATAACCCCCAAAATAAGTACTTAACTTTGCATTAGATATAAAGAAGACTGGGTGCTATAATTCGATTATTTTGAGGCAGACAGAGAGCTGTTATCCCAACTGATTAAGTATGTACTGTAATTGAGAAAATGTTCACCAAATTATACTTTTTAGTGATTTACATGTACATTTTATAGGGGCCATGGACATGTTCTGTGTATAGTAAATAAATAACTTTTATAGTATCACAAAAAAGTAGAAAAAACACTCAAAATTCTACCATCTATACCAATTATGTTTACACACACATACACTCACACATATGCACACACTTTTATTAAAATAAGCATATATTATAATAGTACCTTGAAATTATTTTTTCATTTAAAATAGAAGAACAGTAATTATATTTCGTGCTGTGAAATGTCTGAAGCTTATTTTACACAAGAGTAACATAGTTACTTATAATTATGAAGTTTTTAGAACATTTGATATAGATTTATCATATATTAATATTCTAATTTTAGCATACTAATTCTAGAAGAATTTCTTCGACAAATAATGAGTCAATGGCAAAATGGGAAAAATAATAGATGTAAAAGATTACAATGAGAATCTTTCTATTTGAAATAAGAGTCAGATGTATACAGATGGTTCACCTAAATGTACGTGAATCTGCTGGGGAGAAGTCAGTCTTCCCTATGGTGCTGATGGGGAGAACATAACTTTGGTTTGGAAAAGTGGGGAAAATGCTTGAATGTGAAGTCACTGAAACATTTGTCACGCCACCAACCTCTTGAGGTCTATCTGAATGACTACTTCAATTCTGAAGATTCAGGGAGGCATTCTGAATGTTCTGGATGGAAGAGTTAAACTCTTCATTCTTCTTTTGCCTGTCATGTTTCCTGAACTTCCTTCCCAGTGTTTCCTGCCTGGAGTCACCTCCAAAATAAATTGCTTGTATGGGAACTTAAATTAAAGCATCAGTTTTGAAAGAATATTTGGCATAAGAATAAGAATAAATTAAGTGTTTCTTGGAAATATATTAACAAATGACAGAAAGAAAATGGAACTCCTATTGTGAGTCTCCTTCATTAAGGAAAAGATTTTTGTAACTGGAAGAAGTAGAATGAATATGGCAAAAAACTATTGAGTAATGAGAGAGTTTGAGACCTAAGCCCTAGCTGGATTAAATTATTTTTCCTTAATTTAACATGTCTCCACGCAGTGAGTATATTATGCCTTGGGCTATATTTTAGGCACTGTGAATACATTATTGAGATAGATCAAGGTCTATACTCATGAGCAGGGGTAGATAGAGAATTCCAAATAAAGTGAACAATAGATTACTTCCATAGGGTGATATGTCGAAATGAAGAAAATAAGGCAGGATAATGGAATGATTCATATATCTTTTCATTCATTTATTAATTAGTTCATTCATTCAATAAATATTTAGTATCTATTAGTGTAAGATAACTACCTGCTAATTTTTAAGAAGTATCAGAGAAGATTTCTGATAGAAATCTGAACTATAAAAATTATGTATTGGCTTTCAAAAATGGCGATGATGACTTATCATCAGGATTACTGTCTTTTCTTTTTTTAGCTTAATACAATATTCTAGAATAGATTATCATGCATGTGATTTATGAACCTTTGGAAAATAATACAGCTAATCTCAAGGAGCTAGCATGCATTTGTTCAAGACAAATCATGCCAAATTCTCATGATTTCTCATTTTGTAAGAATCTCTGGAGAACAGAAAATTCCATGCATAAAATATATACCAATTGTTTCAATTACGTCAATGCAGGTGACAGTATTTTTTGCAAGAACATCATATGTAAATAGTAGATTGAATGATAGAAGTGTTGGTATTTAGTGTCTAAACATATGCCTGCTATGTTTTGGCAAATGGCTCTGTAATTTTCTAATGGAGTTTGACTGGCTATACTCTTAGCCCTGTTGACTCAGTATTTCTCTGGATAATTTTGATAGAGTTTTAGATGTGAGGATGCATAGATGGCTAAAATTATAAGTGACAGACTCAAGAATAAAAGTCATCAACTGACAGCAACACACTGAGCCAAAATCATTGAAATGAGATTAAGCAGAAACAAGTTTCAAGTTCTGTTTAGGTTCAGAAAGTCAGCTGCCTGAGTGAGCTTGTTTGGCCACAGTACAGATGGCAGAGGTCTGGGATTTCCATTTGATGACAACCATAAAATAAGCCAATGGTATGATGTGGCTGTTCAAAAAATAGACTAGCACAATCTTGGGTTGCATTAATGAAATATTGTGTCTAGCACAATAGAGGCCATAGAAAACACAATTTCACCAAATTCTGTGAGATGATTTATGGGATGAAGTGTCAAACTCGTTACATTATATTTTAAGACTTCTCCAATTGGAATATGTTCAGAAAAAGACACACAGAATTTTGAAAATTCTATCTTTTGAGGAAAGGCCAAAAGTAAAAGGGTATTGTTTTCCTTTAGGAGAAAAGACCAAGGAGATATTTACAGAGTGCTTTTGTCTACGTGGCAAGCTTTCATGTTTAAGAAGCCAGAGAATGCTAATCTAGGATATTGGTTTAAAGTTAGAGAAATGAAGATTTTGATCTAACATGAGGAACAAAATTGTGTTGTCCAAAACTATTGGTTCATGGCTAATGTGAAGGGAGATACCTTGCTCTAGAGTCATTTAATCCAAAAGATTCATCCCAGAGTAGGGACTTGGATTAGATGGTATGTCAGTTAGTTATCTATCACTGCATAACAAATTACTTCTAAATGTATAGGCTTAAAAATTTATTTTGCCTTAGCTTTTATGGGTCAGGAATTCAGAAGGGTTTGCCTGGGTAGTTCTCACTTGGTGTGTCTCATGCAGTTGCAGCTATATGTTGACTGTAGTTGCAACCATATAAAGAAGGCTTACTGGACTGAATGTCCAAGGTACCTCACTCAGGTTTTCCTGGCACTTGGCTGAGAGATTAGCTGGGGCTGCCACTGGAGCGTGTATATGTGATTTTTCTCTGTGTCCTCAACTTCTGCCCATTATAGTTCCTTCAGGATACTTGGGGTTCTTATATGTAAGCTCATGGATATAAGTAAAAGCACGTGTCCCAGCGCTCAAGACAGAAGCTGTGTTACCCACTATGATATAGCCTCAGAAGTTGTGCTACCTCTTTAGACCATTTGCAAGTGAGTCAGAAGCCCACATAGATGGATGAAAGAGAGATGTAATCCCACTTTCGAAGGATAGAGTGTCCAAAATTTGTGGACATTTAATAAAACTGCCACAGATGACCTCTTAACTTCCAGCTTGAAGTCTCTGATTTTATGTTAATTACTGATGGTAAGGGTTTTAAGGGAAATAGGGAATGTAGATGTTATCTTCTAAAAGTTTGGGGTTAATATCCGAGCTTTCTTGACATTATTCATTGATACTATCACAAAGGATTTTTAGTTTAATTTTATACACACATATACAGGATGTTAGGAGAAATGCAAAGCTAAAGAAATTTATTGGAAATTATGAATATAAATACATAAATCAGGAGAGTTCAGCCGCTTTAGGCCAGTGGTAAGGCCATGATAAGAGCAGGCATGCAATTGACAAGCTCAGACAATGGAGGCTTCTACACTTGCCTTGTTGGGTAGAAATATCTATTGGAAATAAATATTTAAATTTAATCCCTGTGTTTGGTGACAGATAAACTTGGAGTGTTGTGCCTTATGAAGTTGTGCTCATCCAGATGGAGACCTAACTCTTCGCAGAATCTCAATTCCAACAACCACCAAAGACAGTATATATACGCCGGTTTCCGGTACTACTCATCTTGATAACTTCTAAGGGCCTTGATTCATACCTGACTGTTGCTCTCATCTGCCCAGTAGAGTTTGATGTGGCCTTGGGTTCTCCTGATAACCCACCCTGGCCATACCCTAACACTACTTCTGCTACTGTAACTAGGTTTTAGCCTTTTTTCTACTTCTTAATAGCATCTGACACCAGCCCAACCGGGATTTGTCTTGATGTCCCTAGGAGGTGCTGACGATCTCCCCACTCTTATCACATCGCTGAGATTCACCTATTTTTTTTTTTTTTTTTTTGAGACGGAGTCTTTCTCTGTCGCCCAGCCTGGAGTGCAGTGGCGCGATCTTGGCTCACTACGAGCTCCACCTCCCGGGTTCACATCATTCTCCTGCCTCTGCCTCCCAAGTAGCTGGGACTACAGGTGCTGCTACCATGCCTGGCTAATTTTTTTTGTATTTTTAGTAGAGATAGGGTTTCACCGTGTTAGCCAGGATGGTCTCGACCTCCTGACCTCATGATCCACCCACCTCAGCCTCCCAAAGTGCTGAGATTACGGGTGTGAGTCACCGGAGATTCATCTATTTCTAATTACGCTTTAGAGATTCTAGTAAAAGGACTTTGTTTATCATAGATTTTTTCTCACTTGAGGAAGAACATCTATGTTTTTACAGAGTAGCCTCTAAATAAATATTTGGTGGAGTTAATTGGACTTGAATCCTTTCTTGGTATTTTCCTCTGCTCTTTTTATCTTCTCTTGAGATGAAGAAAATAGAAATAGTGATTGATGACTTGCCTTTTCCACAATTTATTTTTCTTATTGACTCAAATTTTAATTAACTTCTTTTACATTGATTGGTGCTTTTTTGGACATATTTTGCAGAATATTTCCCAGAACTCCTGGCTGCCGCTTTACTTGTACCTGTCAAGGAGGAATTGGCCAGTACTTTCAAAGAAGATTTTGTTGAAAAAGTATAATCTGCCACTTGCACAGTAAATACTTTCCATATTTTGACCTTAATTTTATTTCAAATCCTACTTCCATTCACTAGATCAAAATAGGAGAACTTTTGGTGAGAAAAAGCACCAGCTATAGCTCAACAGAAGAAACAAATAATAATAATTTTTTATTATAAAATATTACCTTAATTAGAACTAACCCTTGATATACAAAGTACGGTGAAGAGTCATGAGATCTAAATGGCACTTATCAGTGGCCTCATGGATGGGAACTCACAAATAGGTAATTTGGATAAACAACATGCTGGTTTTCAAGGATTGTAATGAGACTCTTATCTCATTCTTTAACTTTTTTTCCCCTTTAAAGAACAAAAACATACTCATTTGCGACAAAGCTACAAAACAATCGCTGCAAGAAGTCCAAATCTTCCTCTTCACCAATACTCTTTCTGGTGGAATACTTCTACCTCAGGCTAATTTTAAACTTCTTCAGACCTTTCATGTACAGCCCGGTTTGTGGTAACCCAATTGTGCCAGATGTATCAACCCATCCAGGTATACGCTCAGAGTTCAGGCCAACATTTGGCCAATGTCTGCAAAGTCCGGCTAGATTATTTATTTTTTTGGCAGCTGAAAAGGAGCTGAATATGGTTTGAGTTTTTGCGTCCAATGTTTTCTTGAAAAATCAGAGAATTTACTGCTGTAAAATGTCCAGTGATGGAGTAAGAATATTCAATAAGGCAGCCTGTTTTTCAGCAATATATATGCTCTTATTAAAGCATCAGTGACATATATCCTGTGTTATTCTTGAATTGTTACTGGTGGTTATGACCATACTTTACCATAATCAAAAGAATGTCGAAAAAGAGAAGGCAGGGAAGATTCTCCTGAGGTCATTATCGCTTGATAAATTTGGAGTGTTTGACTGGTCTCTAGAATTGTGATCTGAAAAATACTGGGTTATTTTGGACGGGTAAAAATTTGCCATTTCACTGTCTCAGAGTAACAATTATGGATCTGGAACCTGAGTTGTGGGGCCGCTCATGGCAAGAGGCAATTGAAAAGATGAGAATAGATGTTAAACTTCCTCTTACGTCTGAGCTAGTGCTAATGTATACACAATTTTCAGTGTTCAGATGACTTGAAACAAGAAGAAAAACAACATGTTGATAACTTTTATGCAATTTACAAGCGACTACAGAAAGTGCAGTCATGTTTTCTAATGGAAAAAGAAACGAGAAAAGGTATCTATTTTTTAATGATCACAAATAGAGTCCTGGCCAGTTAAAAAATTTCTGCTAATAAGGAATAACATTCTTTGTAGAAAATTAGATGTAAATAAAGCACAGGTTATAACAAAATGACAGCAACAAAAGTAAAACCCAAGCACATCATGATTCTAGCTTAAATAATTACTGATAAAATATATCTAGTCTATATAGTACTTCTAAGAGTTTTGTTGACATATGTTAAATGTATATTTAAAATATTAAAAATATTGAGTAGATAAATTAAGTAGATCTTATTTTATACTGTATTTTATGCATACTTTTTCAGTTAATATATGTTTTTCATGTCACATTTTTGTAAGCCCATTACTTCTAGTTATAGCCTATTTTATTATAGATACAGCAACTGACTTTTGAGTAAGACTTCCTGTTGAATACTTAGGTTTATTGGCCATTTGAAAAAGTTAATAAACACTACTATGATAAACCAGCTTGTAAATTAAATGTTACAAAACTACGTAATTTTTCTTCTCAGGAAAAATTCTTGAAAGTGTAAAGCCTTCAGTGACTTCACATTGGCTACGGAATAAAGTCAGGTTTTCTCACTTGGGCTCATATTTCCTCCACTCAGTTCCAGCCACACTGGACATATGATTAGTCTATTCATTGAGAGTTTGGCTTTCTTCCAGCTGGGCACCTAGTAGGAGTACATTTCCTGGGCCCTTTTGTTGAATTCCCATGACTAGTCTCATTATTATTTAAAAAATTATTTTTTTTTAGTTACATAGTAGATGTATTTATTTACGGAGTATAAGATAGTTTGATACAGGCACACAATTCGTAATAATCACTTCATGGTAAATGGGCATCCATCCTCTCAGGTATTTATCTTTTAAACAATCCAGTTATGCTCTTTTAGTTATTTTAAAATGCACAATTAAATTATTTTTGACTATAGTCACCCTGTTGTACTATTCAATGCTACATCTTATTTTTTCTTTCTAATTCCTTTTTGTACCCATTAACCATCCCTACTTCCCCCACACCCTCACTACCCTTCCCAGCCTCTAATAATCACTCTTCTACTCTCTATCTCCACGAGCTCAATTGTTTTAATTTTTAGATCTCACAAATAAGTGAAAATATGCAATGTTTGTATGTCTGTTCCTGGCTTATTTCACTTAACATAATGACCTTTAGGCCTTTTAGCCTTTTCCTCTTACCATTGTGACTGATAATATTCCAGACAGAGGCTGATTTATCAAATGGATCCAGAGTGAGAGGAATGAGGAGTAGAGCTGATTAGAGCAATGTCAATTCACAATTGCTATAAAACGTGAGTACAAAATAAAACTTTGGGCCAGACATGGTGGTTCATGCCTGTAATCCTAGCACTTTGGGAGGCTGAGGAGAGCAAATCACCTGAGGTCAGGAGTTCGAGACCAGCCTGACCAACCTGGTAAAACCCTGTCTCTACTAAAACTACAAAAATTAGTTAAGTGTGGTGGCACACACCTGTAATGCCAGCTACTCAGGAGGCTGAGGCAGGGGAATCACCTGAACCTGGGAGGTGGAGATTGCAGTGAGCTGAGATCGTGTCATTGCACGGCAGCCTGGGTGATGAGTGTGAAACTCTTTCTCAAAGAAAAGAAAGAAGGAAGGAAGGAAGGAAGGAAGGAAGGAAGGAAGGAAAGAAAGAAAGAAAGAAAGAAAGAAAGAAAGAAAGAAAGAAAGAAAGAAAGGGAAAGAAAGAAAGAAAGAAAGAAAGAAAGAAAGAAAGAAAGAAAGAAAGACAGAGAAAGAAGAAAGAAGAAAGAAAGAAAGAAAGAAGAAAGAAAGAAAGAAAGATAGAAAGAAAGAAAGAAAGAAAGAGAAAGAGAGAGAGAGAGAGGGAGGGAGGGGTAGTCATACACTAAGATACCTGCAGAGAAGGAAGGGAGGAAGGAAGGAAGGAAGGAAGGAAGGAAGGAAGGAAGGAAGGAAGGAAAGAAGGAAGGAAGGGAGAAAGAAAGAAAAATTTTGGTAGTTTAAATCACTGAAATGTTAGGCTTGTTTGTTACTGCAACATAACATGGCTTACCCTGACTGATACACTGATCTTTACATGCTTCATTGCTTTTCCTTCCTTAGGTTATTTGTACATATTATTACATTTGCCTGCCACTTCCCTTCCTTTACTAGTAAACATTTACTTACTCAATTCTTTAAAGCTCACTGCACCCTAGAAAATTTTGCCAAAATTCTGGGACTGCCCAATTTACCTTTATTATAGGCACTTTTAAGTCCACATAAATCTTTCTCAGAGCTTGCCAAAATGGCAGCTTTACATTGTTTACTTTATTAGTATGCCTACTTTTTTGTAATGTGTATCTTGTCTTATAGATCATAACCACTGTGAGAAGTAGATATTTTACAAAGTGCTTGGCACATAATAATCACTCAATAAATTATTTGCTAAATGAATAAATAAACATGAAAACACATTTCTAAGTTTTATCATTTTCTAGACAAATTGATATTTGAAAACATTTCATACCATATTGCATGAAAATGGCCATTCCTCTTAACCTGTATCAATAGCTTGCACATTTTAGGAATAAAAAGATCTCATTGCTCATTGTTTCAATCTTAATTTCTTTCAAAGTATGAAATATTTTCTTTTTTTTTTTTTTTTTTTTTTTTTTTTTTTTTTTTTTATTATACTTTAGGGTTTTAGGGTACATGTGCACAATGTGCAGGTTTGTTACATATGTATCCATGTGCCATGTTGATTTCCTGCACCCATTAATTCGTCATTTAGCATTAGGTGTATCTCCTAATGCTGTCCCTCCCCCTTCCCCCCACCCCACAACAGTCCCCGGAGCGTGATGTTCCCCTTCCTGTGTCCATGAGTTCTCATTGTTCAATTCCCACCTATGAGTGAGAACATGCGGTGTTTGGTTTTTTGTCCTTGCGATAGTTTACTGAGAATGATGTTTTCCAGTTTCATCCATGTCCCTACAAAGGACACGAACTCATCATTTTTTGCAATCCTGACATTCACGTGAAAATTCTAGAGGGCCAACTTTGCAATGTTGAGCTTCATTACGGTGTTGATCTCCACAAAACAAAACAACAATAACAAAAACCACTTTCTTTTTGTCTGACACTTGTGATCTTTTCCTCTAGAATTTGGTGTTGTTCAATTGATTGCTCTGTTTCAGTGAAGCAAACTGCATTTCCAGATTTAGAGCGCACCATCTGTTATAGAGGTATGTTGAAGGAATTTATCAATAAATATCTCATATATGTTGTGCCTTGTTTCAGAAAGCAGATACCTGCAGAGAGGACCAACACCAGTGTCCACTAGATTCACTGAGCTGTCTTGGTGTCTGAGTGGGTTTTCCCACCTTGTCACAATCACGATATCCTTTGCATCGTGTTGGGCTGGCCTACAATATATTACTGTTCTACGTACCACACACATGTGCCACAGATGGTCATTTTTAATTTCAGAGCTCAACTGTAATAAATTCAGCACATTAATATTTGGCTAAGATTAAGTGCTGGGAGGCTATCACGGAAAACTCATCAGTCAAGTCCATCTCTAACCATGCAGTGGTGATTCCATTTCTACAAAATAAATCTTTGTTATTCTCTCTCCTCTGCCTCACAACCTATTTTCTTTCTTTGTGAGGAAGATGTAAATTGAATCCACACGCTAACATTTGCTTACAAGCTGTGCAAAAGAACTCAGGGTTTTGGTATTTGGTTCAAAAAGACCTTTCTGAGAGACATGCTAATAGCTGCGTAAGTCAGAGTGGGTCCTGGGTTTCTTTTTGCCCTTTGTTTGGACTCTGCATTTATTTTATTATATTTTTCTAACTCAACTCAGTAGAAGGCAGCTGGATCAGCAGCAGCAGTTCTAGTGGAATCACTCTGTTGAGGGCATGATCCGATTTCTGTACTTAGGTTAAGAAAGAAGACAACATCTTCAGATGGGCATGTGATGAAAAAATACTAATACCAGATAAAATTGGACAAAACAATCACGAAAAAGCCCACAGAGATTAATATGTGATCATTAGGGATGTGAGAGAGTGAGAGAGGCTGAATAAGGACTAAATGAGGTACATATGAATAGGGTTGCAGGGAAAGACGAACTCTCAGGAACTTTGAGAAGAACATTATTTAGGTTTGGAAAAGGTTTTTTCACCATGGAGTTTCTTCCACCTCCTTGCCTTGAATATAACCTGTAATTCCTCAAAGGGCACTTCTTTCCTTGTAAGCCTCTTAAAGCAGTGACATTTCTTTTCTCTGGCTCTATGTGCCTCTGAGTTTGGAGGTGTATTGGTATACACCTTGCTTCTCATTGCCACTTTGAACTCATGCTATCCTGGCATAGCACCTTCTCCATCCTCTGGTTTTCTCCCCTATCCAGATCTTGGTCACTCGTTTCATTTACCAAAGACTTGGGCAACTGGCCCATAGATTTCTTCTTCATCCCAATTCTTTAACATCCACATATCTTTCCTTATACTCATCCCTTCCAAGTTGCCTTAGCTGCCCCTTCCCACAGTCACTCCTTGAACTTTGTCTGGACCTTGAACTGCTCAACTTTCATGAATTCTTAGTCATACTCTAAGCACAATATTGTCTCCTTCCCAATTTTCTGTCCAACTTGAGCCATGACCCACTGTCATTATTCTCTCTCTCAATAGACCTCATCCATTCTTTCTTTCAATTCACTCATTTTTTATTTATTTCCCTCCATTTAAATCTTATGCTCCCAAATTCATTATTGCAATAATATTCTTGCCAGTAACCCAGCTGGCACTGGCTCCTTTGTCCATATTTACATTGTAGTATCTTAATTTTGACCCCATTTAATTGCCATCTTTATGTTTACATCTGAACAAATCCACATGGCTGATATGCTATGCTATTTCATGAATTACACATTCCTGGTCACCAGTCTCAATAGTTCCATTTTCCTGGCCATTTTGTTACAATTTATGGTCATCTTATTCTTTTTACTCTCCATGAGGGTCATTTCAAATAAGCTCCACTCTTCTCAATGTCTAACCCCTCTTCTCCCTTAGTGTCACATGATATCACTTCCATTTAAGTCCTATCCCTCAACCTGGCTTTTGTATCTTACCTTTTCCAGTCATTTTATTAACTTGGATTATTTATCCCTTTCTCCCTTAAGTATTTAGCCTGGATAATATTATAATAATAGTAAGGTCATAATGATATGTTTGATATTGGTTACTGGCTTTTATGGTTAGCAGTTATAGCATTTAATTCATTAAATGTGTCCGCATTCAATTTATTTATATTATTTGTTTTGATTAAAAAGTCAAGAAAATTCCACTCATTTGAAACCATAATTACATGTATTAACTTTTTTTTTAAAAAAAAAACCTTGTTTTATAGTGTTAAGATTAACTGAACTAAAAACCTGAAAGTGAATTATTAGGGCACTATTTTGTTATAAATTGCAAACAATATCTTATAATTGGTAACATTCCTTATTGTAATTGTAAAAGTCAAACGACAAAAGGCCAAAATATATCATATAAAGGTAATGCAGTAATATGCGATTATTAAAACATGATGGACTGCTATATGTGAACTTATTATTAAACAACTGCCTTGACAGAAGCTTCCTTTGAGTGATAAATGTAAGCCTTGACTGAGGCTTGAGTATAAGATACAGGCGCTAGTGCTGTAGCCCCTTGATCTTCAAGTATGGTCTGGGTATAGCAACGTCAGTATTGCCTGGGAACTAGTCAGAAATGCAGAATCTCAGGCTCTACCTGGAGAACACTGAATCAGAATCCCTGAGAGTGGGGCCCAGCGATCAGTGTTTTAAAAAGTCATGTGATCTTGATGCAGTTCCAGATTGAGGGGGTGCTGAGGTAGAAGTCCATGCACTTGGACATTATAACTACATAGGTATGTATAGGCCAGAGGTGACACAAAGGTCAGTTTAGAAGCCCTAGGGTAGTGCAAGTCTTAATTTAAGATTCATTTATAAGCATTTTAAATTTTTGTAGATAGAAGGTAGAAGGAGATGCATTTAAATTTCATGTAAAATAAATTAACTTGAATGCAAACGATTATTCCAATATATCCAGTTTGTAGTATAAATTAAATATTTGTTTCAATTTTGTATTGATGTTTTACAAACAGATAATTATATTTCAAAGAGAAATGTGGATTAAAATGTCTGGAAGTCCTGAGATAAAATCCCATCACTACTATGTAGTTGATCACAATTTGCTGGGACAGAAAGGCAGAAAGAGACAGTTAAGACTCTGGGGTCTCTGAGAACCAAGCAAATGGTATTATGAGACAAGAAGAGGAAACCTCTGGCTAAGAATGTGGATAGATAGGGAGCTTCTAGGCCCAGGCAGGGAGGAATTACACACTTAGGAAGTATAAGCCCATTGATATGGTTGTAGGGTTTTGCAGTCTGATGGACAAACAATGTCAGCTTCTTCTCTTTTGATTTTTAAACACTTTAAGATTTAATTCATGGCCAGGCACGGTAGTGCATGCCTGTAATCCCAGCACTTTGGGAGGCCGAGGCTGGCAGATAACTTGAGGTCAGGAGTTCGAGACCAGCATGGCCAACACGGTGAAACCCCATCTCTACCCAAAAACAAAAATTAGCCGGGTGTGGCTGCGGATGCCTGTAATCCCAGCTACTTGGGAGGCTGAGTCAGGAAAATCACATGAACCCGGGAGGCGGAGGTTGCAACGAGCTGAGATCGTGTCACTGCACTCCAGCCTGAGTGACAGAGTGAGACACGGTCTCAAAAAAAGAAAAAACATATATATATATAAGATTTAATTCACATACCATGAAATTCACCAACTTCAGATTTATAGTTCGATTATTTTTAGCATATTCACAGACTTATACTACCATCACCACTATATAATTTTAGAACATTTTAATCATCCCACAAGGAAACTTTGATATCCATTTAGCATCACTATCCATCTTTCCTACACCCACAATCCTCAACTGTAGGCAAACTCTACTCTACTTCTGTTTCTGTAGATTTGCCTATTCTGCACTTTTCATATAAGTAAAATCATTTAATATATTTTTTTTGTATATTTTTTATGCCTGACTTCTTTTACTTTGTATGTTTTCAATGTTCAACCACATTATGGAATGTATCAGCACTTTATTACTTTTATTGCTGAATAAAATTGCAATATGTGATTGTATGGATATAACACATTTTATTGACCATTCATCGATTGCAGGACATTTGGGTTGTTTCTACTTTATGGCTATTATGAATAATGCTTGAGATGAATATTTGTGAACAATTAGCAAAATTGTTCTTGAGATGAATATTTGTGAACAATTTAGCAAAAGGAACTATCATCAGAGTGAACAGGCAACCTACAGAATGGGAGAGAATTTTTGCAATCTATCCATGTGACAACGGGCTAATATCCAGAATCTACAAAGACCTTAAACAAATTTACAAGAAAAAAAAACAAACAACCCCATCAAAAATGGGCAAAGTATATGAACAGACACTTCTCAAAAGAAGACATTTATGTGGTTAACAAATATATGAAAAAAGCTCATCATCACTGGTCATTAGAGAAATGCAAATGAAAACCACAATGTGATACAATCTCAGGCCAGTTAGAATGGCAATCATTAAAAAGTCAGGAAACAATAGATGCTGGAGAGGATGTGAAGAAATAGGAAAGCTTTTACACTGTTGGTGGGAGTGTAAATTAGTTCAACCATTGTAGAAGACAGTGTGGAAAATCCTCAAGCATCTAGGATTAGAAATATCATTTGACCCAGCAATCCCATTACTAGGTATATACCCAAAGGATTATAAATCATTCTACTATAAAGACACCTGCACACCTATGTTTATTGCAGCATTGTTCACAATAGCAAAGACTTTGAACCAACTCAAATGCCCATCAATGATAGGCTGGATAAAGAAAATGTGGCACATATACACCATGGAATAATATGCAGCCATAAAAAAGGATGAGGTGATGTCCTTTGCAGGGACATGGATGAAGCTGGAAACCATCATTCTCCACAAAGTAACACAGGAACAGAAAACCAAACACAGCATATTCTCACTCATAAGTGGGAGTTGAACAATGAAAACACATGGACACAGGGAGAGGAACATCACACACCAGGGCCTGCTGCCAAGTCTGTCCCACAGGCTCTGGCCAAGTAACAGATGACAGGAGTACTCAGACATGGGTAACTGTGAAAGAGCGGGCTGGGGACTGCCGGCACTAGGGGCCGAAGACAGTTAGCAGTCCCTTTAAGCCAATGATGTTCACCTTTATTTAGTACAGATTTAATGACAAAGGCTTGGAACAAACATGATTTGTGGGTAATTAACATTGTTGACTCCCTGAGTAGAGAGCAGTCTTGCATGCAAATGATCAAAGGTTGGTTTCTGAAGACAGGAGTAAACAAATTTATCCAGCTCAGTTCCTTTACATTCCCTTGTTACATTCCTAGCCTTTGCTCTCAGGCTCCAGATAAGAGAATTTGGCTGCCTTCAGCCATAATTTCCTTCCGAAGCTTTTGCAAAACCTCCTGGCCTTCCAAGAAGGTTTGCATCTTTCCTGTAATTTCTCCCACCACCCTGACCGATCTCCTTCAGGGACCTGTTGGTGGGTGGGGTGTTAGGGGAGGGATGACATTAGGAGAAATACCTAATGTAGATGATGGATTGACGGGTGCAGCAAACCACCATGGCACGTGTACACCTATGTAACAAGCCTGCACATTCTGCACATGTATCCCAGAACTTAAAGTATAATAATAATAGTAATAATAAATGAGATCCTGTCATTTGCAATAACATGGATGGAACTGGAGCTCATTATGCTAAGTGAAGTAAGCCAGGCACAGAAAGATGAACATCACATGTTCTCACTTATTTGTGGGATCTAAAAATCAAAATAATTGAACTAATGAAGATAGAGAGCAGAGAGATGCTTATCAGAGACTGGGAAAGGCAGAGGGAGGTTGGGGTTCGGGGAAGGAGATGGGGATGGTGAATCAGATACAAAAAACTGTTAGAAAGAATGAATAAGACCTAGTATTTGATAGCACAATAGAGCGACTATAGTCAACTATAATTTAATTGTACATTTAAAAATAACTAAGAGTATAATTGCATTGTTTGTAACACTCAAGATAAATACTTCAGGGAATTGATACCCCATTTTACATGATGTGATTATTACACATTGCATGGCTGTATGAAAACATCTCATGTTCCCCATAAATATATATGCCTACAATGTACCCACAAAAATAAAAACAAAAGTTTAAAAAGTTTTTTAAGTTATATTTTATTTTTGATTAGCATATAAAAATTATGACTATGCACATAATTATGGGGGCAATGTGATGTTCTGATATATGTATATATTGGGTAATAATCAAATCGGGGTAACTCATTGTGGTTTTGATTTGTGTTTCCCTAATGAGTAATGTTTTCATGTGCTTACTGGCCATTTGTATGCCTTCTTTGGAGAAATGCCAGGCACATCTTTTGTGTTTTTATTATTGAGTTGTCATAGATTCTGTATATTCTGAGTACAAGTTCTTTATTATCTATGTGATTTGCCTTGATGAAGTATGATTTATCTATTTTTGTTCCTTTTTTTCTCTTGTGCCTACGGTGTTATATCTAAGTCTTTCTGATTAACAATGTCAAAAAGTTTTACTTCTATATTTTCTTCTAATGGTCTCATAGTTTTAGCTCTTATCTTCACTTCTAGGATCTATTTTTTGCTAACTTTTATTCACGAATTTTCTTCTGTACCCCTATCAAAAATCAATTGACCACAAATGCAAGGATTTTATTTCTGGACTCTGAATACGAGTCCATTGGTTGATATGTTTATTTTTGTGCCAATATCATGCCATCTTATTTTTGTAGTTTTGTACTAAGTTTAGCATCAGGAACCCTCACATTTTTCTTCTTTTCAAGACTGCTTTGACTATGCTGGGATCTTTGTATTTTCATATGAATTTTAGGCTCCTGTTTTCAATTTCTGATGGAAAACCATCTAGATTTTGTTTATTTGCATTAAGCTTATAGATCTGCTGTATTTTCTTATACGATTGTAAGTACCCTCTATATGTCAGTGAATCCCAAATCTCTACACTTGATCTGTATGTATCTTAGGAATTCTAGACCTGTGTATATGACTGTCAGCTCGGCTATGTTTGAAGCATCTCAAACTTACCATGCTTCACTCTTGCTGTTTTTCCTCATTACCTGGACCTCCTCTAGCTTTCTCCCTCCCAGTCAATGGCATTCCTGTTTACCTAGTGGATTATGACTGTGTATTAGAGCAAATTCCCTTGGCTGTAGATGATTTAGACATAAAAAGTTTCATTTTTCTCATGGAAATAAAGGCTAGAGGTATGCAGGCCTGGGATGACATGGTCCAAGTTGACTACTAAAGTTACAACTTCACATTTCATTTCTAGATAGAAGGGTTTAGAAAAAAAAGAATAAGGTCTTGATGCCATCCTTTAAAGGAAACATGTCAGAAGGCCCCAACACTTCCACTTATATTTTACTGGTCAGTCGTTAGCAAGCTGCACGACCATACATAGCTGAAAGTGAGACAGAAACACATAGATCTTATCTGTATCTCCTGGCACATCAAATAAATTTCAGGTTCTATTGTTGGCAGCATGGTCAAGTTTTGGCGAGGGCCCCCTTGCAAGTTGCAAACTGACTACTTCCTCTTATAGTCCCACGTGGTGGAAAGAGAATGAGAGAGCTCTTTGGGGTCTCTCTCATAAGGGCACCCATCCCATTAATGAGGGCTCTACCCTCATGACATAATTGCCCCCCAAGTGCCCCACCTTCTAATACCATCACATTGGTGATTAGGATTTCAGCATGTGAATTTTGTGGGGACAAAAACATTCAGTCCATTGTAGGCATTTTTCCTTTTTGCCTAGGAAAGTTAAATTTCCATTAATGTAATCTGAGTGAACATTTGCATTTTTAACAACTTCATCACTGTTGTGCTTGTGGCCAATTAAGTCCTCAGAGTCTTTATCAAGTAAATGAATGCTAGGGCAGTTATGTACTTTGAATTAATGTTTGAGCCTAAGATAATTTTAAACATATCATTGCTAATCTCAAATTTTTGTTATTTGTTATAGTATTTTGTTTTTGAGATAATTCTTAACCTATTGCATTCTGCTTTGTTTATCACTGATATCAATAGATACGGCATACTTGGTACATATTAAGCCTAATTACATACCTTTTGTTCTGGAGAAATAATATACATGGTGAAAAGTAAGCAATAAAATGGTGGCAAGTATGTTAATAGGAAGAAAGCATCTGCCATGCATAACTTTCTAAGTCAGGTGTGATTGTAATATCAAAGACAGGCCTTTATTTCCAGGGAATTAATGAACAGATAAAGAGGACCATGAAACAAAAAATAGAAAAACAAAATGATGTGGTGATTTTTTATCAAAGCAATGACAACAGATGGGCTGAAAACTCTCTTGAGGGATCAGTCATCTTCATTTGAAGTGTTTCATGGTTATTTGAAAGCCAAAACTAACCTGATTGCAGTATTGTATGTAAGAGAGTGTGTGTATGTGTGTATTTCTTCAAACAAAAGAAGGGAATTAAAGACTTATATCCAGAGCTTTTCATAGTTAAGTGTTTAAGGAGTGAAGTGTTTCTAGGGAGTCTGGGTGCACCATACTTCATACTTGGAGAATTCCCACCAAGATGATTTGTGAGCCAGTGTAGTGTTCACATGTAACACTGGAAAGATCAACATCCACGAGCTTATTTGCAGTCTGGACAATGTTAGGCACTTGTCACAATCTTGGCCCCAAATGTGATTTCTGGGAGGCACATTTTTAGGAGACATCATTGAGTTTTTCCAGTGTCCATGGACCAATGTCTGCACCACAGAATCAGAGCCTGGAAGATCCCTGTTTCTACTAGTGAATCCAGTTTTTCCACTGCACAGTGAGGCTACATCTAACTGGTAAACCAAAGATGGATGAGAACCATGCCTTTTCTGAGAACTCTCTGGAGAATATTTCACAAACTCAACCGGCCATTCATTCTTGTGTCAAGTGAGTCCTGCTTGTTAAGAAATTCTTCCTTGTGTTTAACCTCTGAAAGTCTGTGACTAAGCAAGCTTTCACTATTTTGTCAAGTAGAGATGAGAAAAAATTTGGAAACCATATAATCAGGGCCATTAAGTCTCTTTCACCTTTGTCCCCTCTGGTTTACAAAATAAGTTCAGGTTCTTTCACTTTCTCTGATTGTCATATATCTATGTTTATCATTTCTTAGTGGTCTGGAACATTCTCACATTTTTTGCTTACACCTGGGAAACTTAAGTTTCCTTTACTCACAGGCTAATGTTCTTTCTTGTTCACCTCAATTAGTTCCCCTTTACATCTCTAGTGAACCTAGCATTTCTAGAATACAAAATTTAGAAAAGTAAGTGTTCATAGTAATATTGTTATTTGGTAGAAAATGATAGTTCTTAGGAGAAAAGTAAATTGTTTTACTATTTTAAAGCCTTGAGAGTGAGAATCAAAACCATGATGGGATTCCCATCCCTCTGAGGCAAGTATGTTCTACACTACCTGTCATTCTCTAGGCAGGAGTATGAACCAAGGTGAGTTTGTAGATGTTCCTGGTCTTGGTTCAGGGTTTTTGGTGATGCAAACACTAATCATCATGGCCATCCAATGCTAGTTCCAGTGAGGACTGCTGGTTTTGACTTGTGCTCTGTAAGTGCATCCTACAACAAAGAACGCTCCTCACCTTCTTAAACATACACTCTGTATCTTTATTTATAATATTAACAGGACCAACCTTATTGGGAGCTTATAATGGGCAATGCATTTTTCTAAAAGCCTTACATAGATTACATAATTTAATTTTCTCAACAGTGCTACCAGGTGAGTACTCTTTTCCCATACATTTTACTGATGAGAAAATTGAGTTATAGAAGTTTAGGTAGGTTTCCCAAGGTCAACATCTGAAAACTGGCAAAGCTGAGCTTTGAGTTCATGTCTTTTTTATCCACAGCCATGAATGTAGACACTTTGTCTTCTTTTTCTTTCTGCATATTAAAGTGCTTCCTGTTTGTAATAGATTGATGGTAAAAAAAAATGGTCTTTTTTAAAAAAAATATTGTAGAGATAGGAATCTCATTATGTTGCACAGGCTGGTCTCGAATTCTGGGGCTCAAGGGATCCTCCCTCCTTGGCCTCCCAAAGTGCTGGGATTACAGGTGTGAGCCACTGTGCCTGACCAAATGATTCAATTTTTTTTTTTAACCCACCCTGTATCCACAGCCTTTGCAATGCTGCATTGTAGCTTCTCCATTCAAGAGCTGGGATTCACTTCCCCACTCTCCCATCCTTGTGACTGTTTTTGACCAATAGAATGTAGCAGTATTAATAGTGTGGAACTTTCAAGTCTTTGACTCACTCAAGAGATCTTGTGCTATTCCACTGTTCCCCTTGGGAACCTGCCTAGTTGCCATGTGAATAAGCTCAGATGAGCCTGCTAAGAAATAAGATGCATGGTGGAAGAGATCCCAGTTGTCCCATCAGAAGAAGGACTTTTAGAAGAACCTAAGTGAGAAAAGTCAGAGATGTCAGAGGAAGAAGCTAAGCAAATGTTATCATAGCTAGACATTAGTTTCAGCTTGATCCAATGGGGAACACTAAACCATAAATTGTACCATAGAGTTGGTTCCACTTTGAGGCAGGTTGAATACACCCATGCATCTGCCCTTGCATGTGTGTCTATGTGTAGTGTATATGTGTGCTTCGCTCCCCAAGCATTAGCAAAGAGCAATTCTCTTAGAAGAGGGAACCTGTGAGACACATCTGAGGGAGTGATACATTGGTCCAGTGACGGGAACTTGGCAGGGCACCTTTAGTTTTTCCTGAAGTTACTTGGGAAGAAGTAAAATCACAGACTTTTCTTGTCCAGGAACTCACAAGGTGAAGAAAGTCAGCTGCATGCACGTAGTCTATGGTAAAATAAAAAACAGTCGACTCAATACATATATTGAGCAATGAGAATATATATATATATATAAGCGAAAAGTTGTATGACAGAAAATACATATCTGTATACACACATATATAATATGCAATTGTCCCTTTGTATCATGGTGGGATTGGTTTCATGACCTGTGAATGCTCAAGTTCCTGGAGGGGCAACTACATATATGCACACAAAAAAACATATATACATGTACATGACAATATATAAGTACCACTTACACAGGCAAATACACAGAAGCACACATATCCTGATATATATAGAATAAGTCTGAAATACATCAAATATAAACTGTGATTATCAAAGCCTTTTGGGATTAAATATATTTTTGTTTTCTTTATGACTTTCTTCATTTTCAAACTTTCTTAGCTGAGCACGTATAGATTTAATAATTACAAAGAAACAGAAAATTGTTGGAGAATGTAATGTAGATCCCAAGTATGCAAAGCATCATACAATTTTAAAGCCTTTTATATACATTATGACAGGCATTGCCATGTTGGAGTCACAAGACCCCTTAGTAAATAGTGAGATAAAAACATTGCTTTAGAAGTCTTCTTCCTGTGAAATCTCTGTGAATATGTCTTTGACTTCTGGAAGGGGCCAGTTTCAATTAGAGGCCATTCTGGTGACCATAGTGAGTGACCTTGCACGTAGCTCCCTAGAGCTTTAAGCAAGTGTAAATAGAGCTACCATGTTGGTGAGCCCCTTAAACATTTTAGGTTTTTTATTTTTCATGTAACATAAAACTTGAAAATTTTCATGAAAATTTGGACTAGTCTTTGGAGACTTCTCCACATCTAAATTTCAGGGATTCTGAGTCAATGTGGATTCAACCAATAAATGATTTTCAGAACACTCACGGGGTGATGACGTTATTGACAAAGGATAAATGAGAATCTTTCCTTTAAGCATCAGAAGCAAACTTAGAGCAAAGAGTCATAGGATAGCTCCGTTTACAGTAAGAAAAAAACCTTTCAGTTTTTACTAAAGACTACCCTTAGTGGTTGTACTTATTGCTTGAATTGGGATTTTTCCACTGCTGTTAAAAACACTCAGAATGAGAAGGACCTGTATGGCTGCTTTCCTGCTCTCTGGTCAGCTTGAAGGGACAAATGGAAATTTTGCTAAGACACAGCTCTGCAGAGGGGAAGGACCCAGAAGAGAAAGTGGGTGGGAAGAGGTGAGAAGTCAATGATCCAAATCCTTGATCTCTGGAGGCAAATGGCAAGCCCGGTCTCTGGAGATAGCTTCACCAAGATTATCTACATTGTCTTTCAGAGCTTAAACCCATCTCTAAGCTGCGGGTATTCAATTTTGTCTTCAGGCCACGTGTTTCCAATACACCTGACACTTAAACATTCAATTATCAATTTAGTACTTCTACTTAGATGTCTCATATGCGTCTCTAGCTTAGTATGGCCAAACAGAGTCCTTAGTTTCCCCTTCGAGCCTGGTTCTCCTCACCTTTTCCATCTCTGTAAACAGCTCTACCATCGACCCAGTTACCAAAGCCAGAAGCCTGAGAATCATTCTTGACTTCTCCCTTTCCGTCATCCCCCACATCCAATTCATCAGCAGGCCCTGTCAATTCTCTCTCCAAAATATACCTCATGCTCATCTATTTTTCTCAATCTTGAGAACTCCCTGTCTATATAAACCACCATTGTGTCTTACCCAGATATCTGCAACCATCTAAAGATTGGGTTATTTGTTTCTGCTCTTGCCTCAACAATTTGTACTCCACATCACAGCCAGAAGGACCTTTTAAAACCTTAAATTCATATTATGTCACTTCTCTGCTTAAATCCGTTGTTCTTAGAATAAAAACTATGCTCCCATTTATGACCTATAAATGCCCTCGTGATCTGGATCTTTCTCCTCCTCATCTTCATCTACCATTCTTTCTCTGAAAATATTTAGGAGGCTTAACTTGTTTTAAAGTCTCAAAACATACCCACTTATTTAGGCTACAAGGTGTTTCTCTACTCTCTTCTCTGCCTGGAATATTTTTTTCCTCATTGATCAGATCTTGCTGTGGTTTGTCTCTTCTATCAGCGCCCAGCTTAAGTTTTGCTTCATCAAAATGGCCTTACTCTCATTCTGTACCATAATTCCCTGTTAATTTTTCTTGTAGCACTCATAAAAATCAATTATCATCTATTTATTGATTTATTTATGAATAGCCAGTCTCCCTCATTTGAGCATAAGCTCTCAGAAGATAGGCACTTTACCCCTACACAGTGCTTGGTTCATAATAGGCACTTCGTAAGTCTTTCTCAAATGTATGGATAGGGCCGGGCATGATGGCTCACACCTGTAATCACAGCACTTTGGGAGGCCAAGGCAGGAGAATTGCTTGAGCTCAGGAGTTCCAGACCAGCCTGGGCAACATGGCGAAACCTCATCTCTACAAAAAAAATACAAAAATTAGCCTGGCATGGTGGCACACACCTGTGGTCTCAGCTACTTGGGAGGCTGAGGTGGAAGGACCACTTGAGACCAGGAGGTGGAGGCTGCAGTGAGCCGATACTGCACCACTGCATTCCAACCTGACAAAGTGAGACTCTGTCTCAATAAAAAAACCCAAAACAGCTACAAGAAAACAAACAAACACATGGATAGATATGTGGACTTGGGCCTCAACTGGTGGAAGATCCAAGCATATTTTTGACCAAAATGGCAGGACCACAGAATGGGGAGTAATAGCTTTAGAAGCCACTACTTTGAAGATAGTTCTCAATTGGAAGATAGTTCTTAACTGGATTTATAACCATTAGAGAGTTTAGCTAAAGAAAAAAAAATGTGATTAGTTCATGATCAGACATCTCTCTGTGTAATACCTGCTGAATGGAATGGATTCCAGATCGGTAGTGACAGCTAATGTTTTGCTGGCATATTTTCAGAGAAATTTTTGGTCCACCCTTCTGCTCCTGAATCTATGTGTCAAATAACCCTCCTATTAGCCTGTGCAGGGAATTCAACACAGAGTTCTAAACTCAGCTTTTCTCAAAAGTATTCACGTGACTTGAGCAGTCAATGAACTTCCAACCCTCAATGTTTTATCTATAAAATAATGGTGACAGGGAAATTGGAAAATATTTTTCTCCAGTTTAGTCTTAATTCTAATGTTTAATGATTTCAAGAGACAGATTTATTATCCTTTAATCTACAGATAGGCCCTAAGCCGTAGCATGTTTTTTCTAAGCACTCTTGTGCTTTGTGTACTTCCTCCAGCTTTTTTTTTGCCATCTATACAATTACTAATTAGCATCTTTCTTTAAATTGACTCACTTTTATTTCGCTTACCATGTCACTGCTATATATGAAAAACACAGAATGAATTGTTATAATTTAAATTATAATTTAAAAATTAAGAACATGTTAAAACTAGATATAATAATTAGTTGTATAGCTTTAGTAACAATTTTATCCTTAACTCCTTATATAATAGAAAAACATTGTTTAAAAGTTGCAGACTGGCCGCGCATGGTGGCTCACGCCTGTAATCCCAGCACTTTGAGAGGCTGAGGCGGGCAGATTGCGAGTTCAGGAGATTGAGACCATCCTGGCTAACACGGTGAAACCCCGTCTCTACTAAAGATACAAAAAATTAGCTGGGTGTGGTGGCGGGTGCCTGTAGTCCCAGCTACTCTGGAGGCTGAGGCAGAAGAATGGCGTGAACCCGGGAAGTGGAACTTTCAGTGAGCCGAGATCGTGCCACTGCCCTCCAGACTGGGTGACAGAGCAAGACTCCGTATCAGATAAATAAACAAATAAATAAAAGTTGCAGACTTGGGTTCAAAGTCCAGCTCTTTCAAATCCAAGTTGGGAGAATTGAAATAAATTTCTTGAAACTTAGTTTCTTTGAGAGCAAAATAGGGATAGATTTAGATGTAGATAGATATAGTTTGACTCAACAGAAGGGTTAAACTAGCAAAAGAGAAGAATTTAAAATCAAGTATTTTCTTCTTGTATTTTGAGCCCTTTTTATTGTCTGGGGCAGAGAGCCTACTTGACAAAAAAAAAAAAAAAAAAAAACGTGTCATGCCTCCTGGAAAACATGCCAAAATGCCAAAACATTCACTAAACAGATACCTAAGGGATTCATAAAAAATGTTTGATATTCAAAAGCAACAATTGTGATCTTAAAACACTGCATTGTCATTACCATTATGGCTATTGATAGAAGGTGCTTATTCAAGCTGTTAACACTTAATGTGGTTGCATTTGTTTCATTTAGCAATAAGAGGGATATTTTAAAAAATAGATGCAGAAAATATATGGGAGTCTTTTCACTGCTGTTGTTCAAGTTTGACTGAATTAATTTTCTCTGTCTTATGTTTATGGTGCAAACAAGTTTGGTTCCTAAGTCTTTTTATTTATTTATTTATTTATTTATTTATTTATTTATTTATTATACTTTAGGTTTTAGGGTACATGTGCACAATGTGCAGGTTTGTTACATATGTATCCATGTGCCATGTTGATTTCCTGCACCCATTAACTCGTCATTTAGCATTAGGTATATCTCCTAATGCTGTCCCTCCCCCCTCCCCCCACCCCACAACAGTCCCCGGAATGTGATGTTCCCCTTCCTGTGTCCATGAGTTCTCATTGTTCAATTCCCACCTATGAGTGAGAACATGCGGTGTTTGGTTTTTTGTCCTTGCGATAGTTTACTGAGAATGATGTTTTCCAGTTTCATCCATGTCCCTACAAAGGACACGAACTCATCATTTTTTATGGCTGCATAGTATTCCATGGTGTATATGTGCCACATTTTCTTAATCCAGTCTATCATTGTTGGACATTTGGGTTGGTTCCAACTCTTTGCTATTGTGAATAGTGCCGCAATAAACATACGTGTGCATGTGTCTTTATAGCAGCATGATTTATAGACCTTTGGGTATATACCCAGTAATGGGATGGCTGGGTCAAATGGTATTTCTAGTTCTAGATCCCTGAGGAATCGCCACACTGACTTCCACAATGGTTGAACTAGTTTACAGTCCCACCAGCAGTGTAAAAGTGTTCCTATTTCTCCACATCCTCTCCAGCACCTGTTGTTTCCTGATTTTTTAATGATGGCCATTCTAACTGGTGTGAGATGGTATCTCACTGTGGTTTTGATTTGCATTTCTCTGATGGCCAGTGATGATGAGCATTTCTTCAGGTGTTTTTTGGCTGCATAAATGTCTTCCTTTGAGAAGTGTCTGTTCATGTCCTTTGCCCACTTTTTGATGGGGTTGTTTGTTTTTTTCTTGTAAATTTGTTTGAGTTCATTGTAGATTCTGGATATTAGCCCTTTGTCAGATGAGTAGGTTGCAAAAATTTTCTCCCATTCTGTAGGTTGCCTGTTCACTCTGATGGTAGTTTCTTTTGCTGTGCAGAAGCTCTTTAGTTTAATGAGATCCCATTTGTCAATTTTGGCTTTTGTTGCCATTGCTTTTGGTGTTTTAGACATGAAGTCCTTGCCCACGCCTATGTCCTGAATGGTATTGCCTAGGCTTTCTTGTAGGATTTTAATGGTTTTAGGTCTAACATTTAAGTCTTTAATCTATCTTGAATTAATTTTTGTATAAGGTGTAAGGAAGGGATCCAGTTTCAGCTTTCTACATATGGCTAGCCAGTTTTCCCAGCACCATTTATTAAATAGGGAATCCTTTCCCCATTTCTTGTTTTTGTCAGGTTTGTCAAAGATCAGATAGTTGTAGATATGCGGCATCATTTCTGAGGGCTCTGTTCTGTTCCATTGATCTATATCTCTGTTGTGGTACCAGTACCATGCTGTTTAATGGCCATACTGCCCAAAGTAATTTATAGATTCAATGCCATCCCCATCAAGCTACCAATGACTTTCTTCACAGAATTGGAAAAAACTACTTTAAAGTTCATATGGAACCAAAAAAGAGCCCACATCACCAAGTCAATCCTAAGCCAAAAGAACAAAGCTGGAGGCATCATGCTACCTAAGTCTTTTTCTCCAACACTTAGCTATTCACTTAGCAGCCATCAAGCTCCAAGATGTGTTTCTTCTAAGGCCTTGAGCTAACTTGAGGCTGGCCAGTGGTCCAAAGCTAAATCTGCATATTTTACATAAAGCATCAGCTGAATTTCTCAGCAAACCTTTCTGAATTTCCTTCCCATTCAAAATGTTAGCATTTTATTCAATATAATTCTTTATTGAGCCTGTATAGTGGTCTTTGTCAATGATGTAGTCTGTAAGAATACAAGAAACCTCCTAATTCTACTGTTTTGTGTAACCTAGAAAAGAGTTATGTTACAGCAGACAACCCTGGGTCCACAATATAGGTGATTTTTCTTTTGAGAGTTACTGTTCTCATGCTTGTAAATAAGTACACCCTTCAAGACATAGTCAAAAAAGACTTCCTTTTTGCTCTTATTCATTCTATTCTCATGCTTCACAGTAAGCCTGGGTCTGAATCTTAACCTAACTGCCAAAATCTTGGCCTTGTTAATATTTTCTGTCTGGTAAGTTACATTCATCAGAGTCAAATGAACATGAAAGCCCTTCTAAATGACCTCTGGAAGAAAACAGCTCCTGGCAATTAAAAAAATAATAATTTGTAATCATCATATATTGACTAAGGTTGGCCATAATATTTATAAATAACCATAGAAACACATGACTAACAGGATCTACACAGTTGCTTCCAAACCTCCTTCCAGCACCAGAGGAGTCACATAACACTTTTAATCTGAAATGCCAGGTGATGGCAAATATTACTTATAGAAAGATAGAAAAACTAGACCTGCTGGAGTGATTTCTTAATGGTCTTCTTTGCAAGCAGCTTAGCTAGCCACATTCTCACAGGCCTGCTGACAGATGATTGATGAAACCTCAGTCCAGTCATGCCTGCTGAATCAAGAAAAGGGATTGCAGATTCAGCAGAAATATTTAAAATAGAATTGTTTTATATTCCATCCTATAAGATAGTAGTGGCAACATTTGCACCTGGAATGGAGCTCTTTCATTCAGGATCAAAATGAATGTAGTATTGTCTTGGATAATGAGTTATACCAAGGCCATGTGGTCATCCTGTCACCAGACAGCTGTGGAGCTAAGTGTTGGGGGACTGGTGCTGTTTGAGAAAGCTGTTTCTGCGTAATTAAGCTTGACCTATGAAGTAATATTGGAAAATGCATTGTCCCACATTATTTACCCGAGGATGACTTCAAGGGGCTGAAAATAAGAATTGTCTGGTACTGGGATGCAATGAATGCAAGTTGACTCTCCATAATCAGAAACATTAAAACTTATGCCTGTTTTGATGCCCTGATAAGATTGCATCTGTTTCAACCTTTGTTTATTTGATAAGTTTCCATCAAGTTTCATATATCTGGGCTTCTAATATATATTAGAGGAGTCTATGGCACATAGGATGGTCCTAGCTTGAATATGACGGTGCTTCTTGTACTGTGTTAGTTGTCTCAAATAATTGGCCTTAATGACAACACTGTAAGCATTCATTAGTAAAGTGTTAAGGATTTAATCAACTTTAAATTAAACTGAAATTTAAAACTTTAGTTGTAAAATACCTACTTATGAAAAAAGTGGCCAAGTTAGATTTTTTTGCTATTTTCTTATTGTAGTCTTTTACAAAAAGGTAATTCAATTTGAGATTTATAGACTTATTTAGCTTTAGACAGATCCCCTGTAATTCAGGCCATATTCAATTAAAATTGAAATACTATATATATCCCTTAGGAGTAGGAGTTCTGAATTTGGATCTTTTCAGGTTTCTAATATAATACTGGGAAGACACAGAATAAATATTAAACAAAATTACACAAAGTGGATCATTTCCCTTGCTTTTAGAAGGATTTTCCTAATTCTGCTTTTCTTATTTGATACATTTAGGCAAGATCATGTCTTTTGCAGCAACATGGATGCATCTGGAGGCCATTATCCTAAGAGAATTAACACAGCAACAGAAACCCAAATACCGCATGTTCTCACTTATAAGTGGGAGCTAAACATTGAATATACATAGACACAAAGATGGGAACAATACATAGTCAGGATTACTTGAGTTGGGGGAGGGTGGGGCGGGGGAAAGATTGAAAAACTACCTATCATGGACCACGCTCACTACTGAGTGACAAGATCATTCATACACCAAACTTTGGCAACATGCAATTTACTCATGTAGCCAACCTGCACATGTGTCCCCCTGAACCTAAAATAATTGTTGAAAAAAGCAAATTAAAAAAAAAAGAACTGTAACTTGGAGACTAAATTGGTGTTGCTCTTTGTTTTAAGATCTTGCAAAGAGAGGGGCAATAGAGGAAACGCCCTTGTATGTGTGTTTATAGATGGGTTTATTTCCTGAAATATTTGAGAATAACTTATAACATGATTTTCTCTTATTTCTAAACTCTTCCATGTATGTTTCCTAAACACAACAACATTGTCTTATTCAACTACAGTACAATTATCAAAAGCTGGGAAATGGGCTGGGCCTGGTGGCTTATGCCTGTTATCCCAGCACTTTGGGAGGCTGAGGCAGACGGATCACTTGAGGTCAGGAGTTCGATACCAGCCTGGTCAACATGGTGAAACCCTGTCTCTACGAAAAATACAAAAATTAGCCAGGCATGGTGGCAGATGCCTGTAATCCCAGCTACTTGGGAGGCTGAAGCAGGAGAATTGCTTGAACCTGGGAGGTGGAGGTTGCAGTGAGCTGAGATTGTGCCACTGCACTCCAGGCTGGGTGACAGAGAGAGATTCTGTCTAAAAAAAAAAAGAAAAGCTGGGAAGCTGGGAAATGAACATGTGTACAGTAATATCATCTAATCTACAGATCTCTTCAGGTCTTGCCAATTGTCCCCAGTGCTATTTTTCTGGCCCAGGATCCAATTCATGATCTTATACTATCATGTCTTTCTGGTGACAATTCATCTGAAACTCTTTTAGGCCCTTCCTGGCCTCTCATGTCCTCAGCATCTCTGGAGAGCACAGAATGGTCACCTTGCCAAGTGCCCTTGATTCAGGCATGCCACTTCCTCCTAATTAGATTCAGACTGTGCATTCCTGGCCAGACCACAGAAAAGATGCCAAGTCCGTCTCAGTGCATCATATCTGGAGAACGGGTTTTGAAATTAGAAACAACTAGTATCAGGCAGTGTGACCTGGGGAAAAATATGCAAGTACGCTGAACTTCAGTTTCTTCATCTGCAAAATAGGAATATTAATATGAACTTCACAGTGTTGCTAGGGAATTATATAATGGGGTAAACTACTTAGCTCAATATCTGACACATATGAATTGTCTAACAAATGTTAGTTGTTATTGCATCTCTCTTAGAAGCTGGACATAAGTAGACCTTCAGAAATTATGGTCATTGATATCCAGGTTCCCTAGTACCTCACCAGGAAAGCAGCAGAATCATTTTGATTTGTTATTAGTTTTGGCAAAACACTTGGGAGGAGGCAGAGGTGGCTGCAATTAATGCTTCATGCGAGGTTTAGGATTAACTGAATCATTCGGTTCAGCAGGCTAACCCTTCCATGATAGCTCATGGAAACTTGGATTTCAAGTCATAATATCCAGCCATACAGTCAATGTAAAATTCATTTCCCACTCAGCATCAGCAAGCCCAAATTGGATAAGGATTTGGGGGGGGGGTCTGACTACTTGAGGGGCCAGCTGAAAGACATGAGATACATACCTAACCACATTTGTCTCATCCAGTGGAACTTTATTTTTTTTAAGGGTTGAATTGTTTCCTGAAGAGGTCATCTTAGTCTAAGTTGCCTGTTTCTTTTTAAATTTGACTTTATTTTTTAGAGACATTTTAGGTTCACAGCAAAATTGAGCAGAAAGTAGAAAGATTTCCCATATACCCCCTAGTCCCACACATGCACAGGCTCTCCTACTACAAAAATTCCACATCCAAGTGGTACATTTGTTATACTAGATGAACCTATATTGATATATCATTATCACCCAAGGTCCATTGTTTACATTAGGGTTCACTCTTAGTGTTTTATATTTTATGAGTTTTAACCAACGTATAATGGCTTACATTCCCCATTATAATATTATACAGAGTAGTTTCACTGAGCTAAAGATCTTCTGTGCTCTATGAAATGATCCCTGCCTCCTCCACCCAGCTCCTGGCTGATTCTTTTACTGTCTCCATAGTTTTACCTTTTGCAGGATGTCATGTAGTTGGAATTATAAAATACATAGCCTTTTTAGGCTGGCTTCTTTCACTTAGTAATATGCATTTATGTTTCCTCCATGTCTTTTTATGGCTTCATAGTTCACTTCTAGTTAGTGCTGAATCATATTCTATTGTCTGAATGTACCAAGGTTTGTTTATCCATTCATCTGCAGAAGGACATGTTGGTTGCTTCCAACTTTTGGCAATTATATGAATAAATAAAACTGCTATAAATATTCATGTTCAAGTATTTGGGCAAATATAGTTTTTAACTCATTTGGATGAATACCAAGGAGTGCAATTGCTGGATCATATGATAAGAGTATGTTTAGTTTTGGAAGAAACTGCCAAATTGTTTTCTATAGTGGCTGTACCATTCCCACCAGCAATGAATGACAGTTCTTGTTGCTCCCCATCCACACCAACATTTGGTATAGTCAGTGTTTTGACTGTTCTAATAGGTGTGTAGTGACATCCCATTGATGTTTTAATTTGAAATTCCCTAACGACATGATTTTGAGCACCTGTTCATATGGTTATTTTCCATTTGTAGATCTTTGGTGAGGTGTTTGTTTGCATCCTTTGTCCATTTTTACATCAGGATCATTAGCTTTCTCATTACTGGGTTTTAAACGTTCTTTGTATATTTTGTTTAAGTGTCATTTATCTGGTATGTCTTTTGAAGCTATTTTTCTCCCACTCTGTGTCTTGTCTTCTCGTTCTCTTGACAGCGTCTTTTACAAAGCAGAAGTTTCTAAATTTAATGAAGTGTAGCTTATCAATTCTTTGTTTCATAGATTGTGATTTGGCATCCTGTCTAAAAACTGTTATACCTAAGATCATCTAGGTTTTCTCCTATGTTATTCTTTAAGAGACTTATACTTTTTCATTTTACACTTAGGTGCCTATAATTCATTTGGTGTTACCTTTCTGAAGGGTGTAAGGTCTATGTCTAAATTCTTTTTTTTATTTTTGCATGTGGCTGTCTGGTTGTTCCAGCACTATTTGTTGAAAAGGCTGTCTTTGCTCCACTCTACCATCTTTACTTCTTTGTCAAAGATCAGTTGACTATATATATATACACACACACACACACATACATACATACATATATATACACATACCTATATATACATACATATATACACACATAGATAGGGGTGGGGCTTCAGCCTAGGTCAAAAATGAGAAGCTATATGGAACAGTTCGAAACCTGCTGTGCACCTGGAGCAGAGCTGATTCAGCTGACCTACTGAATCACAAGCAAGGAATATGTTTGCTGTGAGCTGCTGAGACTTTGGGGTTATTTATTGCTGCAACAGAAGTCCAGTAGTATGTCTTGTACCCTGTGTATTTTAAAAAATTCTCAATACATGATAAAGTGTGTAATTACAACTATTTTTTAACAGAATTAATTTTAAACTTGTTTTGCACCAGTGAATACTCTTAGCTATTTACATAATTGGAGAGAAGCAGAGTTCTGCTTTTGCAAAATTTGTTGAGGAAAGCCATACACAGCAAAGTATGTTCAGAAATACAAAGATTAGAACTATATAATAGTATATGTAGTTGATTCTGAATTAATTTTCTAAAATAAGAAAAATAAAGTAGAAATACAAGAATTAAGAAGTAGAACAAACTGGGTTGTAAGTGACAGAAACCTAACCATGCCATTTAGGCCATGGGAAAAATATTTGAAGGATATTGGGTCTCATACAATTTTTGGAAATGCAAAGAGACATCTGGTTTTCCTAAACAAATAGAATCAAGAACCCAAATGTATAAGAATACTATTCCTCACACTCTTGTCTCTGCTTCTTTCACTGTATCATAACTTTCATTTTTCTTGCTGTGAACCATCTACATCAAGCTTATTCAACCCGTGGCCCATGGGACCCAGGACAGCTTTGAATGTGGCCCAACACAAATCTGTAAACTTTCTTAACATATTATGAGATTTTTTTGTGAGTTTTTTTAATTTTTATTTTTTTATTATTTATTTATTTATTTTTGGCCATCAGCTATAGTTAGTGTTAGTATATCTTATGTGTGGATCAAGACAATTCTTCTTCTTCCAATGTGCCCCAGGGAAGAGAAATGATTGAACACTCCTGATCTAAATGACAGATATGGCCACAGATACCCTCTCAAGGAATATGTTAATGCTTTGCAAACAGGGAAAGACTTTTCCTCATTCCTTTGTTTTGAAATAGAAAATTCCAAATTTAGTTCTTTTGTTTGGACCCTATTAGTGTCTTACATTCAACTTTAGGCCAATTGGCTCTGCCTGGGAGTAGTGTAATATAACTGAAAGTCTATCATAGAATTCCATGATTAAAAACAGGTGAAGAAAATATTCCCTAGGAGATGTTATTCACAGAAAAGAGGATGCTTCCTTGGCAGAAAAAAAAAATAGATGACAAATTCATAGTATTTGAACAAATAACCCCAAGCCAAGTGAAAGTTTATTACATGCAATTCATATTCAAAAGTCCTTGATTAGGTTTTAGGTCAGTGGATTTCTCAATATTGTTCATGGATAATCTACATAATATATCACAGGAAAACATATGGGACCTAAGTTTGAGAATCTCCACTTTAAATTTTCTGATGCAAAAGTATTTTGTGAGATTAAAAGGAAAAAAACAAGAAATTCCACTATCTGGTGATGACGTCAGCATGAAACGATCCCTTTGTTCTTCACATAAAGGACATGCAACTGTGCTTTTATATTTTCTGGTGCCTTATTTGCAATATTTGAAGTAAAATGGCTCTAATTATGTTTTCCTTTTTCTTTTCCGCTTTTAAACCTTCCTTTTCTCACAACTCACTGCACATTTATTGACTAAGACTTTCTTTCCTACTCTTCTCTATTCCTACGGACGCATTTTCAGCTTACTCTTCAACAACTTTCCATTTTCCATTTGCATTATTAAAATACAATCTACAATTCTGTATCTGAAACCCCTGGGCCCAGATGTATTTTAGAATTTTTTTTTGTCCTTTAGAAATATCCCGTATATTAATGAGGTCTGTGTCAAGGCAATACAATACTCCATATTCAAACACATTAATATTTGTGCAGTGAAACTAAGTGGGATAAATATTACAAAAAACAAACAAACAAACATAAACCTTGTCAGTGAAGGTTAGCTTTTGCCATGAATAAGTTACTGAAACCTTGAGGTTTCAAACTGTTGATACTTCAGAATTGCAGATAAGAGATTGTCTCAATAACTAGCCTTATTTCTTGCCCCCAACATAACTTTCTGTTTCAAAGAATATTTCAAAGATGCACATTTATTTATGAATAAATGGACATGAAGGGAAATATCATGATGGACAAAACGAAGAATGGGTACAGAGAAAGAAGGCCATCAGTCTGCAGGCTGAGTAAAATTTACCAAGTTTCACTCTTTGATTTGGAGTGTTGTTATGATATGGAGGAACTGCTGACAACTTATTTCAAAGTCTCAGTTGTTTAAATACCCTACATACATTTGGGGGGCAAGTTGTTGAGATATTTTCCTTAAAAGTCTTGTACCATCTCTGTTGGTGATGGTAAATTTTCTTGCATATTCTCAATACTCCGTGTAATGGCTATCTCTCTATTTCTTATCACTGTCTCCATGACCTATCTGTCTTCAATCTTATCATGTCCTATGTTAGTTGTATTTATTACCTATTGCTGTGTAACAAATAACAAAAACACCTCAGTGTCATATGACAATTTGGGTTTATTGCTCACGTCTGGAGTCATCTGGGAGTTGGCCAGGTGACTCTGCTGAACTGTGCTTAACTTACATGTCTGGGCTTGCCTGGCTGTTGGCTGATCTAGACTCTTGGCTCAGGCAACTGTGCAGCTGGAGCAGCTTGGCTCTACTTCCTATGTATTCATCCTCCAACATGCTATCTCAAGCATTTTCTCAGGGCAATGACAGAGGCATAGTAAAGCAAGCCCCAGTGAACGAGCCCATTTCTAGGTTCTGCTTGTGTCACACCTGCTAACACTCCATTGGCCTAAGCAAATCATATGACTGAGCCGAAGTGAAGGGACAAGTCACCCCATCCCCAGGTCGATGGCCCAGAAATGTTACATGGCAAAGGATGTGGATACAGAGAGAAATGAAGAATTGCAAGAATCCTCACAGTCTTCAACTCTTCTCTCCTCTGGACTTCCTTGCTTAACCTCTGATACAATTTGATATGGTCACAATTTATTTCTTTCTGTTTACAGTTCACTCCATGCAACCTCTGTCCTGGCAATCTTGAATTATTTCCCGCTCCTATACACACACCATGATTGTCTATGCTGTTCCCTTTGCTTATGGTATTTTCTCCTCTCCCAGTTTAATCCTTCAAAGTCTGGCTGAAATAATAAAGTGTACATGAATCTTTCCCCGTGTATGTTTGTATGCAATGCCCTGTACTAACCAACAAACTGAAGGTAGGGTCAGCGCCTGCTTCATCTCAGTATAACCCACTATGCCTTGAACAAATAGGGTCATGAAAAGAGCATGGCTCACTTCATAAATAGAAGGCCCTACTAAGAAGTTTATCATAGAGGAAAAGATTAGTAAAAATGTAAACTGTATGGAAAAATTTTCACTTCTTTTATGAGTTTAAAAAAAAGAAGATAATCAGTAGAAGAGAATATATTTTACTATTTAGTTAGGGCTTAGATTATAGCCCACAGAGCATTGGGCATAAGGGTGGGAATATCATACTTTGTGAAGCCACTACAACTTGTATTCAAGTCTGAAATGATTTCACTTGATTATTTGTATAAACTGAGGTAGGTTATGGATGTTCTAAGGACTTATTTTTTCTCTTTTCATACATTTATTGTGAGAATTAAATGGGATTTTTAATTATGCCCCATTATATTATTTATAACTAAAATGTACATATATAAATTATGTAGGGCAACTGACATTATAGGCATTGAGGAATGTCAATTTTCATTTCCTTCTATTTGTTCAAAAGAAAGGAAGTTAAATAACACAATCAAGTAATAATTTAATCTTTTCTTTAGCAATTTCACACAGTCAGTGTAACACATATTTACATTAATTTCCTATTCTCTACCAGCTCTCTGGAGAGTCCTGTGGCACACATACAGGGGAGAGTGAGGCACCTCAACCTCTGCACACCAGTGATTTGTGACAATGCTGGTCAGCTCCTGTAACATCCTCTGTCTCAAGTATCTGTCTCACAGTCCAGATGGTTGGCAAAACATAATCTGAAAACCTGTGAAGTTGCTTTTGATATCTGGAGATGGGCTGATGTTTGATGTCCTGATCTAGTATATTAAAATCTCGTGGAGAAACCATGAGTCTGTCTCTTGTCTGCATAGAATTCAAGTGGACTGCCCTTGGGCCAAAATGATTTTGCAGCTTCAGAAGCAAAAAAAGAAGAAAACTGACAGTGGCTCCAAAGTGACCCTAAACCCACTTTGTACCTTGTTCTGACATTGCTCAGCTATCCAGAGGTTTGATTTTAGTCTTCTAGGCCTCAAAACAACACTCTAATGGCCCTATGAAAGTGATTTATGTGCAGTACAGGAATAACACAATACCAGTTCTGTGGCCAAAGAGAAGTGAGTTGTTAACCTTGGTGCTTTGGGTTTTGGTTTGTCAATTATGTAGAGAAGCTCCCGACAGTATACTTGTTCATCAAAAATGAAACACCTGGCAATCTGCCACATCCTGTGGAGTTGAGATCTTGCTTTTGATTTGAAAAGCAGGATCATATTTGTATTTCCACTTAAGTGACTTTCAGCTGCTTTTGAATCACCTGAAGTTGAATGAAAGTATATTTTACCAGGTGTTTTCTAAGCAAGATTGCTTAGAAATCTGGCAGAGTTACTGGGAACTGATTTGTTCGTATGTGTAATCATGAATGGGCTTATCGATTTCTAAAAACAAATGATAAAAATAGAAAGACATAATAAGTCTACAATAAACCAATTCTTTATACTTTTTCATGAGAACAGGTTAAATCTATATTTAGGATGGGAAAAAGCAAAGACGTATTCATTTTATTAAGCCATACCAAATAATGAAAAACCAGGAAGCAAGCAGTTATTATTTTAAGAGAGCTCTACTTTCTGTTAAAATAAAAATAAGAAGCAGCACTTTTGTGTGTGTGTGTGTGCGCGTGCGCGTGTGTGTGCACGCGCATGTGTGTGTGGGATCCTGCATATGGCAGCTTGATAAAGTAAAAGAAATTGATAGTAGGCTTAGCTCGTGATTCTCTGAGATAGAGATTAGCATAGAAAATCTAATTAATTAGAAATGCTCTTATGATGAACATTTGTGGAAGTGAGGGAGAAAGAGCAGAACTGGATAGAAGGATGATACAGTTTGAATGTTTGTCCCCTCTGAAACTCATGTTGAAACTTAATCCCTAATGTGGCAGTATTAAAAGATGGGACTTTTGAGAGGTGATTGGATCATAAAGGCTCTGTCTCTTTTCATGAATAAATTAATTCATTCATCAATTAATGGGGTTAATAGGTAATGAGTTATCATGGGAGTTGGCCTGGTGGCTTTATAAGAAGAAGAAAAGAGAGCTCAGCTAGTTCATTTGGCTCCCTCACATTGTGATGCCCTTTGCCACCTGAAGACTCTGCAAGCATTCTCGCCAGCAAGAAGATCCTCACCATATGTGACTCCTTGACCTTGGACTTCTCAGCCTCCATAACTGTAAGAAATAAATTTATTTCCTTTATAAATTACCTAGTTTCAGGTATTCTGCTATAAACAACAGAAAATAGACTAAGACAAGGGAGATTGCAGTTCCAATGAAGCAGTACGGGGTTGGGGCTAGAATGGCCCTTTGGAGTTGGCCCAGCTCTATCTCTTTGTGATCAGTCATTGGATGTAGGCTGCCCTAGAAAGAGTCATGATCTAGGACAAGCCTGGTTTTTCAGCTAAAGCAGTCTCCCTGAGGAGGACTGGCAGCAGAAGTCGTCTTCTAGCAGCCTTACCAGCAAATGAAGGGATAAACCTTTCAATCCTAAAGGGGATTTTAGATATCACAGGGCCCAACACACTACTTCACCAGTTTATTTTTTTCTTACAACTCAAGTTTCCAGTACATAAGAATTACTTTTGTCACCTCCTGTACCCAAGCACCAAGCAATGATCAAAAGTGCCAGATTCATGGATAAGTTTGCTCTTTTATTTTTACAAAATGATATTGATTCAAGCCTATCACTTTATATTAATTGAGTGTTTATGTGCTCATTGAATTCAGCAAATACACAAAGCATTGAGAACATTTTGGTGAACAAAACAAAGTCCCTGTCCTCCCGGAGCTTATGGCCAACCCTCCCCATTATTGATCCCAACTTATGAAGTATGTCTTCTGTAGAATAGCTTGTGATTTGGGATTATGGCAGAATAAAAAGAGGGCCTCTGAAAAACAATACTGTTTTTCAATTTTCCATCATCAGACTAATAATCGTGTGCATGAACATACTTATGATTTATAATAAAAACATAAATCCAATTATACAGTTTTAAATTAAATTTGAAGGCTAACATGTAGCCCATGACTGTCTACTTTTATTGCATATTCACTTCCTGTTTGGCAGGTATTAGTTTGAAAAAATGCTTTGAAGGAGTAGGAATTTATCCATGAAGTGAAAAGAGACTAAAGCAATTAATTCAAATGGGGAAGACTTTTTTTATTAGTTAATTATGCCATTCTCACATTGTTCAAACTTAAATGTTTAACCACTCCAGCTAAATTGATCTCCCCATTCTATTGTAATTTTGACATGAATAAGTGAAGAGTAGGATGGAAATTATAGGTCAGAAATCATCTCCTCTAAGTAGCATGATTCTTAGTTGCTGCTCTATCACTGTACCCATGTTGTGGCTCAAGGGTTTATTTAATAATTGCTTGATAATGACAAATAAGAAGAACATTATAATAGATGTATTTAATGCCAGTAGAGAAGTCTGTTTTCATGAGCACCCTTTTGGTTACTAGTGTTGTATAACAAATTGTCCCCAAACTGACTGACTTACAGCAACAACTGCTTATTGCTCATGATTTTGTTGGTCAGAAAACCAGACTGGATTCAGCAAGGGAAGTTTATTTCTGCTCAAGAATGTAGGGGGATGACGTGACAACTGGGGATTGGAATCTTCTGGAGGCATCTTTGTTCCAGTGTCTGGTACATGGTCTGGTATGACTCTTGGATCACTGATTGGAGTGCCCATCGATGGCTTTTCCACATAGCTTGGCTTCCTCAGACATGGTAGCAATGGGGTAATTGACCCTCTAAAGAGATAGTTTAGGACTCTGAGCATGAGTGTTCTAGTGGATATGAGGCCTTTCATATTCCAGCCTTACAGTAAAACACCTCATCCCTCAATTTATCAATTGAATCATTCACGAGCCTGCCCAGATTCAAGAACAAGGATGTAAACTGTGTCTCTTCATGGAAGCAGTCCTGATATCAAAAAATTTGTCCCATGTTAAAAAAAAAAAAAGACTTCTGCAGGTATTGTAAATCAGAAATAGAGAGCTGTAGAAAAAAATATTCTGCATCACGTAAACCATAAGGAGCATGAAAAAGTTCAGGAGAAAGCAAATAATGCAATTTATCTCTTTACACTCATGACAGCCCTGTGCAGTAAATCTCACCATCTTTATTTTGCAGTTGTGCCAAGTGAAGCCAAGTAAAGGGACATAAGCAAACTCTTGCTGCTCATCTTCTTAGAGAAAGTTGGAATTTTGGTGTCTGATGCTGAATCTCTTGCTTTTTCCACTCCTGCATTCTGATCCAATTCTGTGATGTCTTGCAGTAGGGTAGAAAAAAAAAGTGATTCATGTGCATTCTGGAGACAATAACATAAGTAGAAATCAAAAGACTGTTGGTGTGAGTTATTCAATGTTTTTGAACATAGTTTTTTCAACTCCAAATTGAGAAGACTTGCCTTGAGATCCATGGAACATGGTTTATGGGAGGTTTATGAGAAAAAGTTTTATTCAATAGGCAAATAACTTTGGGAATTCTTGCATTTCATATTTCATTTTTGGACAATATACTGAAATATCTCAGCAAGACTGCAGTAAGAGAAGAAACCTTTTTATAATATAACCTATTGGTATAACATGGAATAATTTTCTATGGACTAACTTTGGACACAGAAAGTGAGATGAGCTCTAATGTATGATTCTAATATTTTACATCCACTTAAAAATTCACATCAAAGTCAGTGAATAAAAAAAAATTTAAAGTGTGTGTGGTTGGATCATATCCTCATGTTTTTAAAGTATCTTTTCTGCTAGTCTCTCTATTTTTATTGGAGTATTTAATTTGTTTACTTTTAATTATAATGATGGATAAGATGGGATTTATACCTGTCATTTGCTGTTTGTTTCCCATATGCCTTATGTCTTTTTCTTCCTGTGTTCCTGCACTATTGTCTTCTTTTGTGTTAAACAGATATGTTCTAGTGTACCATTCAAATTCCTTGCCGCTTCTCCTACCATACTTTTTTTGATATGTTCTTAGTGATTGTCCTGGGATTAAAATTAGCATCTTAATTTAAGACAATCCAGTTCTTATTAATACAAAATGGATCTTAACATTGTACAAAAATTTTGCTCCGTGATATCCCCATTCCTCCTGCTCTTCTTTGAACTATTATTGTCATATAAATTACATTTTCCTTTATTATAAATTCACTAATACAAATTTATAGTTATTGCATTATGAAATTGTCTATTAAATCAGATAGGATAAGAAAATAGCTCAAACAAAAATACTATCTTCCATATTAACTTATGTAGTTAACTTTACCAGTGCTCTTTACTTCCTCATGTGTATTTGAGTTACCATCTAATATACTTTTATTTCGGTCTAAAGGACTCTCTGTAGTATTTCACTTAGGGCAGGTCTGCTAACAAATTCTCTCAAATTTTATTCATTTTGGAATATCCTGAATTTTTTTTCATTGCTGAATGAGAGTTTTGCTAAATATGGGATTCTTTGTTGACAATCTTTTTTCTTTCAACACTTTGAGGATGTCATTCCAGTCTTTTCCACTTTGGTGCTTGTGTTTCAAATTCTGCTGTTATTTTTATTGAGGATTGTTTGTTTGTGAGGTCATCTTTTTCTTGCTGCTTTCAATAATTTGTCTTTCATTTGTTGTTGTTGTTTTTGTTGTTGTTTTTGCCTTTTGTCAATGTGTCTATAGTGTGTGTAGATGTGGATATTTATGAGTTTATTGAGCTTTTCGGATGTATAGATTAATGTTTTCATCAAATTTGGGGATTTGACCATTATTGTTTCATTTTTTTTCTTCTTGTTTCTCATTTTTTTCATTTTCTGGGACTCTCATTGTATGTATGTTGGTATGTTTCATGGTGTGCTACAAATATGTTCAGCTCTAGTCATTATTCTTTATTCTTTTTTAAAATTCCTCAGACTAATTTCTTCTGCTATATATTCAAGTTAATTGATTCTTTTTATCTGACACCTCATTTCTTAAACCCTTGAGTAAATTTTTCATGTTAGTTATTGTCTTTTTCAACTCTAATAGGATTCGTATTTAGTTATTTTAAAATATGATTTGTTTCTTTCTTATTAGTCTCTATTTGGTAAGACATCATTGCCATAGTTTCCCTTGATTCTTTAGAAATGGCTTTTTAAGTTATTTTAAAAGTATTTAAAATAGCTGATTTAAAGTTTTTGTCTGCTAAATCCAGTTTTGGTCTGCTTAATTTAATGTAATTTAGCTTAAATTTAAATTAATGTAGCTTAATTGCTAGCTTATTTCTTTTTTAAGTTTTGGTTTCTATTTTTATTTTTTAGGCTTGGCTTCCTAGGAGTTACCACTTGGTCAACATAATTTAGTAAGAAGCAAATAATTGGTCAAAAGATTTTCATAATGCTTTACCTTTAGGTCTTTTACCCTTTGCTAAGGGGATGTTTATAAGACAGCGTTAGGTTTCACTTCCTGCTTGTGGGAGTCCTCAAGGTCAGCCAGAGGTGAATGACCGAGGTCTTATACTTCCCAAGGTTTTTAGCTGTACACAGTACTGGGTATGCAAAAGCTCTTCCAAATCCCCAGGAATATGTTGGAGCTTTTCAAAATTCCCTCTGGCCCTCAAGTTCTTCAGACTTCCTTTTGGATTTTTAGCCAGGATCTAGCTTTTCCTAAATGGAATCACAGGTTTAGGCATCTACAATGTTGCTGGCAGACTGTGATTCTTTCCACTAATCTCCAAAGATAGGGCTTTTCTTTGCTGAGTTGAGATCTGAGTGAAATAAAATAGTCACACCAACCTGGAAATAGAGATTTTTCTGGGAAATTACTAGTTTGGACAAAATATTGACTGTGCTTTGAGGATGGGGCTTTTAATGGAGCTCCAAAAGATGCCAGTCCTCTTTTTCTGTGAAGCTTCTGGCTTTTCATGGCTACTGTGCCACTGAGCGATTGAGAGAGAGTGTGGTGGCAAGTTAAATGCCACACAGTCTGCGGTCTTACCGAGATTTTGTCATTTCTTTTAGATAAGAAATTTTGTTTGTTGGTGTTTTTGTTTAATTTCAAGAGTTCTGAAATTATTGGTTTTCCTTGATTTGTGAACATTTTCATTGTTTTTGTAGGGGAACAGGTTCATAGACATCCTCACTTTATCATTTCATAAACTCATCTAATGCTGTTTTTTTTAAACTTCATGTTGATGTGCATTGGGGTAATCTTTTTATTTTATTATCCTTTATTGTCCTGGATTTTGCGACTTAGAAATGTATGTCCTTTACCTCTGATAATATTTCTCACATGATTTTTAAAATACATTCCCTTTCTCGCTTTTCCTTTTTCTCTCCATCTGAAATGTCCACGTCCACTTCTTATATTAATTTCCCAAATCTCTTACTATTTATCTCCTATTTTTTGGTTCTGCTCTCTTTTTTCTATATTTTAATAAGTTAATAAGCTGCAGGTGGGCAGCTTTCACATTTGGGTTTGAGGAATATTTCACAAAGAGCAATTTGTCATATTAATGCAATTTTGAAATTAAAATGGTTAATTGCAGTATAACAGAAAGTGTACTCACCACTGTAACTCATAAGCTTAGTTGATATTTATCTTCTTGAGCTACTTTTGGATGAGTGATTTTGGTAATTATATTCTAAATTTCTAAAAATTATTTATCTTTCATTATTTAAAAAATACTCTTCTTGTTTTATGAATATAACAATTTCTTATTCTTCACTGTGCCAACCAACATTTTTTATAAAGTTTTGATTTATGTTTTCTGGACCCCCTAAAATGTCTATTTTTTTCCTGCTTATTTTGGTCTCTCTTTTTTAAGTTGGGAGAATATTCCAGTGTCTGGTGGTCCTTGGTTGCCTGTTTCATATTAAGAGTGAGATCCTAAAACTTACTTGCAACTTTGCATGCTTTGGTGGGCTTTTAGGTTGGTGGGATTGCATTCGAGTGATTATTTGGATAGTGAGCAGATCATTTAGCTAGGGGACTCATGCTAGTATGAAAACAATATTTTTTATTGAAGCCACTGAGTTTCTTTAGAGAATAAATTTTTTACCACTTGCATGGGAGCTAGAAATCTGGTTTCCATCATCTTATATACAGACTTTTGTTAATAACCAACTTATCGTCGAACCTTACATCTTGACTCTTCTGTCTACTTTAACCACCATACTGGTATCTCTGAGTGCCATCCCTTTCTAGGGATCTTCAGGTAAAATTATCCCTCCCATTTTCCCTATCTCCTCTGCATCTGCCAACTCAGTTATCCTCCTTCATCTATTTTCTCCCTTCAAAACTTGTTGAAATCTTTTATCTGTTTATGAAGACTCTCTTCTTCTGTTCTCTTTGCCCTTGATTGATAGCATTTTATATCTTACTCTTATTTTAGGGGGGCTTTAAAAGAAGAGAAAATAAATCATCTTCAGATGGAAACTTTTCACATTTGACTTTATGAGCAAGACTTTTGGGATACTTTTTATATTAGTCTTGTCATGAACAATTATCACATTCCAACGTGTGGGCAGCTTTCACATTTGGGTTTGAGGAATCTTTCACAAAGAGCAATTTGTCAATTTAATGCAATTTTGAAATTAAAATGGTTAATTACATTATAACATAGAAAGTGTATCATAACTGTAACTCATAAGCTTAGTTGATATTTACATACATAGTCATCCACTTACCACCCAGATTAAGATGTAGACTTTTCCAGCATCACAGAAGGCTCTGTCATGCTTCCTTTCAGTCAATACTCCCCTCAAACGCAACCACTTAAAACAAATTTTAAGGCTTTAAATTAACTATATTTGCTCTTGGACTTCATATAAATGAAAACATAAAGCATGAACTCTTTTATAGATGGCTTATTTGACTCAACAGTACATCTACAAGATTTGTCATGTTGTTATGTGACATTAATTAATTTACTGTTTTATAATACTTCATTATATGAATGTGCCACCGTTTATCACTCTATTGTTGATGAACATTTATGCTATTTTCAGTTTTTTTCCACTATGCAGAAACCTGAAATAAACATTCATATACAAGTTCGAAAAAAGTATTTTATAAGGGCATTGGTATATACATACCCAGGCAGCAAAAATTAAAACCCCAAAAGGAAGAAATGGATTTGATACAATGATACCAAAATGTGTGATTATCATATGAGGGAGTGAGTGTGATGTTTATTAGCTGGTATGGAGGGCGGAAATGTTGAGTGTTTTTGAAGATTTGGAAGAAAGCTGTTTCCTAAGAAATGAGATAAATATTATGAACTAGATAAGTATTTTGAATTATTGCCTTATTGCTAATCAAGGTGTGATTATGCAGTTCTCTTTCTCTGATGTTCCAGCTATTCAAATTTTCAAGTGAACTGAATGAAATAAAGCAGATACATCATGAAATTGATGATAATCTATAGCATTTTAAAAGGGTTACAATTTCACCTAAGTACCACATAAGTGGTTTGTTTAAACATCTCGGTTATATTTTATGAGTTGGGTTTCTTGTATAACTACGAGGGAAGTGAAGCCATTAAGTCTTGGTCTTTGGCACTGTCACTGGTATTTCCATTAGTTTGTCAAATTAAAGATTATATAATGCTGTTAAAATGGCTAGTTGTATTATACCAATTGCTCTAAAATGTAAATATGTAAAATGTTTTATTTCCCTGTCTAAAATGCTCAGATCAACATATTCATGTAAGACATTGGTTCTCAAAGTATGTTCCCCGTTTTAAAAGCCTCAGCTCAGCGTAACTTGGGAACTTGTTGGAAATACAAATCTTGGGGCTCCCCACAAGACCTACAGAACTGGAAACTGTGGGGTTGGGGCCCAGCAGTCTGTATTTTAACAAGTCCTCCAGGTAGTTCTTATATATATTAAAATTTGAGAACCACTGGTTTAACACATTACTTTTTAATCCTGGTTGTGCATTTAAATAGGACTCCTGGGGGCTACCCACTGGTAACCCCCAGGAATCCTACTTAAATGATCTGAGGTGGTGTGAGCAATGGGAATTTTCAAGTATCCTGAGATGATTCTAGTGTGTGGCCAAGGTTGAGAATCATTTATTTAACATAATCCAAAGAAATAGCATCCTGGGTTTACTCAGTTTTGGCCACTGGATAGAATAAGAGCTGGAAGCTATCGTTTTGCATTTCGAGATAGGTCTTTGATATAGTTCCTTTCTTTATCTGAGTCTAATTAAGAATATACAGTGCCTCCAGAAAGTAAAGGGACCATTGATTGTTAAAAGTGGCTCTCTTGTTCCAGTTTCATAGAAAACTCTTCCATTGAGAAAATAGAAGTGGCTCATTCAGTGGCATGTATGAAACAAATATTGTAAAATGAGCATGTTGGCTTAATGAGGAGCTCGAGTTAGAAAGGAGATTCAATTCTGGATCCTGCTAGGTACACAGAGTCTGGCAGGAGTGCTACTCTGTCTGTATTTTTAATGACTTGTTTTTCAAGGTGAGAACATGCTATAGGCTTCTCTTATCCTCAAATTCCTCATTTAAGCCAAGACTCAAGCAATAAGAACTTGTGTTTCCTTTGTATTAGATTGTTTTGCTTTCCCATAACCGTCTGGCTTTGGAGGTACTATTTATTTGCAGAGCATGGTAGGATGGGGACCCTAGATACTCTGAAAGTCAAAATGTGCAGAAAGGTCCATTCTCTGCTAATGAGTTGATACTAAAGTCACAAAATGGCTAAGCATGTTTACAAAGGGGTGAAGACCTTTGTCGTGCTGGACCCCTCTTGGCTTCAGTAGGGATGGAACCATGTTTGAGAGGCTGAAGAAGAAACCCAGAGCTAGCAAACAAGACAGGGTTTATTGCGAGGACTTTACATATAACGTAGTCCAGTGGTGGTGGGCTGGACAAGAGAACTTCTACCATTTCTAAAAAGCATGCCGTTTATATAGCATTTTCACTTAGTACCCTCCCCCTAACAGCCTCCAGCTGGAAACCTTCATGTAATCCAAAACAAAGGGCTCAATCCCCTGTATGGCCTGCATTCCATGGGATGGGCTAGGGGTTTAGATGTTCCTCATAGATAAGGAATGAAACTCTGGCTTGGCCATTCTTGGATTCCTTAGCTTGAACTCCAAATGCACATTCTTCTCAGACCATAGTCTCATTCTCAGGGTATGCTTAAGTAAAGTTGTTGCTGTCACGTGCATCTGCTATACAACATCCAACTACAACCTCCCTGAATTAAGAGGAAAATTTGTTAAACTAAAGGTATGTTGATTCTCACTCTCATAACATCTCCTATTAAGGTGAACAGAAAGTTTTGAACAAGTGTGAAAGAAGAAATTATTTTGTAATTTACAAGAGCTTTATTCAGAAATGTATTTTGCTGAGATAATCTTGGAAAGTTATCATTCCCAGGAAGCCACAAGCAACAAATCCTACTAAGATTTTGCACAGCAAAGCAGTCTGACATCTCTGTCACAACATCAGCATAATTTCCTAAGACTCTGAATGTCCAACTTGCTTTCCTTTCTCTCCCATAATGCCTCCACCCCCAGTGGCCATAGCTAACTCTACTAAAGCTCTGAGCGATGTAGGCTGATGAGGTAAACAGAATGCCATTGTCCTGCCCTTTGCTGGATAACTTCAGTCTTTTGTGAATATCAGAGATCTCGTCAGGATGTAGATCAAAATGATCCAATGTCAAAAGCCTTGAGAATTTCTCTTAGAAAAGGGTCTAGTAGTGGTTATATTAATGATGAAGATCCAAGAAGACAGGACAGTGGACTTGATCAGTTTTCCCTGTTGGAAATTCAGCCATAATTTACCTGGGTACGGGTTTTTCTCTGGCCAGAGATCCTCATAGGCATTATGTGAATGTTTGTAAGTTATATAATCATAAAAATGGTAGTGACGGGATTATTTACATAAGCAGATATTGACGGCCTGTGATGGTGCTGGGCTTCAGAGGTATAACACCTTATTTTCAGTTATTTAGTTGAGTTGGAGTTAGTGTAGAAATCCAGAAATTATGCTAATATAATTCCTTCAAATGTGAGATGACCATGAGATAGAAAAATCTGATGATAATCTTAGCTTAATACTACTGGACTTCCCCAAATATTAGGCTTTTATTCTACTCCCTATCCAAGCTTCCTAGTGACTCTGGCTTTTCGATTTTACAAGTGTATCGCAAAGATGTTCTGACTCAGTGTAGAAGTCGATATGGTTCAAATCAACTCCGATGTGTTTTCCATCAGCATCTAGAAATTGTTATTCCAAAGTGACCTCAAATTTTAAATATTTGTAGGATTTCCTGGAAATGAACACATTTGAAAGAAAATATACTAGGTGGCAGGGCTGAAAAGCTGATTTCTTGGCTGCTTTTTTGATAAACTGGGAACTGAGAGAGTTGGATTTCCCTGGAAGTTCTAGAAGGACGGTGGCTGACCTGGGCCTTATTTTTACTTCTGATGAAGTAGTTTTTCTAGTAGATAGCTGCTATAGCAAAGTATTTGAGAGAGAAAACCCAACCATTTGCCCGTCCAATTGCACTAGACTTACTAACATTTGTGTTGTAAGACTCTGGCTGCAGTTTATTTTAAATGAAAAACGTCCTGATATTTTAACATAGAGTACTAATTCTTTCCCAACCTTGTCAGCATAGAAAAACATGGGCCTTGGGAATGCTAGTTTCTGTCTTCTTACCAGCAGCTGGGTGGTCCAGCCCAGACCATTTGTTAAACATTGTTGAAGGCCATTGAGTAAGGATAAACACTCCTTGGAAGGAGCAGGAGTCAGGTAGTAGAAGCTGTTGTATCTCATGAATGAACGTGGATATTTATATCTCCATTTAAAGTAGTCTGTTTGTGATGATCCTGTGAAGAGAACAATATGCCTCTCTCTAATGATGTCATGATTTCTGAAAAAATAATACCTTGCCTCTGGTTTTATTTGTTATTATTATTATTTTATGCTCCTAACTGTTGTCCCTTTGGGCACTCTCAGGTTGTTCGTGGAGGAGCTTAATGAGTGAGGGGTGCCCCTAGGTGAGTATAAATCTTTCGCTTCTTACGACACAGCAGAAGGTGGAGTCCTGTTCCTCTGATTCAGAAGTTCTGGTTTCTGGTTCCTGTTCTGGGGTGAACTGCTTAATGTCTCTCCATCTCTTGACTCCTTCACCAAAATGAGGACACGAGTGACTCTTTTTAATTGCTCAGGAATGTGACATTTGAAGATAATACTTGAAAAATTGGTGGTGGTTTTTTGAAAAAAGATTCTATGTAAATACCAAATGATAATAAAAATGATTAAAACTTCAAGCATCTCGAGTATGGGCAGAAATAATTTAGGATGAAACCACATCTAATGGATATTTCACGAATACTATTTTCTCCACTATGTTTATCTTTGATGGATAGAATGCAGTCAAATACTATACAAGTGCATCACATCTCTGCAGTGGGTACTGGAAGTCAGGGGTAGGGAGAATGGGGAGGGGAGGGGATGGATTTTTACGCTTCCTGTGAGAGTTGGGTGATAGCAAAAACACTAGTAGATCATGGCCTTTGCATTTCCCTAATGGTAACTAACTTAATGGGAGCTTTCCCATACCAGAGATTTTTTTATATTGTTGTGTGTTTTATGGCATTATAATTATTTGTGAACTTGCTTTTATTTTCTTTTGGACTATCAATTCCTATTATGTAAGGAATGTGTTTCATTCATCATAGTAATCGCAGCATCTAGCCAAATATCCAGCACATAGCAGCTGCTTAAGATGAGTTTGACAAACTAAAAAGAATGTTGTCTTTCATTTAAGGGCCCAGACTATTTGTTAGGTTCATTTCTAAACCATTTTACAGGTGACAGCATGGGAAATCTCCACTACAGTGATGGACACACATACCATTAGCATTCTGCAGTGCAAACATAAAAGAGATTATAGGAGAAATCTTAGAGAAGTAGCAGAGTTTGCGCAATCCTCAGATTTTCATTATCCTACAGCTTAAGCACAGCCAGTGGTTCTGCAGAGAGGAGCCCTGTCCTCAGTGTGTTCTACTTTAGTGGTTTTCAAGGTATAATTTGGATTAGCATCAGCATTACTTGAAAACTTGTTAGAAATGCAAATTATTGGGCCATATTCAGACCGACAGACTGAAACTCTGGGATTGGGGCCAGAAATCTGTGTTTTATCAAGCCTTCCAAGTGGTTCAATGCACACTGAAGTTTGAAAAATTGTGATTGTACACAATTGTGGTGGGAGTCAGGGTTGGGAGAGAATATGCAGGGAACATCTATGAGATTATGAAACAAGGGAAGCTCCCTTCTGGAGTAAGTGGCTATGTGAGAGGTGGGTAGAAGGGGCTGAAGCTGGTATCAGCCTGTTCTTCTATTGAGGTAACTGAGCTGCTGAGCCCGCTCTCCCCTAAGCTCACCAGAAAGTGAGAAGAAAGAGTCTCCAGGGCCATTCACATTCATCCCTCATCAGGGTTGTCTTACTATCATGGCTTTACAGACGTGGAAAGTGAAGCCCATGGGGTATGTAACTTGCCCCAGGGTATCTAGTTGATGGTGGTGAAGTCCCACTCAAACCTACACAGTCTCACTCAAGATCAGTGTTTATCAAAATTGGCAGGTATCAGAATCACCTGGGGCACTTGGTCAACACAAGAGGGCAGGCCCTGTTCCACCTCAAGAAGCCTGGGCCTGTGTTCTATATTAGGTCTCCAGGTGGTTCTGGTACACCCTAAAGTTTGAGAAGTGCTGTTCTAGAGCATTAGTTCTCAACACTTGCCAGGAGCACTGAAAAAACACGAAGGCTCAGGTTATCCCCCAAACCAATTATACCAGAAACTCTCTACATGGAGCTTTGGCATCAGCATTCATCAAAGCTCCCAGGTGACTTCAGATATAACCAGCATACCTGAGCAACCACTGCCCCTAGAGTCCACGCACCTAAACTACAGGCTGCAGCTACCTATTAGTGACGGTGATATTTCTAAAGCACCTGGTGCAATGCTGACTGGCAGTCGAACACTTGGTCAACGTTGGATGATCCAATATTTCCTTATGGTCTTTTACTTCTCAAACTGTTCTCCTCCCCAGAACAGATCTTAGGAAAAGTTTTGTAATTCTGAGGTTTGTTCCTAGCAACTGCTCACCTCTCCTCCCTTTGGTTCTCCCCTTCTTTCTGGAATATCTTGCAATCTGGACTTACCTATCACTGCCTGTTCTTTGAGGCTTTCTTACTTGAGCCAGAAACCCCTGCCAGATCCTTCTTTACTCAGGTTTTCAAATACTCTTTTTCCCTAAAATTAAGTTTCCTTAATGGAAGCATGACATTAATCATTATTGTTTTCTCCAAGTGTTGCCAACAGACCACTTGTACCAAAAGTACCCCTGAAATACTTGATAAAGTGCAGGTTCCTGATTCCTCTACAATTTTTGTAAATCAGAATATTTGAAGCTGAGCCTCAGAGATCTGCCTTTCAATAATATTTTCAAGTGATCTTTTTTCACACCTCAGTCTCAGGTTGATGCCTCTCAGCCTAGGACAATGTCACGTAGACTGTAAATTTCTATAGACTTCTGCTGAACTTACTAGAACGAGGAGTTAATGGTGTCTGATGAAGTAATGTCTCCTAAGGTGTTACTGACTGGTAGTTGCAGGTGTGAAACTTTTTCAGCACCCTTTACATTTAACGAAAATGGCTTAGGGCTACCAGCCTTGATTCCTTACTACCAAGGACTACTGTGCATGCTCTTTCAGAAAGGTCTACCAATAATGCTTTTAAATCACATTTATTTATTACTATTTAGTACCCAGATTAATACTACAGCAGACCCTATTGTCCTCCATCCACTACCCACCAAAGGGGGACTCAGGGACATAGCAGGTGTCTTCCATTTCCTGGCAGCTGTGTGTCCTCCACCTGCAGCCCAGAAAATCTGGCTTCTGCAATTCTAAATATTTTTAGAGTGTTCTTATTACCGGTTTCTGGGATAGCATAATAAGGAGGGCTTGCGCTATATTTGGAATTGATGGTTTTCAAAGACTCAATTTCCAAATCAAATACCTAAATTGGCACCCAATTCTTAATTACCCATTGATTCTCAAAATACCCCATGAACTCCACCAAGTAGAAACGGGAAATGAAATAAAACATGCCATCTGTCTACCGGACGGATGCTATTTGAAGGAGCGGTTTCAAAATTTCACTTTGGTTTTAAAGATTTGTTACTTGGAAGAAGCTATGTACTTGGCACTATTTTATTTTGATGGAAAAATAATTGTAGAGTATTAGTGTTTTTCAAGAGAGTTTATTTTACCGAAGCTTCATGCTCACATTTTTGTTTCCAAATCCAGACAAAGTTTTCTACACTTGACAAGTATCGTGTGAAGATCAACGTTCCATTTTAAGCATCTTGCGTGATTGATTGGACCCCTGGGTCCCATGCCCTCAACCTTTATTGTGCATCAGAATTAAACCGATAACATTTGAAAATGTTTGCATCCCAGGTCCTACACCTAGATCTTCAGATAAAACTGGTCTTTAGTGAGAGCTAGTCACATGTATTAAAAAAAAAAAAAATCTTCCCAAGTGAGTCTAAGGGAAAACCAGAGTAGAATAGTAGACCAGAAATGAAGTGTTTGAAACAAATTAATCCTATGATCAGGATTATGGACTTTTAAATTTGTTTTATAACTCTTTTTGAAAAAAAAAAAAACAACCCTTCATTTTAACTTTTCCTTCATTGTTTCAATTTTCTATGTAAATGTCAATTACATCATCTTATTTTTGGAACAAAATGAGCATAAATATTTTTTAGAGTGGAAGCAAATGAAACATGAAAGAATTCTGATTCCTCATGGAATTAAGAGAATGAACTTAAACTACAGTGTATATCAACAAGGCAGTTGGAGGTTTAATAATTTTTTTTTTTTTTTTGAGATGGAGTCTCACGCTGTTGCCCAGGCTGGAGTGCAGTGGTGTGATCTTGGCTCACTGCAACCTCTGCCTCCTAGGTTCACGCCATTCTCCTGCCTCAGCCTCCCGAGTGGCTGGGACTACAGGCACCTGCCACCACGCCCAGCTAATTTTTTGTATTTTTATTAGAGACAGGATTTCACCATGTTAGCTAGGATGGTCTTGAAGTCCTGACCTTGTAATCTGCCTGCCTCAGCCTCCCAAAGTGCTGGGATTACAGGCGTGAGCTACCGCGCCCAGACAATAATTTTTTTTAATATCACAAAGATTTACTGAGAATTTTAAGTGCTAGACATTGGGCTTTAGCTATCTCCATTTTGGTAGATGACATACTTGGTTAGGGTTCTTTGGCTGTAAGCAACGGAATTAAATTTTACTAACTCAAGCAGAAAAAAAATTATAGGAGGGGTTGGGGGACTGTGTGGGAAGATATGAGCATGAAGGGAATGAAAAGAAAGAAACATTAGAAAGGATGGAACCAGGCATTCTAGTAATCTCAGTAAGAGCAACTGTGCAACTGAGTTGTTGGGGCTAAAATGTTGGAACACAGGTACACCAATTTTTTTTCAACTTTTCATTACTCAGCTCACAGTACAAAGTCCCAGGACAGAAAGTCCAATATGTCCAGCTTAAGTAATGTGCCCACAAAGTTGGCAAGGAAGGCCAGGCCCCTTGATTTACAGTTTTACCAGCTTGGACCTAATGAGAGGAAATAATTCTCCAGAAGGCTGTTACCAAAAGAAGGATGTTGGACAACCAAAAGGAGTTCTTCTCCAGGTCTCTATGAAGTAAGTTTAATCAAAAGGCAAATTCAGATATTCAAGATGTAGTGTTATAAGATCCATGTAAATGATATTTGTTGTGGGTCAGTTTCACTCCTTTATATCTACATGAGTCTGGAGAGGTAAAGGCTTTTATCCTAACTTTTTACAGATAATAGAAAAATTGAGGCACAGAGACATGTAGTCAGTTGGTAAAAGTCACAGAGGTGACAAATGTCAGTGCTGGGGTGCAAACTGAAAACTATCATTTTATTACCACACACATTCCTGCCTACCCATTCTTAAGAAGTTTAAGAATGTGGGAGAGAACCAGTGAAAGATGATGGATGTTGCAGGAGGCAAATATTATTTGGGGTAATTGGAAAGACCTTTAGACAAGGTTGGGACCTGTAAAAACATAGTAGTGCAAGGGAAGGCTGCAGTAAAATATATTTCAAGGAGACAGAAAAGAGTGAACAAGGACTTAGGGGCAGTTGAAATGAATCAGTGAAGGCAATATTGGTGTGGAGGTCAGGTAGGGTCTTGGATTTGTATTTTTTTTTTTTTTTTTTTTTTTTTGAGAAAGAGTCTCGCTCTGTCACCCAGGCTGGAGTGCAGTGGCGCGATCTCGGCTCACTGCAAGCTCCGCTTCCCGGGTTCACGCCATTCTCCTGCCTCAGCCTCTCCGAGTAGCTGGGACTACAGGCGCCCGCCACCTCGCCCGGCTAATTTTTTGTATTTTTAGTAGAGACGGGGTTTCACCGTGGTCTCGATCTCCTGACCTCCTGATCTGCCCGCCTCGGCCTCCCAAAGTGCTGGGATTACAAGCGTGAGCCATCGCGCCCGGCCTTGGATTTGTATTTTATTTGCCTAGTAATAAGAAACCATCAACACTTTCTGATTGGGGTAAGGAATGGAAGCACCAGGAAATCTGTGTTGAAAAAAAAGTAGTCTATATCTGCATGCTCTATTAATGGAGTGAGTGGGGCTCTGAGAAAGGAGCCGACCAGGCATTGAGCAGCTGAAAGAAAGTGAAGCTAAGGAAACCTGTACTAGTGAACTGTGGGTGAGGGTGGAGGAACACTGATGGGATCCAGCTGCTGAATGGATGTTAGGGATGGTGGTAAGGGGAAGGGAAATGTCAAATAAGTTGTAAAGGTTTTGAGCAAGAAGGCCATCTGATGGGAGTACCATAGTATGGACAAGACAGGAAGAAGAATAAGCTTGGAGGAAAAGAGAGATGGTCAGAGTCTTCTGCAAATGGAAGACTGATGCCTAGAAGAATAATGTAGCCTAGAAATAGAGTTGGGAAGTTATCTCTATAGAAATGATGCTTGAGACATAGCATGAACCAGTAGTGAGCTTTTGAAGTTACACACTGGAGAAAGGACGGCAGTGTGCTAGTGCAGCTGTGGAAAGCTCCCTAAAATTAATCTGACCTTGATGGTGTGTAAAACTCAGGGCTAATTCAGAGTTCATTTTTATATTAAATTTCTTCTCATTTTTAAAGCAATCATCAAAATAACATTATTTTCTGTTTCCAACTTGACAGATTTCAGACGACTGGCATATGTCCTTTTTCTTAATTGAGCCCATCATTGCTTCACTTCAACAAACTCTCCTGTATGTGAACGGAGTGCATAAAAGGGGAGGATTTTAAGGAATCATCTTTGCTACAAGCAGTAGTCACTGTAAAATAGCAGAGCTGAAAAATAAATACCTCAGAGCTTTTTATTGGTGAATTACCTCATTTTTGTTGATGAATTGCCTCATTTTACCAATGTAAAACTGTGTTTTTCTAGCCACTGTTTCTAAAGACATAGGAATTCCCAGGAGTTGGCATCAGGAATCTAGAAAAGACCAACGTCATCTCATAGAAAACTCATGAGCTCATCTGGTAAGAGAAGGGAGGGGCTTCACACGACATGCCTGCCTTTTTCCCTCCTAGGTGCTTGTGATGTTTGTTCTTGGTATCATGTATAGAATGCTGATGTGTTTGCCTCAAATCCAGATTGTCAATATTTAGTTGTCAGAAAGATAAAACTATGATTCTTATATAAATACGGATATAGTGCAGTTCTTATTAACTAGTTCACTAGTTTATACTAGTTTATACTAGTGAACTAGTATAAATTAACACTAGTTCACTTATATAACTCATCCAGAAATATGATGTACCTGGTTCAAAGGGCCTTTGAGGATTAAGAGCGTGTATAGTCTATCAGGAAAGACGTATTAAAATAAAATTTTACTTTTGAAGTTAGAGACAAAACAGTTTAAAGAGCTATTAGGCAATAAAATCATAACCTTTGGGACTGTCTGTTCAATCAGAAAAAAAGTAATTTGCACTTCTGTAGGATCAACATTTTAATTAAGGTAACTGGTAAACTCACAGAGGCTGGGCCCTGATCAAGTACAAATAACAAATCAAGTAAGGTTTCACATTTTCCTAGAGTAGAGCAAATGTTGACAAATTACAGTAGACCAAAATCCACTGGCCACTTGGTTTTCTAAATAAAGTTCCTTTGGGACAAAGCTACACCCATTTGTTTGTTTCCTGTGGCTGATTTTGTGCTATAAAGGCAGAGCTGAATAGTCGTGACAGAATATATGGTTCTCAGAGCCTAAAATGTGTACCATATGACCCTTTGCAGGAAAAGTGTCTTGACTCCTGGCCTAGAGAATGAAATAATCCTTGGGTGGGCTGTTAAACAATGAACATGCAATAATCCATTTACCTGCTCGTACATTGTGGATAATTTCTCCCAACAAGGCAAAGAAATGGAAATCTTGACAAGGGAAATCTTGTAGTATGGATAATTTCTCCCAACAAGGCAAAGAAATGGAAATCTTGACAAGGGAAATCTTGTAGTATTAAGGATGAAAAACAAGAAAGCTCAAGCTACCTGGTGTGCAAGGTCAGGGCTCATGTCTTGACTCCCAGTCATAATCCAGTTTTAAGAGTATCGGTTTCTTGTGTATATTCTAGTGGGAAGAGAGAGAGAAGGAGACAGAGAGAGAGAGACAGAGAGAGAGAGAGAATGAACTGAGTCTATACTGCAGAGAACTGTGAGTGTGGATCTGATTTCCTTGCCTCAGCCCTGCAACTCAGGACAGTCACAGAACTTGGGTTGGCTAAGGTGTCACTCTGGTAGCCAGAAGACCTGCATTCAGACAGAGGCTCATTGTTTTAAGGTTTGTATTTAGTTTGGTTCCAGCGTGACCTGTTCTTTCAGCTCCTCAAACACTCAGCACCTCCCTTCTCAGAAACAGCCACGGAGATGAACCACATTTTCTTCCTACAGAAACACGGAAGTCAAGCTCAGAGTCTGCTTGCTCGGGAGGCAACATGCCTTCCCAGTTCTAGAAAAGAAAGTGGGACCAGATGACCCCTGCTTCTCCGAAATCTGCGTTGTGCTTCTAATACTACATTTTATTCTAGAAGATACCAGGAATCTGCTCTTCACCAAAATGGGATTACCACTTTTATCCTTCTGGAACAGGAAGACATGGGCTTTCCCAACATTTAACAGATTAGAAATCCCTGAGAACATATTCTTCTTTTACTCCAAACTGAGTGTGACCTTTCGGCATCAGCCATTACTACCAGTGGTATCATTGTTGTCACAATTAGTAAATGATTCTCATTCATTCCTTTAAGAAAAATAGCCACGACAATAATTTTTCTAATTGATTTTGTTTTATATCAAACTTCAGTTAAAAAAAAGATATTCATATGCTCAGATAGTTAAATTATGCCTATATTTCAGAACCCAAAAGGTACAACATGTGATGTAAAGGAATTATCCCTCTCACTCTGCTTTTCTGCCACTCAAGTAATTCTCCCCAAAAGAAGCAACCAATGTGCAGGTTTCTTTTATGTTATTCTAAAAATATTGTATGTTTTTATTAGCATATTTAAAAATAATGCTGTTTGCATAAACATATATGCTACATTAATTTCCTTTTAAAATTTATTTTAAAAATATGTTATTGTATAACCAAGAAAACAAAGATATGTCTCTCCCTCTAAGGTCTGGAGATAATGTACCATTGTCAGAATACTTAAAGGTACTCTGATTTTCCAAATGTGAACTCTAAACAGAGGATACTAAAAAGAGTCATTATAATCATTGCATTTAGTTTCCCCAAATATTTAAGTTTGTGCCCGGGGTACAATTGTTGAGTGCGGCAGGCAGATTGAGAATTTGGCTGACATATTGGTATTTCAATGGGAGGATTTCAGAGCTTACTTAGAGAAATACCTATAGATGTCATCATACTAATGACTATCTGCACCCAAATAAATTCAAGTGGGCAGCACTGTTAAGGTCACATAGCAGAAATACATTCATTCTAGAAAGATCTAGATATAGTACAACTTTATTTAACTTCAGGTTAATGATGAGTCTATACTCTTGTTAGAGGAATAACCATGCAAATTATCATTGAATTGTCAAATAAAGTCCTTACAGACACTTAGAGTTTAATAAGATGTAACTTAAAATCTATAATGGTTGTGCAGTCCCAAGGGGTGATAGAAGTGCTGGATTTCACCATGTTTAGAGCTCTTTGTGCCCAGGGAGAAGACATGTATACTCCTTAAGAGACAAAGAAATGGCAAAATTTAAATGAGATCACCTCATGTTGAAGTTTCAGACTTCGTTATATATTGTGAATCCAGAAATTTATTGGACTAGTGGCCACTCCTTCATGTAATTGTGGGTTAATTTATACAGCAACTATAGAGTGAGTTTAGAGCATCCATTCATGTCTACAGTAAGAATCCAGCCAACTTGTTGAACAAAAACTCCATGTCCTTATTACCCTAAACAATACTGGAGAGGCATCAACCAAAATTATATGGCATAATATAATAGTTTATGTAATTCCAAATACTATACTTGGTCTAAATCTTTGGTGGGAAACAGTGTCAATTAACTGGGATGGGGACTGTCTTCCTCACTTAGTAGGTAACTTTTAACCTCAATGAGATTTAGAAAATTAGAAAAGTGTTTAGAAAATTTAAAACTGTAATATTAATATTATCTCATTAAGAAATCTGCGTTAGGTTAGTATTTTATAATTTTCTAATATTTAAGAGTGTTTAACCTAGTAGAGCACAGAAGAAGTCCAGTTTTAAAATTTATAATTGAGCAATCATTTCAATTTTTTGTTTACAGAATTGGAATATTTAAGAGTATCGAAGTTTCAACAAAATTTTAATTTAATTTATAAAATCTATATAAATTAGAAGTTAACTGAAATATGTAAAAATTAAATAACTAAATATTTAAAATGTAGTTAAAATGCTTAAGGTATTTTAATACATTTATTTATAAAAACAATATTATTTAAAGGTCCTTTAAAAGCAATCACTTTTAAACATTGCTAGAGAATAGGATTTTCAAGCTAAACAAAAAAGAACTTAAAAACTAGAGTCTTGAAGCTTTTGTATTAGTAAATTCAGTATTATTTGGTTGAATAGAAAATGAGCCCCTGAATAATCTTTTCTGCATATAAAAATTATACTTAAAAGCATCCCCACCCCAATCTCACATATGACATTGCTAATTTTGGAGATAAAGAAACGGAATCAAAAGGAAGTAAACTGCTTTGACAAAGAGCAAAGAGATGGAAGAGAAGAGCTTAAAGTCCCATCTCTGGACAGCCAATGCATTTTCTTTCCAATAACATTATTTTATCAGACATATTGTATACAGGCGATATAGTTCATCTATCTTATTGATTTATTATTTCAGATTGTAGCTATTTATTTCTCATATTAATACCTCAGTTCTTTGGCATTTGCATGGTGTTATTCTAACTCTGTGATTTCATTGTTATAGTTTTCTAATGGTAATTATTTGTGGGTATTAGAGAGACCAAATGGATCATTTTCTTAAATGAATGGCTAGCTTAACTCCTCTGTATTAAAATGTATAAGTCTATCAGAATTTGAAGTGCAAGAAAAATTCAAATAGAGCCTCTATCTACACCAAATGACATTAAAAGCAGAAATAGAGTTTCAAAAAAATCTGAAAGTATCAAAAGTAATTATTGGCAGCCCCTGATTTACTAACAGCCACATTCAGATCAATGTTGTTTGTTTGTCACATTGAAATGAAGTTAAGGTGGCCAATGTCCAACACATGCCCTTTGTTGGCTGGAGGTTGGTGAGGAGACTGGAGACAATTTGCTCAGGCAGGAGAACCCATAAACTCTCCTCACTGGCCCTTGCCTTGGAGATCAGCATTCAGGAAAGGGGGTTATACACTGGATTCCTTCTTATATGACCTAGTAGTTTGATAGTGAATTAAAAAATCAGTTACAACAGATGGACTCACACAGACACAAAGATATATACATACTGTGTACATTTTGAATTGTATAATATGGAAGTATTCAAACATATCTCAAGGTAGAGAGAGCAACCTCGATTCCACAATTATAGGTATTTCACCATTCTTATTTCATCCATCTACACATAAATGCATTCACACTTTTCCTTCTGCCTGTAGTATTTTAAAGCGTATCTCAAACATCTTATCATTTTATGTATAATCTTTTATATTTCTGTATCTGCATATATCTTTAATAGATAATTAAAATTAAAAACAAAAAGCACAGCCAGAATATCATTTTCACACCTAGAAATTAATGATAATTCTTCGAGATCTTTTAATGCCTAGTCCATGTTTAAATTTTCTCAATTGTGTCAGAGATGTCACTTTACACTTAGTTTGCTAAATTAAGATTTAAATAAGGTCTTTATATTGTGTTTAGATTCACTGCTTATTAAATTATTTTTAATATACGCAGCTCCCATACTTTTTAATGTCATTCATTTGTTAAATCAACTGTGTAGTTTTTTCTGTAAAATTTCCAGTGTTCTGGACTTCACTGATTGTTTCTCTAAGATGTTGTTTAACATGCAGTCATTTCCAAACTGCTGGTTCTAGAATGGTGTGTCCAGTGGAATTTCTTTTGAAAATGGAAACACTCTATATCTGCTCTAAGATGGTAGCCACTGAGCCACATGTAGCTATTGAGCATGTGGAATATGGCTAGTTAGACTGAGGAATTGAAATTTTTATTTAATTTAAATTTAATTGCCACATGTTTCTAGTGTTTGTAGCACACATCCATCATTGCCAAGATCTGTTGTTTCATTAGGTGTTGCAAAAGCCTTATCATACACATTTTATTTTAACTTAAAAACAATACTAATAAATACTGATTTGTCAGTTTATCATGGTAGGGCCCAGGTGCTTTCTCTGAGGATAGACTTTCCTATTAGAGTTCCACATCAGCTTTTAGCACAATCCACATTTGAAATGTGGGATCCATGATTAACATTTTCAGTTTGATTGGAGAGAAATGAGCCCTTAAAAACACTTGGAGAGCAATCTTTCTGCACAGCCATTTTAGATTTTCATAACATTTCCTGCCAGCCTCATCTTCAACAATATTTTTAATATCTTGATTTAATTTCATCATTCCCAAACATTCATTTTAATTTTTAATTAATTATTTATTTAAATGGACTATTCATGAGGCACATATTGGTATTTCCATATGTATAATGTGTAGTGATCAGATCAGGGTAATTAGCATGCCATGATTCCTTTTCAGCTGGATGTAACATTTAATTCGGTTACCTGATCACAGCATAACTGACCTAGTTGAATTTGGGAACAAATAACACAGATTATTGGTAAGCAGATAACCAGACATATAAGAACAGAAGTTCATGGACATTATACTGTGGGTAGAAATCACATGTGTTCATCAGTCAATGTGCTTTATAGAGGAAGAAGAGAGTATGAGTTATCCTGATCACTGGTGAATTACAGGTGGGTTGTGAAAGTTTCTCTTGAATGGGACATCATTTCCAGCTCCTTAGGTGACAGCCCATTGCTTACTTCTGTCCTGGTGCATGATCTTGGCTGCTTTGGGTTTGATTAGCAATGTAAAGAATACAAGTGGCTTGTGGGTCTATAATTAAATAAAAGTACAATTGCTTGGTAACACTTGGTTGTGACCCACTCTGGAACCAAGCAATTCTCCAAGCTCTACTCCACACCAGCTCCCCAGTCAGGGATGACATGCTCTGGATAATGTTCTAGGTCAAGAATCTGTGCAAGAAAATATCTTGGCTTGCTCAGATCTTATGTCTCACTGCCTTAGCTACTTGTCTATCTGCTAGATACATACACTCTTGGGAGTAAGTGGCATTGTCCTCATCTGTTTGTACAATTTAGAACATGTATAAAGTGATTGACAAGAGTAGTTGCATTCTCTATTGAATATGTACCAAAAAACCCTTTCTTTCAAAGAAACATTTTAAATTTCATTGTCTCCTCCAGTGATTTTCCTCTTCTCTAATCTATAAGTCATGAAAATCCTGTGCCTTTTCTGGCCACACCTTCCCATTTCTGGAAACTCAAAATATAGTTTTCCTTGAAACAATATTATGAAAGGAAGATACAGTGAAAAAATTATAATTAAGTGCATGATATGGTTAGGCTTTGTTTCCCCACCCAAATCTCATCTTGAATTATAATCCCTATAATACCCAGGTGTCAAGGGAGAGACCAGGTGGAGGTATTTGGATCATGGAGGTTTCCCCTATGCTGTTCTCATGATAGTGAGTGAGTTCTCATGAGATTGGATGGTTTTATAAGCGTTTGGTAGTTCCTCCTGCATTCATTCTCTTTCCAGCCACCTTATGAAGAAGGTGCCTTGCTTCCCCTTTGCCTTCCATCATGGTTGTAAGTTTCCTGAGGCTTCCCTAGCCACATTGAACTGTGAGTCAACGTAAACTCTTTCTTTTGTAAGTTACCCAGTCCCAGATAGTTCTTTATAGCAGTGTGAAAATGGACCAATACAGAGCATATTCTGTATCAAGAAACTTTCATTATAAGAAATATAGAAGCATTTACAAGATAATATTTATGTCATATATTTTTAAGGGACATAGTATATTTTATTATATGCATTACTCATTTAAATTTTTTTCTGTAAATTTACTGCTTTGGGTCTTTGTACACTCTCCAGAATAGTTTGAATTCTTTTTCTTTTTAGTAAAAACTTCATTAACTGCATGTACCTAGGTTTTCCAGCTTGTTTCTTTTCAATTTGGTTTACGTGTTTTTAACCTAGAGAATTTGTAAATTTTTTTATAGCAAAATCTATCAATGTTTTCCTTAATAATGTATTTCATCACTTTTACTCATGTAAAGATTGGTCTCCTCTTGAAATCCAGTAAATGTTTATTTATTGTTTTGTTTTGTTTTTTTGAGACAGGGTCTCCTTCTGTCTTCCAGATAGGAGTGCAATGGCATTATTATAAGTCATTGAAGCCTCCAACTTCCAGGCTAAAGTAATCCTGCCTCAGCCTCCTGAGCAGCTGGGACTACAGACATGCACCATGACACCCAGCTATTAATTAATTAATTTATTTGTTTATTTTAGTAGAGACGAAATCTCACTATGTTTCCCAAGCTGGTCTCAAACCCTTGAGCTCAGGTGATCATCCCACCTCAGCCTTCCAAAGTGTTGGGATTAGACAGATGATCTACAACTCCAGGTTTTTTGCTCGTTTGCTTTATTCTTTCTCCAAATGTAAGGCCAGTTGTCCTTTTGTGATTTACTTCATAAGCCATCCTTTGTTTATTATCTTTCATCCCATTTCTGTCCAATATTAAACTACCAAAGTGTCTGTTTCAGGACCAGGACTCTTGTATTTTCCACTGGCCTATTTATCTTTCTTTGTGACTACATACCTCATCTCTTTAATGTCCTTGTTTACTGGATCCAAGTGTTGAAACCATCCGGATAAAGTTTATAAAATTAATCAGGGAAGAAGAGAAGGAAGAAACAAAAATAAACCAAGCTTGCAGCATGTCCAGCATTCATCATGAGGTCAGCCTGCTCCCTGACCTGCATCCTTGGAGTTGTTTGGTGCTGATTGTCCTGGAACCACATGGACCCTAGATTATGGTTCCCTGTAACTGGTCTATAGATAACAATCTGAACATTATGAGACATTAAGTTTTCTCTTTGAGATATTCCTTCAGGTCCTGATTAAACTACTGACTCAGCTGGTCTGAAGGACCCCACTGGTGCCAGTTGGGCTGAAGAACCTTGTGAGAAGCTGACTAGCCAAAGAATGCAGTTTCCACATTCTGATGGTTTCATCCTGTTTGCCCTGGCCACTCAATCATCTCAATTTTCCAGCCTCTCATCCTCCACAATCTCCTTAAAATGCCAGCTCAGAATTCCTTGGGGAGATGGATTTGACGTTATCCTTCCACCTCTTCACTTGGCACCCTATGATAATTAAATTCTTTCTCTGCTGCATCCCTGCTGCCTCAGTGTAATTGGTCTGTTACTGTGCAGCGGGCATATAAACCTGTTAGTCCTATAACAAATTTTGTTATAAGAGCTGTTCAAGAGCCCTCTGTGGACATTTGGCTCAGTGCCCCTTTTCCACTGGGATGGACCCAGAGACAAGCCAGTGGCCACTCAGTTCCACCGAACTAGTGGCTATCTCTGATGTCTTGCCTATTGACAGATCTCGTGACCTTCTTGGAGATCTTGTGCCATCTCAGAAGGTCTTCTTGCTTCCTTGGAAGTCTTATGGCCTCCTTGAAAGTCTCGTGGCCTTCTTAGAGGTCTTCTTGCCTCTTTCAAGGTCTTGCCAAACCTCCTTAGAAATAAGAAAGACCTTGTTTGAGGGGATTTCTATTCACTTGGAAAGAGAATAAAGGGCACTGCTTGGGTGAAATACTCTTGATTTATGAAATTTGGAACTTGATTTTGGAAGGCCTTGTTATTTATCTTTGTCTTATTGTGTATACTTACGGCCATGGAGGAAATCCCCTGAAGGAATTACTAGCAGCAGCTCAGCAGGCCTAATTCAGGGAACTCTCTTTTTTTGTTTGGCTAGTAACATTTGGTGAGCCCTGAAGGAATTGCTACTGGAAGCTCCACTAGCCTAACTCAGAGTGACCATCTGCTCTTCCATCCTTCCTGCGGACCACCTACTGAACTTGCAGTGGAGGTCATTCCTCCCCATCTTGAGTGCATCAATGGTGATAGAGACCAACAGGAACAAGTTTCAGCCTCGCCACGTCAAACTTCCGCACTGAGCAGAGTGACTAGTACCTGTGTTTTGGTGTGTGCACATCTTGGCTGGATTGGGAAATGTTGATTTGGTTCTCTGAAGCAGTCTTTTAGGCTGCAACCTGCAAAATTCAGAAGGTTTTGTCTATAAGTGCATGAAACAAACAAAAAGTTGGTTTTCTTTTGTAATACTGCCTGGCCACAATACATGCTGGATTCAGGCAAGCAGTGGTCATTAAAAGGCTCCCTCAATTATAGTACTATACTGCAGTTTACTGCAAGAGGAAAGAGAAATGGGAAGAGATCCCTTACGTATAATGTTTTATGCTGCTTTGGCAAAATAAACCAATGGAAAAGAAATACAAAATCATTGTTCAGCAAAGGAAAATACCTGTTTGGCTGACTGACAAGAAAAAAGATAATGATACGTTGGTGGTTCAACTAAATAAGCATACAGTTCTCACAGCATTCTCACCTTATGTGGAAGCTGCAGCTGCTCTGCTGGCCCCTAAGCTGGAGTCCTCACCCTACAGAGGTCAGGAGTTAGGAGCAACAAAAGTAGTCTCTCCCTCTCATTCCTGACAGGGAACTCAATTCAATCAGGATGCCACTTTGGCTCTGGGAGGACAATTCCCCTTACAACTACTCATAAAAGAGGTTGATGCTACTTACAGACCAACCTATGGGATTTGTTTGGGTCCACTCTCCATTTTCTACCTCTGACTTTTTTAATTGGAAAAACAACATGTCCACCTGTCAGCAAGATGCAAAATGGATAGAGAATCTGTTCTTAATATTTGGTACTTACATCCCCCCATGGACAGATGTCTAAAATTTTTTTTAACACTTTTTTAACCTTAGAGAATCAGAGAATGGGTTTAGATAAAGCTCAGGAGGAAACTTATTGATTGCATGCTGACCCACCCAGCAATCTGGTAAGAGCAACTGCCTAAGTTGCAGTGCCCACCTTTGATCCAGGATTGAATGTAAACACTGCAGATAGACCTAAGCTGGAATACGATTGGGATTGCATTCTGGCTGGTCTGTGGAAGGGGGTGACCAACCAAAGAAACCTCAGTAAGGTCCAGGAATTTAGAGAGCAACCTAATGACAGTTTCTCAGAGTTCTTACAGTAGGGTTTTGAAGACTTTGGACAATACATGGATATTGATCCAGAAGCCCCAGAATTTAAAAATGGCATACATGAGGTTTATTAGTCAAAGTGTCACAAATTCTTGGAAAAAGCTGAAAAAGCTGTATGGGCCTTTATGAATGTCTTTGTCTTAGTTGGTGGATATTGCTTTCAATGTATTTACTGATACAGATGAAGAAATAGAAATAAAAATGAAAAATAAACAAACAGCTGACTTGTTGGCTGAGGCTTTGACTCAAGGAGTTCCTAGACCGTGATAGGGACCCCAGCAAGCACATCATCTAAGGTAGGATCACCTTGGCCCCAAACTATCAATAAAAAGGGTTGTCTCATTGCAGGTCCCAAACAGTGTGCCTATTCAAAACAGAAAGATGACTGGAAAAAAGATTACTCATGCCTCAAAAGCCCAATGCTGGGAAAAGTTAGCCTTCAGTCCACTTAATTCCCCAGATGGCTAAAGGGCTTGAAGCAGATCAGGAAGAATAGGGCTGAGGTCTTCCTCCTGACCCAAACAATACCTTCTATATTTCCCATATAGAGCCTTGGGCAGAAATGACAATAGGAAATCGGTTTTTGAAGTATTATGTAGATGCTGGTACTGCTTATTCAGTATTGAACACTCAGTTGTCTAAATTTTCTTTTGAGTTTATAAAAGTGGCCGGGGTCTTTGGAAAGATACTGACAAGATTACTTCTCCAAACTTTGTGCTTTCAACTAGGATAAACTCATTTAAAAGCTGGTTTCCTATACATGCCTGAATGTCCTATTTGTTTGTTGGGACAACACTTCCTGGCCAAATTAAATGCTTAAGTTACCTTTTCTCTGCATTGGATGAACATTCAGGGGCCCCCAGAAAAAGTCTGTGTTCTTCAGTTTGCCTTGTTGCAAAGAGAAGTTATTGAAAATGCCCCCACACCAGAAGAGGTATAAGACAGGGGTCCCCAACCTCTGGGCCACAGACAAGTACCAGTCTATGGCCTGTTAGGAACCGGGCCACACAGCAAGATGTGAGCATTACCACCTGAGCTCTGCCTCCCATCAGAACAGCGGCAGCATTAGATTCTCACAGAAGTGCAAACTCTATTGTGAACTGTGCATGCAAGGAATCTAGATTGTGTGCTCCTTATGAGAATCTAACCAATGCCTGATGATCTGAGGTGGAACAATTTCATCCCAAAACCATTACCACCACCCCCATTCGCCACCACTATCTGTGGAAAAATTGTCTTCCATGAAACCAGTCCTTGGTGCCAAAAACGCTGGGGACACTGCTTTAGGAGGTGAGTCCAGAAACTTGGGCAGATGAGGCCAGAGAAAGTGAAAACCACACTCCCAGTGTGAGTCAAGGTTATGCTAGAGTAACAGTGAAAAACCTAAAACAGTACACTAAGGGAGAACAGGCACAGTGGGGCATTTAGCCTTTATTGTTTGCCTTCTTACAATATGAGCACATTAGACCCTGTCAGATCCTGTGCAATATGCCTATTCTGCCAGTATAAAAGCCTGGACTTAAAGAATATACATTTATACAGGATTTGAGGGCCAATAAGCAGATTATGGAAGACATCCATCCAGTGATCCCCAATCCTCACACACTACTCATGACATTGCCTAGTAAGTTTGGCTGATTTTCAGCTTCAGAGCTAAAAGATGTCTTTTTCTGTATTCTGCTGAATCCAGAGTCCCAATAACTGTTTGCCTTGGAATAACAATACCATATTCTAAAGACTAACAGCTCTTCTGTTGGACAGTGCTTCACCAAGGTTTCAAAAACTCTCCAACTATCTTTGGGGAAATAATTGCCAAGGACCTCTGAGACCTCCAATTAAAAGATGAGACTTTGTTACAGTATGTTGATGACAAGTAATAGCCTGCACTACTAAGACAGACTCTGACCAGAACACTATATTGACTTTAAATTTCCTGGCAGAAGAGGGATACAAGGCCTTTGGGTTAGGCTGTTTTGCATTGCTATAAAGGAATACTTGAAACTGGGTAATTTATAAAGAAGGGAAGTTTTACCTTGTCCCGTGGTTCTGCAGTCTGTACACGAAGCATGGAGCTGCCATCTGCTTCTGGTGATGGCTTCAGAAAGCTTATATTCATGGCAGAAGGTGACAGGGGAAGCTGGTGTATCACATGGTGAGAGATGTCCCTTTCATTTACACATCCTTGGATTTTCAAAATATCTTCCTTTACTCTTAAAGCTTTAATCACCCTTTTGTTCCTATTTCCATTACTGCAATGTTTAGAATAGCACAATGATACTGTAAACAAGCTGTCTCAGAATACTGCTACTGGAGAAAACTTGTCAAATTGTTGGATCTGTCAGAAATTCCCAAAGATCATTCAAGATATACATTTTTCATTAGTGACTTCTTAGATCACGGACTTCTTAGATGTCCACAATCACATTGTGGTTCATTGTCTGTGAATAACGGAGAGTTTTGCTTCTTCTTTTCCAATCCTTTTATCTTTCATTTCTCTCTCTCTGTCTTTTCTGCTTGCCTGGGATCTTCAGACAAGATTTGATAGTAATGATGATAGCACATGTCTTTATCTTGTTTATATTTTCAGTTGGATGGTTTTAGTGTTTTATCATTACCTGTGATCAGGTTTATGGTTTACCAGGCTAGGGAACTAATCTGTTAAAAGACTTTTTTGTTTTTAATAAAGACTGGTGCTATGCTTTGAATATGTCTTTTCCAGAGTTCATGTTGCAACTTACTCCCCATTGTGGCAGTACTAAGAGGTGGCACCTGTGGGGAAGTGACTAAGATATGAAGGTGCTCTGCCCTCATCAATGAATTAGTGTCTTATAAAAGGGCTAGAGGGAACTGGGTGAGGTCATTTTATGCCCTTCCTTCCCTTCTTCCAAGTGAGGATATAGCCTTCAAGGTGACATCATTGAAACAGAGACTGGGCCCTCAGTGCACAGAACCTCTTGACACCTTAATCTTGGACTTTCCATCCTCCAGAACTGTGACAAATAAATTTCTGTTCTTTATAAGTTACACATGATGAGGTATTTTGTATAGTAGCACAAACAAACTAAGACAATCGGGTATTGGATTTTATTAAATGCATTCAGTGAATCTATTTAGATCACAATTTTATCTTCATTAATTTGTGAATAATATTAAATATGCTAGTGTGAAAGTGGTAAAATAGATGAAAATTTTATTTAATTTTAAATAGTTAAATAATTAGATTAATAATTATCCAATATTTAATTTGAATAATACAATTAATGTAATTTAATATACTTTTTGCTAATAAAATATTATAATTTTGTATAATTTTGCACTTGTGCTCATAAGTGTAAATTGAATTGTATTTTTTTCCTCATATATTTAATTTCTGGCTTGAGCATTAAAACCTCATAAAACAAATTGTGTGTATTCTTTCATTTTCTGTTTTCTAAAACAGGTGAGTTTAAATTTGTTTGTAAACACTCTGGGTCTGATGTTTATTTTTGTGGTTTGTTTTAAACAACTGATTTGCTTGCTCTAATGGTTATGGGTCTATTTAGATTTCCATTTTTTTCCCCAGGGCAACCACTGTCAGAAAGGATTTTTTAAAATTCAGTTTTGGTTAGTCTTATTTTTGCTGTTAATTTTGTTTTTATTTGCCTGCATGTTCAATATTATTGGCATACAAATAATTAATGAATGAATAACTGAGAAAGGAAAAATATAAGGGACACAATTTGGAAAACAAATAGTAAGATGTTGAAATTCAAATATATCGGATTTTCCATTCAATATGAATATTGTAAATACTCTAATATAAATATTAAAATGTTACTTGTAAAAGGAGAAACCTTAAATTTAAAAATTGTAGAAAGGGTGAAAGAAAACATCTGAAAAATGTTTGTAAATCATACAAACATTAACTAGAATAAAGTTAGTATAGACACACTAGTATCAAACGGCAAAAAGAAGAGATAAAGGGAGATATTTAATGGTGATTAGTGACATCACCAGGAAGATATAATATAGTAATTTTAAACTTATAGCTATAAAATTACATAGTATTAAAATAATTAGTGTAAAAATTGACAGATCTTATGGAGAAAGAAAAATCCATAATCATATTTGGAGATTTTACCACCTCTCTTCCAGAGTAACATAAGGACCAAGATTCAGGAAGGGCACATAAGCTCTGAACAACACAATTAATCATGTCAAGTTAACAGCCAAATTTGTAAATATAAAATACTATGTTAACAACTGATATATGTGCATGATTTCCCACACACATTGAAAATTCACCAAATAGGCGAAACCTTGGATCATAAAACAAGTCTCAACAAATTTCAAATCATGCAACCATATAGAGTATGTTCATTTACTATAGTGGATCTAAGCTAGAAATTAACCACAACATAAATATTAAGAAATGTTACTTAAACAACCTAGGGATTAAGAAATAATCACAATAGAAATTAGAAAATATTTTGAACTGAATTATAATAACAACATTACATAACAAAACTTGCAGGATCCAGCTAAAACCATTGTTGAAGGGAAATTTATATTCACTTATTAAATAAGAGGAACCACTTGAAATTAATCCAAGAACCCAGTACAAGATGTTAGAGAAAAAAAAGAGTAATTAAAGCCAAATAGAAAAAGAGCAACAACTAAATTTAATCAAGGAAATGGGAGAAAAAAACTGAAATAGATGAAATTTAAAAATATAATAGAAAGTATCAACAAAGCCAAAAAATGGTTTTCAGGGAGGAAAAATAAAATGTTGCCTAACTGGCAAGACTGGTAAAGAGAAAGGACATTTAAAAAACTAACAATATCAGGGGTGAAGAGGGGCATCATTATGGATCCTGCAGACATTGTTAAGACAATAAAATAGGATTATGAACATCTTTATCCTAATAAATATAAAAATATAGAAGAAAAAATATAGAAAAACAAAACTTCCTAAAATTGACACAGAAAAGAGAGAAAATTTAAATGCCCCCACACATATTAAAGAAATAGAATCTACATTTCACCTACTGGGGAGGTGAGGCGACAACTCCAGACTCGGATGCTCCCCTAGTGAATTCAAAATAAAATCTTATTTTGAATTAATTCCAGACATATATGAAAATGTAAAAAAAAAATTACAGAATTCTGTGTGCAATTTATCCAGCTTTCTCAAATAGTAACATCTCACTATTGGTGAATTTTTATCAAATAGTTGAGGAAAAAGAAACAGAAAAAAATATATATAAACTTTCAGAGAATAGAAAAGAGTCATCAACTTTCCAGCTTTATTCATGAGGCCAGCGTCATCTTGATCCAATATCTGACAAGGACAATATATGTAAGGAATACTACAGGCCAATCTCTCTGATTTGAAAATCTTAAGCAAAATATCTTTAAAAATCAGTGATTTATAGAAATAAAATCATATCAACATCAAATTGGTTTCATTCTAATAATATATAAATGGTTAAAGATTTTAAAAATCAATAAGTGCAATTCACCACAGTAACAAAAAGAAAAAATCATATGATGATATGAGAAAACATGAATGATTAGATTCAAACTATATGTAAAAGAAACTGTTAACAAACCAGAAATAAAAAGGAACTTCCTTAATCCAATTAGGTGTAGCTTAAGAAAAACCAGTAGCAAGTATGCCATGATAAAATGTTGAAAGCTTAAGATTAGAAATAGTGGAAAATTTTATATGTTATTTTCTAAGAGTACTACCTCAAAAATAAATGACTATTTTAGGAGAGTTGGGCACTTTTCTAATATTTAGGAAAGATCCAAAAACCAGTGGGCAGTATTCAAAAGCAGGCCTGCCAACTGGAGTTTCCTATGAAGAAATCCATTGTCTTTTAAAGGAAAGGGTTTGACCAAAAAACGAAATGACCTAATCCAACTATTTTAAATGACTTAATTGTATGTTTTGCTCTATTTGGATTGGAAGGTAACTATGAAATTAAAGATGATGCATTTTGTTAATGTTGAAATCTGGCTGGGCTATGATTAATGAGATGCCTCATATTCTAGTCACATTGATTGCCTTAATCATTGTCCATCTCTTTTTTCATACATTAATTACAACATGCATTTGTGAATTTTTCAGTAGACTGCCATTTTCTATACAAGGGAAAGAGCTTAACTTAGATTAGCTGTTAAGAAAATTGACTTCAGGGTCATCCATCTTTGTAGGTTGACCTCATTGAGAAAAATGATTAAAAAGCCTAATTTTCTATTTTACATTAAGGTAAAATGTAGAAAATGTTTTGCCTATACAAGGGCAATAGTGGATTTTCCCACATTTTATATGACTACACTAGTTCTCCCTGTGTAGTCATATAATGTTCAATCCATGTCTGTGTATTGAATTTTGTTGTAATAATATAATTTTAAAGTTAGGGATTTAAAAATGTATAAATAATTAACTTTTCCCACAATACTTCGTAGTCAGATTCCGCTTGAATGTGGCACACTGTTATAGCTGAGCAGCTGTTCCACTGCTGAAGCTAACTGTTGGAAAATTCTTCCTTTTATCTTTTTTTTTTTTTTGGCAGAGTCTTGCTCTGTCACCAAGGCTGGAGTGCAGTGGCATGATCTCTGCTCACTGCAATGTCTGCCTCCTGGGTTCAAGTGATTCTCCTGTCTCAGCCTCCCAAGCAGCTGATATTACAGGTGCGCCACCATGCCCAGCCAATTTTTTCTTCTATTTTTAGTAAAGACAGGATTTCGCCATGTTGGCCAGGCTGGTCTTGAACACCTGACTTGTGATCCTCCTGCCTTGGCCTCCCAAGCTGCGAGGATTACAGGCGTGAGCTACCACTCCCAGCTTCTTCCTTTTATTCATTGAAAGATTCAGGTATTCTTCATAAGTAGTGTCCCATGTATAATTTATTGATTATTCATTCATACTTTCCTTTTTTCTCACATTGTCACATTGTTCTGCTTGCCATCTTCAGCACTCATTTTGGTTTTACATGTTTTATTTTGATTTCTGGTTTACTTATTTTACTCTAGCAATCTTTATCTTTTCTATTAAGCCAATAGCCTCAGTACTGTTTCCCATAATTGAAGACCCGTTGAGGCAGTAAGACACATGCTATATACACTGGAGAATACTGTCCACAAAGATCTTTTGAAGTTCTTTTCTGGGATTTGACAACCTTATACCTTTGTAATTCTCTCTTGGAATTTTTTATACATACAATGATATGAAAAATTACCTTTCCCCTCATGGCTTTATGCAAAACATATCATTACAATCAAACATCATTCACAAGAATTTCACCTTTGAGAAGTCAGGGATGATTGTCTATCTCTTTCAGCAAATATAATATACCTGTGTGTGTGTGTGTGTGTGTGTGTGTATAATACATATAGTGAGAACTCAATTGATTTGCATGGAATTAGTTAGTGAGGGCCTTACGTAGAATATATTCATGTTAACACCCAAAGGTGCTTCTCATCAGTCAGGGCCGGCGACAAGTCAAAGAAGTCCATCTTCTGTCATTTTTTCTCTTCTTTTTCATCCTTTCTTAAGGCTCAGTAGGCCATCTTGACTAAAAGCCGGGAGGCAATGCATGAGGCTGGCTCCCCAATCACCCATTGACCTTCCACCTCCTCCTACTGGTTCTAGGTCAACTCTTGGTCCTTCTGGTTATTGCTCAATACAGAGGGATGACTGGCCCAGATTAGCAGCAGTGGCAGATGATAATTGCTTTGTGATTATTGTTATGATCTGGTTTCTGCCATCTTTCTCTTGGAAAACCTGCAGTTTGTCAGTTATCAGATGATTTGTGCAAATGATTGATTGATTTGATATTAAAAATAGAAGTTTATATTGAGCATTGATCATAGTGAAAATAAAGCAAAGAATTATATGCACAGAGACATGAAATGTCCCTTGTAAAACAAGTGGTAAGTCAAAAGAAGTGAAGAAACTTCAATTTTTATAAATATTTGTTCAGGAAGTATGATGTAATTGTCATACTAAGTCAAGAGGTTAATATTCCTGTAAATAGTGTAGCAATGGATATGATGATTTCTGTTACTCAAACCACAGAAGTAGTGTATATGATGTTTTATTTGACAACTATATTTGAGTCTGAGTCTAATACAGAATGCAGGTCTGCCCCAAATACCTCTTTTTTGTACTTCACACCAATGGCAAATATGCCATAAAAGATTCAAAGGGTTAAAGAGATCAACTTGCAGAAATCTATTTTCCCAACTTTCAAAAATACCTCTTTAGATGTTCTAAAGGGATACTAAAGGTAATATTTAAAGATGATGTACTTTAAAAAGACCTTTGTTTCACAAACCTGCAAGATGTCCATATATATATAGCATACTAAAATGTATTTTAACTGGTGTCTATTATACAATTAAATAATGGATTAAACATTAAAAGTAATAATAAGGTTTTAATAAGAGGTGGCACTCTGTTAACATTAATAATTATCATCATTAATCCTTCAAGCCTTTCTTGCAGGATTTTTTTATTATTTCCTTCTGCCAGACTCTTCAAACACTCCCAAGGAAACAGTCCTCAGTTATATTGAGTCCACTGCTACATAGCTTAAATTAATTTGTCATTACATTGCCACTATCTTGACATTTTCTCTGCAGGACCCATTCATTACCTGAATATGTAGGAAGAGCAGAATGAGTAATGGGCAAACCATTGCACCTTCAATTAATCCTAAATACTCCTTTTCCAACTTGAGTTAGAAATTTGGATCACAGACAAATTTTGATTTAGTAGGAGTATAGAGCACAGAACTGGGAGTTGGGAAAGTCGGACATTCACCAAGGAGTAGACAACAATAGGGATATCCATAGGGTTTTGTTTTACACTCCAGCTCCTCCTAATTAATGGTAGCTGCATACAGTGCTGTGTGGAGAAGGGTCCTGAGTCAAATCAGATTCAAGAGAAAATAGTGCTGGGAAGCATTATCAATAATTCTGATATGCATGGGAAAGGCAGCAGACAGCATTCTTCTCATATATTTATCATTTGATATCAGTGGTTATTAGCAGGGGGGCAATTTTGCCTCTCTGGCCTCCAAGTGAGGTTTGGTAAAGTGTGGAGATGTGTTTGGTTGGTAAGGGCTCTGCTGTCATTGAATGGACAGAGTCCAGGGATGCTGCTCAACACCACATGCACAGGACAGCTGCCCACAATAAAGATTAGCTTGTACAAAATATCAATAGTGACAAGGCTGAGAAATCTTTTCCTGGATAATTTTAAAACATATTTTGTTAAATTCAACATATCTACTGCCACACACAACTTCATTAACTTATGTTTTTCTTCTATCTACATTTTTAAGTGATTAGCATTCTCAGCAAAACCAGAAGTAATAGTTTTAGAAGAAACAATTATTTTTCATTAAGATAATGCAAGTAGCCAGGCACGGTGGCTCACGCCTGTAATCCCAGCACTTTGGGAGGACAAGGTGGGAGGATCACGAGGTCAGGGGATCGAGACCATCCTGGCTAACACGGAGAAACCCTGTCTCTACTAAAAATACAAAAAATTAGCTGGATGTTGTGGCACGTGCCTGTAGTCCCAGCTACTCAGGAGGCTGAGGCAAGAGAATCTCTTGAACCCGGGAGGCGGAGGTTGCAGTGAGCTGGGATTGTGCCATTGCACTCCAGCCTGGGTGACAGAGCGAGACTCTGCCAAAAAAAAAAAAAAAAAGATAATGCAAGTAAAGTTGATCTGAATTCTTAGCTGAACTCAAAGTGGGTAGCATTGGAATTGATGTGATGGATTTCTGTTATCCTTTGCTTATGGTCTGAAATACAGATCTTGCTGCCTATTTGCTTCCGTTCGCTTATATCAGCTGAAGTTTCTAGTGACAAACAAGACAACTCATTTTGAGTGGCTTCCACAGAAAGGGTATTTAGGATATTTGATAGCTCAGAGAATTTCCAAGAGGGCTAGATTATCAGCGATAGGAGCTACATATCCAGGAAAAACTTACAAAAAACATAAGAGTTGCTACAACAAATAACCCACTGCTGAAACCCAGAAACCAGCAACTCACATCCAGGATGCTAAGAGATGATGCTAGACATTTCCGCAAGGGAACTGATTTCGCCATCCTTCATGTCGTCTATAAATAATGTATTATCTCTGGTGCTTCCTTCCTAACTTTGTGTTCTTGTGAATGGAAGTCATCTTCTTGGTGCATCTGCTCTGTGAAACCTCGCTCCCCCTATGTCTTATCTTCAGGGGCAGCTGAAAAAGCACATTCTTGACTCCCAGTTGGGAAGGTTTTTGTATGATGGTTGGCAGCTGCACGCTTGTCACATGCTCACATTGGTCCTCCATGTCATCAATAACAAACCATATGATTACATAATTTCTTTGCTGAGCACTATGCTATGTCTAATTGGTTCAAAATCACTAGGTTATCATGCTTCAAAGTCAATGTGAGTGCCAGAAAATGATGTCCTGATCTTGGTACTTGTAGCAGTTTTTAAAAATCAATCAAAACATTTTCTGAGTTTATAATGTGATGGAAGAAGAAAAGAACGTTAGTGAGAATACATGGAACTATATTAAATTTCTCTGTTACCTGACCAAAAATATCTGAGACTCTCATATGCTGATTTTGGAGAGTCTCATCTAAGTTAAAACAACAAAGAAAACAGAATAAAAATTAAAAGAAGGAATTGACAATTGATATATTTTGGCTAAGTCCTCACCCAAATCTCATCTTGAATTGTAGTTCCCAAAATTCCCATGTGTCCTGGGAGGGACCAAGTGGGAGGTAATTGAATAATGGGGATGGGTCTTTCCCGTGCTGCTTTTGTGATAGTAAATAAATCTCATGAGATCTGATGGTTTAATAAAGGGGAGTTCCCCTGCACAAGCTCTCTTTCCTGCCACCATGTAAGACGTGACTTTGCTTCTCCTTTGTCTTCCACCTTGATTGTGAGGCCTCCCCAGCCATGTGGAACTGTGAGTCCATTAGACCTCCTTTTTCTTTTTTATAAATTACCCAGTCTCAAGTATGTTTTTATTAACAGTGTGAGAACAGACTAATACAACAATGCAAGAAAATTATAGGAAAAAAATTATAATAACAACACTAATCGAAAAAGTAGAATTCAAGACAACTTGCTCTAATTAAAAGATATCTATATTGAAACTAGATTAAAATAAAAAAGCAAAACCAACTAAATGCCACTTAAAGAGAAAACCAATAGAGATACAGAAAGTTTGAAACTAAGATACTGGGAAAGAATAGATCATAGATCACGGTTTGTTACATTAAAATCAGAAAAAACGTATACAAAGTACTTTTTGAGACAAAAACTTTACTTAAAATAAGGAGAGATAATTTCCATTGATAAACTTTCTATCATGAGAAATTGTGAAAAATTTTAACTGTATTCACCTGAAACATGGCCTTAGAACTACAAGAAAAAGTAAGCATATTCACAATTATAATGGATATTTCAATACCTTCCTGAAGCATTTGATAAGATAATCATATAAAAAATCAACAAGCATGAAGAAAATTTGAAAAATATGATGAGCAAAGTTGACCTAATACAAGGGTAAGTATATAGGATATTTCTGAAGTAATAATTAGAAGTTCGTATATAGCTTGAAATGAGTATTTTGGAAAAAAGAAAGAAAATCAATAAATTTAGTAACCATCTTAAAAATTAGCAAAATATATCAGAAATAAAGTACAAGAAAGGGAATAATAGAAGTAAGAGCAGAATTCAAAGAACCAGAAAACAGATATAAAATAGAGAAAGTAAGCTAATCTAAACTGATAATTTAAAAAGATTTAATGCAATTGATAAACCAGTTACAAGACTAATTAAAACAAAAGCAAAAAGGCACAAATAACAAATGTCAAATAAATAGAATAAATCAATATATTCTGTGGATAATAAAATAAGAAATGGATACTATATACATTTAAATATCATGTGAAATAAATTCCTGGGAAATGAAACATTATAAGCTTATAGGAAAATGAACAGAAAAAAATCCCCACCGGCCTATAACTACTAAAGACATTGCAAATATGACTAAAATATTTCCATAAGAAAACTCCAGGCCAATGGTTTCCACAGAGAATTTTATCATTCATTAGAAACGAGCAACTAAAAACATAAATAATAAAACATTTACGCTGTTTCAAAGAAATAAAAAGGATGTTTCCCAACTTAGTGACTCAGTTTATGCAATCAGCATAACTTTAATATCAAAAGTGGGCAAGGACATAACAAGAAAAGAAAATTAGAGGCTGGATCCCAGGCATGAACACAGAAGCAAAAGTTGTAATTAAAAGCTTAGTGAAAAAACAAAATTAAAGGGTAATGTATCACATCACAATAATTGTGTTTTATTCTAGAAAATCAAGTTTGGCTTAACATTTGAACTCCATAAATGTAAATATCAATAGTAACAATAAAGGAAAAAAATATATGTTAATTTTACTATTTAATAAAAGGGGTTGAATAAATTTTAATGTATATATTAATGATGAAAGCCCTTAGAAAGTTAGAAAGAGAAAGGAACTTTATATATGTGTGTATGAACAGCAAACACTGTTAATAGTAAATGTCGGAAGCTGTATAACTGGGACGGACCCTGAAGCAAGATGACCAATCTGCTTGCACAAGTTTTCCTGAACATGATACATGGAGGGTCTGCACAAGAGGATGCTAAAAATAGGTCAAAGGATTGGAAAGAAAGACAAAAATTGTCTTTATTTGAGTAATATACTTTTGAATGTAGAAAACCAATAGAATCCAAAGATTAATTAATTAAATTGATAAGCATATTTAACTAGGTTTCTGGATATAAGATGATTGCAATTTGTATATAAGCCACAAACAGAAAAATAAAATGAAAAAGATGCCATTTACGTAAAGTGAAGATATCAAATACCTTAGACTACAATCAAGAAAGATGTGCAAGACTTCTACATGGAAAATGATAAATCATTGCTGAGATAAGTCAAAGAATAGTTAATAGATGTGAGAAAAAGATCGTGCTTAGAAAATTCAGCATATAAATCTGTCAATTATTCTCATACTAATTGATTTAGAGATTCAAGGCACTCTCAGGCAAAATCATAATAGTTATTATTTTTAAATGTGCTATATGTTAACAGGTTGATTATAACATTTATTTTAAAATGCAAAGGGCCAAGATTAGTTAAGACACTATTATAAAAAAAGCAGTGGGGAGACTTGATTTACCAGATATAAATACTTGTTTTAAAAGCTTTACTAATTACACCTAACTAAAGTGATAGACCAGTACCACAAACCCTGAAACAAACTCACAGATATGGACCCTTGATTTATGAAAATGTTGGCACTCTAGAGCAATGGAGAAGGGGAACTGAACTGAAATTCATTTAGTTGAATTGGGAAAGTGAGTTGAATTGGGAAAGTCCATATCAATACAGAAAAAATGAAGTTGAATCCACATCAGCATCACATACAAAATTAATTCTATGTGGGTCGTACATGTAAAAGGCCAAACAATAAATCTTCTTAGATGGAAATACAGGAGAGTATATTCATGGCTTTGGTAAAAGGATGTTTTCTTTAAAAATAAAGGGAAAGATAAATGCACTTGACTATGTAAAAAATACATATTCAACAAAGGGAAAGTTTCCTGAATATATGAAAAAGTCATATAAATCCACAGGAAAAAGAGCCACAACCTAGCAGAAAATTGACAATAAACCTCACAAAACAAAATATCCTAATGGTCTATGAATGTATGAAAGTGTGCTTTAACACCATTAGTAATCAGAGAAGTGCAAAGTAAAACCACAGTGAGACATTGTGAAGGGCTAAAATGAAAATGACTCGTGGTCATTTTGGTTGGAGCATACGGTGGAAAGGCACTTCTACCCCATGCCAGAGAGTGTGAATAAGTACACCTACAGTGGGACAGCATTCGACGTTCAGATACCAAATGGAAGATATGTTTAACTTAGACCCATTTCAATACCACTCCAGAAATGCATGCACATGAGCACCAAGAAAATTCATATTATTATTCATAATAATTCTGAACTGAAAGCAAACCAAATGCATGTCAACTATTGCATAAGTTAATTGTAATATATTCATTCAAAATAATACACACTGCAGTGAGAATGTATGAACCCAGGCTGCAACACTGAAAAGACTTTCACAATTTTGTATGAAATTAACAGGTCACAAAAGAGCACAAAACAAATTATTACATTAAAGTTACACACATCACATGCATGCATGTGCAGGGATATGAAAACCATAAAGTTTAGAGATGCATGCTTAGGTGCCAAAATTATAGACAAAACCAAGGCAGAGATTGCCATCAGCAGCAGGATAGTGGATAGCTGAAGAGGGATGATTAGGACAGAGAATGAAATGCTCTTTTGGGGAACTGGCCATACTCATTACTCCAAAATTATATGATAACTTGTGTTACATATCTTAACTTTTGTTATACTTAATATTTTTAAATCGACTATCAAGTACCAGAAGAAAATACAGTTTAGTAATTTTTATAATCTTAGAGTGGGGGAAATACAAATATAAATAATAATAGATTCCATAAGTGAAAGAATAAATTAATTGAACTATATTTAAGAACAAATGAAGCCAAATAAAACACAATAAGGTATGACAACAAAATATAGGTAGAAGGTAAGCACAGTTAATTGATAGATATAGAGACACAAATAGTTTCAACATAAAAAGTATCATCCAAATCCTTTGATGGCAGATTTTTAAGAGGCAGTACAGCTTTTTTAGTGTAATACTACACCTCTCCCAGGTCCCCTGCTTTCCTCAGCAAACGTCAAGAAGAAGCCCAAGAGCTCTATCTGCCATTGGAAAGACCCTCATCTTTTCAATCCCTGAACACTCATAGCATTGCCTCCATTTTCTATGTTGAGCCTATCAACATTAGTTGCACTGAGATTTTTTACTCTATTTCTGTCACCTACCACAAGAAGTCCAGGTCACTGTGATAGCAGATTAAATATGCACATACATTTTTTGATACAGTTAGTACTCTGTTTATCAGAAGTGAGGTACACTTCCCTTTTCCTTGAATCTCAGCAGGTCCTTTGGTTGCTTTGACCACTAATATACAACAGAAGTAAAGCTGTATCAATTTCCAGGACCTGACCTTAAGAGACTAGCAGCTTCCACTTTATGTTTCTTGAAACACTCACTTTGGAGCACTGAGCTACCATCTAAGAAGGCTACGAGCCATTCTGCAGAATCCACCTGTAGAGGACCTGAGGCCACATGGAAGTGTGTTCAGCTGAGGTTAGCCTTCCAGCCAAGTCCATTAAGGTACCAGAAATGTGAGCTGAGCTGTCTTGGAGTTGGCTGAGATGAGGACAGCCATCAGATGAACACAGTCAACACAACATGGAGTGGAAGAATCATTTAGCTAAGTCTTGCCCAAATCTCTGACCTACAAATCATGAGATATAATACTAAAATGGTTGTTTTTTTAAACAACTAAATTTTAGGATAGGTTGTTACACATTCATGAACTATTAATATGTATTACTCTTTAATCTCTACATTTCTTTCCATCTCACAGCTGCAAAATGCCCAAACCCTAAACATCCCTTGACCACCACTAGGATCTATCTACCTATCATCAATCTTACCGTTACAAAATCTCACTCGCTTCCTTCTTTTACCAGACAAACTCCAAAGCCAATCATAACTTCCTTGACATCTCTTTCCTTTTCATTCAAAACCCCAATTTCCATTAAATCCATCACTCCTTATACTATACACCTGCACTAGGCAGATGAATACTGGAAAGAAAAAAGCTATATTGATGGGTTTTGCTTCAAATTTATTGCCACTAACTTCAAATGCGTCTTTATTTTGCTCATCAGTCATTTTGTATTTTCCTAGATTTTCACTCTCCTACTCAATCCACGTCTGTTTACAACTTTTCCCTTATTCTCAAGTCCTAAACTCACGTTCGCTGACAATCTTTGCTTCCTATTTTCTTGAGAAAATAGAAAAACTCAGATCGAAAATTGCAGAATTTCCCACCTCCACAAATACCTACTTATCAATATCAGTACCTTTTTACTCTCCTATTTCTAATAATTTTCTGTCTGTATATCCAAAGCAAATATTTCTACTTTTTTAGTAGATGATATTCTCTTTCAACCCCTCAAGGGAAAAGCTCAGCTTTCCTTCCATCTCTTTTCTTCTTCATCAGTTTTTCTCTCTCAACTAAATCCTTTCCATAAAAAGCATATGCTTTAATTTCTCCCATTAAAAAAAATCCTTTACTGATGTCACACTCCCTCCACCTACTGTAACATAACTCTGTTCCTCATTAAGGCAAAATCTCTAGAAATGATTGCCTACTGTTTCAATTCTTCTTCTCCCTTTTGACCTCAGATTCCCTCTAATGAAGTCTTTACTTCCACCACTCCACTGAAATGGCTCTTACCTAGGTCAATATGACTTCTAATCTTACAAAATTCAACTGGTGATACTCAGCCTTCAACTGACTTGACCTATAAGCACCAATGGCATTCTCTTCATGAAATACTTGATTCCCAAGTCACTGCTCTCTCCTGGGTTTTCTCCTCAGTTTCTGGCTTTTCTTTCTCCACTGCCTTGGCTTGTTCTGACTTATTTTCTTGAACTTGTAACACTGGATTGCTCCACAGCTCAGTCAAGATCTCTTCTTTACCAACCTCCACTCCATTCTAGATCTCACCCAGTCTTATGGCCTAAGCACCCTCCATTGGTTGACTTCCACATGTTCATTTCCAGCCTGGACCTCTCCCGTGAACTCTAGCCTCTTACATCCAGCTTCTCACACAGCATTTCTGTTTGGATATCTAATAAGCATCTTAAACTTAACATGCCCAGAACTGAACTCCTCATATTCTCTCTAAAACTCAGGCTTCTCACAGTGTTTGCCATTAGAGTAAATGTAAACTCTATCTTTCCAAATGCTCAGGCCAAAATCCTTGGAGTCACTCTTGATTTCACTCTGTTGAATAACCTCTATCCAATATGTTAGTGAATTCTGTTGGCTCTACCTATCCATAATTTACTACATTTTAACATTTCACTGCTACTGTCATAACCCAAAACACCATAATTTCTTTCCTGAATTATTACAATAAACTTTTTTTTTTTTTTTGGAGACGGAGTCTCGCTCTGTCGCCCAGGCTGGAGTGCAGTGGCTCAATCTCGGCTCACTGCAAGCTCCGCCTCCCGGGTTCACGCCATTCTCCTGCCTCAGCCTCCCGAGTAGCTGGGACTACAGGCGCCCGCTACCACGCCTGCCTAATTTTTTGTATTTTTAGTAGAGACGGGATTTCACAGTGTTAGCCAGGATGGTCTTGATCTCCTGACCTCGTGATCCGCCCGCCTCTGCCTCCCAAAGTGCTGGGATTACAGGCATGAGCCATCGCGACCGGCCTATAATAAACTTCTACTTGGTCTTCTTGCTTCTGTCCTTGTTCCCATAGTCTGTGGTCAAGATCTCAGACAAAGTGAACCTGTTAAAAAACAAGTCAGATCGTGAAAATCTGCCACAAATTTTCCAGTTGCTTCTATCTTACTCAAAATTAAAGTTAAAAACCTTATAATATCATATATACATCATACATCTGCACTCCTTTATTTCTTCTTGCCCCACCTTTTCTTGTTTGCACCGCTGGCTGATTGTTCCTAAACATCTCAGCCAAATTCGTGTCTGATTTGTATTTGCTGGTTGATGTGCCTTGGATGTTGTTCCCCGGTGATCTCAGTGTCTCTTCTCCTTACTTCCTTAAGATGTTTGCTCAGGTGTCATCTTCTTCATGATGCCCACCCTGACCACTCTAGTTAAATCTAAGCACTCTATATCCCTTTACATTTTTGTTTTCTAGAGCGTACCATTATTGATTAGTTTATTTTTGGTCTCAATGACAGAACATCAGCTTCATAAAGGCAGGGATTTTGATCTGATTTGTTCATAGCTGTGTCCCCAGCACCTGTAATAGTTTCTAGTATATAGTAGGCACTCAGCAAATATCTGTAGAATTAATAAATGAATGAAAATTAGACAAAGATGAAATATTCTTGACATACAGCAAGTTTCCACAAAATTACAAGGAAACGTTAATAACAAACAGAATTGCAAAGATTTTGAATAAATGTTAAAAATGGGCATTATATCTATGAGAAAAAGTTCATCCAGTCAGGGTTATTTTTAAATTTCAGTTGATTTTTCTATCAGACTGTTAAAAATAAAACTGATAGTACCCAAGAATAGGGGCAATTTTTAACGATCTTTTGGAAAAGCAATTAGGTATATAATAGTATATAATTTAGTGTTTACTTAAGAACTGTTTGGGCTATAGTGCTATTATTATTGTCATTTTATAAATCAGAAAATTCAGGCATATGCAACAAATTAAGTAATTTGTTTTCAATCACACAGAATATAAGTAGAAAATGCCAACATTAAAATCAGGCATTTTGTTTTAGAGTTCATACATTTAATCACTGCTTATTACTTCCAGTTTTATTGATGAAAATACTGAGTTTCTGGTGTTACGGAATTTTTTCAGAGCAACACAGGTGAGGGTTTGAACTCAGGCAGTTGTATTCCAGGGACTATGTTTTAAATTGTTACATTATATGGCAGTCTAGTAGTGGGAGAAATTCAACCCACTTCTGTTATGTCATAATTAATCATGTAATAGTAAGGAAACAAAGGTGTATAATCATTAGGTTGATCCAAAAGTTACACATTACATCCCAAGTATAAAAAGGGTAGTTGGTGCAATATGTGGCATTCAAGTTGTAAAAACGGATCCCATCCACCACATGACAAAACTTCATTCTGACTCACCTTGGGTGAGCAAACAGGGAGTATGTCCTAATCAGAAATCAATAGGATATGGGGCTTCAGCTGGGCCAAGACTGTTCTGGAATAGCTCCATAACCCTCCCATGGCAGTCACTGCTGATAATGTATCCATAGACTTTTTTCCTTCTCCCACTTGTCCCCAAATTATACTTCCCTACCACTTTGCTGTTAATAATGTAACGCTGAATTTTCTCAGGTAGTACCGTATTTCTCAAAGGGATTCTACCGGCATTTTAGGAAGAAAAATCTTATTTTTAATGTTATTGCAAATCATCTCAATATAATTTAGAAAGTAAATAAGTTATAAACTTTAAGTCTACAAACAAATTGATTGTTAATGCTTAAAAATGCAATCTCGCTTGTCTCAGATTGAATTTAGAACTTAAATGGGTAAATGTGTGATTAGCATTTATCACTTAGTAGGTTCACATGTCCAAATTATTTATTGAAAAGAAGCGTTTGGGTGATATAATTACACATTTCACTGCCTTTGATCTCACTTTCAGATTTTGCTGGAATCCCATAAAGGCTTCCGTTTTTATTTCAAGTTTAATTTCAGATAGACTCTCCTGTAATTCAGTAAGTAGCATGCCAATTATTTTCCAAACAATTCAGCTGTTGGAAGTACGGTTCTGTGAAAAACTTTTGAGAAATTCCAGGACACTGGGAGTCACCAGTATTACTTTCTTTGGCAACATTCTTGGGACAGACATAGGTGGCATGATAAAGGACAGGAGTGATTCAGCCTCATAGTGAATACATCCCATGTTAAATCAGGGCTGACCACCCTTTTATTTAAAGGATATTAAAATGATCCACCCATCTATTATTATCAATGAGGGTTATATAATGATAATATCACTTTTAGGAAATGTTACACAATCATTTTTTGTTTAATAAAACTAACCCATTTTATGACTTTTTGGTCTATTGTTTGTGTTCTCAAAGAATAGCTTTGAAGTTTATTTAGTAATAGCTACAGTATAATATTGTGGCCTTTAGTTTCCATTTCATAGACAAACTTAAAACACTATGTGCCTTGTGTTACTTCAATTGTGCTTTCCATTTTCTGAGACAGGGGCTGAAAAATATTTAATTAAGAAGACACAAGTCCTGAGCAAACACACACCATGCTGTGTCCTATATCAATGTTGATCTTTTCCTGGGGCTGGGGGTCTGGTTTTATTTTGGGGCAGTGTTAAGGATGTCTGGAGATCACTGGCAAGCAATATGTATTCTCAGGGCCAAACTAATCTAATCCAATGTGAATCTTGAAACAAAAGGAACACTGTTTCAAAATGATAACTGGAATTTCTAAGTACTTTTATGTTTAGATTGTCACCTACTTCAATTGCTGGAGAAGTTTCAAAAGGTACATTCTGCGGTTATATTAAGCACAGGCTTCAAAAGAACTGGCCAGAAAACAGGAGTCAAATCGTCAATGACAGGGTCTCCACCTACCCTTAAAAGTGTATCTTCAGCAAGCGTGGTGGCCCAAGCCTGTGATCTCATCACTTCGGGAGCCTGAGGCTATGGGGATGGGCAGGAGCTTGTGTGGATAGGGAATAGGGGGAGAAGAGCGAAGGAAAGAGGAAGTTGTGTACCACTCTTTTGTAAGTTTCAAGGGGAAGAAGAAATGGGTTCCCGAATGCAGCCATATGTCTTCTTGAAGGAAACTAAAGATATAATAAGCAGATCTTGCTACACATTGCAGCACTTAACTGTTTTCTATTTGAGTGGACTGATGCCCTGTCCATTGGTAAATTTTAAGTTTTCTTTCTATTTTCCTATGGTGGGATGGCTGTGCTTGGGAGATAAAAGAGAAAAGAAAAGAAGTGAAAACATTTATTAGAGAAAATTAAAATATCTTGGTTTAGTGTATCATTCAGAGGAGACTGGTCAGTTGAAACTTCTACTAGTTTAAAAATAGAAATAAGAAAACATTGGCCGGGTGCGGTGGCTCACACCTGTAATCCCAACACTTTGGGAGGCTGAGGCGGGCAGATCACGAGGTCAGGAGTTCGAGACCAGCCTGGCCAACGTAGTGAAATCCTGTCTCTACTAAAAATAAAAGAAACTAGCTGGGTGTGGTGGCATGCGCCTGTAATTCCAGCTAGTCAGGAGGCTGAGGCAGGAGAATCACTTGAACCTGGGAGTCGGAGGTTGCAGAGAGCCAAGATCGCGCCATTGTATTCCAGCCTGTCCAGCCTGGGCAACAAGAGTGAAACTCCACCTCAAAAAAAAAAAAAAAAAAAAAAAGAAAAGAAAAAGAAAACGTCATTTGTTAGATTTAGATTTAACTCTCGCTTCAGGAATTAAGGAAATATAACAGTTTCCTTCCAGTTAATTCAGGAAACCTGGAGAGTTGGGGTGGGGAAAGGAAAAATGTGTGAGAATGCAGCTTATCATGTTGTTCTCTCTCTTTCCCTAATGTTCCTTTACAAACTCAGCCTTCCCAGGAAAAGTCTTTTTTTTCCCCTCTGATCTGGCTGTTCATGAGTGCTGTCCTTTGCCTCTCTTAGTTAGGGCTGGGTGAAACCTGTCAGGCTCACATCCATGGCTTTGGTCTTCTCTCTTTTTACTTCCTGTGTTGGATGTTTCTCATGTTTTCAGTTCTATTTATGCTTAATTTTCCAAACATCTCTGTTCTGAACAGAGGAAAATATCTTATTTGGATATATACCCTAAATAGTGATAATAATAAGTTATTACAATAACGCCCATTTACTGAGCACTTACTGTATGGCATGTGCACCATGCTCCCTCCCACTTTGTTTCATTGCAGCAGCTTTTTTTCCCCCCAGGATGCTCTTCATCCTCCTGCCCTTTCTTAACCCTTACTTATACCTTAGGCCTCTGCTGACTGGGAATTTCTCAAGAAATCCTTACAAAGTCCCTCATGGTGTCATGAACTGCTCCTTCCTTGCTTACATCACAGTTGTAGCTTGGCTTTTATTTACGTGTAGGCTTCATGCACCACTGCACTCGGGATCTGCCTTCTGCTCATCTTCCCACTGATCCTCCCCATCCCCGCCCACCTTCTTTTCCCATTAGCCCAAGGCAACTGACAGCATGATATACATGGCAGGTGAGATCGCCAGGTGAGGTAAAAAGAAGATATTCCCAAGACAACTCTCACAAAATTTGGGGGATTTTATGAGTGATGGGAACCCATGGGAAGTGGTAGAAGAATCACTGTCCATGTGGTGGATTTAAAACATTCTAAGGCTCCCCAGAGCACAGAGCTTGCATGTTACTCAAGCATGGCCCTTAATTAGGGGCTGCAAGAAAGATGCAAACTTGGATATTAAGCCTTTCCATAATGATCGGGGTGACCCGGAGATGACTGAAGGACCTGCATGAATATTTTGCTTTATATACAATCTCTGAGTGGTCACAGATCAGTGGTGTGAGGGGAGGGTGGGCATTGATGAGACCTGAGTAAATTTTGCACCATGTAGGCAGCATGGTGTATACTATGAGAGACAAGAAAAAGAAAGAAATGATTTGCTTTTTGCATTCACATTTTTGGAGTAATATTCATACTTACTTCACCTATAGTAATGGAGAGAAAGAAGAAAAGAGAGAATAGAGGTGGTCCTGCTTTCACCGAGGAGCTCTCAGGAAGCTCGTATCTGAGTGCTGTTTTGAATAAAATTCTTAGCACTATTAAGGTCGTTGGAAGAATGAAGGAGACAAGTAAACTGGTCATTTTCAGTCCTTGCCCCATGTCACTACTCATGCATGGCTCTGTGACTTAACGCAAGTGATCACACTTCCTGGGACTCAGCTTTCTCATCTTAAAAATATAAATAATTGTAGTGTGTGTGTGTGTGTGTGTATGTGTGTGTAAACTTTGAATGTTTCGGTAGAGGAAGTAATACAGATTCTCAAACTAGGCCGCTTTGATTTAAATGTCTTCAATTTCAACATAATATTCTTCAACTTGCTTTTTCTCAGCATTGTGGTTTGACATGTTTTCCAGGCTGATAATATGTATTTAGCTTATTGATGTGAACTGCTGTATAGTTTTCCATTGTGTGAACATATCACTTGGTTTTATTACTTCATTCACTCAGCAAATGTGTGAAGACCTACTTTATAAAGGTACTAGGTTCTGGGGGCATCAGAGTGAACCAAACCCATGAAGTCCCATCTAGCACGTAGTTCACATTCTTATTCGGAAGAAGGGAGCAAGCGAGTAGTGAACCAATCAACATATCATAGGTCAGCTAAAATGTCCTTTAAAGAACATAAAGATGCATGAGGGAATAGAGAGTATCTGAGTGGGCTTTTTTAGATAGTGGAGTTGAGAAAGGATTTTCTGACAAGGGGACACCCAAGCAGAGCTGGATTAAAGCAAGGGAATTAGCTCCACAGATATTTGGGAGAAGAGTATCTCCAGAAGAGGAAAGAAAGCCTGCAAAGACAAAGGGGGCAAAAAGCATCCCTGGCATATTTAAGGAATAACGAAAAGGCCCAAGAAACTGAATTGCTGAAAGAAAAAGAGAAAGTCACTGGAGATGAAGTCTAAAAGATAAAATGTCCTATATGCCTAGGACATTTTAGACTACAGAAAGCATTTAATCCAGAAAGTGATGTTTCAACCAGAGGAATAACTTCATCTGATTTTAGTTGTCTAGGGATTATTCTAACTACCACATGGAGAACAGAATGGTAATGTATAGGCTTGGAAGCAGAGAAACCAGTTAAGATGCTATTGCTATAATCCAGACTGGAAATGAGGAAGACCGGGACCAAAGTCCCAGTGGTGGAAGTGATTGCATTTCACTATTTTTTTCTGTTTTTCTTTTTAATTATTTTATTATTTCCTCTTTTTTCAGTGTTAGAGAGAGTCGTCAAGCTATGTTGATGCTTGGGATATTAAGTTGATGGAAGAGACAATAAAAGTCCTCTTTTTATTAATTCTTACACTGATATTTAGGCACATCCTACTATTTTCTATTTTCAAATTAAATCTTTTTTCTTTAATTATTTGCAGCATGGCTTCCATAAATCACTGAATTATTCCATTATTCTTTTATAAATTTTGCGATTTCTGATAGCTGCTCTTTTAGAAATTTTCAATGCCTACATAGAAATATGTAAGAATTTTCCTTTAAATAGGTGTTGCATCCCTCCTTTGCAGATTTGAACACGATATTCCAGTTATTAACATGTTTGTTAGCAGAAAGTTCCTTTGGCATGTTTAAGCGGAACATGCATAAAGTGATTCTAAAATAATCATCTGTTTACTCTATAATGTTGGAAACTCTTTAAATAGACAGTATCCTCGTTCTTTATTTTTAAAATTTGCTAGTATTTTATTTAGCATTTTCTAATTAAACGTTTTTTATTGTGGTAAACACTTAGCATGAGATCTAGCCTCTTGACAAACTCTTAAGTGTACAATACAGTATTAAGTCTGGACACAATGCTGTACAGCAGATCTCTAGAACCTATTCATCTTGCGTGACTGAAACTATATATCCATTGAACAGCAACTTCCTATTTCCCCTTCCCCCAGCCCCAGGCAACCACCATTTCACTTTCTGTTTCTATGAGTTTGACTATTTTAGATACCTCCTATAAGTGGAATAATGCAGCATTTGTTCTTCTGTGACTGGCTTATTTCGCTTAGCATAATATCCTCCAGGTTCATCCATATGGTCACATATGGTACGGATGTAAAACGATGGAGCAGTTACGGAAAACAGTAGGAGAGTGCCTCAGAAAGTTAAAAATAGAACTACAGTATGGCCCAGCAATCTCACTTCTGGGTATATAGCCAAAGGAAATGAAATCAGGCTCTCGAAGAGATACGTGTACTCCCATGTTTATTGCAGCACCCATCATACTATATGTATGTGTATATTTTGATAACAAAGCAACTGTTTTTATCATCTCTTCCATGTCTTTGCAAATATACTTTGCAAATCCAGCACAACTGTTCCAAGTCATCTGCATGAAAATTTGACAGTGGCCTGTAGAGAAGGCAAAATATTAACCGCTTAGTAGCTGGAGGTGTAATCGGAAAGATTTAAGGTGTGATGTTACTACTTTGGGGGTTTGCTTTTTGGATCACAAATTGTCTTCTTTTCACATTTGATGGTAGCATCTGGAGAGGGGTAAGATGAAATCTGGAGGAAAAAAAATCTAAGAGGAGCAATTACAAGCAATAGGAATTATACCAAATGATTAGTTGTGCTTCTCACCAAGAAGAATATTATAGTCAAAGAACACTTTTGTTACTGTGTTGAACTTAGAAGATTTTAGTTGTATGTGAATTTCATTATATTTTACTGTTTTAAAATTTCAAACTGGGACTAGGACTTGACAAATGAAATAAATAGTGGGGCCTGTAATGGTTGAGTTGTGGTAAGATGTATATATATTTGCTTTATATATATGTGTGTATATATACAAACTCAATTTAATACATCTAGAACATAGACTAATTAGCAATAAGATGAGTTCAAAAACATTTATAAAGTTTGTGTGCTGGGCTTAGCATCTCATACATCTGAGTCAAGGAACCCAGTCTTTCACTAGGTAAGAGCTCTCTCAGGCCTTCAGATTTCTAGTCAATATAGTGGGGACAAAATGTAAACTATGCACCACTTAATTAAGAATTTAACCCATGTATGCCTGAGGTTGCAATTTTTTGAATTTTTACAATCAGACCTTGGCTATGACTTTGTGCAGTAGGATATAAATAACTCCCACCTGCTTAGCATTCCAATAATGGAACACTAGGCATAAATGGGCTGTCATAGGCTAGTCCTTAAAAAAATTGTATGAAGAGTAGAATCACTACTTTCCTTGTCTTAAGGGAGTTGCTGAAAGTTGTAGTGTTCCTCCAATTATAGAACTTAATGTTTTAGAACTTTGGGCAGTTTATCAACGATAACCGTCTAATCTAGTAGTTAAGGTTACACAAGTACACAAGTGTTAGTTAAGAATTGTGAGAGTGCAGTGAATTGTGGTTGTGAACCAAGGAGCAGAGTACTGACCAGTACTTTTAAGAGAAACTTTCAAATCTATTTCAAACCTGTATCTGATTATAACAGAATTCCTATTCTGTTTATTCCTGATACTAATATTTTAATGGTCCCTAATAGTTGTTTAAAGGTTTTCAACAAAATATATTAGCTCAGAAATGGCATTGAAAGACAAAGCTTAAATTTTTTTTAAAAAAAACTAATCAGAATATATTGGCTAATTTGGTATCCTTTTCAAGAAATAAATTTATCTCCTCCCTACTTCCATCCCTACCTGCCTCCCTCCCTCTCTACTTCCCTCCACCCATCTATCCATCCACCCATCATTAGGTACTCATACATTCAGTATATGTGCATTGGTGTGTTTGCACTAGATAGCAAGAGCTAATTCTGTGCATCTTTTCCCAATTTTACATTCAGTAGCCTCAAGGTGGTAGCATGAAATTGGACATGGTGAGAATCTACACCACAGAAAGCAGCAAATGCTTTAAATCAGCAGTGCCCCCGACCCACCACACACACCTCCTCACCCCCAACACACAGTGTCCTGACTGTTAAACATTTACTAGCAGAGTACTGTGATGCCACTAAGTCCATTTGGGATTGGTTTAAAAATTAAACACAGTGCAAAATAGATGATTAACCTGAGGATAATGGGGTGTAAACTAAAGTAAGCTGTAAATTGCACATAAAATTTAAAGACAAATTTGATTTAAAAATCATAAACCAACAAATTTGAGGAAAAGAAACACTATTTCCCTGAAACTGACCTGAGAACCAGGTATTTTTGTCTTTAATGTTATAAAAGCCACTATTGAAATGGGCAGTTCTTTTGCTAATGATATACAAATGATAAAGTTACAATATTTAAAAATACATAATTATTTTTAAAGATTATAAATGTACTACATTTCAGTATATCAAATTTTTATTTTTCTAGATCTTTGAATCAAATGCTTAGATTATTTATATTAATATTATTATTAAAATATTATTTTCCATTGAGTATAGGTTTACAAAACCTTTCATAAATTTTTACATATATTCCTTAACAATTATCATTATTGTTATTTTCTAAATTCTCTAAAGCTTTAGCTTTGATTTTTTTATTTGGCCAAATATTTACTTAGGAGATTTATTTGTTAACATTCTAAGTAGTTTGAGTCTTACCTGTCATTCTTCTCTTTTTAAGTTCTAGTTTTATTTCGGTATGATCAAAGTATGTGGCTAAGTTCTACACTTTAGAATATAATAAGAATTTTTTTAACTACAGTAGAATTGTTTTTTATATACATTCCATTAATATGTGTATCACGTGTGTATGTAACTACTTAATCAGCTCATTTTTTACATCATTAAATTTATATGATGTTTTAAATATAATTTTTGTCTGTTACATCTAGCATTGATGAAGATATAGCAATGTCAAATCATTTTAATTATATATAGGTATAATTTTAATTTACTTAAGTGTAATTATTTGTGTTTTACATATATTTTGAATGTTATCTGATGCCTAACAGTTTATTACTTCTTCACTGTGAACTAAACCCTTATCAATATAAAATGTTTCTCTTTTTTAAATTTAATAAGTTTGCCTAGAATTCTACTTTTTCTTGTATTTATTCACTGCCTTTGTTTTTTGTCTACATTTTCCTGTCATAGTTTGCCCTTTCATCTATTTTGTTGAAAATATTGTCATCACATTTTATTAGTGTCTCCTGTTTACATCTAAAAATAGTTTAATGTAATCTAAAAATCACTTTCTTTTAACAAATGTTAAATCTATACAAGTTGACTGAAATTTCTCATGAACTTCATTTCATGACTTTTGCATTTATTGCTGTCTTGTTTCCCATCTGATCTTTATTTCTATTTTTTGAAATATTGCTTAAACTTTCTTAACCCTTTACTTGCTATAGTGATTTTAAGTTACATATACTATCTTTACTCTCTTCTTTTTCACATTAAAAACAATCTAATTTGTTAATTAAATTGTATGCAGTATGAATAGAGAGCCAGTCCTGCTTGTTAATCTCTGCCACACCAACTTTGAACCAGATCTTTGCACAGGAAAATGCTAAACAACTATTTGCTAAATAGGTAAATAAATCAATAAAAGTTACTGATAAAACATAATTCTTCTACTGTATCAGAATAAGACATTTAGAATACTCTCATTTCTTCCCTCTTCCTCAGTCCTGTTACTATTCTTATTTTATTGAAATAAAACTGGATATTGCTGTTAATTTGTTTTTAACAATATGTTCTTTTCCATCCATGAGTTAGTTTTTGACGTTTGTCAAGTTTCATAGCTATGTTTATAACAATTACTCAGACACCAACTCTGTGTTAATTTCATTACTCACTGCCTTTTCCTTTGAACTACACATACCCTCAAATTGAGTTAATTTATTGGTTTTGATTCATTTCTTGGTTGAATGAAGCACTTCCTTGAGTAATCTTTTCAAGACAGATAAATGGGTAGCATACTTCCTGAGTCATTTTGTGTCTGAGAAGGTTGTTCTGCTCTCACTAATGAATGTTGATTTGGCTGAGGTTAGAAATCTTGGGTCACAAACTTTTCTCCTGAAACTCTAAAAATATTTCTCCAGTGCCCCATTTTATACAGTGCTGTGGAAGAAAAGTCTGATGGTATCTCAATAGCTCTCACTTTATTCTGCATGGAAGCTTTTATTAATAGAATATTATCTGGGTATTCAAAGTAATACAAAATAAATCATCATTCATCTAATTGTAGGTTGATTTTTATTATTATCTGGCATTCTTAGGTCCTTGAACTAAATGTTGAACTTTGAAATTAAACTGCTGTGTTTTTTCACATATCATTAAATTTTCTGCACACACAGGATTATAGAGTATAGTGTGTAGTAGTACAACATGTGATTTGAAGCCCATTCTGTTAGATACTATGTGGGTCATTAACACATGCACAAACATAATTCCTAAGAAGAAAATATGCCTATATTTTCTATATAGTTTCTTAAAACACTGTTTTAGGATTTAATAGGCCATGAAATACAGTGGAAAAGCTCTTGAAGTTCAGTGTGCTGTGGGGAAATTCACAGGGGATCTATTGCTTTCTACTCAGCTGCTCTGCTTATGGACATGTGGGTGTCTTTCTCAAAGTTCTTCATGAAATTTTTGTGCCTTGTATTGACTGAGCCTTGTCTATATTTAATTCCATCTTCTGTGAATAATTTTAAGAAGACCTTGGCTATGTGTGACAGAAATCCCAAATAACAGTAGCTCCCATGAATTGGATTCCATTTTTTTCTTTCATTGTTAAATGAATGAACAGTCAGTGGGAACACAGTAATATATTTTGAGAAAGGGAGAAAGAAGCAAGATCAGGCACCCAGTTATGGTTTCTGAGCTAGAATGAAGGAAAGCCAGAGGTCTTAGAAAAGAAATTTAAGTCAAAACAGCTTCAATGATTGATTTTACAAGAACACTTGACTATTAGCTGTGCAGGTCACTCCTGCCTGAAAATATTTTATCATTATCATCCACAGATATGGAAGTCTTATTAGGCAGTGTGGTGATCAGGAATATGGGCAAGACATTCTGGCAGATAAGATCTGAATCTTATCTTTGCCACTCTGCTAGCCCTGGGGCCTTTAGCAAGCTACAGCACCAGTCTGTGTCTCAGGTTCCCCACATCCAAGAGGAGTAAATAGACTGTATTACAGCATTATGGACACATGAAAAGTCACTTGTAAAGTCAAGTCTGGCACAGAGGAAGTACTCATCAAATTTAGACATTATTGTGACCATATGTAATGATAAAACTATGTAGTAGGCATGAGGGTGATCACTAAGCCAGAAGGAAAAGAATCTCTCTTGTGAAGGTGTGATATTGAGAATAGTAGTCCTGTATTCTGAAATTTTAGACTGTTCTGATAAATACTCTAGATTACATTTAATGAAATATAGAACCATGAATAACTTCTAAGAACTTCCACATAAAAGAGTACATGATTCTCGCTTGTGACCAAGGGTTTTCTGAATTTATCTTTACAGTGGAGCCAGTTAGGAATCTCTTAAAAATTCCAAAGCCCAGGTTACACTCTAGACCAAATAAACCATAATTTGTGGGGCTAGGATGGAGGCATCAATATTTTTGAAGCTCTCCAGGTGATTCTAATATGCAAGTAACTGTGGAAACCCACTATTCTAACATATAATATCTTTATCTGGCATTTAGTTTCCTTATTTGTAAAATAGAAGTAATAACACATCTACAGCAGGGTGGACTTCAGGATTAAATGAGAGATGTAAAAGCAAATTTCTAAGCATCACGTAACAGTTGGCTCAATGAAAAATAGTTTAATTCTACAACCTTAATTTTCTTTCAGTGAATACTTTAAATAATTTGAAGTCATTTAGACAGGCTTGAGTTTTATGTCTTTCAGTTTAAAAATAATTTATATCCTCTTCTTAAACTCTTCGATGAATGAAAAATGTTAGTGCCCATAATCACATTGAAAATTCCGATTTTTAAAGGTTTGCTCACATGTCCTTCTGTCTCTAAGAACAGTAAATGTTTACCAACCCTGACTGAAGAGTGGGCAATGTGTTGAGTACTCTTTGTAAGAGAAATATCGCATCATCCAGCGCACCATACTTTACTGACGTCAATGTCCTGAAACAATTTGTTTGCTGAAAGTCTCGCCAAATCAGTGACAGTAAAAGTCGCAAGAATTTTCTTTAAATGTGGTTTGTGGCCAGTGGCAAAACCACAAAATATCTACGGATGTCTAGAACTGTAATTGTTTTTTTTGTTTTTTTTTGTAAAACGATCTGCCCACAAAACAGGTAAAAGTAAGTTTGAAAAATGGCAGGCAGTATTATTTATTTTCAAAATGAGAGCATCTGTCATCTTTATTTTCTTAGCATTATGAATTTCTATCTGTAATATCTACATTCATGACACATGGCATGGACAAGAGTATAAAGAGGAAAAAGACCACCTAGGACCACTGAGGATTTCCTCTACTGCCGGTGATAGCAAGGATTTAGGACATAATATCTTTACAAAACATTTTAGTCTTTTGTAGGACAAGAACCTGAGATCAAGTAACATCTCTGGGGATAATTCGTTAAATACTTTTTTGGCATTATCCCCAGTGTCAGTTCTCTAATTTCACTTAACTAAATGGAACTGATGTGTATGTAGTTAGAATCAAATGAAACTACCCTCAAACATTATATCTACTACAAACTTTGAAGAAAACAAATATGGAGTCAGAATGTATTGCTGATTTGGGACAAGTTAAAATAAATATCTTGGCCGGGAGCGGTGGCTCATGCCTGTAATCACAGCACTTTGAGAAGCTGAGGCGGGTGGATCACCAAAGGTCAGGAGTTTGAGAACAGCCTGGCCAACATAGAGAAACCCCATCTCTACTAAAAATACAAAAAATTAGCCTGGCATTGTGGCGGGCGCCTGTAATCCTAGCTACTTGGGAGGCTGAGGCAGGAGAATTGCTTGAACCCAGGAGGCAGAGGTTGCAGTGAGCTGAGATCGTGCTATTGCACTCTAGTCTGGGCGACAGGGCAAGACTCCATCTCAAAATAAAATAAATAAATTAATTAATTAACTAAAATATAATTTCACTTAATATTCTCAAATATGTCAAAGGCACAGTAGGAAAAGGAACCACTAGAAGGAATTATTTTATATTTAGCAAGATAAATAAATGAACTGTTGATAAATTCAAAGTAAGTGGCCTGCAAATTCCAGTATGGAATTGTCTATCTGCATGTCTGATAGGTCCAATATACAATTGTAACATTCTAATGTGACTTTGATAGAGAAATTTAGATTCCATAATTAGTGGGCATTTTATTATATGCCTGAGCTTTTTTTAAATTAAAGTAAAACTATTTAAAAAGGAATTAGAATTTCTAACATGGGTATAGGCTGTTCCTGAGGAAGAGGGACAGGCTTTTGAAATTTATCAGGGATACAAGTTTCCTCCCACCACATTGACATTAGTTTTAACTGCCAGGTGGAGAGAATACTGAAAATAGATTGTGCTACACAATTTAGAGTGTATGCAAACAAAGCATGATAAAAAATGTTACCCCAATATCAAACATTGCTCTTGTAAGAAACTGCAATAATCCTTATTATTGCAATATCTCCTTTGAAAGAAATATATTGTCATATTGAGAAAAATAAATACATTCCCACCCTTCTGAGACAACCATTATCTAGAAATGGTGCATTGCAGGAAATGGAGTTAGGCGTATTGGGAACTAGGGCGCTGGGCTGCAAAGTCAGCAGAAATTCCTTCAGAAAATGGGCACTCAGAAAAATCTGCTTTCTTACTTACAGGTTTCTCTTCTTCCTTTTTTAATACTGGACATTCTCAGACCAGGTTATTCTTTACATTCTCATCTCACTACACAGTGCAAAGCCATGGAAGGGCTCATTTTTCAGACAATGTGGGATGATGTTCAAGACTTGACACATAATCAACGGTAAGACCAGCGCTCTGGCCAACAGAGTGGAAATACTCACTTTGAAAAGGCAAATCATAAACCAGAGTATGAGAATCACATTAAAGTATGCGTCTATAAAACACAACCTCTGTCCCCGAAGCTGACATTTGACCTGCAGTACTTGCACATGAGAAACTATTTTCTGCCTCCCAAACATGTGCTTCAGAAATGGATCTGGAGATAATTGGCGAACCTTTCATATATAGATAGAATTTCAGAAAGCCATGCTTCTCTCCCAGTTCAGTTTCATTTACTCTCACCTATAAAGCAGAAGAACTAGAAGCTTAGGCCTAATAGAAATATAATAAGACCTGCCTGGTGACATTTATCTTCATGCTAAGGGAGTTGGTTTAGGTACTTGTCCTCCACTTTCAGATGGTGTTAAATTCAACCATATTAGACCCCTCTCCTTATCTTCCATTGTTTTCCGTAATTAATATTCTTGCTCATCACTTAAAATCTGTTAAATATTGATGTAATAGAGAGGAAAGGTATACCTTTTACTTTTATTCTATTGTTAATGTTGTATCATTCAAAATTTATTCTGATACATTTTAGAATTAGGAATACTAAGTAATGGGGACCCCTTTTTTTCTAGGGATCCTTAAGTCAATTGTATGGTTAAGATTTAATCGAATTTGTAGACTCTCTTGTCATATGTCACTAGTGTCACCACGGTATGGTGGGCATAAAAATGACTGTGGGAACTAATATCTTGGATTTGAATCATAGTTCTTTTCCTTTAGATATATGGCCTTGAGCAGTTTGTCCTGCCTCAGTAATTTCCAGTTTTCCAGTGGGTAAAATGGGAGTGACAACCCCTACCTACTGCAGACAGGTGTAGTTGAGACTTCAGTACTCACACAAGTAAAGTGCACTACCCTTATATAAATGTAGAAGGGTATGAAGAATATAATAAAAATGGAGATATAAATTCTGCTGCTTTCTGATGTTACTCATGCTGCTCTGAAAGCAGGAAAGAGAACACAAGAGTGGACCTGGCATGATGCAGCTGATAACATGAGCGATCTGCTCAGGTCCCTTCCGTCTCACCTCTGTGATGCTCAATGGCCCAGCTTCTCAGTGCCTGAGGGTTTTCTGTGGTGAGCTCTGAGAATAGTCTGCTCAACTATAGGCATGCTGCTGTGAGGTGCTGGGAAGTTAATGTTTCACCCTCCCCTATACAGTACCCTTCAATCCAAGAGTACTGAGAAACAATGAGTAAAGACACGGGCTGCTTTGCCCCTTGGGTGAGATACTTCCGAGGTACGTGTCCTACACCAGATCCCCATTCCCTGGCAGCTGGAGGAAGCTCAGGTGCCCGCAGTGGTGACTTGCTTGGTCACCCATTCTTGATCTTGCCTTCTCTATCACATCTCTCTGGTGTTTCCTGGGATCACCTCCAACTGGAACCTTTGTCTCATGGTCTGCTTCTGAGGAACCCAAACAAAGACAAGAGACTTCTACTGTCCCTCAAAGGCCTTCAGGCTTAAACTCCTCCAGGGTCATTCTTCACCTTTGCTGAATTCCTTTCAGTCCCATAAATTTCCTTCAATTCCTCCAGGATATTCAGCTTGATCCTGTCTCAGAGCCATTGCCCGCACTATTTCCCCTCACTAGTTTGAGTTCTACCCTGTATCACTTTCACAACAGTTAATGGCAACTCATTTTTTTCTGATATCAGTCTGAAAATTTATTTTTCAGGGAAGTTTTTCTTGACATTCCAGCCTACACTGGTTTCTACTTTTATATTCTTATCCTTTAATCCTCATAGAATTTATTATAGTTCATAATTATATACATGTGGAGATATTTGATTGTCTCTCCCAAAGCAGCATAGAACTCTTAAGAAGACATAGATTATTTCCATTTTACTCACTAATTTTTCCCTAACTCCTGGCAGAGTGATGACTGTTTATTGAATGAAGAAGTAGTATAATCAATAGGTTGAGTATATATGTGTATACCTGTAACTGTATCCATTTATTTAATTTTAGTGCAACTTCTGCTTCCAGTAGTTTCACTTAATAGCCTTACTTCTAGAACAAAAGACTCCTGGCTCTAAAATTGCCATAGGTCTGTCATGATAAAAGTGAACATCTTTATGGTCAGAGCTTTGTCCAGAGTAAAGTCAATTGGGAAGACTGTGTGCCAGGTTGTGTGGCATGAAGACAAAGGCTGTCGTAGTAGCTCTGATGGGCAGGTGGCTGGAAGGTGAAAAGAAAGTGACCAGTCAACTGTTGTCAATAGAGGATTGAGTCTTTCAGTCAGCTCGTGGAGTGGCTTGGGGTTGAGATTGAGCGTTGGAAACCAAAATATCCTTCTCCGTTTTGCTGATGGATTTAGAGGCTTTCCTTTAGGGGCTTACTTTTCCTTCACTACCCCCACCACGGAATTACTCAGAGCATGCGTTTCGGTTTTTAATTTTTGTTATTTGTTTATTCATTTGAAACAGAGTCTCACTCTGTGGCCCAGGCATAAGAGCAGTGACATGATCATGGCTCACTGCAGTTTTGACCTTCCAGGTTCAAGTGATCTTCCGGCCTCAGCCTCCTGAGGAGCTGGGACTATAGGCACATGCCACCATCCCTGCCTAATTTCTTTTATATTTTGTAAAGATGAGGCCTTGCTATGTTGCTCAGGCTTGTCTTGAACTCCTGGCCTCAAGTGAACCTCCCACCTTGGCCTCCCAATGTGCTGGGATTACAGGTGTAAGCCATCATGCTTAGCCCTCAGTGCATGTTTTAATTCATGTATCGGAATTTACACACATGAGACATGTGTTATCTTAGAGTTTCCTTGACCCCTTAGACCCTTCCTGATTGCATGGTTTCAGGCCATGGGTACAAACTATGTTTAAAGGAAATTGTTTAAAATGAAGGAACGTATACTGGAATGTTCAAATATTCTAGTGAAATATCAGAATCCCAAATAAAATTATTCAGTCTAAAATGTAAAACAAAATGTATCTAAAAGAAAAACTGTTTTAAAGTATATGAACAATGCACGATATCATTAATTATCAGGGAAATGCCAATTAAAATAACAAAAAAAAAATCATCTCACACCTGTCAGAATGGCTATTACCAAAAAGACAAAGGCTGGGCATGGTGGCTCACAGCTGTAATCTTAGCACTTTGGGAGGCTGAGATGGGAGGATCACTTGAGCCCAGTTGTTAGAGACCAGCAGCCTGAACAACACGGTGAGACCACATCTTACTGTAGTCCTGGCTGCTCTGGAGGTTGAGGCTGGAGTACTGCTTGAGCCATGATTGAACCACTGCACTCTAGCCTGGGCCACAGAGCAAGACCGTGTCTTCAAAAGAAAACAACAAAAGATAACAAGTGTTGGCAAGAGGTGAGAAAAGGAAACTCTTGCACACTGTTGGTGGGAATGTAAGTTAGTACAGCCATTATAGAAAACTGTATGGAGATTCCCAAAGAACTTAAAAATAGAATTATCATATGGGCCAGCCACCTCACTACTTGATACACATCCAAAGGAAAGGAAATTTGTATGTCCAAGAGACATCTGCACTCCCATGTTTATTGCAGCACTATTCACAATAGCCAAAATGTGGAATCAGCCCAAGTGTCTATCAACAGATTACTGGATAAAGAAAATGTAGTATATATATGCAACGGAATACAATTCACCTATAAAAGAGAAGGAAATCCTGCCATTCGTGACAACATGGGTGAACCTAGAGGACATTACGTAAAATAGGCCAGGCATGTGACAAATACCACATGATCTCGCTCCCATGTAGAGTCTAAAAACGTTGATCTCATAGAAGCACAGAGGGCAATGATGATTTCTAGGGGCTGGGGCGCTAGAGGAAGGTAATGGGGACCTGTTGGTAAAAAGTTGCAAAACTTCAGTTAAATAAGAAGAATATTTTTAAGAGCTCTATTCTACAACACGGAGTTTATAGTTCATCACAATGTATTATATTCTTGAAAAATGCTGAGAGTAGATTTTAAATATGCTTATTACAAAAATAACAACTATGTAAGGTAATGTGTATATTAATTAGCTTAATTTAGCTATCCTACAATGTACATATATTTTAAAACACCCTGTTGTACATAGTAGGTACATACAATTCTATCTGTCAAATTTTAAAAAGAAAAAAATGTTTTAAAATTTTCTACTAAATTATCATGGAGGATTGTATGTAGACATCCTTTGAATAGATAAAGTATAAATTCCAGCAGTTCATCCTTCTGGAGGCTTTAATAGGACAGCTTCTTATTAACTATGCAAATGAAAAGCAATGTCTCTCTTATTCACAATGTTTCTACATGTCAAATTTGTACCGGGAAAAAAAAATCTACTCAACTATTGGGATAATACAGCTTATCCTCTCCAGCCCTTGCCCCAGAAATCTCCAGATATCTGAAACAAAATGGCAAAAATTGTTTTCTATTCTTCTATTTTGCTTGAACAATGGCCTCATTCTCGACTTTGTGTGTGTTGACACTGTCCTTGTGCGCTGAGCAGTTGTGCATGATCAGCTGCACCAATTAAGAGAATCATTCCCCCAGCTTGGTAGTCAGAAATGCAGGGGAAGTTTAGAATGAGCCCTGGGGGAAGAACTCAAGTGTACAAATGAAATTATAGTAATATCAGTAGGGAGGATACCTGTTGTATTTTCTTTTTTTCTTAGTGCAAAAGGAATCTTAGGGGAACTGAACACCTGGTGAAATAGTTTGCTCAAATTCATTAAGCAATTTTTTTTTCATTCCTATAGGGGAATTAGCAGAGTGCTAAAGGTTTTAAAGAATTCAGATGAAAAGCCATCTGTTCCCTGGGCTTTGTTCAATGTCAATTTAAGGATGGCTTTGGAGATTTCCTATTCCCTAATTAATTCCTCTAGATGAGCTCGCGGGGTTGGCTCAATTTATTTTTCGAAAGATGGAAGAAATGCTCCCATCAATTAGTTCTTTGTTATGTTGTGACTGAGATGGAAATAGCTTTTTGCCAAATGGAGCGAGGAGCTGAGAGATGCTTGTGTTTGCCTTGGCCAGGTGTCCTTTGTCATCAGGACTGGCTTTGATGTAAGTACCATTCTCTGGGCCTTTCAGATAATTGGTGAGAAAGCACCTGGCCTGGCAGAAACCTGAGTAATATTTAGCCTGAAGCACAAAGACAGGGAAACCAAAGCAGTGAATAGGAGTCACATTTTAAATAGAAAAACTGTTCTAATAATTTTTTGCATTACCACACGTAATGCATTCTAGTTGGAGGCTGTTTGAGTACCGTTCTCTAGAACCAGATTTTCTGTGTGGACAAGGACTAGGGGGCAGGGAAAGGGTTAACTGAGGGGTTTGGGGAAACAGAAAAGGGAAATAGAGAAAAAGAGGAGGGGGATAAAAGAGACACACGAGAGGAGAGGTGACGGGTGTCATGTACAAGTGTACAGATCTGCCTGCTTCAATTCTGTCTCCTCCAAGATTGGACCATTGAGCCAGTGGCTTGAGCAGGAATCTCCATCCAGGACAAGACACAAAGATGTCTGAGGCTCTCTGCTCTCACTCGTTGGGAGACTAGGCTCATTGGGAGTCTAAGGTCATTCTGCGTAGCACACTGAAAGAAATGATTTTCAAGGAAAAATGATGATCTGAGAGTATTATTTTTAGAATATTAACTAACGAGCTATCATCCTCCAATGTCCTTATTCCTAAGGTGTCTGACAATTCTGTACTGAGGTCATGTCTGGTTTACCTAAATCATAGGTTGCTTCACTAGTTAGGTTAAGCCTTGAACTTTAGTATGTCAGCAGGAAGGAGGGTATGACCTGGGAAATGCCAGCCAGAAAGGAATAGGATGGGAACATCCCAGAACTTCTGCCTGTGTGGATTCTCGGAAAGAGAAGGGAATCAATGAGGAGGGAGAGCAGCAGGTCAGACTCATGCAGTGCCTTTACATTCCTCTCTCAAATCTTGTAGGGTGCCTTTCTCAGTTAAGGGAAAGAAAACAAGTGTGGTTACTGTTTTTCCTGTTTGGGATTTTGGGAAGACACTGCCTCTCAGGATATCCCAGTAACAGGGTGATGTATATTGTTAGCAATGTGACCTGCTCTGTGTGTGTGTGTGCGTGAGAGAGAGAGAGAGAGAACAGGCACGATGGAGTAGAAGCTGCAATTTCCGGCTTGTCTCATTGTGGAGTGGAAGCCATTGCCGATGACAACTAGAGAGGAGGAACATCATGGTGTAGGAATAGAAACCTCTGCAGCTGTGAGTTTCAGGGTTGACTGCCTGGCTAAAACTGGGCAAGACTCATGGTCAGGCATCTGTGGGAAGGTTGCCAGCAAAAGCCAAGAAAGATCTAAGTCAGCAGGAGGGAACATCATTCTTTGACTAGGATTAGAAAGCATGGATCACAGTCAGGAGCAGTAACTATCACAGTAATGCTAGCCAGGCAAGCAATGAAAAGGCAGATACAAGACCTTATTGCCATAGTAGCTCCTGGATAGCCAGACATCATCACAGGACCCTCCCCTGCCAACACACACATGTCCTCATGTCAAAATGGAACACAAGAGCTCTCCCTCTGTGGGGAGGAGAAGAGGGGGAGATGGAACACAGAATGGCCAAATAGGAGCAGCTGTAAAATTAAAGAAAAAGGAGATATGACATTCACATCACGTTTAAGTTGACAGTTGTACATAAGAAAGATCAAACCAATTGTAAAAACAATCACTTAAAATGCTCTGTTGTCTCTGTCCATCTGTATGTAGCATAAGAAAGTGTGTGATTCTACACCACAGAATCATTTCAAATATTGAGGAAATAAGATTGAGAAAAAAAGTTATTTGGAAAGAACATTTTTTAAAAAATTGAGGAATAAATAATTTTGAAAATTTTGCTTCAAAAGTTTTATTCACCACCCAGTGTCTTAAGATGAAATTTATATTCCTCCACATGCCTCTTCAGAGCTTACAGGACCCGTTCCTTGCTTGCCTTGCGTCTCTTAACCACATTGCTTCCCTCCATGCTCTTCCTCTCTGGCAGGATCCAGAGACTCAGGACATTTGTCTCTCCCAGTGCTCGCTGCTCTGGTGTTGCACACTCTGTTCCCTCTGCCTGGAACACCATTTACTTGTTTCTTACAAACAGGCAACCTCTCTCTCCCCACCTCCACTTGCAATCCCATGCATCTACCTACTGCTCTCAAGGGATCTTCCTTTTTTGGCATCATAGACCCATGTGACATCTGGTCATGATGATGAATCCTTCCCAGTGTAGTGTTCTAAACGCATAAAATAAAGAAACTAAGCAAAGGGAACAGGTCCTATTGAAATAAACCTATCAAAATACTAGAGGAAATAAAATTTGATATATGTGCATCTTTATTAATGTTTTAAGTGACAACATGTAGCGGTGGAACTAATAACCTGTCTACTTTCAACGTGATAATAAGCATAAATAGTGTTTAGATGTATTTCCTATAGTTGTGATGTGGTGTGAAAATATCTATAATTTCTATTCTGTGATCACAGATTCTGCTGCTACTGTGGTTTGTTGCCTAGAGTTATTACAGAAGGAAACGTTAAGTTTTAGTTAGTTATTGAAAATAAAGATGTAATATTTTTCTTAATCTAAGTGCATGGCACTAGTTGAGGAGCCGCTGATTTTTTCACCTGCACTTCCTGACCCCACAAGTCTAGATCAAACTTTCTCTTTCCTCAGGGCATGCAGGACCACTCCTTTCTTACCACATAGCACCCTAGATTGGAACCATTTGTTTATCGTCTAAGAACTGTCACTAGATTTTAAGCTTTATGAAGGCAGCTTTATCTGGTCATGATGTCCTTATGTTCAGCACTACTGAAATTCAGGAGAAGTTTCCCCATGTAGAACTGTGGCATTACATTGAACCTTTATTTGATCTGATCATGTTTTAAAAGTATACATAATCTTAGCCCTCAATTCCACACATCATGGCATTTTAAAATAGTTTTTCACATTTAAATCACAGATTCTGTTTGTAAAGACATGTTGAAAATATCTTAGACTGCCTTTAGAGGTTTATGTAAATAACGTAAATGATGTCAGCTCAATGACAATATTTATTATCAACTCACTGATAACAACAATCTGGATTATATTCGCTAATTCATTTAATCACCATCAATTTGGAATATTTGCCCCTTGGATGTGACATTACTGAAGGTGAGACTTTGGGTAAGTGACAATAGCACAAACAAGGGCAAAAATCAGCAGTGCTCACACACAGGTCTGCAGGAGCAGCAATCACCGGACAAACTCACCGCCCTAGGATCAGCAGTAGGTATTCATATCCCCTGGTAGCCTCACTGTGTTGAGGCAGTAACTTAAGATTTGGAAAAGCCTGATTTCTGACTTTGCAAGAGTGATTCTGACCCTTGGGCCATGGAGCTCTGAAGCTGCACGGTTAGGGAAGCAATGGCCTTCTCCTGGTGTTATCAGGGACCAGGATATGATAGCAAAATGATGTGGCAGAAACTGCCCCTCTTCTACCAGCTCAGTAGTGATGACTGGCAGTGGAGGGAGGCACAAGTTCCTGTCCTGCTATCATCATGATTCCAGAAGTTGAAATTGCAAGTGGATTACATGGTGAACTAGCAGAGAAGTGTTCTTGTTAGTAAGCTAGCAACAACACTGGTGTTCTTGGTTCTTGAAGCATAAACCTCTCCTCTGGCATATTGAGGATGGGAGGAGGAAGAGTTGGGGTTCAAGCTTCGATGTTACTCAGCATAGATTGGCTTAAAGACTGCTGAGAGTGGGTTTCCCACAGAACATTGCAGAAGGAAAATTCCCTTTCTGAGAAGCCAGGCTGCAGGGGTCAGTCTTGGACAAGTTAGCCCCTATCTCTCAACTATTAACTTATCACTTCCTAAATTTTGTCTCTTTTAAAGATAGGGATGTAATGACACACTTTTCTAGAACCGTTGGAAAAAGTAAGTTAAATAATGCATATAAAACCCTTGGCATGACTCTTGGCAGGTAATTAGAACTCAAATTTTATTATTATTTTTCTATAATAGTTCATACAATACTGTTGAGGACTTGCTTACAATATTTAAGAAAATTACAATATTTAAGAAAATCAGACTTTCTTCAAGTACCAAGATTTTTTAGAATACTGTATCAATCTTTTCTTTTCTCTCTTGAGAGTCCAACTTCCTAAGTAGTATATTTAGGTTCCATATGTATTACTCTGTTCTCTATTGGTTTCCTATGTATGTTCTGATTTCCTAACTAGATTGTACAATTTATACTTCTGCCATGCCTCTCACCCCTGGATCCATACCTTTGTTTAGACCAGAGAGCAAAGAAGTTCAGCAGATATATATTTATGATTAGGATAAATATAAGTCTCTTAAAATAGATTCCTTGAAGAGAAGCCAAAGAGACATTCTGCTATATAAATTTGGTATATTTCATTTGGGTTTTGGAATGCACTTTAATATATTTATACATTTGAAATTACATTTTTTTCAACTATTTGGTATTTTAGTCCATCGTACTACTACAACAAAATACTGTAGGCTGGGTAATTTATAAAGAAGAGAAATTTATATTCTCACAGTTCTCAAGGCTGGGAAGTCTAAGTTCAAGGTGGTGGCAGGTTTGGTTTTCTGGTGAGGGCTGATCCCTGCTTCCAAGATGACACCTTGTTGCTGCATCCTCCCAATAGCAGGAAGGCTCTGTCCTCACATGGCAGAATAGCTGCAGGGTAAGCAAACAGAACACTGTGTGAAGCCTCTTTTATAAGGGTCATTATCGCATTCATGAGAGAAGGAGTCCTCATGACTGAATCACCTCTTAAAGGGGCCACCTTTTAATATCATCACATTGGCCATTAAGTTTCAACACCTAAATTTTATGGAGGACACATTCAGACCATAGCATTTGGTCTTTTTACTAATCCCAATAGTCACAGCTTAATTTGTTACATTTTTACAAATACTTTTCTTATTAAAGTTAAATATGTAATGTCATGTTAATACTTCTCCAGAGATGTATTTAACTTGCCAGACTTCAGCAGATTCACATCAATGGCTTCTTCTTTTTTTAATCTTATTCAAGGAATCTAACAATTTTTTTTAAAGGTGCTGCATCCCACCTCTTTTTCCCCTTCCCTATGTGGAAGGATGCTGTCAACTCACATCAGTGATGGTCCTGAAATTGACAACCACGGATACGTTTCTTCTCTCACCAGTCCTTTTTCTAAGAAGTGTTTACGCTTCCGACCATGTCATTTCCATGCCACTGCACCCCAATCTACTCAGGCAGATATGGCTCTCATGACATCTAGTCCTTCACTCTGCCAGCTGATCTGCAAATCAGTTCCTCCTGTGACATCTAGATTAACAGAATTGATTCACCTACCTGGAAACGTACCAAATACTTTCCATATGTATAATTGTTCATGTCTTCTTTCCTCTATCTTCTGAATAAAACTAGTAACTCTTTAAGAGATCTAGTTCCAAAATCCCAGTTCTTCCATTTTTTAGCTTGACGGCCATCAGCAAACTATTTAATTTTCCTGCAGCTCTAAGTTCTCATCTTTAAATTTTTATAAACACCTACCTCATTTTTCTTATCGGGAGATGAAATGAGAACATGTATAAATTCTCCTATATCAAATATTTAAAAAAATCACACTTACATGTCCTCTCCTCCACCCTCACCCTTATCCCCACTAAAATTTTTTATATCTTATCTGCTGCAAAATATACCACTATGATTGGTGAGACACGTTAGTCCTTTTTTGATAACTTTGATCATACTCCCGACATTACCTTATTCTTGGCAATATTAATGTAGCTTGCATATAAATGTTTTCATACTTTTCTCTCTCTTTACCCCCTTCACACTCTGTTTCTTGGGAATAGAGAAAGGGTTAGCAAATAAAATGGAAAATGAAAAGAGAAAGAAAGTGTGGGGAGAAAGAGGGAAAGAGAAAGGAAAAGAGGGAGAGCCAACACATTATGGACACCGTGGTGCATAGAAAGAGTGTGTGTATTTGTTAGTGGAGATTAGAGATATGGGTTGGAGTAGACAGTGATAAAAGAGGAGGAGTATTCAGGGTGACCTAAAGTCCTGGTTTGCCTGGGACTGAGGGGTTTCTCGGGACGCAGGACATTCATTCAGTGGCCAGCATAATGAGTTTGTCACTTTAGGTGGAATGGAAGTACAGCAGGCCAAATTCAATAACTAGAAACTAAATCAGAAGGCAATGAGTTGGTTGTTTTGGAGAGTGGATTCAGACACTCAAACCACTGGTTGTTAAAACATTTCTTAATACTAAAAGGAAAAATTATGGTAAATCCTTTAAGAATGGAAGCCAAAACTAATTTCCATAAAAGGGGACCTGAAGATGAAAGAGGGAGCTCTCCCTGACTTGTGGTCAAAGAACCGCTGTCACCAAAGTGTAAGGAGCAAGCACACTGAGGCCAGAGTGCCAGAATAATCAGGCCACAGTAAGGTACAGTGGAGACCCAAAGAGTCAAGTCCAAGTCATTGCTCCATTTGTGAGTCAACCCTGAGGACCAATTACACACAGGGCAAACACTCAGGCGAGGCCGTGGATGCTATTCTTCCTGATTTCTGGTGTAGCTTATCGGAAAAAAAACAAATTAGTGTCAACCTTCTTCATCACCACTGATTTGGCCGTCGTGATTTACCTGTGGCATTATCACAGTCTCAGGCTTTGCCACAAACATTAATTTCTTAATATAAAACTGCTACAGACAAAATGGAAAATGTCTCTGGAGAAGAATTTTAATATTTCTGATCCAAAGGCACAAGGAAAAGCATGGTACTTATGAATCTGAAATCAGGGTTTAAAGTCCTCAAATCCCTTGGAAAAGGATCATTTTCGGCTCTGTTTGTTTTTTTCCATGAAAGAATAATGGTAATTTTTAAAAGGATTTTCAAAGCATGCGGTGATATCATCAAGTGAACAAGCTAGAAGGCCTAACATTAAAAACCCATAGAATGATCTTGAACTATCATTAGTGCTGGAGGCAGGCCTGTGATCTGCTTGAACTGCTTGCCTTTGCTTCCAGTTCCGATACACATTTTACTTTATTTTTTCAATATCAAAGAGCTGATAGAACTGGGGAAATCCAGATTCCTTTCTCTAAGTCACTGGCCTCATGACAAGCTATATTAGACATGCCCTTGTGGTGAGGGGATTAAAATATTACTAGCTTTGTTTTGAAACAGTGACACAGAGTGTGTTTTTGGAATCTTTCTGAGGTGGTTTGGGACCTCAACTTGCCTGGTAACCACAGCTTCTGGACTAATCCAACTCACAGTTTGGGAATTTCCAAAGTGACTATTAACAGGGGGACTTGGTTTATGTAACACTGTCTGTTCTAGTCAACAGCTTGCCTTCTAACAGGTGAGCAGACCCTTTCTTTAATCAGCAGGTGGGGGACTTATTTACATTTCACCTCCAGACAGCAAATTTGGAGGGCATTTCTTATGCCAACGCTTCTCCAACTTTAATGAACACCCAGGTCACAGAATCTTCTGGAAACCTTGCTGAATAGTTAAGCAAAGCATTTCCAATCCGGTGATGGTGCTGCTATGAGTCCACAAATGATTCTCTGCAAAATAAAATGTGCTTGTGGCAGGAGAGTACCATGTGTTTTCAGGACACTCAGAATTTATGAGTCTAATTTGTCCTTAGGGACCAGTGCAGCAACATCAAATCAAGTAAATGTCTTTGGCTCTAATAAACTTGTCTGAATTTATGTATTATGAAAACGCCTCTGGAGATCATTTTCTTCAGGACATTTATGATTCTCTGTTAGAGTTTTGTGGTATCTCCCCTCTGCTACTCAATGTGATGGTGGGTGTTGCACATTTGATATGCTGAGCTAAGGTTTGCTATCCTTGCTTATTATTACACAGAGGAATTGGTAGTTCATGGTCTGACTCAACACATGGGCTTCCTAATACTCTATCTAGAGAGGAATAGGCACAAAATACCCATCCTCAGATTAAATGAAACAGATTGCTCTTATTCAAAGAAACTCTTACTCAAATGGAATGAACATTTAAATAAATGTGGTTATCACTGTGAAGAGAATATAAAATTAAAATTAAAAAGTGGAAAGCATATATTCAAAGACAAAGCCAATGAGTTAAAACAGTGGCCCTGTTTCCTCTTTATTCTATCTGGTCTCATGAAGAAAGCACCCCAGAGAGCCACCTACCCTGACACCCACCCTGAGCATTAAAGCATAGGAACTGGGTTGAAATACTTTTAGATCAGAAGCAGGAGACTTCAGTTGTAAAGAGTTAGAATTTACACACTTTATTCCGTGTGTGTAGGGTGTGTTTCTGACAGCTGAATGTGGGCTGAACTTTGTCTAGTTTCTTTAAGTCACAGATCACTTGGAAATCATTTCTTTTTTTTTTTCCCAATAATTTAGTTAACAGCTATTCCCAACAGCTGAGGCGTGTCAGATATTACTGAATTTAAAGGAATCGCTTAACGCCAGCCGTCATCCTCTCCTAATTCACTGTGGTGGTTAGTAGCAGGCTTTCAGATTTGCCATTTTCCTTCAATATGTAACGGAGTGGAAAGCTGCTTCATAGCAAGGCTTATTACTCTATTTCTGTGCAGTTGTTAATCAGAGGACAAATGAACACTCACTAGAGCCTTCTGTTTGCACATAAAATAAGAGTCTGTGGTCATGAGTGTTTTCACGCTAACCAAAACAGAAACCCAAATGGAACAGAGGGCATGGGGGTTATTTAATTGTATATAATTCCATGATAAACCTATGTGAATATACCTCTTGACTATGCATTAATTTTTTTATCTTCTTCATGCAAAGGTGATCAATTTCAGTTTCGAAGTTTTTGTCATCCACTCACCAGCCATTTCTCCCTTTTCCATGACTCCAACTTCTAGCAGAACAACAGAAGAGTTGAATCATAAAAGAAGAGTCCAAAAAAACTTTTATTTGTTTGAAGAAAATTCTTTCCATGTGTTCTGCTTCTCCCTTTGCTAATTTGGGTCATGTGCTTTTCTTTAGTCATCTATCCCAGGCAGAGAATGGCCTGGGTCTTCCTCCCCTCACCACAGAGAGGTCTGGAGGTCTACAAGTGGTAACTGAAGACTGCTGGACTCACCACATCCTACAAAAACTGTAATAGCTGCTTTAGGCTAAGAGGTTCCACTGGAATTTGAGGCTAAGAACACAAAGTAAGCCAAAAAACTAAAAGGGCTGCAAGGCAGGACTTGCGTTGATTGAAGGAGAGAAGGAAAAGGAGGAGGGAAGAACAAGAAAGAACCAATATCAAGAGTACAGAGGATAGGCCAGGAGAAAGCAAGAGAGCTTCATGTTTGCATAACAATTTGTGTTCTGCACACCTGGAGAAAAAGGATGTAGTTTCATGTTAAGGATAAAAGTCAAACTATTAGTGCAGATTGCTACTTCTGAAGACAAAATTGCATGTATGTTAGGTAAACAGAAGGACTAACCTGCAAAAGTTTAGAATTCACCCAGGTTTGTACCTAACTTCTATATGAACTGCTCTTTTAAAGTCTGGGGGAAATAGAGGGTTTCCCTATAATTTTCTACTTTATTTTTAGGGAAACTGGATAATGCTTTTTGGAAGCCATGCTTAACTCTTTTCAGTGACTTTTCTCTGCAGATCTCATGAAACATTCATTGCCTATGCTACTTTTTGGCCATAATTCAAGGTCCATTGTGATGTACATTTTTGTACTCTTTTCCAGTATTTTTTTCTTAGTCCTTGCATTCTTATTTGAATTTTGGTCTAGTTTTTGAATTTTATTTTTCCTTGTGCCTAGAAAAATTTATTTTAAAATGTCTATGCATTCTTTTTTATCCTCGTTTGGAGGCAATCTACATTCCCCCTTACATTGAATCTAGGTAGGCTTGTGATTGCTTTGATTAACAGAATACAGCAAAAGTGATAACTTATTACCAAAAACACAGAGCTGTAAAACCACAATCTACTTCCAACAGTGTATCATAAAAGACCATGTAGACTTAGCCTTGTTTGCTGGTCAGATTCACTCTTGGTGCCCTGAAATACTATGTTTAAAATTCGGCCAACCTGACACCACAATGCTGCAGCAGCTGCCTGCAGGTATTTCAGTTGATAGTCCTTGCTGTGTTGGTCCTTTGGTTATCACAATGCAGGCACAGATCTGTGCACGAAGATGTTATGTTGAAAGACTATCCTCCAGCCACAGCCTTTACAGTTAGCCTAGCTGAGGCCCCATACACTATGAAGCAGACAAGCCATAGTTACCACACCTCTCTGTAAGCATAATGCAATGGTTGTGGTTTTACAGCACTATGTATTTAGGTAGTTTGCTACATAGCAATAGATAACTGGAATGCAAGAGAAAAACTCATAAAAAGTACATTTTTCATTGACTTGAGGGTAGTTTCAGCCAGTAATTATTGGGTAGACTTGAGGGTGAGAGTAGGAGACAAACCAAGATATTTATCTCTCTCTCTGTGCATCAGGCAATGTCTTGTGTGACTGTGTCTCTTTTATGGTTGCAGCTCCTGGCAGGTTGTCCTTGAAGTGGTTTCAGCAACTACCTGGAGAGGCCAGCTCCTGGTCTCTAGGAACAACCTTTTTCCTTTGACTACTTCATCCTAGTGTTACCAGAAAGGGGTCCCGATCCAGACCCCAAGAGAGGGTTTTTGGACCTCACGCAAGGAAGAATTTGGGATGAGTCCACAGAGTGAAGTGAAATCAAATTGATTAAAAAAGTAAAGGAATAATGAATGTCTACTCCATATGCAGAGCAGGCGCAGCGTCATGGGCTGCTCAACTGATTATACTTATAGTTGTTTCTTTATTATATGCTAAACAAGGGTGGATTATTCATGAGTTTTTTGGGAACGGGATGGGCAACTCCCAGAACTGAGGGTTCCTCCACTTTTTAGACCATATAGGGTAACTTCCTGACATTGCCATGGCATTTATAAACTGTCATGGCACTGGTGGGAGTGTGTTTTAGCATGCTAATGCATTATAATTAACATATAATGAGCAGTGAGGAAGAACAGAAGTCACTTTCATCAGCATCTTGGTTTTCGTGGGTTTTGGCTGGCTTCCTTACTGCATGCTGTTTTATCTGCAACGTTTTTGTGACCTTTATCTTATGATCCTATCTCATCCTATGACTAAGAATTCGTAACCTCCTGGGAATGCAGCCCAGTAGGTCTGAGCCTTATTTTACCCAGCTCTGATTCATGATGGATTCACTCTCGTTCAAATTCCTCTGACAGTAGATGCTGTCTGTTATTGTTCATCTCTGAATTGCCCTCCTGTCCCCTAACTTACCTTTCAACTCTGTTTTAAGCTAGTTGTCAATATTGTTTTTCTTTTGTTTTGTTTTTTGTTTTTTGTTTTTTCTGTTAAACTAATTTTTTGCTTCACTGGCTCTGGTTGATACAGGCTGCAAGTTATATTTCTTTACATACTCAACTGAACACAGAAAATATGTAACTGATTTTAGTTGCTTGATTATACACATACCAGTCTGCAGAAAAGTCATCCTAATGAGGTGGGATTGGAGATTCTCTTGTATCAAGTTGACTGTAATCCTGCCAGAAGTCTACCATCACACTTACACTTGAGTATGATTTTATAAGAACTCCTGTGCACTCAGTCAATTCCCTTGAAGGAGCAGATTGACAAAAGTTTTAATGAGTCACTCTTTGATATGGAAGAAGGTTATTTGAGCCACTGTTCTCTAACTGGTGCTTCCAGCTTAACCTTTGACTTTTTTTGAAGGCAAGAGAATGGGAAATATATTAGAAGTTAATACATAGCACAAGTTTATAACTGCTCTGCTTCAGCTATAGGACTTACTCATCTCATTGGTATCTATTTAAAAAAAGACTTAGATCTTATAAAAATTTATCTATATATCTATATTATATGAAATTGTGATTGAGGCAGATAAGATATCCATGGAAAGTTTGATTCCTTCTAATCTTAATAGATTAGCTAATATATGGAAAGTACTATGAAAATAGCTTGAATGACCTGTTATAGTAACACAGATTCAAGAGTAAATGTCCCCTTTCCCATCCCGTAGTATTACATTTGCTGTAGTGGGCTACAGTCATAGATCTGTAAGACCTGATAGGTAACCATGTTTGAATTACTTATTTTATTTTTGATCCATGAAGTCCATATGTATAAAGTGAAAGGTTAGTGTATTGGGCCTCTCTTGCATTGCTATAAAGAAATACCTGAGGCTGAGTAACTTATAAAGAAAGATGTTTAATGGCCTCACAACTCCCATGCTGTACAGAAAGTATGATGCTGGTATCTGCTTGGCTTCTTGGAAGCCCACAGGAAACTTACAATCATGGAGGAAGGTGAGGGGGAAGCAGCACTTCTCATGGTCAGAGAAGGAGCATAAGAGAGAGGGAGGAGGTGCTACACACTTTTAAACAACAAGCTCTTGCAAGAACTCACTCACTATCATGACAAAAGCACCAACAGGATGGTGCTAAACCATTCATGAAGGATCTACCCCATGAGCCAATCACCTCCAACCAGGTCCCACTTCCAACATTGGGGATTAAAATTTGACGTGAGATTTGGGTGGGGACATGGATCCAAACCATCTCATTTGGACTTACCCCTCAGATCACTGTAACTTAAACATTCTGAATCATTCAGTCTTAATACCTGATTTCATGCTTTTTCCCAGGTGGCTTCCTTCCTTATTGTTGTTATTTTTTAACATTATGAAAGCATTGTTTCCTTATGCAAATAAAGCAATACATTCATTGTTGTCTTAGTTCATTTTATGCTGATACCAAAATGCCAGAGACTAGGTAATGTATAATGAACAGAAATTTATTTCTCACAATTCTGGAGGCTGGGGTTTCCAAGATCAGTGTGCCAGCATCTGGTGAGGGCTTTCTTCCTGCAGTCTCACATGGTGGAAGGAAAAAGGGCAAGAGAAGACCAATTCCCTCTGTGAAGCCCCTTTGTAAGGGAACTTAATCCCATTCATGGAGGAAGTGTCATCAGGGCATTAGGCCCTGCCTGCCAATACTATCACATTGACAACACATGGATTTTGGAGAGAATACTTTCAAACCAAAGCATTCTTCTCCTGCTCCTCAAGATTTATGTTCTTCTCCCATACAAAATACATTCATTCCACCCCAATGGGTCTTAACTCATTCCAACATTAAATTCTAAGCACAAAGTCTCATCTAAATCAAATATAGGTGAGACTCAGGGCACAATTCATGCTGAGGCAAATTTTTCTTCAGAGGCAAGTCTGTGAAGTCAAACAAATTATGTGCTTTCAAAAGATACTAGTGGGATAGGCATTTACATTCCCAAAGGCAGAACTAGGAAAGAGGAACGAAGTAACAGGTTCTAAGTAAATCCAAAATCTAACAGGGCAAGCAACATTAAATCTTAAGGCTTAAGGATTCTCATCATTGATCTTATGTCCCACTTTTCAGGCACACTAGGGTGGTGGTTCAGCCCCCAAAAACTTGGGTAGCCCTGCTTGATGGCTTTGCTGAAAATGTTTCCTACTTCAGCTTTCATGCATCGAATTCACATGCCTGTGGCTTTCCCAGGCTGGCAGTACATGCTTGTGGCTCTACAGTGCTGGGGGTTTGGGGGCAGCTCCACATTCATAGCTTCATTTGGCATTGCCTCAGTGGGGACTCTTCATCATCCCTTGAAATCTAAGTGGAAAAACTCATGCCTCCAACACTCTTGCACTCTGTGCTCCTGCAGAATTAGCACCATGTGGATGCTGCCAAGGCTCACCACTTGTACCCTCCAGAGTGGCAGCCTGAGCTGCACCTGGGCTTGCTTGAGCCACAATTGGAGTGCCCAAAAGGCATGGTGCCAGAATGTGGAAAGCTGAGCTCCTTGGCAGCAAGTGCAGTAAGCCCTGATGTCCCTGGGTTCCCTGGATCCATGTGTTTAAATCATTCTGCCCTTAAGTCCCTAACACTGTGGGCCTGTGATGGAAAGAACAACCTGAAGACCTCTAAAATGCCCTTGGGGTCATTCTCCCATTGTCTTGATGAATAACACTTTGCTTTCTTCTATCCATTCTAATCTCAAATGGTCACTTGTCCACACTCTTTGTTTTCTTTCCTAAACACCCTTTTTCACTCTTCACATATGGCTAGGCTGAGAATTTCCCAAATCTTTACATATGGTTTCCCTTTTAATTATAGATTCCATCTTTAAACTATTTCTCTCCGTTCCTCGTTTACTATAAGCAGTTAAGAGAAGCCATGAGGCACCACGAATGCTTTGGTGCTTAGAGATTTCTTCCAGCAAACATCCTAGCTTATTGCTCTTAAGTTCTGCCTTCCTTAAGTCCTAGAACTGGACATAATTCAGCCAAGAACTTAGCCACTTTGTAACAAAGATGACCTTTCCTCCAGTTTTCAATACCTTGTTCCTCACTTTCATCTGAGACTTCATCAGCACAGTTTCCATTGTCAGGACCTTTCTTAAGTAAGAAGATTTAGGCTTTCTTCTTCTGAGCTCTCACCGGAATCACTTTTAATGCTTTATTCTTGTCAAAAGATATTTTCTCCAGTGTTCACTCAGAGACTGTTCTAGTCTCTATCTATTACCCAGTTTCAAAGCCACTTCCAGCATTTTCATTATTTATTATAGCAGCACCTCACTTCTGACACAATTTTTGCCTTAGTTTCTTGTGTGCTGCTATAACAGAGTACCGTTGACTAGGTAATAAAGAACAAAAAATTATTTCTCACAGTTCCAGTGGCTGCAAAGTCCAAGATTAAGGATTCAGCATCTGGTGAGGGCTTTCTTGCTGCACATTCACATGGCAGAAGGCAGAAGGGCAAAGGACCAAATCTATAGATTCATTGCAATCCTTGTCAAAATGCCAATATCATTTTTCACTGAATTAGACAAAATCAATTCTAAAATTTATATGAAACCATAAGACAGCCCAAATAATCAAAGCAATCCTAAGCAAAAAGAACAAAGCTGGAAGCGTCACATTACCTGGCTTCAAATTATACTACTACAAGGGTATAGTAACCAAAACAACAGGGTACTGGTGTAAAAATAGACACATAGATCAGCAGAACAGAATAGAAATCCCAGAAATAAAGCCACATATCTACAGTCAGCTGATCTTTTACCAAGCTGACAAAAACATACACTGAGGAAAGGGCATCCTTGTCAATAAATGGCCCTGGAAAAATTGAATTGCCATATGCAGAAGAATGAAACTGGACCCATATCTCTCACCATATACTAAAATTAACACACAATGGATTAAAGACTTAAATGTAAGTCCTAAAACCATAAAAATACTAGATAAATCCTAGCAAAAACTCTTTTGGACATTGGTCTAGGCAAATAAGACTAAGACCTCAAAAACACAAGCAACAAAAACAAAAATAGACAAATGGAACTGAAAAAGCTTCTGCTCAGCAAGAGAAATACTTAACAGAGTGAACATACAACCTGCAGAATGGAAGGTATTATTTGCAAAGTATGCATCTGACAGGTACTGATATCTAGAATTTACAAGAAACTCAAACAACTCAACAACTACAACAAAAATAACCCCATTAAAAAGTGGGCAAAGGACATGATAGACCGTTTTTAAAAGAAGACATACAAATGACCAACAGGCATCTGAAAAAATGCTCAACATCCCTACTCATAAGAGAAATGCAAATTAAAACCACCATGAGATATCATCTTACACCAGTCAGAATAGCTATTATTAAAAATTCAAAAAATAACAGATGTTGGCAAGGATGCAGAGAAAAGGGAATACATTTGCTATTGGTGGGAATGTAAATTAGTACAACCTCTATGGAAAACAGTATGGAAATTTCTCCAAGAACTGAAAATGGAGTTAGTATTCAATCTAGCAATCCCACTACTGGATATTTACCCAGAGAAAAAGAAATTGCTGCATAAAAAAGATATCTGCACTCATTGTTGCAGTACTAACCACAAGAGCAAAGATACGGAATCAGCCTTAGTGTCCATCAATGGATGATTGGATAAAGAAAATGTGGTGTGTGTGTGTGTGTATATATATATATATACACACACATGCACAACGGCATACCAGTCAGTAATAAAAAAGAATGAAATCATGTCTTTTGCAGCAACATGGATGGAATTGGAGGCTGTTATCTTAAGTGAAACAACTCAGAAATAGAAAGTCAAATGCTACATGTTCTCACTTATAGGTGGGAGCTAAATAATGTGGACACATGGATGTAGAGTGTAGAATAATAGACACTGGAGAGTCAGAAGGGTGGGAGATTAGGTGAAGGGTGAGGGATGAGAAATTACTGATAGCGTACAAGGTATGCTGTTTGGGTGATAATTGCACTAAAAGCCCAAACTTCACCACTAATGAAATTTTAAATTCATTTTTAAAAATGTGGTTTTTGCCAAAGACAGGTTAATTCTTCCCTAACCTTCTTCTTCCTCTTTTGGTAAAAAGTAGTTTAAACATGGCATTCCTATCCCATTGTTCCACATAAATAAGTTTCTTTTGAGGCCCATATTAGCTCTGTATAAGCATCGCATACTTACTTTTTTAGTCACTCAATGCTTTGTTGGTTGATCTGGGTCCCAATTTTCTTCATGACCTGAAATATAGTCTTTTCCAACTTCTTGGCAGCAGCCTCTTACAGCCTTGATGATGTTTCATGTGGCCTGCCCCTTTTCTTGGCCAAGCTCAGCTCATATGTCCATCATCGGAAGTATACACAATGTGGTCTAACCACGAAAGAGACTTCCAAGACAAAATCATAAATAGAGATGCTTTACTTTAGAAAGCCAAAATATCTGTACCATCTGTGAATACAGAATTTGCCAAAGAAAAATAAGTGGGAAATATATGGTTTTCCTTTTGAACTTCCATATTAAAATGGGTTCAGTATTGAGGTTATTTAGCCATAAAATATATTTTTAAAAATAGCGTTAATTATTGTTATGCTGGCTTTCCATACACTATTTTCTTCTGTCATCATAACACAAACAATTCTGTGGTTTCATTTTTTCTTACAATATCAAAACATTCTTAAAGCATCTTCTGAGCAAAGAACAGAAATAATAATGGTTGTTAGTGTGATGGTCATTTACTGTGCCATGTCATTTATATATTGCTTTATTTTATGGTGGGAATGTTAGGGAGTTGATAATATAATTATGTAATTACTAGCACAAACCATTAGTGCCAAAGATGAACTATAAAAAATTAATTAGCCTTTTAAAAAATTATGGCTTGCAGTATTACATACTGGTTGGATGAAGTCAAGAAGTGCTTGAAGTAATTTGAAATAGTGACAGGGAGGGTTAGCAGAAGGAATATTTCTACCTAGAAATTCTACCATAACTATTCAGATCTGACTAATGGCACATGGTTAGGTATCTTGGAAAATCTCGATCCTTTTAGCTGTCAGGTATTTTACATATTTTTAAAGTTAAAAAATATTTTTAATTAAAATAAACAGGTGAAATGGCCAAAACATTTAAAAATGTGTAGAATAATCTTCTGAATAAAGAAAAATGTAATAAAGAAAAATGTAAATAAGCTTCTGCTTAGAAAATAAAATCTCTCCTTGTGGTTTTTGACTTATAAATTAAAAGTTTGATTGGTGTACTATATCTCATTTAAAATTTAGTTTAATTGTTTCATTAGATAAAAATTTAGACAGTATAAAATGACATGACAAATAATTATTTCTCTAGTCATTACTGTTAGCTGCTGTAACAAACAATCTTTAGATTATAATGCACGTCATAATAAATGTTATTTCTTTCTGTATCATAGTCTAACATAGGACATGTAGCTTTTCTGGCTGGCCTTTCTCCAGGTGCTAATTTAGGGATCTAATTAGTGAGCAAATTCAGCTTTCATTGTTATCCGTGCTCTTTCCTTGACCTCCTTAGAATCCAGTGCAGACTCCCTGCATTCAGTAGAATCAATGAGCAAAAGGAGGGGAGATGTGGAAAGAAGGCACTCTGGTTTCTTAATCGCTTCAATCTGAAACAGGCACACTTAGCTTCTTCTCATACATCCTTGGCCAGAACTTGTCATATAATACAAATCTATTTCATAACTGAAGAAAGAAAGGGAATGTCTCTGTATGTGAAAGAAGTTGAAACAGCATCTAAGAAATCTCTGGTACCTTCCTCCTCTTCAATTTCTCAGTCCTTAATGCCCACGTCTCCCTTTTAGAAGGAAATGTGTATTTTTGTATATGTGTGTATTCATATTTATCTTTTCTTTAAATCAAAGTAGTGCCCTAGGCCAGGCACAGGACTCCCCCTGTAACTCCAGCACTTTGGGAGGCCAAGGCAGGTGGATCACTTGAGACCAACATGACAAAACCCTGTTTCTACTAAAAATATAAAACTCATCCGGGTGTGGTGGCACACGCCTGTAATCCCAAGAATCACTTGAACCCAGGAGGTGGAGGTTGCAGTGAGCGGAGATCGCACCACTGCACTCCAGCATGGGAGACAGAATCTCATTCTATCTTAAAAAAAAAAAAAAAAAGGAGTGGACTACCTTAATACATTCTTTCTATTACAATTTCCTTTGTCATTTAATTAATCATATTAACATATTGATCAGTATTTATATAGACAAATATACATACATGTTATATAAATATATTTCTTTCTCATGTAGAAATATGGCATATTTAACTATTTCACTATTAGTAATCACTTAGGTTAATTTAACCATTAACTAACAATTTAAAATATTAATAAATAACATTTTGTAAGCAGTTAATATGTGCCATGTAATGAACTAAGTGCTTCCCATTAATTATTTTGTTTAATCTTTAATTCTGTGATGAATTAATATTATCCCCATTTTATGGTGGATGAGACTGAAGTTTAGAGATTCTTAGTAACCCCGTTCAATAAATCAGAGAAAGTAGGTGGTAAAATTGCTATATAGACCCAAAAGTTTTATTCAAAGTCATCAATCATGAGTGCTGACCACACTGACTCTCAAGCTATACATACATAATAGGTTTCAGTTTTATAATTAGCTATTGTAAAATGAGTCTATGGTTTCCTTTTATATTCAAATTGTTGAATATAAAATATACTCATGGGGCAAGAGGCCCCATGAGTATATTTATGGGAAAAAACTCTACATTAAGGTGTTGTCTGCTACCCACATTTCCTCTTCTCTAACCAGCTGCATCTGAAAATTTTTCTGTATTTGCATCTCCTCACATGGATTGTGTAACAAATCCGTAGTCTCTATCTTCCGCGAAGTCACTCGCTGCCTTTTTTGCTGATTTCTCATGGGCGAGAATTAGGTTGAATCAATAACTAGCTGCAAGGGGGTCTAATTGAGTTACTAAAAGTGAGTATTCCATTTCATGACGTGAACATCTAGTTGCAAGGTTGTCTAGAAAATGGAGTATTAAACATTGCCTTCTAGCTTAAGTGGTCTAGCAACATAATTCTTATTAAAGAACTATATACAGAAATTTCTTAATCACAGCAGTGTTTGTCCTCTAAGATCCTGTTTCCATTTTCAGAAAGAAAGTGCTTCTCTTCAAATGTGCTACAGCAATATTAAGAGCCTGTGAGGCACACAGTGAAGAGAAAGTCTCCAGTAATTTTTCTGACCTCTTCTCATGATAGGTGGGATTTTAATGGCTCAAAGTTTCTAAAATTATTCTTCTCCCAGTGCTAAAAAATGCATAATAACCAAATAATTGATTTTTATTTTTATTATTTGACTATTAGCTGACCAGAAAAGTATTTTTTTTAGAAAAAAAATTGAAATAAACAAAAGTCCTGAAATCTATTATCACTCCTGTAGCTGAAAGAAAGGGAAATAATAAGAATTAGCAGAGTCAAGGAGTATGTAGAACTCACAAGGAAAGACTGAGAGTCAGGAGCAGAGGTTGCAGCTACTGCTGGAGATGTATTATTAACAATGGGAGAAAGAGAAATTACAAGCAAGTATCTGACACTGGCCAAATTCAATTGCAAGCCCAAGAGCAAAGGAGCCCAGATGGCAAACTCTGCACTCATGACAGAGTTGATCAGCGAAGGGTGGAGAATGGATCTTGGGGAAGAGAGAAATCAAGAATAACCATCACATAGGAGAAAGTCTTTTGAGGTACAGGACGCTTCCGATTTCTCCTCAAATATCAATAGATAGACAGAGGCAACTTCACTTAACATAGGATCAAAGAGGTTCTGATATTTTTGTAAGTGGACTTTGTAGGACCAAAGCTCTGATTTAATTGCATTATTTTCAGTGTTGAATACTTGTGAAGTGGATCTGGTTGTATAATTTTAAAAATTAGAAAGGTTGTTCTAACTTTAAAATATCTTGTGGTAGATTGAAGGTGGTATAAAAACTTGCTGCTGTTCCTCCTATTGAGAGGTGGAATGTATTTCCCTGCTTCCTTGAATCTACACTAGTGACTTGTTAGACCAATAAACATTGCAGAAGTGATGTTTGGGGCTTCAGAGGCTCAGACATAGGAGGTCTTTGTGGCTTTCATGTGGGTCTCTGAGAATATTTGCTCGAGACAGTCTCCCTCCAATCACAACTGTTACACTTTGAGAAAATAAAGCCACATGTGCAGCCCATATATAGGTGGTCTAGTCAACCTCTTTAGCTATCCACAGCCCATGTCTACTCTCCACCATGTGGGCCAGCTATCTTGGACATCTAACCGGTAGAGTCTTCAGGTGACTGTAGTCACAGTTGCCATGTGACTGCAGCTGCCTGGGAGGCCTCAAATAACAACTCCCCAGCTGAACCCTGTCAACCTGCAGAATCATGAAAGATAATTATGAACTGTAGTTTCAAGCCACTAAGTTTCAAGTGGCTTTTACTCAGCAATGAATAAGTGACAAAATCTTCAAAGAAAGATTTGAATTCTGGAAGAGCTGAGCAAAATATCCAACGATCATTTCTCCTATCACTGATACAGAGAAACAAATTTAGGATTTGTTTTCAAATAATATTTTTATCCGAAACTTAGAAAATCTTTTTAAATAATAAGCTTATTGACTCTCCAAACTGGGGCAATTCTTATTTTCAAACCATTCATAGCCTGGCCATTTTTCTTATGAACTTTCTGATGAGATCTTCATGCAAATTATAGTCTTTTCCTGTCTTTTGCCTTCCAAAGATGGACTCGATGCTGCTATACGTGATTCGTACATAATAACAGATACTCTAGAAGTGGACAGTTTGACCATATTTGGACCCATTCTCAACAGAGTCACTAATGCTCCATGTGTCTCCAACTTCAATATCCATATTGTTTACATGGGGATCTTGTGAAAACACAGATTCTAATTTGTATTTCTGGGGTAGTTCCTGAGAATCTATACTTCTAATATTTTCAAGTGATATCTATGTTGATGTTACGGGTCCACGTTAAGGAACATGGACTTAGAGGACATCATACTTGAAAAAAAGTAACTATTCAAAAAGAAATGACTTTTACTCTTGGAGGAAAAACAACTCACCAATAGGTAAATAATTGTTATGAGTCGAATTTTATTACAGTCAATTTGCCATATTACCAGTAGCTGTTATAGCATTGCACGTTTACATACTTCCTGAACTTGGCATATTCCTTAAATATCAAGACTTATCATATCTACCCTCTGTTTTCAGCTTCAGTTTGCTGTTAGAGATTGAAGATTACGTGAAGTTCAGAACACAGGTGTATTACATTTTGGCTGTCTTCCTGACTAGCATGATCATACTCTTGAGTACCCACTGTTCTCCTACAGAGAGTTTATGAAAACAGGAAAGCTTGATATTTAACTAATGTTTATAAATTGCTTGGATGATTTGCAGAAAAGTAGACTACCGTTCATTACATAAAGTCTACATACATGTATGTACAAGACCCTGATAGTAGAGCTAACATGGTTTATGATTATAAATCAGTCTGGAGGGGTTGGTAGCATTGATGGTCTGTTTAAGATATAAAGTAACCAAATGAAAAATTAAAATTGAATCTACTGTTGTGGAATTTCATCTCAAATTGTATTATTTGTTCTTCCTGAATACCCGTCTCCCTTCTGCTCTGCCTAACCAAATTTCCATTTTAGTTTTCGTCTGTCAGAATGGCAAACAGTTTTTAGAAGTTATGGTTTAAAAAATCTCAAAGAACTTGGCATTTTCAAATGTTGCTAATGGAAGTTCAAATAGGTTCAATATTTGGGGGTGAGGGACAGAATAGCAAGAGTTATCAAATTTTTTTATAAATTTATGTTTTATTTCTAAGACTTTAAGAAAACAATCATAGGTATATATGAAGATTTATCAAGAATGGTCATAACCTAATTTAAAAGAGTCAAACACAAATAGAAAGAGGGAACTGCTTTAAAAAATAATGGTCCATCTATGTACAAAGAAATACCAAGAAGTTAATTTTTAGGATGCATTAAAAAAAACTATCTAATGACCTTAATATATTGTCTTATAGGAAATTAAAAAGTCAGTAAGCATATGAACTGATTGCTGCCTACATCTTAAAATTTCTATGTAAACTTCATAAAAAAATACCAGAGTATATTCAACTATTCACAGAGCTAGCATTTAAAGCATGCAACTATGGATGATTTTCTTTCCTTCTTTGTCCTTTATATATATTCTCCATCGTTTTTAATGAGTAGGCTTCTTTGACAATCATAATTGAAAATAATTTTAAGCAGCTTTGAAGCACTAACATTAAAACATTTCTTCCATCTGATTTCTATTTTCCTTCTTTCCTGTCTTGGCAAATTTGCCCTGAAAAGAAAACCCAGTTTTATAATCCTATCCTTTGTATCTCTAATAACTTCTCTTCAGATATTGGGAATGTACTCACCTCAAGTCTTTCATTTTTACTTTAGTTTCTGTGTTTTTATTTGCTAAATTTGTATTATTATGATACCCATTTATCATTCATTAAATAAACATCTACTTGAGCACCCAGTGTGTGTCGTGTGCTGTTCTTCGTTCCAGATCTGTCATCACAGCTTTGTTTTGTTTTCTGTATTTGCCGAATGAATCATCTACTCTTATCTATCCATTTATTCAACAAATATTTTTAATAACACGTACTTTGTGCTATGCTCCATTCTAAGTTCTAGGGACACAGAAGCAGGTGAACTAGTGGCAAATCTTGTTCTCATGAAGCTCACATTGTAACAGGTGGAGAAAGATAAAAAATGCAACAAATAGGCCAGGCGGGGTGGCTCATCCCTGTAATCCCAGCACTTTGGGAGGCCAAGGTTGGCGGATCACCTGAGGTCAGGAGTTTGAGACCAGCCTGACCAACATGGGTGAAACCTCGTCTCTCCTAAAAGTACAAAACTTGGCCAGGTGTGGTGGCTCACGCCTGTAATTCTGGCACTTTGGGAGGCTGAAGCCGGTGGATCACCTGAGGTGAGGGGTTTGAGCCAGCCTGGCCAACATGGTGAAGCCCCACCTCTGCTAAAACTACAGAACATCAGCCGGGCGTGGTGGCGGACCTCTGTAATCCCAGCTACTGGGGAGGATGAGGCAGGAGAATGGCGTGAACTGAGGAGGCAGAGCTTGCAGTGAGCAGACACTCTAGCCTGGGGGACACAGCGAGAGATTCCGTCTCAAAACAAAAACAAAAACAAAAAATTAGCTGGGCGTGGTGGCACAAGGCTGTAGTCCCAGTCTCAGTCAGGAGGCTGAGGCAGGAGAATGGCTTGAACTCTGGAGGCCGAGGTTGCAATGAGCAGAGATCACACCACCGAACTCCAGCTTGGGTGACAGAGCAAGACTTCGGCAAAAAAAAAAAAAAAAAAGTACAAAAATTAGCCGGGCATGGTGGCACGCTCCTGTAGTCCCAACTGCTCCAGAGGCTGAGGCATGAGAATTGCTTGAGCCCCGGGAGGCGGAGGTTGCAGTGAGCCAAGATGGTGCCACTGCACTATGGCTTGTGCCACAGAGTAAAACTCTGTGTCAAAAATAAATAAACAAATGCAACAAATAATTAAATACATAGTATATCAGAATGACTTGAAGTGGGGCAGGGGAATCAATAGAACCAGGGGTGGGGCAAGATTACAATATAAAACAGAATACATCAAAGAAGGCCTCTTTGAGAAGACATGATTTGAGCAGACTTGAGGGAGCTGAGGGAAAGACATGCTAGAGGAAAGAAAGAGTTCTTCGCGGGTGCTTATATTGTTATTTAAAATAATTCCTGTCAGCACCCCAAATTTCAGGTTTACCCAATAATTGGTCTATCATTTTTAATTTTTGAATGTTGGCTGACCAGAGGAGGATTATTTTGAGAAAAAAAAAATCTTGAAATGGAAAAACAAACAAACAAACAAAAACATTCTGAAGAAGACATATTTCATCCTAACACAATCCGGAGGGGTAAATTAATAGAAGGCACGTGTCTGAGACAGGTATCCTTTCCTGAAGTCGACGACTGTGACCCTGACAGCACTGTAAACTCTTCGAGAGTAGTAACAAGGCAGAAAGACACCAAGTTAAATGGTGATGCATTGAGTCACTAAAAATAGATCTTAAAAAGTTGGAAAAGTAAGAGGCTCTTTATAAAACGTCTCTTGAAATTTACAATCAAGAGTTGCTAACTCATCTTTATGGCATTTCTTTTTAATAGATTATTCAGAATAAATTGCCTGCAATAGCTGAAAGTCCAGATGGGCTTCTGTTAAAATCCTCTATTGTGCATTCATTGCTGTAGATGGCTTCCTGTCAGAATACTGTGTAAATTAGCAGCCTGATGTTCTAAGACTAGGTTAAGTGGTCTGTTTCGGACGGGGAAGAATTTATGGCATGAAAATACAAATGCTTAAGTAATCATAAAAGTATTCCACTTTCGGAGGCTGATTTTACATTAACACTTGGCCTATCATATAGCTCATCATGTCTTCCCTTGTAATCAGGAGGACATGTGTTCCTTATCATAGAAAAGCATGGGAGCAGTTCGTAATCTTTTTCATGAAAAGAATCCTGTAGTAAGATGGGGAAGGAGGTTAAGAAAACAATAGATGTGTCAATGTCGTTGGAGGGTATACATCTGTAAACCATTCCCTCCTGAAATGTTGGAAAGATTGCAATATAAATACAGCTCCATCACATATTTTCCTTTTGTCTAGCTCCTCTGTTGTCTGGAGTCTCGTGAGATGAAATGCACACCCCGAAACAGCATCCCCTATGAATCACAGTGGGAGGATATTACACTCTTTTGTGGCCCTGCTTGCTCTATTTTAGCCTCTGTTATTTTTTTTTTTTTTCTGCAGGTGCCAGGTCTGGTTCAGGGATGAAGCTCAAAGTTAAAACCAAATCGATTGCATACACAGGTGGTTAGACTAGAACGTGTTTGAATCTGAAAACCAGAAAAATGCTTTATGTTAGAATGCTTCCAGAAAGTCATAGAAAAAAATCTTCTGGGCAAAATGATGCCAGTGTAAACAATCATGGATTGCTTCAAATGCAACTGACCCTTTTGCTGTTCATTCCTTTTATACATCTACTGTGCTGTCTTTCAAGTTAAGTACAAAGCACAGAAAAAGTGGAGTGTTTTGAGTATGAAGGAAGGTTAGTTATACTGTTTAGGCATGAACATCTAGTGTCAATGATTAGTTTCATGTTCACATTACAAAGATTTTATACAAACAAACAGTGATAGGGTCTCATATGCAAGTGCCTATATGGGTTATACAGGTTAGACAAACCAGTGGTTTTAAGACAGTTGGGATTGATATAGCCTGTGGCATACTCAAAAGCCCAGCCATCACCAAAATAGGTCAGCTACAAATTGGTTGAACTATGAACCTAGTGTTGGCAGATCTTTTAAAGAAGAAACAAGAAGGGCCTGGCATGGTGGCTCACGCCTGTAATCCCAGCACTTTGGGAGGCCGAGGCAGGTGGATCACTAGGTCAGGAGATCGAGACCATCCTAGCTAACACGGTGAAACCCCGTCTCTACTAAAAAAAAAATACAAAAAATTAGTCAGGCGTGGTAGCGGTTGCCTGTAGTCCCAGCTACTCCAGAGGCTGAGGCAGGAGAATGGCGTGAACCCGGGAGGCAGGGCTCACAGTGAGCCAAGATCAGGCCACTTGCACTCCAGCCTGGGCAATAGAGAGAGACTTCATCTAAAAAAAAATGTTAATAAAAAAAAAAAGAAACAAGAAATCTGATTCTGTGCATGTATGTACATGTGTGTAATTTTCTGGGAGTTTATTACTTTATTTGGCTCTCAGGCAGCCAGATTGAAATCATATACCGATGGCTGTATTAAAAACCCTTTATGGTCTTCGTGTCTCACCCACAAACCCCCGATTGATTAAGAGTTGAGTAGGCAGGTTAATAGTTGCAACAAATTTAACACACGGTAGGCTGAGTTTTATGTTTCTTAGTAAAACTTCAGTTAGTTATCTTTCTATAGAGAAGAGTTCTTTTAACAAAGTTAATATTTTTATTAGTAGTATTTAAAATTAATTGTACATTTCAAAAAACAGGGGTTAAAAAAATAATCTTCCTGAAACCTTTGGTATCTTAGATCTCAGAATTTCTTTTTTCTAAAGGTGCACTAAAATTCCAATGGACTTAATATGATAATTTAGAGTGCAGTTTAGAAAAAGTAAATTGTAATTATTTGTGTTCATCTTGAAGATAATAGTAATATGCTTGAGAATCAAAAGGATATGGCCACACAGACTACTAATGACTCACTGGGCAAGGACAATCTAAGCTTTCCAGAGCAAAGAGATATCTCAATTTAGAAGAGGTCATCAATAAACTTATGAAAGAATTGAGCACTAGAGGAACCCCCCAAATACAGATCCCAGAACTTGTGCTGATCAAACCCCAGGACTGTGCTCAGGAGGCTCAGCAATGTCGATGGAGCCCCATGAAGAGCAATGGAGAGCAGTAGATTCTGAGGATTTCTAGCTCTGCCATAACTCGTTTGATAAGCTCATTCAATCCTAATTTTAAATGCAACAAAGTCTGCATCACACTTTTTAGAAGATATGGAGAGACCTGTCACATTTAGATCATTATCAGATTAGTTTTAAAAGAGCTATGATTTTGGTTGAGAATCAGCCCTGGAAATAAATTATCTAGGTATTGAACTAAGAGACTTTTCAAGAGCATGTTTAATTGAAACAGTCTAGAATCAGTGCAAAAATTTTATTCTGACTTGACCCAGCATTAGTCATTCATTACCTGGGTAGGATCTGTAATCTCTATATTCAGCCTTGTGAATAAAGATAAAGGCAGCCCCTATGCTAATTTCTCTGCCTTAACACAATGCTGCTTCTTACTCCTGCGACACTTGAAAGTAACTTGGCAAATCTTTATTTTGAGGAGTGTTTCCTGACATCTATTCAGAGGTCACCAACAATATGCAAGTGAATGGAAGAAATAATTGGCACATATGGAGAATGAAAAAGATAACTAGCAGAAATCCAAGACCATTTCCCATTTGGAAAGAACAACTTCTGCCATCAAATAGATTGGATCACATAATTCTGGTTGGTTCCTGCCAACTTGTCTTTGTTTATATTTAAGGAAATATGGGAAGAGTTACTAAATTAGCTAGAAAACCACTGGGTATAGGCCTCAGATTTCTATTATCTATAAATATTTATCAAGCACATGCCATATGTAAGGCTCAGTGAAGAACGTGGCTATGGTATTGGCTACTGACATTGCACTCTGGAAGCTCTGAAACTAGAGGGGAAGGTGGAAACAGCATGCAGCAAGTTTGCCCTTGAGAATATTGCTGAAAAGTGCTTTGAGAGCTATAAAGATAGACTTCACAAGTTGCCGGAGGAGCTTTATGATGGAGATAAAGACCTTAGGAAATTACTGAGGAGGGGAAGATGGTGAATCTTCATGGAAGGGTGGATATAATGAGTGATGCTTCTCAGACTGCAGAGTGGCCTGACATTGCCTGCCTTCACTGGATCTCTACATGATGCACATTGCCTTAGCTCCAGTTACAAATGTTCTTTCTTCCACCCCCACATACTGTGAGCTCTCCTACACACTATGAATATCATTGTAATTTTTTACTACTATTAGGACAATGCTGTTTTTGTAAAAATATTTGCCTTTGCTTTTTGCAGAAACTTGCCGAAATAAACATCAAAGGAATGCTTGAAATTGAATAGAAATCACAAAAGGGTGTCACATGAAGCCTGGGTTGTTTGTTTATGAGGTGTGTGAAGTGTGTGTGTGTGTGTGTGTGTGTGTCAGAGAGAGAGAAAAAAAGTGAGAGAGATAGAGACTAATTTTGTAACTTTAGAGCCTGTGTTTGCTAACATTTTCTCACTTGGAACTTCCTTAATATTTTCTGGAGGCACATAAACTTTAGACCTTTTCTTGTAGAGGAGATTATCTAGTCCAAATAAGACTGCTTGGGTTCCAATACATGCTCCTTTACTTATTAGGTTTATTACTTGTGCAAGATACTTAACCTTTTAACCTTTCTAGGACTCAAGTCAAAGAATAACTCAGAAAATTATAATTAATTTCTGAAATTTATATACAATTTTGTACTTACAAATATACTAATAAGAGAAAAGTAATTAGATGATTGTCAATGGAAAAAAAAGGAGGGATCATAAAAGAGGAGCGAATGGAAAGGAAAAATTACAAACAGTCTGGTAACAGTAAATCTTGCTTTTGTAATTTTGTTATTGTCAATATAGTTGATCCTCTGGCAGCAGCAAAGAGGCCACTTGGTCATGGGAAGTATGTCTTTGAGCAGGCTGGCCAGTCATTGATAGCCATAATTTCAGTTGTTGATGTATTCTCAATGGTCCTACCATTCCCTAATCTCAAAAAAAAAAAAAAGCTTGAGAGCTAAGCTGTAGCATACAGATGATGGACCATTTTTTGTGTATTTTTCTGTTAGTACTTATACATTAATTAAACAAAGGCTTGTACCATGTTCTGCATCATTATTCCTTGCTCAGTTTAGTCAGGTATCCAATAAAGTTAATACAGATCATGGGTCTTTTTGTGAGGCTTACATGAGATATTGCATGCAAAGCCCTGACAATGAAACTTGCCTCAAAATAAAAAGTTAGTAAATATTATTGCATCATCATTATCATCATCATCACCATTACTGAAGGATCCTGATTTAGAGAGCACACAAGAATTATTTCAGTATGCCAAATCCTAGAAAACATTCTGCTATAGTTCCCGTTTCTTGTCTAAGAGAACCTGCCATCTATCTGTCTGCAGCATCCCTCCCATGAAAGCCTACATAAAAGGACATTAGAAAGAGAATGATAACGTTTACCAAGCCTCCTTAACAAGAGCATTCTTTGCTCAGGAAGGAGATATCAAATAATCGGAATCTCCTGGAAGTTTAGGATAAATTATTCACCACTCTAGCTCAAATTTCCATTCTCTCCTTTTTCTACTCTGTAATGGCATGAAATGTTTTCAAAAATATGTTGAAGAGTCAAGTCTCTAAAGCAAGCAAACTGTACAAATATCACCCCAAAAAGGTAGAGTCTCCAAGCCAAGTCATTCAAGAATGAAATTCCATGTCATGAGCAAGATGCCCATTTTCCTATCCTTTGCCCCAAAGTAGGATGAACCTCACTTGCAAACACTATTATATTAAAACTTCTCCAGAGTACACAGAATCTTCATGTGTCCAAAAGCCTTGACTACATGATAGGAAAAAATAGTTGGCCCTAGAGTATTGTTTTTCTTCCTGTGTTATCACTTATTTTATTAGTGGCAATGGAAAATAACTGACAAAATAGGTTTGAAAGACTAATATGTTATAAATACATTTTCCCTTTCAAAATCATTGCTTGTGTTTTGCTTTGGTTTTGATTTCTGGCTTTGTCCAAGATCCTTTCCTTTACTTGGAAAAGTCATTGATCTTGTAGCTAATAGAATGCTCTTTGATTTTTCAAACTTACTTTCTCTCTTTCCTTTTCTTTCTATGTCTTTCCTTGCCTCATCCTTCCTTTCCTGTTTTCCCTCCTTTCCTCTCTCTTTCTCTTTCTTTTTTTAATAACTTGATTCTGGAAGTAAATATTTAAAAGGGATTCCTGAAGGACGTCACTATTTACAATGATCAGTTATGAAAGATACCTTTCGTTCATTGGGGACAACTCAAGTTTTAATTTATCTTGCTGATTACACTGGATACTACTTCTTATTTCATCTGGAGAAAAGCCACACAAAGGGGCTTTTGTCTGATCTTCAAAGCCACTTATCTAACAATTTTCTGACAAAGCAGGGAGGAAAGAACCCACTGAAATCTGGTTCACGTCTTTCAATATTGGGTCATAGGATAGATAGCATTGATTCCATTCTAGAGGCACATAGAATAGAGTAAGAGGTACTAGTAAGGCTGTTTGGCTAACATGTATTGAGCACTGACTATCTTCCAGGCAAAAGTAAGTTTTATGTGCACTAACTTGTTTAAAACTAATACCAGCCACATTTTAAATATCATAAATTGTATACTTAGAAAGTTTAAATATCCTTCCAGAAAGCAATTCTACAAATCTGTTCTCTTAAGTCCTTTAATATATTACCTCTTGTATATTGCTTGTGTTTTTTAAAGCACCAGTGAGGCCATAACTTGAGGTAACATTTAAAGAATGATTTACTTGGAGAGCAGCATGATCCAAATGTAATTTTATTAACTATAGATTCTAGGTATTTTGTCATCTCAAGCCCTTATTAGAAGCTTCTGTGACATTGAGTAAAGTTGTAGAGATAAATTGAGATTTTTAGACACTCATTGTAGGATTTGATGATGCTGATAATTTCTTCTTCTTTGCCTTCAATTAGTATTTTGAAAATGCTTATTCACTAACTCATTTCAACAATTAACTCACCAGCTAAGAAAACTCTAGTCCTTCATTAGCATTTAATTATTTCTGGAACTTTTGAGCTCATTCTGGATCTTTCAGTTACCATTTTATTGACTTCTTCTTGGCGCATTATTGTCTTAAAGGATTATACAGTGGAGAAGGCACCATTCTAGCACAGGACTTCTGTTTTGTTGTGTCAATCTTTCTAATCTTGTGCAAATCATAGGGGCTGAGTTTACATAGCTGTTGATTAGACATAGAGTCACCTACTCTGCTGAGTTTACAGGATGATTGTGAGAATTAAATGTTATAAACTATTTGCTTTGGGAAAAAGTGCAAAGTGCTTCAGAGTACAATGATTTTACTCCATTGGAAAGTCTCTCTACAGGTCTTTAAAAACTTTCACTTTTTCAGGCCATATGTTGTATTTAGGAGGGTCCCAACAGAAATGACAACATTCACTTCCACTTAAGAGTCTATTTACTCCATTCAAAGTTGCCCAAAGAAGCTCTACTTCCATCAGAAATTAATGAGCAAGATATTTGAAGAGGTTTGTTGCTTATTTTGTGAAAATTAATAGGGCTATGGTTGTGTAGGGCTATGGTAGCTATTTGAACAACAGCTGCAGTGGAAAAAAATCATTTTATCGCAACAGTCAATTATATTTTGATTTAAAAGCAAAGCAGGCATAAGTCTGGGTATTACAAGTTCAGGAGTAATTTGACATTACTTACAGACATACCTTACATTGTTCTCTCTGTATGCTGATTGCAAGCTCTAGACTTTCATTAATCCAGATGAGCTTGGCAAATGACTAATGTCTGACCTGAATTTTTGCCCTTTGATGATTGAAGGTAGACACATCGATGTGTGTTGTTGCATAAGCCACATAGAGATATGGCCCTATAAATCCCAAGCAATAAAATATATTACAAAAGGGATAGATCATAGGGTAAAGATGAGTTACAAATGCAATATATTTTTCATGATTTGTAAAACATCATGCTGCCCTGATTAATGTTTTATTATTTTAGATGTAACTGGCATTATACTAAAATATATATCAAATGGCCTCTTGTCTTTATATAATATGCCAAATATAATGAGGCCAAGACCCAGTAATTTAAAAGGAGGTTTGTATGTACTGCACTACTATACTTGTGTCTCAAGAAATAAAAATGTCCTGAGCCACTGAGGGGAAATAGATGAATTTTGCAACTCTGTAGGTGGAATAAAGCAGATTATGCCCCAAATGGACCACTCCCAGCTCCACCATTCTGGATGTCTCCTAACCTCTCAAATTGCAGATGCAGGGAGAACGTTTTTACTGGGCTGTCTTCCAACACTTTAAAGTTAAGCATGCAAAAAATAAGATTGTCCTTTCTTCTAATGTGTCTCCATTGCCAAATGTAAACAAGGATGGAAATCCAGCAATGTGTCAGGTGTTGTGTTCTGATGATACAGCCATGCATATTACAATGCCTGCCAACTGTAATGAAAGGAAATGTGTTGGAGTCCAATGTACCAGGTTTGAATTTCCCTGATACTTACTAGTGTGACCATGTCCCCTCCCCCCTCTCCCTAGAATGTTCTTCCTTCTATACTTTAGTCAAAAGTGGCAGCTATCATTTGTATTATCAGGAGGCTTATGACCTAGAGGGAGGCAAGAGACACATATGCAAATAACTATAACACAAGGTTTTCATGATGCTGAAAGACATCTACAGAGAGCTATGGAAAGTCAGGGAAAGCAAGATGGCTTCCTTTGTGAGCAAGGGATTGGATTAAGAACTCTACTGAGATGACAGTGTTTTAGCTGTGATGAGATAGGTTAGGGAAAAGATGAGATAGTTTCTGACAGGTGAATATGGATAGGAGGATATTCCAAGTTTACTAACAGATTCAACAAAGTTTAAAAGGATAGAATAGATACTGTTTTACCAACATGAATTTCTGCAAATAGGGAATTGCTACTCAAAGCATCATCCATGGAGCAGAATCATTAAAGTAACCTGGAAGCTTCTTACAAATGCAGGGTTTCCAGCCCCACTCTAGTTCCACTAAGTCAGAATCTGAATTTTAACAAGATTCCCAGGTAATTCATATGTACAGTGAAGTGTGAGAGGCACTGGTTTAGGTTACATAAAGAGCACCCTCAAAGACAAAGTCAAACAAAATATAAAATGCTAAGTTAGAAAGGTCCTTAGGAGCTGCCTAGTTTGATACTTGGTTGAGGAAACTAGTTAGCAAGTGGTTGAACCTGAGGGATTTAAACTTTCTCTTTTTCTAACACCAGTGTACAGCTTTTGTACTGTATTATGTTGGTAGCCTACAATGCCAGTCTGAAGGTTTTAACATGGTGTATTAGGAACTGGAGGACAGTTGAAGATTTCTGGTTATACGAGTTAAAAAAATAAAATTTAGAAAGATAATTCTATTGGTATAGAATAGAGTGAAGGAGAAAGCTCCTAAGCTATGAATATATTTAAATAGTCTAGTAGAAGGTAGAAAGGAGAGTGAGAGGTAGAGAAATGAGAAATATTTGGAAGGTGACATTCTCCACTTCTTTTGTGTTAAAGCTTATAGATATATTTGACTCTTTCTTCCTTTACTCTCTCCTAACTCAATCCAACATATAAAAAACACCGCAATATTTCTCAGATAACAATTCCACCAATTCTGTTTTCCCTCAAGAATATTTAATGACTTTCCATGGCCTCCAAGAGTAAATCTACCTACCACACATGATATTCAACCTACTAACAACTGCCTCTATGACATTATCTCCTCCTGAAACATCTCTGCTCTTGTCCACTAATTACCTAATTCAAACCATTCATCAATTTACTCACCCACTAAAGCATTTATATCACATCGATTTAATAAATCTTATTATCTGCTAGGCCCTCTGCTATAATAGGCAATATGATAGACATGTCTCTATAGAATTTATAGTTTAACACTTACAGTGCTTCTGCCATGTGTTGATCATATTGCTAGATGTGCCAGATAAATGACGTGATGCCTGAACTTAGAAAGGCTCATGGTCTTGTGTGGTGTGCTTGGGATGGAAATCCTGGGCCCAGTGATAATTTACACTGCAAATTATGGTCTGTTATTTGTGGATATTGTTAGCCTGCTTCTGTTTACATATGAAGGATTATAAAGTTGATAATTGGGCATGCTTGTCTTTATTCATACCAACAAGTCCTGTTCAAAGAGGTGAGATTGTCAGATTTATTTAAAATCAGTATCAAAGCTTATCAACTTTGAATAGTCTATTGGGTAATAGAAATGCAAGATAACTTCTACAATTATGCCCCAAGCCCTCAACCAATAATATATTTTATTGGAAGGTGTTTGTAAGACTGCCAGACTTCTAAATGATTATTTATTAAAATTTATCATCATTTTGATATGAAAATTCATAGAATTTGATCCTATTTCAGAAGGATTTCATTCATACTGCTTATCTGAAGTGAGAGTCCTTTAACTAAGGGTATTGAGGAACTGTGATTGACTATGTATGTTTGACTACAGCTCATGCCACTCACTACCCATCAAGTTGCAAGCTTTTGTAAAAATGGACCAGTTTCCTCACATTGGCATAATATTAATGGTGCTTTCTAATATTTCTTAGATTGTTCTGTGTGACCATATTTTATCTTACCCTCTCAGGAATTGAGGAAATTCTTGCTAGTAAATGGTAAAACATTGGGGAAACCTGGAGATGTAGATTTGTGATCATTTTCTAGGGACAAAATCCAGTTTTCTGACTTGCCAGTCTAGTTAAATAGTAGGAAATCCTCTGTAGATTTATCTCATTACAGAAGAAGTTATCAGATTACAGATGCTGAAGTTTTAGAGTAAAACAGTCATTTCTTTTTTAATTCTGAAGGAACCTTGTTGAAATTTGGGAAAGTTTGAGTCACTGAGATAGAACAATTTCAAAGTCTTGTTAGTGGATATTCTTACTCCCCTGGGTTTAACATCAGCCCTTGCTGTTGTAGGAATAAATGGTATTTTTGGATGTTTTAATTTAGGCAGAACTGGATATGTAGGCTGAGTGTCTCTTTCAAGTTCAAGAATTTCCATGTTATGCTTTGACCTTTTGGGATAGAAAATAATGAAGAATTAGCATACACTAGACTACACCCAATTCTGCAAATTACTTTAGAGACAGAGAAGAATGGCTACAGGACATGACCTTGAGGACTGGATGTATGTGATAAGAAATGTCCAAGTGTGGAATCTTTCTGAACATACTCAGAGATACAGAAGAATGCTAATTTTGTAAGACTAAGGTGATGTGTGGAATGGGGGAGTGATATGTATTTTTAAAACTCTTCTCTTATTTCTTATATTTTTAATATCTTATATTTACTGAAGGGCATTTTCATTCTGGTAACTTATGTCAATTTCCGAAAACACTTGACGTCCTCTTTAAATTTTTTTCCCAAGTAAAGGCTGAATTAATACTCAAATTAATCTATTCTTTTGAATTTCTAGCTGGGGAAAAACAATCCACAGTTAGATGGATAATTGTGTTTATCTCAAAAATATTTTACATGGTTCTCAGAGAATGTGTTCCCAAAATATATGAGGAAACAGTAAGAGAAAACACAAGATATTTTCATCTTTTAAATCAATCTTATCTTTCCAAATGAAAAAAATAAAAGAAAGAGTACTTTAAAGATGTTTCTTTTTTCACAAATTGTCTTTTCTTTAGCAGAATCAATATCACCTCCTGTGAGTTTTATTGAATAAAAAGGAAGACATCACAAAAGTAAATATAAAGTCAAAACCCTGAAAGACAGGTTTCCTTCCTTTATTTTGGACAAGAGAAACTGAACTGAGATGAACATTTACTTACTAAATGGTCACAAAGCCTGTGACAGGACCTGACAGGACTGAGCAGGATTTTCTCTGAAAGGAAACAGTCACACCAGGGTAAAAATGGACCTGTTTAGGAAAGCAAGGAGTGCTCAAAGTGGCAGTTTAAGAAAGTGGCAGTTTAAGAGCCTTTGGATGGATGGTGGTCAAATACCTAATTTGGGAGGGGGCAGTTCACTCTTAATATGTCTGCAAGTTCAATGGCTTCCGATAGCTCATATATGAACCAGCATGTGTAGAAAGGTCTCCAATGGACCATGGTGAAATTAGAAAAACAATGATTGAGCAATATTTCATGATATCTAATTTATTTTAATTTTTAAGAACTTTTGTCTTTCATTCTGAGAATACTTTATAGGTTAAATTGCCCTTTCTTTTAGAAAATGGCTTTGATAGTTGATGATTGGTGGAGTGTGTGTGTGCATGCATGTGAGTGTGCTTGGCCAACCAGAATATTACACACATGCACACGTTTTATTATAAATAAAATTAGTAAACCATGAAATCCAAAATTCTAGGGAATGCTGCTCTATTTTGCCCAATGATAATCTGTTAAAGGAATCAGAGGTTTTTTTCTTTAATTTTTATATTCTGTAGTGAGAAAGGAAGACCAGCACTTAGAAAGTTGATTAATATCTAAATAATTTCTATGATCACCTGTGATTTGGAAATAGTTGAACTGAACAAGAAGTTAAGTCCAGTTTTAAAATTATGACATTAAGAAACCACAGTCATAGGAGAAATTCTAAGGATTTTGATATTTTATGCTATAAAAATAAAGAAGAAAATATTTGAGTATCATGAAAATGGTACAAAAATACTGCCAATTTTTATGTTTGCTGCAAGTAATAATAACAACAATTGTAGGCTGCCCTTTATGTAGGAAGATTGGGGAAGTGTCTTGCAGTCATTGTCTCAGTGCTCACAGTAGCTCCTGAGAAGAAGAAAAGGTGGGAATTTCTTGCTAAGCCTACTGTACAAAGAGGGGAATCAAGGTGAAGACAGTTGAAGAGACTTTTCCCAGGGCACAGACCAAGACCAGAGCTCAGAATTGGGTCATCTGTCTCCAAGTCCCATCCTGAGGTAAGTCTATTAATTCAATAAAAATCAATGTGGGAGAGCCATGAAAATCATTTCAACCTGTATTTTACTTAAATTTAAAGATTTACTTTTCATTTCTGTTAAGGCATTGGCATTAATTTTATCATGAAATTCAATAGAAAGTTTAAGTCTTCTTTACAATTAAGTATAGCGTGTTTGCAGCCCTTTGATTCTTTCCTTCCTTTTAAGCCACTTCTCCAAAATGTGGTGTTTACCTTCAAAACAGGGGGCTTTGGAAGGGTACAGCTATGGATTGTGATCACAGCTCTGGAATGTATTATATTTGAAGTTGGGTGAATTATATAACTTCTCTGACTCTCAATTGTCTCTTTGGTGAAAATTAGTGTAATTGTGTGAAAAATGCTGAGCACAGGTGATCAAAAAGGTGGCTCATGACCTTCACTGATCATGTTAAAATAAGGCAATCTCAGAATTGCAGGTCAGAATTGATGAAAGAAGAGAAGAAAGGGAGACAAATCAAAGGTTCACTCCTTTTTAATTGGGGAAACAAGTGCTGAATGGAGAAAACAATCATCTATCTTGAAGAAACGAAATATGAGACAAAAAATAAATCAGGAAAGATGAGAAATTCAACTTCAGAATCCAGGGTGTATCTACTAATTTGAGCTTCAGTCCACTTCAGTCCATGGCAGAAATTTCACAGGTAGGAATTTTAGTGAAATTGATAGTATGGAAATGTTCTATTTTCTTCTATCTTATTTTCATTTTCAGTCTCCTATCCTACTTCCAACCTCCCAATTTCTGGTTCCAATACACTTCTTATTTTACCTCCTAGTTCTCTAATATCATCTTCCTCACCTCCATAAATACTGCTCCCATTCTTTTTGCTCAATGAAAAACGAGTATTAATGGCATCAACCATTAGCTGACAACATCAAAGATTTCAAAATAAACTCATCAGGTGTGAGATTTCATTATTTAAAATAACTATTTATTTTGAAATTTTAAATCTACAGAAAGGTTGCACAAGTGATGAAATGCATCACCAACTTTTGCCACATTTGATTTACACCTTTCTATTTCTTTCTTTCTCTCTTTCTGTCTCTTTCTCTCTCTTTCTATTAGAGTCTATTTCTCATGTTAAAAATATTCAGTGAATCCTGATCAGAGAGAAACTGTGATTTTATTTTTATTCATTCATGTTAATGATGATAATACTCCCTGCAATAGATTTAGGAATGAAGCGTACTCCTCACCTTCTCCCTCCACACTCCAATTTCCTGTGACTCCCAGGTTCTCAGAAAGAGAAGCTTAAATCTCATTGAAATACTTCATAATGAAATGTGAATGAAGTCTAACCACCTGAGAGAGTATTTGCACTTAATAAGATTAGACTCTTAATCAACTTAAACCTGTAATTGCGGATAAGATGTGGGTTTGTTAGATGACATATTTGAGTGACAAACTCCTGGTGATCCTTGCCTTCTCCAGTCCAAAATTATGTCCTCTGGGTCTTTCCCACATGGAATATCCATTTTAACTGCACACTAATATTCCCCGAATCCCCAACTTATCCTTGAGAGTAGCTTTTTGTCTTCATTTGGCAAATCAAAAATGGAACATGGACTTTAAAAATCAGAACTGACACAGGAAATCCATTTTTTGTGTGGTTCTTGTGTCTAAATGCCTACGTAATACAGTCATCTTTTTGGGATAAATTATGGTTTGGAGAGATAGGCAAATATTTGCAATAGCAAATCACTAATCTAGGTATGAAGAGGGCCCCGTGTATTTCATTAAAGGAAGGCATGCCCGTGTTCCCATTTCCCACAAGCAGTTTGGTTAAATGACCCTTCATGTGAACTAGAGTTTGGGCTTCCTCTCAGACATGCCGACTTGGGCCTCCTAGCACAGCTGTAAGCGTCTAAAGAGGTCGCACTGCAGAATGATCCTACATATCTGATGAACCACAGGATGTCAACAAGGCACACCCATTGTCCCACATTTGGCAGGCTCTAAAAAAAGAATGCAGCAAGAGCTTGTAGCAAGCCAAACCAACCCTGACCAAGTAATAGGCTCTTCCAAATGGGTGTGGCCAAGTGGATCACATTGAAAAAGAACAGGCCCTAGGTTAAATCTGTATTAAAGAAAAGCAAGGGCTTAACTGTCACAAAGAATGAAAAAGGAGCTGTGGACCCTTTCATCCTCACCAGGGTTTGAGAGGGTGTTGACGGAACAATATTGTTCCAGCCTCAATCTTTTTCCTTGAATTGAGAATCTTAAGAGTAAAGGGAGGTGGTTTAAACTCATGCTGGTCATACCACACCTCCACATTCAGGATAGGGCGAGGTTCTTAAGTTGTAGCTTCATGAGAAAGGCCCCAATGACTTTTTAATTTGGACTCAGAAAAAAGGAAAGGTCATGTCTCTTAACTACCATTCACTGTAATATACAAGGGAAATAGAAATACATTCATCTTCTATTTTTATTCTCTTCATCTGTGGCTGTTTATCCTCTTGTCACACACACATGCACACACATTCAACACACAGACTGATGCTAAGGAATGGGTGTAAGATTATATGAGCATTATAGATACAAGTGAACACACAGGTAAACATCATGTTATTCCACCTCACATATGCAGAGTAAAGAAGAAACACATATCACACAGTAATTAAGAAAAAAGTTCTTGCTCCAAAAGTTTGTCTAATCTGAATGTGGACTGGGAGCAAAAGAAGTGTATGTATCCATGGTCTTGAAGAGTTTTCTGAACCATCAAAAAAGATTTGAATTTGTGTTCTTATAGTTTGAGCTCTGAATCTAATTAATTGTGTCCTGAAAACTTAAAATTGATAAATCTAGGCGAGTACTTCTGCTAAAGTACTTCTGCTAAATCCGAACTAAATTGTCCATCTTTGTCAGTGGTCTTACCCTGTTCTTCTCATGCCCAACCTACATCAAAAGGCAATCTTGCATTATTCCCTATCATCATATTTCCCATTTCATTAATCAGGAAATTTTGATACTTGTTTCTGTCAAATATCCTTCGAGCCATTTCTCTTTCCATTTAAAGTCCCATCAGCCAATTCAGACACACAACTTCAACCTTGACAGAAGCATTTAGCTGGGCTTCTCTTCCTCAGTTTCCCAAAGTTCAGATCCTTACTCATTTCTCAGATCACAATAATTGTGTTTAATCCACTTATTTGAAATATGTTAATGCTGTACTGAGAAATCATTTGTCACTGAATATTTTACATGACACCTAGTCCAACACCTTTTGCCTGGTGTGTTAGACCATTCTTGCATTGCTATAAAGAAATACCTTAGGCTGGGTAATTTATAAAAAAAAGAGGTTTAAATGGTTCACAGTGCTATGGGCTGTACAGGAAGCATGGTGCCAGCACCTGCTCTACTTCCAAGGAGGCCACAGAGAGCTTTTACTCAAGGCAGAAGGCAAAGTGGGAGTGGATATGTCACATGGTGAGAGTGGGAGAAAGAGAGAAAAGGAGGAAGGGATGCCACACATTTTTAAACAACCAGATCTCATGAGAATTCCCTCACTATCTAAGGACAGCACCAAGGGGATGGTGCTAAACCATTCATGGGAAATCTACACTCCTGATCCAATCATCTCCCAACAGGCCCCACCTCAAACATTGGAGATTACATTTCAACATGACATTTGTGGGGACAAACATCCAAATTACACCCCTGGTTTTCAAGGCCCCTTCTTGTTCGTTTGCAGCACAATAATGCAAACATTTCCCCCCCTAGTATGTGGCACATACAACACGCATTGTGGTTGTAGTCTAGGTTTGTTCAACAACTCCTAGGCATAAAATGGTCATTTCTGCCTAACAGCCTATGCTCCACCTTTCCTGCAACAATATGTAATCTCCCATTGCCTTCATAAATGCTTGCCAGTTTTTCAGCCCAGATAAAATCTGTGTTCTGGAAAGCCTTCTAAGACTTCATCAGCTCTCATTTATGTGCTTCTCTGCTAACATTTTTACCAATAGTAATCTCAGTCAAACAAATTACACACAGACAAACATGCACATATTACCTTCAAATGTTCACTGTAGTTTCAGAATGGGTTTGTCTGACCATTAGAGATGGGAAATTATTTCAGAGAAATAACAATGTCATAGAAACATATTTCCCTGCAAACACTCTAAAGCAGTAAGCACAATATATACAGCACGCAGCATTTAGTGAATGCTTATTTTGGAATGAATTAGGATTGACTATAAACAATAATATTTATTTTAAAAAAATCACATCACCTTAACCAAACTATGTCAAACCTAACTTTGCTCTGGACAAATATGGTTTTTATTTATATATGTAATAATACTGAAAAAATAATATCAGTTTTCAATGTAATTTGGAGTTTTCTAAGAGCTTTCTTGTGGAGTAGAATACTTTTTCCACATAAGAGCACTGTAAGGTGAATGTTATTGATGTCAGAAAATATATAATTATATAACCAGAAAATCAAAAAGACATCTTCTTTTCATGTGTCCATAAATTACTTACAAAATTCTACCTTGTATTAAGCCACAACAATTCTCAGTGACAGTCTGTGCTCCTAATGTAATAAATCTAGAAATTTATTTAAATAAAGAGAAAACAACCTTACCAGAAAAATGTTAAGAAAATTTTCTCCTTAACTTTTGGGTCAAAATTAATATCAGAAATTAAACTACAACACACTTAGAAAAATAAGGGTTGGAAAAATCTGTGCATCAAAACGATGCATGGGGTATGGTTAAAGCAGTCTTCAGGAAAGGAAAACTATTAGTCTTAATTCCTAAAGATTACCTAGTACTTTGGGAGGTCGAGGCAGGTAAATCACCTGAGGTCAGGGGTTTGAGACCAGCCTGGCCAACATGGCGAAACCCCGTCTCTACTAAAAATACAAAAATTAGCCGGACATGGTGGCACATGCCTGTAATCCCAGCTATTAGAGGGACTGTGGGAGGATCACTCGAACCTGGGAGGTGGAGTTTGCAGTGAGCCGAGATTGTGCCACTACACTCCAGCCTCGGCAACAGAGCAAGACTCTGTCAAAAAAAAAAAAAAAAAAAAAAAAAGATTACCTAGTTCTGTACAAATTTAGCTCACTAAACCAGAAAGAATAAAAATGAAATACTCAGTAACTCAGCATCCAACCCAAGAAACTAAGAAACAAAAAAGAAGAGCAAAGAAACAAAACACAAATTTACCAATATGAAGAAATCTAAGATTGGATTCTTTGAAAAAACTAGTTAAGTAAACTATTAACCAAATGTATTAGAAAAAAAGAAGTATAAATATGTAAAATTAGGAAAAGACAGAGCAATAACCATGGATATAGAAAAAAATCACAAGCACACTAGAGAATACTTTTCTCAATTTTATGTGAATACATTTAAAACATGGGTGAAATGCATGATTTTCTAGAAAAAATAATGATAACTTTAGAAAAGAGGGCCAATTTCTTTGGAACAAATTGACATACTTGACAAAAAACTTACTACCTACTCTTCCTTTCTTCTCCTCGAAAGTAGTACGCTCATATGATTTTACTTATAAACATATAAATTCTCTTAAACCTTTCAGAAATATGATTTCAAAGATAATTAAACAGTTTTAGACCTTAGAGAGAAAATCTTTCAGATTACTATTATGACACCAAATGTAACATAGAGAAAGCTAGTGTCACATTAAAGAAACTACAAAAACTGTGCACAATGAATTTATAAATATCAATGTTGACAATGTTGATATACTAATATACTATTAGCAGGTAAAATCCAGTAGCACTTTAAAAGAATGATAAAATTCTAAGTAAGATGGCACATTAAAGGCACAGATATTTACTAGAAACATTATTCAGAATTTTCCTGCATGCATAATAATATATGTAATGTTGAGTTTTGAATTGTGAATCATATATGTTCTCATTTTGTTTGTATAATTGCATATGCATGAAAAATGGAGAAGTATACACAAGAAATAGTTATCATTGGAGTATATGCTAAAGCTGAGGTTTGAAAGGAAGAATTGGCTATCATATTTTATTAAATTTAATTACCAACTACTATAAGATATATTAGTATTCAGTGTAGTCCTAAGAATAAGTATTTATATTATAATGCACCATGAATTTCTACATCTTCATTATTCTTATTATTTTCTTTTATTTCAGAAATAATAAAATATGAAAAAAGTTTATTAGGATTGGTGAAAATTAGTATTATTGTATCCTTTTGTTATTTCTTGAAGTTTTTACAAATACATTTATTTCATCAATAAATAACTAAACAGCAATTTCACTAATACTACGGGAAGAACAGTAAATCATTATAGGGCCTCCTCAATTGTATACCTTAGGAGTAAGTATTTTATTTCCTCAAATTTGGTTTTGAAGAAGAAACTGGTAAAAAGACCTTGAACCTCCCTTATATTTATATTAGTTCTGAAGCCTTTTAAAATCTGGTGACCTCTCACAGGAGTCTCCTGTTCTTCTGTAGTTTTCAGGACTGTATGAAACTCTCTTCCTTCCATATCAACTAAACCTCAGTTCAGAATGACAGAACAGGGAGATTGAAAATTAGAAGAATCGGGGCGGTAGGCAGTAGCCAAATCCTGCTAAAGGTCATCAGAAGAATTGAGCTTTCTCTCAAAAGAAGGTTTTAAGTAGTGACTGTCATGATTGGATTTTCATTACAAAATCCATATTATTGGGTAGATAGCATTTTGGTTTTTGTGTAAAAAATCAATTAGAAGAAAGGAAAATAGAGGCGAGGGACTTGAAATCAAGTTTCCAGTCTCAATTTGTGTATGTTCAGATTATCTCTTGAGCAGGACAAATTTTACAAAAAGTTCAAGTAGGAAATCCACTCTTTCTTATTCTCATAAATTTAAGGGATTCTGAGAAGCAAGGGCCCTAAACTTGGCTTCCATTTCTAACAGTGCTGGGCTTTGATATTCTGACATTAAAGCATTTTGTAACCTTAAGGATTCACGTTATATGAAAATTAAAATAACACTAAGATCTTTTGCCTTGGGAAAGTGGATTAATCAAATATTTCCTAAATTTCTTAAGAGATTATCTAAAAGAGCATTAAGACACTCAAGTTATGATGCAAAGTAGGTGTTCAATTATCGTTAAATGAATGAATAAAGGAAAAAATGAAGAAAATAAAAGGATAAATTAAAAGTAATATTTTGGAGTTGGGTGGTGTTGGCAGTGCAGCAGTTGCCTCTGACAGAGAGAGAAAGTGAGAACATCTGAGCTTAAATGCCTATCTTGTCACAGATTTGCTCTGGACAAGTCTTGCTGAATAAGAATACCTTCTATCCAGCACATATCAGGAGTATCCCAAAAAATAAAAATAAATTAACTAAATAAAAAAATGAAGCAGAAGAGTTCAGTGGATATTGGCGTAGATATACAATGGGAAAGCTGTTCAATTCAAAAATAGGGCGGTCATAGATGAAACCCTAGATTTTCTACTTCTCCCCTTTTGCAACACCTCTCCCAACTCTTGCTTCTGTAATTTTTATTTTTGTTTTACTTTGCCCTAGCTTTGCCTTCAGGGTCTGGGTTTAACCTGGAGGAAAGCGAGAGAAGAAATAAAGCCTTAAGAAATATTCCTTACTAAACACAGGAACTGCTCCACATTGCCTAGGACGCAAGGCTCCCCATGAATTCAGGCTCTATTTTTGAAAGTCAAAAGGATTGCAGGCAGGCAGGTTTACTTTAGATAAGCATCTGGATTTGGGGATGGTTATCTGAAGCCCTGCCTGTCATTACATTTCACAGCAATGAAAGAACATCTACTCATAGGTTCTAAATCAATGAAGAAGATTCAATGAACCTTTCTACCTGTTTTCTTGCCAAAGTCACTGTAATATTTTCTAGATTTTCACTTTGCCTGTCCAAGAGTGTGGGTATCAGTGTGTGATCAGTACTTCCCATCCTGTTTGTAGATACATTGCTTCATACCCAGACAAGGACCTCTTAATTAATCCTTAAAATATAGGTCAGGATGAAAAGGTGTCTTTGCTGTTTCTCACAAAGGGGGTTTTAATGGCGAGAGTTCTAGATGCTGAGAAGCTAAAACAACAAAAGGAATTATTTGGAAAAGAAGGTGAGAATCACGAGGTATCATTGCAAGACTGGCACATCCCTTAAATTGAAGGATAACTACCAGGAAAAGCATTCAGAGATAATAAGATAGCATTAGAATGAATATAGTCAGAATAAATTAGCTACAAATGTAAATGGCTTCTGAATTAATTCCAGTTCAGTTGTGCCTTCAGAAAGGTGTTAGATAAAACTGTGACCATAAAATGGGGCTTCAGAGTAGCTTCTAAGAGGCAGGTAAAGTTTGGTTTCTCAGGTATTCTCAGTTAGAGAAAATTAATCAAGTTTATGACATATATACACCTTTAAGTATGAATGCTATATATGTCAATAAAGAGTCAAAATCTGTAAAATATTTAAAGTGTATTAATATGAGTGACCAATGGCCGATGACAAAGCCCTCAGGAGATCCTGGGAACATGTGTACAATGTAGTAGGGGAACAGCCTAGTTTTATACATTTTATGGAGACATGAGACATCAAAGAAATACATGTAAGATATACAGTGGTTTAGTCCAGAAAGGCAGGACAACTCAAAGTGGTAGTGGTTGGGGGCGGGGGTAGTGGGCTCCCAGGTTATAGGTAGATTTAAAAATTTTCTGATTGGAAATTGGTTGAAAGAGTTATTATCAGTGGAAAGGAATGTCTGGGTTATAATAAGGGGTTATGGAGCCCAAAGTTTTATCATGCAGATGAAGCTTCCAGGTAACAGGCTTCAAAGAGAATGATTGTAAATGTTCCTTATCAGACCTAAGGTCTGTATAGATGTTAAATGCTGGTTGGCTTTTCCTGAATTCCACAAGTGAGTAGAGTATAATGAGGTAGGTCTGACCCTCCCTTCCTGTCACAGCCTGAACCAGTATTTCAGGTTAAATTTGGAGTGCCCTGGGTGAGAGGAGGCATCTCCTCAGATGGTTGGGGGACCTTAGAATCTTACTTTTAGTTTACATATGTCAATAAAAATAAACAAAACCTGCAATGTATTTATTTGGGGCACCTATAGAAAGTCATCACTACACTTCTCCAAACAGCATTCCATTTTACTTACCACTCAATGCCTACTGCTCGTATTGCATTCCTGAATATTTTTTCCCCTAAAATTAGGTTTTAGAGTATCCTCCGGGTAATGTACATTCATAGAATTATGGCAAGAATTTTTGTGCAAGATCAGTGAAGAAAGAAAGTTGGGTCGTGGAACACTGTTAGACTTCATTGTTGTTACATATTGAGGAGCCAGGGCATGATGAAAAAGCTACCCCCAATATAATAAATATGAAGACAATGATATATTATGCTTGCTTGCAGTGGGTGCCTGCAGAGCTGTTGAGAACTGATATTATCTCTTTTGCTAGAAGGGTGGGGATATTATGCCCATTATGTGTGGGCAGGATATGGACAGCTATAGAAAAACACTCTGCAGCAGATAAGATCTAGAAATCCTTTTTTCATTGCTCCTGAAATCCTTTTACCCACCCCATGTGTCCCTGGAGATATCTAGTTTGGTGGATTTCTCCTTGTGAGTTATGACTAATTTCTTTCAACAGTTGTCTCTCCATTGTCCTGGTAATATGAAACCATATCTTGCTTCTTCACTGTTTTCTTTGTTCTTCTAGACTCTAATCACGTTTCCAATACTAGTACAAAGGCCAAATCAAGGCCAGATGGTCCAGAGCAGAATTTTTTAATTCAAATGGATCTGCGAGTGAGTTTCATCAACTCATTTTAAGAACCTCTGAAATTCTATGCAAATATTCTGTGTATACACGCTTGTGCATTTTCTTGAAAGCAGTTCTCTAGTATTTATCATCACTTTTCAGATGTTTATCCCTCACCCTGACCCATAGTTTAAGGACTACAAGCACAGATTCTCTTTGGCAGAATTTAGGCAATGTATTACATTGCCTTTTTATACATTTAAACATGCCCCCTACCTCTGAAGCCAATACATTCTTCAAAGAGACAGAGTTTTTTGTGGTTCCAAATAAGAATACCCATTTCCCTTACTGATCCTCGTCCTCTTTAGCGGCAAGTATACCCAACCCCTAGCTGTAATGAGTAGCTAAATTGGTAACTATCAATTTAGGGCTGTGCCTTATCCAGATAATTATCCTTCATCTAACTGTGAGACATTTTTTGCACAGGGACGGGAGTATCCCATAGCTAATGACCACTGACCAGAAGTACCAGAAGCTTGCTTCAATTCTTAAGGGAGGCATCGAGTCCATGGAGTAGTACCTCAGGGCTTCCTTTCAGATCAGATTGAAGCTCAGTTTTAGCTGAGACCACATACTGGCTTAGCAGCTTCTTCTGTCCCCTCCACTTTCTTCATTTCCCTTTTCCTGAGAGCACTTGAATGTCTGTCTCAGGCTCTATTTTTGTGGAACCCAATCTAAAACAATAGTCCGCACTTATAAGCCCTTCAGCTAGTTTATGGTGTGTTTGTCTGACAGAGTTAATGGTCTCATTAAGGTCATAATATGAGATCATTAATTTCAAATTACTTCTATAATTAAAGTAAAAACTTTAATATTCAAATGTTTTATTGGCCTATTAAAAAATATAAATAACATTTTGGACTTATATAAGACATTTTTCATAAATGGTGAGTGACAATTGCTATTATGACCAATGTTAAATGAAAATAATTTATTTGACTTGTCCTATAAACCAGAAATGGAGTTATGATCTATCTACTTTTTGTCTATCACATTTGCTACTTGACCTTTCCTCTTTCTGCCATTTTTCACTGATACAAGTATTTCAAACCACGTTCTTGGATGAAAGTTCAGCTTTCAAATTTGTAGGGCAATCTAGTTTCTGGAAGTGCACTACAATTTTGAAAACAGGCAAATTATCTTGTCAATGTCATGACTTGGTTTATTCCTTAGGTGTGAGCCAACATGTAATGTATTTCCTAGTCACCTGTTCATGTGGCATAGGTTCTTGACAATAATAAAATAACTATCATTTCATGAGTTCTTCAACTATGCCAGGTCCTGTGCATGAATTATCTCATTTAGGGATAAAAACATCCCTGTACTATAGGTACAAGTATCTCCATTCTACAAATGAGGACCTAAGATATGTTAATAAATTTGCATATGTGTATGTGATAATTGAAACAAAAATTGTAATATCATCTAGTATGCAACAGTTATATTTAAAAATGAGGAGGAGAATGGGATCTAAATAGAAGTTAGTTTCAAAACTTCACAGAAAATGGTAAAGCTTTGATATCAGTAGCATTTGATAAGTTATATACACATATTGTAACACTGAGAGAAATCCCTGATAAGACACACAAAACCCAAAACCACTATATATAATTTGTGATAAAATCCTAAAAACAGTTAAAGTAAATCAAAGGAAGGCAAGAAAAGAGAAACAGAAACAACAAACATGTAATGCCAGCACACTGGGATACTGAGGCAGGTGGATTGCTTGAGCCCAGGAGTTCAAGACCAACCTGGACAACATGGGGAAGCCCTCTTTCTACAAAAAAATACAAAAATTAGCCAGGCATGTTGGCATGCAAGTGTAGTCCCAACTACTTAGGAGGCTGAGGTGGGAGGATCGCTTCAGCCTGGGAGGCAGAAGTGGCAGGGAGCCAAGATCACGCCACTGCACTCCAGCCAGGGTGACAGAGTGAAGCTCTGTCTCAAAACAAAAGCCTGGATGCAGTGGATCATGTCTGTAATTGCAGCAATTTGGGAGGCTGAGGTGGGCAGATTACTTGAGATCAGGAGTTCGAGACCAGCCTGGCCAACATGCTGAAACCCCCATCTCTACCCCAAAATACAAAAATTAGCCAGTCTTTGTGGCATGACCTGCAATCCCAGCTTCTCAGGGAGGCTGAGATGGGAGAATCCCTTCAACCTGGAAGGTGGAGGTTGCAGTGAGTGGAGAACCACTGCACTCCAGCCTGGACGACAGAGTGAGACCTCGTCAAATAAAACCTAAAAACAAAAAACCATCATACAAAAGAAATAGACAGAAAACAAATTATAAAGCAAAATAATAGGCTTAAGCTTAGCATTAAGTATAAGTGGTCTTAATATAATTATGAGGTAGAGATTGGCTGATTAGATAAAAAACATGAACCAACTATATGATGTTTATAAGAAACTCTCTTAAACTTCAACAACATAAGTGGAGTTAAGATAAAAGCATGGGAAAGTTATATCATGATGATAATTATTTTTAAAAGAGAAAGTGGCTATATTAATATCAGATAAGGTAGATTTTAGAACAAAGAAAGATTTCAAGTCAGTAGTTGAATCCTATCTCAGAAACTAGAAAAAGAAGAGCAAAATAAACCCAAGTAGGCATAAGGAAGGGAATAATGCAGATAAGAGCAGAACACATAGAAATGGAAAACAAAACAAAAAAATAGGAAAAAAAATCAATAAAACAAAAGGCTGTTTGTTTTTTAAAAAATTATAAAATTAGTAAACTTCAGCAACAGTGACAAAAGTAAAAAGAGGGAACACACAAACCACCAAAATTAAAAATAAAACGGAGGATGCCACTACAGATCCTGCAGCTAGCAACAGGATATTACGGACTTCACACTCAAAGTCAACAGCGTGGAATAAATAGACAAACTTCTCAAAAACCACAAACTACTGAAGCCTAATTAAGAAGAAATGGATAATGGGAATGGTACCATAATGATTCAAGAAATTAAAGTTGTAGTTTAAAAGCTTCTGAATAATATCTCTTGGCCTAGATCGTCTCACTGGAGAACTACACCAAACATTTAAAGAAGAATTCATGTACCAAGTGTACACAATCTCTTCCAGAAAATTGAATATACTCCACCTGATTTTATGAAGCCAATATTACTTGAACATGAAAACAAGAAAAAAAATGATCAAATGAAAAAAAGAAAACTACAGACAAATATCTCTCAATGAATTTAAACAAAAATCCTCAATCAAATTAATATGCGATTCTACAGGGCAGTTCTACAGGGCAAGGTTGCATGCCTATATTCTCAACTTCTTGGGAGGCTGAGGCAGGGGAATTGCTTGAGCCAATGATTTCTAAGATGTAGTGTGCCATGCCAGTCAGATGTCCACACTGTTTTTCATCAGTGTGGTGACCTCCCATGAGCAGGAGACCACCAGGTTGCTCAAAGAGGGGTGAACCATCCCAGGTCAGAAATGAAGCAGGTCAAAACTCTCATGCTGATCCATAGTGGGATCACACCTGTGAATAGTCACTGCATTCCAGCCTGGACAACATAATGATAACCTGTGTCAAAAAAAAAAAAAAGTAAAGAAAGTCTAATCTAACAGTACATAAAAGACTTATAAATAATGACTAAGTGTGATTTATTATTTGAAATTCAATCACTGTATCCACCACATAACCACACTAAATATTTTAAAGTCACATGATTATAACAACTGATGCAGAAGAAACATTTGAATACACTTGAAATCTCATTTGCATTAAAACCAAAAATTCTCAGTATATTAGGTCGACCACTATGTTGGTCGAGTGTGGTGGCTCAAGCCTGTAATCTCAGCATTTTGGGAGGCCAAGGCAGGAAGATCACTTGAGTCCAGGGGTTTGAGACAAGCCTGGGCAACATGGCGATACCCTGTCTCTCAATAAACACAAAAATTAGCTGGTTGTGCTGGCACATGCCTGTAGTCCTAGCTACTTGAGAAGCTGAGGTGGGAGGATCACTTTAGCCCAGGAGGTCAAAGCTGCAGTGAGCTGAGATAGCGCCACTGCACTCCAGCCTGGATGACAGAGCTAGACCATCTAAATAAATAAATAAATAAATAAATAAATATCACTATGTAGGTATAGTAATCAATACAATATGCTATTGGTAAAGAGGTACACACATAGACAAGTAAAAGGAGATTCCAGGAATATAACCACATAAATATGACAAACTGATTTTTGACAGAGGAGGAAAAGAAATTCTTTGGAGAAAAGAGTTTTTTTCCATAAAATGTACTGTAGCAATTGAACATACATAAGCATTTAAAAAAATCTCAATTTAAATCTCACACTTTATACAACAATCAAAAATAAACTTAAAGTGTGCTAAACACCTAAATTTAAAACCAAAAACTATAAATCTTCTGGGAAAAAACCCATGAGAAAATCTTTAGATTTAGGACTGGGATAGAGTTCTTAGAATGGACATAAAAATAATGACTTATAAAAGGAAAAATTAATAAATTGGATCTCATCAAATTCAAGATTTTTCTTCTGTGAAAGACTGTCTTTGAAAAACTAGAGATGAAGAGAACATATTTGCAAATTATGTATTCAACAAAGGGCTACTATCTGGAATATATAATGAATGCTCAAAATCAGCCTCAAAAACAGAATATCTTGAACAGACATTTCACCAAAAAGAATATACAGATGTCAAAGAAGCACATGAAAAGATGTGGAACATTATTAGCCATTAGAGAAATGCAAACTGGAACCACAGTGAAGATACCACTACACACCTATTCAAATGAATAAAACGTTTAAAACGGTGATAATACCAACAGATAGTAGGCATGTAGAGAAACTGGATCACTCATATTGCCATCAGGAATGTAAAATGGTATGGCTGCTCTTGCAAAGGTCATGGCAGGTGCTTACAAAACTAAACATGCACTTACCATACAATCCAGCAATTGTGTTCTTGGTCACTTATCTCAGAGAAATTAAAACTCATGTTGACACAAAGACCCGTATATAAATATTCATAGTAGTTTTATTTATAACAGCCCAAAATGAAAACAGCACAAGTATTTTTCAACTAATGAACAGCTGGGAAAATCTATGCTGCATACATAGCAGGGAATACTGCCCAAGAAAAAAAATATCAAACTACTGATATACACAATGGTTTGGATAGATGACCAGTGAATTATACTGAATGAAAAAGCTGATCTCAAAATGTTACATACTGACTGTATTATTCCATTGATATAGCATTCTTGTAATTACAGAATTATAAAAGTGAAGAACACATTAGCGAAAGCTAGGCTTTAGAGACAGGAGGGTTTGATGAGAGGGAGGTGGATGTGACTCTCAATGGTTAATAAGAGAGATTCTTCTAGTAATGGGATTTTTTTCTTTCTTTCTTTCTTTTCTTTGTCTTCCTTTCTTCCTTCCTTCCTCTTTCCTTTCTCTTCTTTCTTTCTTCTTTCTTTCTTTCTGTCTTTCTTTCTGTCTTCCTTCCTTTCTTTCCTTTCTCTTTCTTTTTCTTTCTTTCTTTCTGTCTTTTTTTGTCTTCCTTCCTTCCTTCCTTCCTTCCTTCCTTCCTTCCTTCCTTCCTTCCTTCCTTTCTTTCTCTCTCTTCTTTTTTTTTGCATCTTGCTCTGCCACCCAGGCTAGAGTGCAGTGGTGTGATCTTGGCTCACTGCAGCCTCTGCCCCACCAGGTTCAAGCGACCTTCATGCCTCAGCCTCCTGAGTAGCTGGGATTACAGGCATGTGTCACCATGCCCAGCTAATTTTTGTATTTTTAGTAGAGACGGGGTTTCGTCATGATGACCAGGCTGGTCTCAAACTCATGGTCTCAACCGATCTACCTGCCTCGGTCTCCCAAAGTGCTGGGATTAGAGGGTGAGCCACCATGCCCGGCCAGATCTCTGGATTATTTCCTTTCTTTCTTCTTTTTTTCTTTTTCTGAGACGGAGTTTCGCTCTTGTCGCCCACGCTGGAGTGCAATGGCGCAATCTCAGCTCACCGCAACCTCCACCTCCCGGGTTAAAGCAATTCTCCTGCCTCAGCCTCCCAAGTAAGTGGGATTACAGGCACCTGCCACCACATCTGGCTAATTCTCTGTATTATTTCTTACAACTACATGTCAATCTAAAATTATCTCCAAGAAAAAAGTTAACTTAAAATAGTGAAATGCATAATTCTCAAATATGTATTTAACTTGCATCAAATATTTTATACAATTTGTTATAATGAAGGAACCAGTAAGATACTAGATGGATTCAAACAAGAATTTGAAGAACACACATATGAATCATACAGGCAGTTATGAATGACTAAGTTTTCTACTGAATATTACCCTCTTATAGGTCAATAACATGTAATTTTTGGTGTAATCTTTATTACAGGACCAAAAATCAGAAATCAATTATATCCCAATAGGGAGAAACTTTGTATGTTCAAGAATAATTTGCTTTCTTATTATTTTTCTGCAGGCTGTCTTCTACTCCTATATAATTGTGAAATATTAGGTTGGTGCAAAAGTAATTGCAGTTTTGGTGATTACTTTGTTGGCAAAAACTGCAATTACTTTTCCACCAACCTAATAGCTTGGTCCATAGATAGCTACAGTCAGAGTGTTCCCACAGAGTTTGCTAGTCAACACTCAGCATTGTGTGGGAAGTACACCCTATTACTTCTATTGCTTATTTTCAAATTTGGGGAAAATTTTCTTACACATGTACAGAGCACTTCTGGCATGCTGTCAGAGGAAGAGTCATAATAGTGAAATGACTTAATGGAAGCAAAAAAGGTGCTATTTCTTACAGATTCATGATTAAGTTTTCCTCAGTAATTACCTCATTTCTTTGTTGATCTTAGATATCATGAAAGAGGACTCTAAGAATTATCAAAAGAAGGACAGTGTACCCTTGCCATTTCCTATAAGAATGAGGAAATGGCAAAGTTATACTATTGTCTCTTCATCTCACTGTTGTTTTGGTGATATCTTATTATAAAAAGTCACAATACCAGTTTAGATGGTTTAGTGGGAGCCTGCAACATATTTTTTCAAAAGTAATAATAGAAAAAGAACATTCACGACTTACTTTTTTAAGCACTATTCTGAATGTTTCACATTTATTAACCCTCATGTTAGGTGCTATGACTAACCCCATTTTCAAATCAGGAAACCTAGACAGAGAGACACTAAATACTTTCCTAAGGTAATACAGCTAGTAAGTGGTAGAGTGAGAATTTTAATCTAGGAAGTTCGAATCTATATTCTGTGCGTACAAATGCTGTGCTACAGCTTCAAGTTCTCAAGAGATTGTACCTCATTTATCTCTCCTACTCTTAGTAAAGTTTTCTTGAAATAGAAATCCACAAATTTGACCCATGGTTGTTCCCCTGAAAATACTTTTACTAGGTTCATTCAGCCATAGGTATGTTACACTAGTATTTAAGAATCTTAATATGAAATGACAATTCGAATGAGTTAATACAGGACACATTAAACAAAAATCCATAATTTGCACCTATATTATTATTTCTTTTAGATGGTGCAAAATATACTATATATACACATAGCAATGTAGCTACTACACTGGACATTTTTCAGTAACATGCAAATTATGAATATAAAGTGGACTTGTTTGAAATGTGTTTCACAATATCGAGTGAATAAAATGTAAACCAGAAAAAAAATACCTGCAAATTAAAGTCAAATGCTTTTGGCACTTAATGAGTGTTAATCAGCAATGGTAGTAATTTCCGTACATTATTTCATGTCACATAACTTGTGCATGGAATATTGGCTTTTTGCCCTCATTGTCTTTGGAATGTGGAAACTATTAGAAATCACTGCTCGTGCAGGGAAAACCTACCATGATGTTTTAGGAATTTCAGGAGGCTATGAATAATATAGGTTGAGTAAGGAAATGAATAACCATGTGGCTCTTTATAGTTTTTGTTTTTCTGAGTTTGAAGTTACAGGCTTGGCATGTTATCACTCTCATAGCATTTTTTTTTGTGACTAAAAACTGTTTACTTAGTAGTCACAGGCAGGTGGGGGATACTTCTAGTTGTTTTTTTCTTGCTGAAAGGAAATATAGGAATGCTATAATATAGTGATCTCTTAATGATAGAGAAGTTCACCAAACACTTATCTGATGCACACATCTTTTGAAGTCCAGATTCAAAAAATTTGGATAACATAGTCCATCAATCAGAACTTTTTATTGCAGCTTACTTGGCTGGCAATGCCTTAATACCTCAAGTCACACAACTGAGATCTACTGGAAATGAATTTCTACCCAACTTTGGTTGCAGACCTCTGCTTACCAGTGTCTGTCTTCATTACCAAAGTAAAGACTTTGTCATATGTGAAATAGCCCAAAAAGCAGGACTCAGACTTCTTCTCTACGGTAATTCTGAGCTCAGTCTTGGAGAGTCCTGAGCTGAGACGAGGTTTTGCAATGTGACCTACCTTGACCTAGCAGGAGGCCAGGCCATAGCTGCTTCTGTCATTGCCACATAAGCCCTTTCTACCTTCTTAGCCATAGTCCCAGTTACTTCTGGTAAATATCAAATGCAGGAAAACCAAAGAAGCAGAAATACAGGAGTAATTAAGTAAACATATGCCTTTAAAATACATTTTTAAAAATGTTATCTAAGCATTGAGAATTCTGAGTTCTCAACTTGGAGCAAAGCCCAAAGAAAGGAATCAAACCCTTGGCTTTATTATATCTTAATTCTTACTGCCTTGAGGTGACAAAAAGATGAATCGTAATGTAGTAGACTCTGTTAGTGTCTTATCAAGATTCCATTTACCTTCCAGTGCACCCATCTCCCAGCTCTTCTACGAGTTCGCTGTTCATGGCTCACAGCTGCCTTCTCTTCTCAAAACCTCCCCTTGGTCAGTGGGAGCCATGCTACCCAGCAATGTCTGAGGAGTTATACTCTCATGCGTGACAATGCCTGATAGCCAAAGAGTGAATGATGAGAGGGCACCAAAAACTCTCCACTTGTAACAAACCCTGCAGGCTATTCACGTTTCAAAGTCCTCCAAGGAATCAGGCTGAGGCTAGACTTCATCTGGAACACCTATCTGGATAGTTGTTGCTTCTTTCCTTTATTTCTCTCATGCCCTTACAGGTTTCCTCTGAGAGAAAATCTTTAGTAAATTATTTTCATATACTCATGCATGTGCTTGCACACACACACACACAAATATGCCAGCCTCTGCTTCTAGGGAACTTGACCAAAACCAATACTCTGAGAGCTATCAAGGAATAACAGTAGGCAGGGGATAAGTCTTCATGTAGAGGGAGAGAGTTGAAGAAAGGAAACGAAGTTGTATTTAACAAACAAAAGGATAAGTGAAGTTACTTCTTGTCCAGCTCACGGAATCCGGAATGCTCTTAATTTTTGAATAGATGTATTTAATTTTCTTCAATGAGAAGTTAAATGCCTTTGATAGCATATTGTCACTGGAAATATATATTTTAAAATTTGTGAGCTACAAAATAATTTATCCAATTAGAAGCCTTTCAAAAGTAGGCATCATGGATATGCGTGGTAGGAAGGAAGCTTAGCAGTTCCTTACAGGTAGGCCTCAAGACATTTCTAAGAATTGGGTGTCTTCTCTTTTCACAAATTCTGAGATAAGAACATTTATAACAAATTCAGCGACTTATTTCGATAATGAGTCTCAAAGTCTGAAAATTATTCATTTTAACCTAATACAATTGCTTGCCATCCAGTTTAAATTTCCTTTCCCTCTTCTGCCCTGTGTAGACTTGAGGAATTGCTACATTGCAACGTTCCCCTTACTTTTACCAGAAGGGTTCTTCTTCCTTTACTTTTTGGGAAGAAAGAAAATGAGGGTTCTTATTTCTCTAATGTAGGGGCAGGGCTCTCTTGAGCATCTCTGTGGTTACAAAGTCATAGATATTCTAGATAAAATATGCTCCTATAATATGTGAGCTTGAATGGCAGAAAATAAATAAGGATCTAGAATCAAGGAGGGAATTAAAGTTAAGATGGCAAAACACAGGCTGATGAGTGGGTAACCTGGGACAGTTGTGGGTAATGGGGTAGCCAAATCAAGAAGCCAAAATGAATTAAGCCTTTAATCACTTTCTGCTATGGTATAAACAAGAAGCCAAAAACAGAGAAAGCACTGACTCCCCGGTTCCCTTTTGCTCCATGGGGCAGTGCACCGGTGAAGGGTCAGGTGGGTCTCCTGGGGCTCCTGGGGATCGTCTCACTGCAGTATTAAGGACCCTGAGGTTGCAGAGAGGGTGAGGAGGAAGGGCTAGGGGTTGGAAAGTCCTGGGCACTGAGGCAGAGGGGGGAAGTGTCTCCAGGGTTGCCCCCTCCTCTTCCTATAAGGAGGTCTTGGTGCCTGCAGAAGACCTCAGCTCAAGGCCTCTGATAAGTAGCCTAGGAAAGAAGCCTCCGAGTCCTTGACTGAAACTCCTTCACAGCCCCACACACGGGCCCTGCTCTGGGTCTGCTGGGGGGAGGGCAGCCTTCCTCTGGGGCAGCCAGGTAAAACCTGTGTCATTACCTATGTTTGGACCTGAAAAATCACACATAGTTCTTTTAACCAGAAGCCAGACTCCTCAAATCCCCCAAGGACAGGTAATTTGTTATTTTTAGTTTTGCACGTGTTAAAAGGCATAGGACCGGAGTTAACAGGGAGCTAATAGCCTTGCATTAAGCTAGGACCCTAGACGAGCTTTCTCTTCAGTTAAAAAAAAAAAAAGGAGTAAATTAACGTATTAACATTAGCCATTAGTCCATAGAAGAGAGAAATAAAAGCGTATTTTTGTCATTATATATTTAGGGTCTTGCCCTGTTGCCCGGGCTGGAGTGCAATGGTACAATCATTGCTCACTGTAGCCCCAAACTCCTAAGTGCAAGAGATCCTCCTGCCTTAGCCTCCAGAGTAGCTGGGACTAGAGGCATGGATCTTGATATGGAACAAAATCTCTCATGAGAAATGCAGGGCCCAGGGCTTTCTATGTCCCTCTGTGTGTCTGGATTCCAATTTATATCATATATGTGATAGGAGAATACCCCAAAGCTACTCAAGGCCTGACAAAGAACCTGATGGGTGCTTTTTAGCAAACTATTCAGAGCACAGAGTACATGAGATTTCTACGCAAAACACTAAATAACCAATATGAGGTGAAAGAGTTGATAATAAAAAAATTAACAAATGACACAAAGAAACAATTCATTGTAAGGGATAGTCATGTCAATAATTAGTCATATAACCAATACACATTTAGACACGTAGTGGTAAAACTGCACATGCAAGACAAAGAAAAACATAAGAATTCATAGAGAATCGGCAAATTTTCTAGGAAGGAATAACAATTAAACTGGCAGGAAGTTTTTCATCAAGACTAAGAGAGACCAAGAAACAGTGAAAAAATATGTTCCATGGATATTTGAAAATAGCCAGCAGAGAGGAAGAAACCACACTTGTGTTTTTTTAAGACCAACTAACAAAATCAATAGCGTTTCTGTGCACCAGTCCAAACCAGTTAGAAAGTAGTATGCATTTTATAAAAATTCTGTTCACCACTGGAGCAAAAACCAGAAGGTATCAACGATTAAAAAGAATAAAACCTGTGTATAAAGAAAATTATTAAACTTTATTGTAAGTCACTAAAGAAAACCTTACTATACTGAGGGAGATGCCATGTTTGTGGGTGGAAAGACTGGATGCAATTTCAATAGAATAATCTATAGATAAAATATATTTCCAATAAAAATCACAAGATGATTGAAATATTTTCTCATGGACCTTTACAAACAGATCCTAAAATCTTATAGAATAAAATAGGGTTTAAGACTTTTATAAATCTGAAAAAGAATAAAAGGAGTAACTATATCACCAGATAGGCACACCAGTGATATAGTTATCAGGACAGTGAGATACTGGTATGGTCAATAGACAAATGTGGTGCTCTCATGCACATTAGGTTAATGACAGAGTGGAGAGCTTAGAGACAGGCCCACATGTATATTAATATTTTCTCTGTACGGAAGTGGTATTGCAAATCATTGTGGACAGAATCAACTAAAAATAATTACTATATTACTCCAAATGATATAAAAACATACATTTCAGATTCTAAATGTGAACAACAAAAAACTTTAAAACTTTTAGGAGACTATAAGAAAATCCCTTGATGGACACAGAGCAAAGTTTAATGTCATAAACAAGACAAAATTCAAGACCCACGAAGGAAGTGAATGATAAATTGACTACCCTAAAATGAATAAAATCTGTGTAAAAAAAAAACACCGTGAACAAAGTTAAAATCCACACCACAGATTGGCAGAAGATATTAACAATGAATGCAGCCAGTAAAGGCCTGGTAGCCAAAATACTTAAGGCATGCCTCCAAAACAGAGAAAAAAATAAATAATCTGATAGAAAATGGGCAAGAGATAAATGGGAAAGTCTGAGAAGGAGAAAAGAATATGCCATTAAACATGGAAAATGCTACTTAATTTCACTATTACAGAGAAATAGAAATTGGCATCATACTGAGATCTATATAGCCATCTGTTTTATATAAATTAAAATACATTAAAAAGAAGTCTGATAATTTCAAAAGGAGGCGAGGATGAAGGGAAATGTACATTACTTAAGCTAAAAATATTAGCTGAAACTGAAAGTCACAATTGCAGGAGCTTAATACAATAAAAATTCACTTATTGTTCATGTCCTAGTCCAGTGGACATGTCGTACTGCCTCTGATGAGATCATTCAGGAAACCTGGTTTCTCTCATCTTGAAGCTCAGCTTTCTTTATGGCCCTCGGAGAACTCTCCATTCAGTTGATAGATGGGTAAATAAACCATGGGAAGATTCACTTATTGGTCACTGTAACTTAAGGACCACACATATCTTCTACTCGCCTGTCACCAGTATCGTCTTTTGGTAACACCTAGCTGCAAGGTAGACTAGGAAACTGAGTCCAGCTTTATCATCAGAAGAAAAAAAATAGGACTTAGTAAATATGTCATAATCTCTTGCCACACAATAAGACACTTGTACATTACTGGTGAGACTGTACATTAGTACAGCCATTTTGGAGGGCAATTTTTAGTAAAGTATACCTAGAAGAAATTTTGAAAATTAAACATATCAGTGTAAGTACATTTGAAAATGTAAATTAAATTAATATAAGACAGTAAATGATACATAAAGTGCAAAACCATGCATGCAGAATTTAAATTTTACAGATCAATATTTTTCATTGCTCGTGAGTATACGTATGTGACAATAGCATAAAAACATGTATAGAATGTTATGTACTGACTTCAAGGTAATGGAGGTGACAACGTGCTAGCAGTCCTCGCTCGCTCTCGGCGCCTCCTTGGCCTCGGTGTGGTGTCCACTCTGGCGGCGCTTCAGGAGCCCCACAGCCCGCGGCTGCACTGTAGGAGCCCCTCCCTCTCTGGGCTGGCCGAGGCCGGAGCTGGCTCCCTCTGCTGGCGGGAGATGTGGAGGGAGAGGCGCAGGCAGGAACCTGAGCTGCGCACGGCTCTCGTGGGCCAGCGCGAGTTCCGGGTGGGCGCCGGGCTCGGCGGCCCGCACTCGGAGCAGCCCCGGGCAGTAAGGGGCTTAGCACCCGGGCCAGCAGCTGTGGAGGGGGCACTGGGTCCCCCAGCACTGCCAGCCTGCCCGCGCCATGCTCAAATTTTCACAGGGCCTCAGACGCCTCCCCACGGGGCAGGGCTCAGCACCTGCAGCCCGCCATGCCCGAGCCCCGCCTTGGTGGGCTCCCCGACGGCCTGAGCCTCCCTGACCGCGGCTGCCCCCTGCTCCACGGAACCCTGTCCCATCCACCGCCCAAGGGCTGAGGAGTGCAGGCGCACAGTGGGGGACTGGCGGGCAGCCCTTCCTGCGGCCCCTGTGAAAGGGGCCAGGCGGAGGCCAAACAACACCGGTCGCGGTCAAGAGATCTTTATTGGAGGTATGGAGCGGCACCACGCAAGGAGAAGGAAGAGAAGAGAGAGAGGGCTGCTGGTGTGCTGGGTTTTTATATCCCTTGGGCCTAAATGGATTGGGCTGGGGCGGGCCCAAGGGAAGGCGGGAGATGCTTCTTTCTGATTGGCCCTCCTTTGGCGGGTTCAGACAGCGCCCAGTGAAGGAGGGGAGAAGAACCCGGAACCGGCCCCATCTTAAGGTACGGCGCCATTTTAAGTTACCCCATGTTACCTAACATTTCTCCCTTTTTGTTTTCTTAAATGGGGGAAAATGGGCGTCATGGTTCATCTGGCTGCTTCCTGCTGAGTGGGGGTGCTGTGGGGAGGGGTCACAGGGAGAACTGTCAGAGTTGTGCATGGGGTAATGTTCCTTGTAGGTATAGATCCTCCAATGCCGTGAGCCAGCTGAGGGGCAGGGATGGGTTGGCGATAAGCCAGCTGTCAGCGCGGAGATCGTTGAGAAATTTGTGGAATCGGTTGGCAGTTGTCATGACTGGCTTGGGTTAGCAGGTTGTGAGCCCGTCTGTGGAATCTGTCCCGTCCTCGCTGGTGGCTAAAAGTTGGTAGTTTCTGAGGAGAAGCTGGTTAAATGTTTGGTTAGATATGGAAGAGAAACAATGAGGCGGGGGAGTAGTGCTCAGAAAGCGAGGATACCCATTAGGGGGCCTAAAAAGGGAAGGAGCCAAGCTAAGAGGGGGTTTTGAGGGTTTCCCAAAGGGAGGGAATAGTGCTAGCATTCATTAGTTTACGTTTTTTCTGATGTAGGTTTTTGATACTAGTTTCGATTACTTGGGACTCATTAATGTAATAACAGCACTTCTCCTGTAAGAAGATGCAAGTACCGCCTTTTTCGGCTGTGAGTAGGTCGATGGCGCGGCGGTTTTGAAGGGTGACACCAGCTAGAGATGTGATTTGTCAGAGGGTGGCTAGAGACTGAGCCGTTTCCTCAATAGCCGTCTGCATCTGGGTTTGGAAATCTGAAAATTGGGATATGCTGTATCCTAAAGAGGTGGCTCCTAGTCCTGTACCTATGAGAGAGGTTGTTAGAGAGATTCAATGGGGGGTGGTAGCTGGTGTTGTCTGAGGTTGGCAAGGAGGGGGACATGGGAGATTACAAAGCCGGTGGTCGGCGGGGAGGAGTTGCTTGTGTTTATGGAGAACCACCGCAGCAAGAGGGGGTTTGTTGATGTTTGCGCATAAGAGACAATCGGAAGTAGGGACCTGAGAGGTGTTGTGTTAATTTCGGCTAGAACCTGTTGGGAGTCAGTTTTTAGGGTACAGGTGATGGTTATAGTTTGTGCTGGATAAGACCAGGCGTTGCTTGGGTATATTCCCCCTGTGGCTGCCTGGCCCCAGATTGCGTTGGCTGGGTGGGTGATGTGAATTGCTCGAGATGAGGCATTGTTTTGAATATATGAATGGGGTCTCTCTGTCTGGTTTTTTTTGTGATTTAATTCATAACACAGCTGGTCCAGGGACACCCACAGTTTTGGGGCCATTCAGTTTTACAGGCGCTGCAGGATTGTTGGTGTGGAAAGCAAATGGTAAAGTGGAACATGTGGAAATAAGGGTCCTAACCACTATTTATTATGGTGAGTTTAGGGAGGGGAAGGTTTACTGAGGATGCATCGATGGAGCATCGGGTGTAACTGATGACACTGGTGTGTGACCTCCGGTTAGCGTTGTAGGTTTCTTTGAGGGTGAACAGGTAGTAGGGTTGTGAAGGGGGCCTGTTGGCAGAGGAGGGTCCGTAGAAGAAGATGTAAGAGGCCGAGAGCCAGAAGAGCGGGCTCAGAGCAGGCATGAGGTCTGCAGCTTATGCCTTAGGAATAGCAGGAAGGGAGGGCGTTTTAGAAATGCGAACTTTGAGAGGGTTGTGGGGTATGGGCGTGCCTGGCTTTAGAGGGGTTTGTGGGTTTGTGTTTAAGGAGAGACAGGCAGGAGGGTGGCGGGATTGAGGGGTGCACATGTTTGTAAAGTTACAGCAGAATCGTGCAGGAAGGAAACTAGGAGAGACAGTACGCGGCAAGGGGGAAGGGTTTGTAGACTTTTGTAGGTCAGGAGTTCCTTGAGTTGATGGGGGGAGGTAATGACAACAGCTGCCATAAACGTTAATTTCTTTGACCCTTGAAGTAGTAGGTAGGCTGCAGCCAGGGCCCAAAGGCAGGGGGCCCACCCTTGCACAGTGGGGTCTAGTCGGCCGGCAGGGATGCAGAGCCTCCCATGGTGAGAGAGGGAGGGGTATATGTATACCACGGCTGGCTGAACAGGGCGTCCTCTATTAGCTGATGGCCGTGTTGCGAGTCAGAACCTTCGAGCCGGTCGTCACCAAAACAAAAGAACTGATGGGCTTCTGTAAGGCTGAGGGCCGTGGGTTACCTGGTACCAGGATTTTTTGAGCGAGAGAAGGGAGGAAACCTAGGCCAGACGAGTGAGGAGGGAAAGGAGAAAACTCAGTTCCCTGCGGGCTGAGTTCGCTCTCAGAATTGCTTGGATAGGTATGCAACTGCCGCAAAGGTGGGTCCGTGCATCTGACCTAGGACTCCAAGAGCCAAGCCATTGTGCTCATGTACATATAAAATGAAAGGTTGTTGTAAGTCTGGAAGATGTAGGGCTGGGGCTTTGAGTAGTGCCTGTTGGAGTGACAGGAAGGGCTGCTTGACTGTGGCCTCTACAGGCTCGGATGGGGTACCTTGGGAGAGATCATATAGGGGCTTTGCTAATAAAGAGTAGAGTATCTAAAATAATTGGTTGTAATCCTTTCAGGCTGGAGACGGGGAGAGGATATTGGGGTTGGCTGGAGAAGTGGTGTGGGTTTTTAAGGACGCTGGCTGGGAGCCAATCTATGGAAATAGCCACCAAGGCAATTAGTGAGGTTGATTGCCGGAGGGTGATTGGGTTGAAGGTGATGGAGGTAAAGGTGATGGGACGTCCATCTACTGTTAAAGAGACCCTGGGCTCCTGTGTGGTGATGATTTGTGTCGGGAAGGAAGTCCCAAGGCCCCGTCAGTCTTGAATGGCCAATCCTAGAAGATCGGGAGTTGGGATGGTGGCTGGCCCCGCTTCGGGAGCTGGAGCAGTCTACGCCCCAGTGGCCAGATTGGTGGCATTTAGGACATGGCCGGTTGGGGGCCTGGGATTTGGGCACTCTCGAACCCAGTCCCCTTCCTTTCCGCATTTGAAACAGGGCCCTGGGGGCTGATGTTGGGATGGATGGGCAGACAACAACTTATGGCCCTGTGATCGAGGGGAGGTTTGAAGGACTTGTGCCAGTAACTGGTACTTTTGCCTCTTTGCCTTCTCATCTCAATTGTGATACACCTTAAATGCCATCGCTAAGATCTCAGTTTGAGGGGTGAGGGGGCCTTTGTCCAGTTTTTTTAGTTTACCTTTGATATCAGGAAAACTCTGAGCAAAAAAATGGGACATGAGGAGTTGCCTACTGTCTGGGGTTTCGGGGTCTATGTTGGTGTATTGTTGGAGTGCCTGTGTAAGGCAGTCTAGAAAAGCGGACGGGTTTTCATTTTTATCCTGTATGACTTCATGCAAAGTTAACTGCCTTTTGAGCTGCCCTCCGTAGACCGGCTATGATGCAAGTAGCGAAATGGTCTCAGGTTGATACTCCATTTTGGGTGTTATAATCCCAATTGGGCTCATGCTCAGATACTGCCTGTGCTCCTAGCGGTAGGGCTGGGGTTGTTTGATGAAAGCAGAATTGGAAGTCTAGGAGCCTAGGCGTTTTTCTATTTGTGATAAGTCAGCCATAGAAAAGGGGACGTGGACTTGGACAATACCTTCAGCTCCTGCCACCTCTCTAAGCGGGGCAAGGGGGGGGGGTGTGACTTTGAGCGAGTGGTGGGGGGGGTGAAGGCCGGGGCTGACAGGATAGGTGGTTGAGGGCATGGGGGGTGGGCAGCGGGAGGCTGGGTGACTTCCAGTTGGGTGGCGGCCGGAGGGTGCGGCGGAGGGTGGTGGTATGGGGGGGTTCATCGGCTGGGTCAAAGTCAGGGCAGAGGGAGAAGTTGGCGGTTTAAGAGCGGCAAGGAGCTGCTGCGGTTTGCAAGAGAGACAAAAGTTAGGTGTATCCCGTAGGAGAAAGAAGCTGTGGATATATGGGATCTCTACCCATTTTCCTGTTCGCTTGCAATAATTGTAGAGATCCTGGAGAATGTTAGGATCGAGAGACCCATAAGTGGGCCATTTGCTTTGGTTGTATAGGGGATATGTGGGCCAGTTTTGCTATTTGGGGTCTGCCGTTGCCTTAGGGGCTTGAGGCGAGGCGCTTCGTGGGGTCTCTTGCCTGCCTAGAGAGGTAGACCCCGGAGGGGAAGACTTACCGAGATGAGGCCGATGTTGGGCAAACAGCTTGGTGAACAGGAGAATGAGCAAAGACCAGCCAGGGTCTGGACTGAGCCGAAAGGGATCGGGATCCCACCGAGGCGGGTGGGGAGTCCCGATCCGAGTCACGGCACCAGTGAAAGGGGCCTGGCGGAGACCAAACTATCTAACTGATAGTTAATTAGCTAGATCTAATTGATAGATCTAACTGATAGTTAATGATCTGATAGTTAATTAATATTGCTGAGTAATACTCCACTGTACGGAAGCTGTCAAACTACCTTTATTTTTATTTTTTATTTATTTATTTTAGTTTTTTTTGAGACGGAGTCTTGCTCTGTCGCCCAGGCTGGAGTGCAGTGGCATGATCTCGGCTCACTGCAAGCTCTGCCTCCCGGGTTCACGCGATTCTCCTGCCTCAGACTCTCGAGTAGCTGGGAGTGCAGGTGCCCGGCTAATTTTTTTGTATTTTTTAGTAGAGACGGGGTTTCACCCTGTTAGCCAGGATGGTCTCAATCTCCTGACCTCGTGATCCACCCGACCCAGGCTCCCAAAGTGCTGGGATTACAGGCGTGAGCCACCACGCCCAGCCCAAACTACCTTTTAAAGGTTTGCTTTCTGTCCAGCAATGAAGGAAAATTCCTTTCTTTCATTTCCTCACTAATGCTTTTTATAGACAATTTCATCCCTGCCCCCAGCCCCCACCTATTTTAGCCATTGTAGTAAGTATGTAATGGTATCTCATTGTTGTTTTAATTTGCATTTCCCTAATGATATTTGATGTTGAACATAGTTTCATATATTATTTGCCATCTGTATATCTTCTTCAGCAAGGTAGCTGTTCAGATCTTTTGCCCAATTTTTAAAAAATTGAGTTGTCTTATTTTTTCTTTGCTGAATTTTCGGTGTTATTTATATATTCTGGAACAAATCTTTATCAGATAAGTGCTTTGCAAATTTTTTTTTCACAAACTGTGGCTCCTCTTTTCAATATCTTAACAGTATCTTTCATAGATTAAGAGTTTTACTTTTAAAAAAGTCTAACATCATTGTTTATGGATTGTGTTTTGTTACATATAAAAACATATCACCAGGCTGGGTGTGGTGGCTCACGTGTGTAGTCCCAGCACTTCAGAAGTCTGAGGTGGGCGGATCACTTAAGGTCAGGAGCTTGAAACCAGCCTGGCCAACATGGTGAAAACACGTCTCTACTAAAAATACAAAAATTAGCTGGACATGGTGGCACATACCTGTAATCCCAGCTACTTGGGAGGCTAAGACACGAGAATCACTTGAACCCAAAAGGTAGAGGTTGCAGTGAGCCGAGATCGCACCACTGCGCTCCAGCTGGGGCGACAGAACATGACTCTGTCTCAAAACAAACAAACAAACACACAAAAAATAAAACATCACCAAACACAAAGTCACAGATTTACTACTATGTTTTCCTTCCAGAAGTTTCATCATTTTGTATTTTACATGCATGTCTTTGTCTTTGATTCACCGTGAGTTAATTTTTTTCTAAAATGTGACATCTGTATCTAGGTTCATTTTTTGACATAAATTTTAGCACAATTTTTGAGGACTATCCTTTATCCACTGAATTGTCTGGACTTTGTCAAACATTAGTTGGCTATATATGCACAAGTCTGTTTTTGGTCTCTGTATTCTATTTCATTCATCAATATCTTCATCCTTTTGCCAATATGACACTGGCTTAAGTAGAGAGTAGCTTTATAGTAAATCTTGATGTTGGGTAGTGTGAGTCCTCCAACTTTGTTCCCAGTATTCTGTAGACTAGTTTAAATCCTTTGTTTTTCCAAATAAATTTTAGAATCAGTTTCATCTTATTAGCCATCTTAGTGACTGTGAAGTGGTATCTCATTATCGCTTTGATTTACATTTCACTAATGATTAATAATGTTGAGCACTTTTCATGCCCATTTTAGAGATTTGTGTATCCTCTTTAGAAAGATATCTATTAATAGCTTTTGCCCATTTTGAAAAATTGATATATTCCTCTCTTTAGTATCAAGTTTTATGAGTTATTTATATATTGTGAATATAGGTCCATTATCAGATATGTGATTTGCAAATTAATTTTATGTTTTGATGTTATTTCAAATAGTATTTTTTTCTGAAATTTCAAGTTCTAATTAGTGATTGCTGGCATGTAGAAATGGAATTGACTTTTTAATATGAATCTTTTCTGCTGTGATCTTGCTCTACTGATAAATTCTGGAAGTTTTTTGTTTGTTTGTAAATTTTGGCAGATTTTCTACACAGAAAAAATTTTTATCTATGAATACAGTTTTGTTTCTTCCTTTTCAATATCTATACCTTTAATTTCTTTTCCTAATATTATCACACTAAGACTTCTGCTATGTTGTTGAACAGGAGTGGTGAGAGAGGACATCCTTGTCTCACTCTCAAACTTAATTAATGCGGAACTATTCAGTCTCTCACCATTAAGTATGATATTCACTATAGATGTTTTATATATACTTTTTTAAGTTAAAGATGATCCCTTCTATTCCTAATGTGTTGAGTGTTTTTGTCATTTATGGGTGTTGAAATTTTCAGAAGTTTTTTTCTAAACCTATAGCTGTGATTATATGTTTTTTCTTATTCAGTGTACTAATATGTTATGTTGCATTGAATGATTTATGAATGTTGAAGCAACTTTAGATTTCTCAAATGAATTACATTTGGTCTTACTATGTAATCCTTTTTATATGTTGCTGGATTCAATTTGCTAATATTTGTTCAGAAATTTTTTGTTATGTTCAAGGAGACATGTTGGTCTGTAGTTTTCTTTCTTTGCAATGACTCCATCTGGTATTGGTATTAAAATAAGGCTGGCTTCATAAAATGTGTTAGGACACATTTTGAGAATACATAAATGCCCCCTAAAATGTATTTTATGTATCCTTAAAATATGTCCCTTTGCATTTGTTTTCCAAAAGAGATAGCAAAACACTGGTGTTATTTCTTTCTCAACTTTTAGGTGGAATTCATTAGTGAAGCAACTGGGCTTGGTGTTTAATTATTGGGGCAGTTTATAACAACTAAGTAAATTCTTTAATAGATACAGGGTTATTGAGATTATCTATTTCTCTTTGAGTGAGTTTTTGTAATTTGTGTTTCCTAGAGTTGGGTTTACTTAATCTAAGTTATCAAATCTGTGGGCATAGACTTGTGCATATTTCTTTATTATCTTTTAATGTCCATGGAGTTAGTAATGCCATTGGTAATTTGAGTCTGTTAAAATTTGTACATCTGCCCATGTCTTATCAATTTTGTTGATTGTTTTAAAGAACCAGCTTTTGGTTTTACTCAATGTCTCTATTTTTTTCCTAATCTCAATTCTGATTTTTATCATTCATTTTATTCTAAATTCTTTAGCTTTAAATTTTCTTCCCTTCTCTGTATTCCTAATGTGGAAGCTTATGTTATACATTTTAAGATTTTTCTCCTAGCAGTCATTAGTGGAAATCTTTTTAAATATGTTACACAATTTCTTATAAATACTGCTTTAGTTGCATCCTACGAATTTTGATGTTATATTCTCATTTGTATTTAATTCACATTTTCAATTTTCTGATGAGACTTTTTAATTCAAGTGTTATTTAAAAGGGTGGTGTTTAATATCTAAATATTTTGAGTTTTTTCCAGCTTTCTGTTATTAATTTCTAATTTAATTCCATATCACCTAAGAGTTCTCTTTATATGACTTTTATTCGTTTAAATTTGTTAGGTGTTTTTGCGTGGCCAGAATGTGGCCTCTCTTAGTGGAAGTTCCATGTGTGCATGAGAAGAATGTGTATTCTGCTGTTGTCAGATGAAATATTCCATAGATGTCAATTAGAGCAAGTTGATTGATATTGCTGTTCAAATCATCTGTATCCTTATTGATTTTTACCTACCTGATCTATCAGTTAGTGACATAAAGATATTGAAATCTCCAACTATGATATTGGATTTATCTCTTGATCCTTTCAATTATATCATGTTTTGCCTCACAGATTTTGCCACTCTATGGTTAGGTACATAATTGTTTAGGGTAGTTTTGTTTTCTCAGAGCATTGGCCCTTTGTCATTATGCAAACCCTTTATCTCTGATAATCTGTTATGTTCTGAAGTCTGCTTGTTGGAAATTAAAATAGCCAATCCACCTTTCTTTTGATTTGTTTTAGGATAGTATATATTTCTTATTCTTTTACTTTTAACCTACCTGAGTCTGTATTTAAAGAAAGTTTCCTGTAGACAGCATAAAGTTGTATTTTTGTAATTAATCTGACAGTCTCTGCCTTTTAACAGATTTATTTGGATTATTCTTATTTAAAGTGATCATTGATACTATTGACTTAAAATGTAACATGTTTATAACAACTTTTTATTCAACTTAGTTGTTCCTTTTTTTCTTTTGTTTTTTCTATTCTTCCTTGAGCTTCCTATATGATTTAATCTTTATTTTTTTCTCTTGGTTATACATTTTTAAAAATTTTAAATCATTTTAGTGGCTTTCCCTGGGTTTACAATGTACATATTTAAAACAACCCATGTTCACTTTCAAATAGCGCTGTATTGCTTTAGATGTTGTGCAGGTATTTTATAAGAGACTAATCCTAATTCCTCCCTCCCATCCCTTGTGACATTGCTGTCACTTAATTCACTTATCTCTATGTTCCTGTACATGTAAACATATATATGTATGTATGTTCCCAGCCAATTCATTCAAGATACTCCTTTTTTAAATCGACTTTCTGCAATTTGAATATAGTATTTCTAGGTTTTTTTTTCACTAAATATTTACCTTTGTGGTGTTCTATGATCTTGAATTTGTAGTGTGATGTCTGTCATTAATTTTGTAAAGTTCTTGGGCACTACTAATTCACATATTTCTTTTGTCATTTTCTCTTTTTTTACCTTTTGGCATTTTAAATATATGTACATTATACTTTTGATATTATTCCGTAGTTCTTGGATATTCTATGCTGTGTCTTTGACATTCTCTTTTTTTCTATTTGTATCATATTTTGGAATGCTTCTATTCATTGATTTATTCCTCAACTGTGTTGAGTCTAGTAATGAACCTGCCAAAGTCATTCTTTATTAGTAATACTATGTTGTTTTTTATTTTTTAGCATATCAATTTGATTTTTTTCTTAGCACTTTAATTTCTCTAAATAAAACCAGACATTACCCATCTGACTTTGCATAATGTTTACCTTTTCTATTAGAATCCTGAACATATAATCATAGTTATTTGAATACCATGTCTGGTAATTTCAACACCTGTTTCATATCTTAATCTGATTCTGATGGGTTTTTTTTTGTTTCTTTGATGTTTCTTATTTTTTTGTCACCAGACAGCATATCTCACACTCTATCACTTAACAATGTATAACTGATCACTAATCAATATTATCTCTGTAAACCAATGAGAATTCCTTACAGAACTTTGTATAAAACACTCCCTATCCTGTTTTTTTTTCTTTTCTTTTTTTGCCTTTAAAATCTGGTTGTAACAAACGCCAAATGGAGCTTATATCCAAGGTTGCTTGGGCCTGAGCCTTCCAGGCAACCATCCTTATTTTGGCTCAAGTAAACTCTTTAAAAAATCACTTTTTGTGTTTCAGCCTCTTCCTTTCAGGTCAACCTATTTCTGGGATGCACAGTTTGACTTTTTAGTTTTTCCTCTTACATGAAACAAAAAGGATCGTGCTAGGGCAAAATTCCATACCCTAAATAGGATAATGTCTTAGAATTGTCATCTGGCAAATTCCATACCCTTGGAGATTAGGCTTTTGTTGGGTGGAAGACTCTGGTAGGCTTTTAAACCTAAAATTTAAACCTAAATTTTAAACTAAAACTAAAACTAGGTTTAGTTAATGATGATGTACTCATAGTGCTTCATGTGCTGTAACAAATGTTCTCATTAATGCAATATGTTAATCAGAGAAATCTGTAGGGGAAAAGAAAATATATGGGAACCCTCTATACTATCTGTTCAACGTGTTTGCAAACCTGAGACTATGCTTCAAAATGCGGTCTATTAATTTACACACACACACACACACACCCTTTATGGAATTCAGAGGAGTATTTTAAAAGAAATATATGGCCTTAAAATTTTATTGTCAAAATAATGAGGGCTAAGCATTCATTATGTAAGTATGTAACTTAAGAAATTAGAAAAGAACAATAGAATAAATCCTTAAATAGGAAAAAGAACACAATAAACATAAGAGCAAAAAAGTATGAAACATACATGCAATATGCCCATTTTTTTAAAGATTAATGAAATACACAAAACTCTAAGAAAATGAGCAGTGAAAAGAAAAAGCACAAGTCAACAAAATTTTGAATTATATAGCATAAATGAAAAGAGAAGAGCAGGATTGAACCAACAATTTCATCAAAGTTGCTGAAAATTTAGAGGAGCTGAGTTAATTCCTATGAAAAATATGCCTTTCAGAAATTGACTCAAAAATCAAGAAAAAAACCTTTGATCTAAACGTAGTATAGAAATGCAAGCGACTAAAAAATTCTTTGACCATGATGACACCCTCCGTAGCCCAGCAGTAAATGTGATGATATGTACACAAACATCAGTTTTAAATAGTTATGCAGGTAATAATAATTACACAGGCATGATCCAAAATTGACAAATTGAACCTCATAAAAATAAAAAAATTTTGCCATGTTGAGAACTCTGTTAACAGAATGAAAAGATAAGCTATGGACTGTGAGAAAATATTTGCAAAGCACATATCTGACTAAGAGTTTGAATCAACAGTATATAAATGACTCATAAACCATATCAATAAGAAATTCAAATATGAAATGGACAGAAAACATGAGCAGTTATTTCACAAAGAGGAAATACAGAGGAAATACAGTGCATGAAAAATATTCAACCCTATTGATCACTAGGGAAATACAAATTTAAACCATAATAATATATTAATATGTTACACACATATCAGAATAAATAAAAATACAGTACAAACACAAAATACTTTCAAGGATGTGGAAAAAAATAGATTGCTTTTACATTGCTGGTATAAATGTAAAATGAGAATCTGGAAATTAATTTGGCATTTTATTTAAAAACTAAAAATGTACTTTGTCTACATCCTAGAAATCCACTCTCAGGCCATTTATCCTAGAGAATGAAAACCAATGTTCACACATACATGCACATACATACCCCTGTACATGAATATTCTTACTGTCTTTATGAAGAAAATTTGGGTTACAGTTTTTTGGCTTTAAATGTAATAGTCAAAAAACTGTAACCCAAATATTCTTCAAGGGTGAATAGCTAAACTGAAGCGTATCTATACCGTGGAATGATACTCTGTAAGAAACAAATTCTTATTACACACACAACCTGGAAGGATCTTTAGGGAGTTATGTTAAGTGAGAAAAGCCAATCAAAAAAGTTTACAGAATGTATCATCCAATGTATCTATGATTGTTAAAATAATGTTATTATATGGCTAGAAAACAAATTAGTAGTTTACAGAGGAAAAGGTTTTTGGGGGAAGAGGTATAGTTGGCTCTAAATGGTAGCATGTGGTAAAAAATCAGTTCTGCACCTTGATTGTAGTGGTAGTTACACAAAGCTACACATGTAATAAAATTGCATAGAGCTGCACACACATATGTCATGTGCATATAAATGATTGTGTATCTGGTAAAATTTTTAAAAAGGTCATGGATTGTACTAAAATCAGTTCTATGTTTTTGATATCGTAGTATAGTTATACACAATACTAACAATGGAGGAGACACAGGCAGAGCGCATGGGACCTCCACGGATGTACTTGTGTGAATGTGTCTGTCTATATCGATACCTACCTGTCTGTCTATATCGATACCTACCTGTCTGTCTATATCGATATCTTCTGGTTGGTCTATAATAATATCAAAATAGAAAGCTTAAAAATAATATATCTCTTGTAACAAGAAAATATGACAAATATATTTTGAAGTAATTAAAATACACTAAATCTGGAGCTTCAGAATACTCTGGTAACATAATGTATGGAATTTTCATTTTAATTAAATCATAACTAATTTTCAAAAATATTTACAGATATAAAATGTATTTTTTATATTATATGACACCATATAATATGTTATACAACACCATCTTAACAAAATTACTATTTTGGAATGTGGTCATTCAGGTAATGATAGATAGGTGTTGAATGTTTCTAACATCATTTGTTACCAACAATTTTCTATGAAAATGATTTTTAACTAACACATTTGATTTTCATTGATACTATTAATTTTTGCTTGCGTCATCATTTTTTACTATCCTTCCAATGATTTCTCCACTATTTAATATTTATTAAATCATTGCAAGCAATTATTTCTTAGTTGACAGTTCTTGAAATTCATTTTTAAATTTCCCATAAGTCATTGTTCATATTGCCACATGTAGAAAGTTATGGTAAATGTGCCTATACAAGTTAAGTATATTTTTGAATTTTTGTACTTTAATGTAATTACATGAATTCAAAACTCTAAGTGTTAAGAAACACATGTTCATTTTGAAAGGTCTTGATATGAGTATGTATTTCATATTCAAGTACCTTTTATTTATCTTATATTAAATGATAGTCATACTAATTTTTAGTGATCCTCACATGACACTCTAAAAAGTATTTTGTATGTTTTATGTCACTTAATCATCTCATAATCCTGTGATCCAGGTACAACTCACATATATAAAGTAACTGAGGCAAAGAGGATAGTAACTTTTTTTAAATATCATAGTAAGTAGAGGAAAAATCTTTTTAAGGAAAAGTGTCTAATGCTTTCTATGTATGATGTTCATTTTGGCATACTAGAGATATAGTAGGGGCATAGGAAGAAAATAAAACAAAACAAAATAGATAAAACATTGCCCCTGTGGAGCTTACATCTTAAAGAAAATTTTTTTTGAGGTATTAAAATATTTTCTTCCTCATTGCTGCAAGTCGTTTCTGTAATTCATTTGTTCTCAAAACTAATAATGTGTCTGTGTGCTACTAAGAAGGAGTAACCATAATTTTACTTGAAGGCAGAGACAAATGTTCCTCCCTGAAGCAGAGTCAATAATGTGATATTCTTTTGGGCCATCATCTCTGCCTTATCCCACATCACAAATTATCCTACTCAAAAAAGTCAGAAAATATCACTTCTTACAAATGAATAATTACTATAACTTTAAATCCACAATTTAAACTGTGCTCTTCGAGTCAGCCTGGGGCTGATCGAGTTGTGGCCCTCCAGCATTCAGCACCATGGCCAGAGCACAAAGTTGGAAAAGTAAAACAGAAAATAGTCTGGGGGGAAAACCATGCACAGGGGGCCACAGGAAATAAGTTTTTCCTTTTTTCTACTTAATGTAAGCATCCTGAAATGAAAGATGTTGCCCAGATTATTTAAATGCAACTGACTGTGTGATACCAGGCCCTGAATGCCTGAATAAATGATGGTCTGGCAAGTTTCCCTTTGCTCTCTTTTGGCACATGCCATTGTTCCCACCGTTTATTTGTAAAAATATAGGCTGTTTTTGTTTGGTTTTGTTTTGTTTTTTTTTTTTTTTTTGAGGGGAAGATATCTCTGTATTAACTTTCAAGGATTATCCTGCTTTATATTCTGATCGCTATCTATAGCACGTATTTCACAAGGTAGAATTTTCAATTAAAGAAATTCATCTTGTCTTGTTTGTACAAGTCAAAGTGATAAAGAACAGACTTTAGGTAATATAAAACAAATGCTGATTTACTAATTCAAGTGTTAAATGTGTTCTCCAAGTGAACTGTTTATTTATTTGCTATATAACTCTGCATTTCTTTCAGATAATACAATATGATATTAAATTTGGCAGCCAAAGGGTCCATACAAGATGAACTAAATCATGGTTGGTGTAAAATACTGCTTATTTTTCACTGCCTACTTCTCTTCTTCAGGAAGCAAGGCCAGTCTCTTCAGATAGTGGAATCTGTTCTCCTTTAATTTTTGTTTATGTTGTTTATAAAGGACTTATTTTACTGTTCATTTCTAAGGTGGGCATGCAACCTGGGCCTAGCCAGTCAGATCTACGGATGTCAGATCCAAGCTGGGCCAATTACATCAGCTTAGTGTTAACTGATGTATCTGTAGTGAAAGAAATTTTTGTTCCTTCAAAGATCATAGGTGCCAAGAATAATATATTGGCAATACTGAAGCCCATCTTTACTGCTACATGGAAGAGAGCTCATTTGAGGATGAAGAAAAGGAAAACAAATCAGAGAAAGACCAGATCTGTTAAATAAAGTTCTTCCTTTTGTTTTTATTATTACTATTTTAAAAAATGTTATTTGCAATTTATGTGGGTATATAGTAGGTGTATATATTTATGGGGTATTTGAGATACTTTGATACAGGCATTCAATGTGTAATGATCACATCATGATAAATGGGGTATTCATCACCTTAAGTATTTTTCTTTGTGTTACAAATCATCCAATTACACTCTTGGTTATTTTTAAATGTAGGATTAAATCATTATTGATTATAGTCACCTAGTTGTGCAATCAATTGGTAGCTTTTTTACATTCTTTCTAACTACGTTTTTGTACCTATTAACTGTCTCCACTCCTACCCACACTACACCCCCTACTCGCACCCCAATACCCTTCCCAGCCTCTGGTAACCATCCTTCTACTCTCTGTGTTCATGTATTCAATTGTTTTGATTTTTAGATCACACAAATAAGTGAGAACATGCAATGTTTGTCTTTCTTCTCTCTGTGCCTGACTTAATATTTCATTTAACATAATGATCTCCAGTTCCACCCACATTGTTGCACACGACTAGATCTCGTCTGTTATTGCTAGTTAGTACTCCATTGTGTATGTGCACTACATTTTCTTTATCTGTTCATCTGTTGATGGACCCTTAGGTTGCTTCCAAATCTTAGCAATTGTGATCAGTGCTGCACCAAACGTAGGAGTTCACATATCTCTTCAATGTACTGATTTCCTTTTTTTTGGGTATATACCAAGCAGTGGGATTGCTGAATCACATGGTAGTTCTATTATAAGTTTTCTGAAAAACCTCCAAAACGTTACCCATAGTGGTTGTATTAATTTACATCCCCACTAACAGCATGCAAGGGTTCTCTTTTCTCTACATCCTCGCCAGCACTTGTTACTGCCTGTCTTTTGGATAAAAGCCATTTTAACCGGGGTGAGATATCTCATTGTAGTTTGGGGATTTGTATTTATCCTATGATTAATAATGTTGATCGCCTTTTCATAGGCCTGCTTGCCACTTATATGTCATCTTTGGAGAAATATCTATTTAGGTATTTTGCCCATTTTCAAATTGGATTATTAGATTTTTTCCTTGTAGAGTTGTTTGAGCTCCTGCTGTATTCTGGTTATTAATCCCTTGTCAGATGAGTAGGTTGCAATTATTTTCTCCTATTCTGTGGCTTGTCTCTTTACTTTGTTGATTGTATCCTTTGCTGCGCAGAAGCTTTTTAACTTGATGTGATCCCATTTGTCCATTTTTACTTTGGCTGCCTGTGCTTGTGGGGTATTACTCAAGAAATTTTTGCCCAGACCAATGTCCTGTAGAGTTTTCCCAATGTTTATTCATAGTAGTTTCATAGGTTGAGGCCTCAAATTTAAGTCTTTGATCCATTTTGATTTGATTTTTTGTGTGTAGGGCAGGAGATAGGGGTCTAGTTTCATCATTCTGCATACAGATATTCAATTTCCCCGTCACAATTTATTGAAGAGACTATTCTTTCCCTACCATATGCTCTTGGAAACTTTGTCAAAAATGAGTTCACTGTTGGTAGATGAGTTTGTTTCTGAGTTCTCTATTCTGTTCCATTGACCTATGTGTCTGTTTCTATGCCAGTGCTATGATGGTTTAGTTACTATAGCTCTGTTAGTATAATTTGAAGTCAGATAATGTGATTTCTTCAGTTGTGTTCTTTTTGCTTAGGATAGCGTTGGCTATTCTGAATCTTTTGTGGTTCCATATAACTGTTTGGATTATGTTTTCTATTTCTGTGAAGAATGTTAATGGTATTTCGATAGAGATTGCATTGAATCTGTAGATTGCTTTGGGTAGTATAAACATTTTAATAATGTTGATTCTTCCAGTACATGAACATGGAATATTTTTCTGTTTATTTGTGCCTCTTCAGTATCTTTCATCAGTGTTTTATGGTTTTCACTATAGAGATTTTTCACTTCTTTGGTTATATTAATTCCTAGTATTTAATTTTGTTTGTGGCTATTGTAAATGGGATTATTTTTACATTTATTTTTCAGATTGTTTATTATTGGTTTATAGAAATGCTACTGATTCATGTATTTTGATTTTGTATCCTTCAACTTTAGTGCATTTATCAGTTCCAGTAGTTTATTGGGAGTGTCTTTAGGTTTTTTTTTTAAAAAAGGATCATATTATCTGCAACCAAGAATAAACTGACTTCTGCCTTTGCAATTTGGATGCACATTATTTTTTTTCTCTTGCCTGATTGTTTTGGCTAGGACTCCTAGTGCTATGTCAAATAACAGTGGTGACAGTGGACATCCTCGTCATTTTCCATATCTTAAAGGAAAGGCTTCATTTTTTTCCCCATTCAGTATGATAGTAGCTGTGAGTCTTTTGTATACGGTTTTTTTATGTTGAGGTTTGTTTCTTTTATGCCCAGTTTTTTGAGTTTTCTTTAATCATAAAGGGATGTTGCACTTTATAAAATGGTTCTTATGGATCAATTGAAATGATCATATGGTTTTGGCCTTCATTCTGTTGTATCACATTGATTGATTTGTTTATGTTAAGCCATCCTTGCATCCCTGGGATAAATCCCACTTGGTCATGATGAATGATCTTTTTAATGTATTGTTCAATTTGGTTTGCTAGTATTTTGTTAAGGATTTATGCATTAATATTCATTAGAGATTTTGAAGAGTTTTCTTAGTTTTCTAAGTAAACTACAGTTTTAAGTTTTAACTATAGTTTTATAGCCTATAATTTTCTTTTTTGATGTGTCTTTTTCTGGTTTTGGTATCAGGGTAATCCTGGCTTCATAGAATGAGTTTAGAAGTATTTCCTCCTTATCTAATTTTTGGAATAGTTTGAGGGGGATTAGTATTAATTCTTCTTTAAGTGTTTGGTGGAATTCAGCGGTGAAGCCATCTGATTCTGGGCTTTTTGTTACTGGAAGACCCTTTATTATGGCTTCAATCTTGTTACTTGTTATTTGTCTGTTCAAGTTTTGAATTTCTTCATTTTTCAATCTTGTTAGGTTGTATATGTCTAGAAATTCACCCACTTTCTCTAGATTTTGAAACGTATTGGGATATAGTTGCTTATAGTAGCCACTGGTGATCCTTTGAAATCCTTCAGTATCAGTAATAATGTCTCTTTTCAGCTCTGATTTTTGAAAATATGTGTCTCCTTTTTTCTTAGTCTAGCGAAAGGTTTGTCAATTTTAATTACCTTTTATAAAAAACAGATTTTCATTTTGTTGATCTTTTGTAATGTTTTGTTTCAATTTCATTTATTTCTGCTCTGATCTTTATTATTTCTTTTCTTCTAGTAATTTTGGGGTTGATTTGCTTTTGCATTTATAGTTCTTCAAGATGCATCACAGTGTTACTTATTTGATGTTTTTCTTTTTAATGTAGGCACTTATTGCTATAAATTTCCCTCTTACTATTGCTTTTGAGGTATCCCATAGGTTTTGGTATGTTGTGTTTTCATTTGTTTCAATAAATTTTTAAATTTCCTTGGTAATTTTTTCATTGACCCACTGGTCATTCAGTAGCATAGTTTTTTAATTTCTATTGTATCATTTCCAAAATTCCTCTTGTTATTAATTTCTAGTTTTATTCTATTGTGGTCAGAATTATATTATTTCTTTTTTTAGTGTTTTAAGACTTGTTTTGTGGTCTAATATATGGACTTTCCTTGAGAATGATTTATGTGCTGAGGAGAATAATGTATATTTGACAGCTGTTGGATAAAATGTTCTGTAAATACCTATTAGGTCCATTTGTTTGATTCTGCAGATTAAGTCTGATTTTTTATATTGATTTTCTGTCTGAAAGATCTGTCCAAAGCTGAAAGTGGCATGTTGAAGCCTCCAGCTATTATTGTAGGCAGGTCTACATCTCTCTTTAGCTCTAATAATGTTTGCTTTATATACCTGGGTGCTCAGCATTGAGATGCACATTTACAATGTTTATCTAAATTGCTAAATTGACCCCTTTATCATTATATAATTACATCCTTTGTCTCTTCTGATAGTTTTTGTCTTGAAATCTACTTTGTTTGATATAAGTATAGCTATTCCTGGTCTTTTTTGGTTTCCATTGACGTGGAGTATCTTTTTCCATCCCTTTATTTTCAGTCTGTATGTATATATTAATATATAGGTGAAATGTGTTTCCTTTAGGCAAAGGATCATTGGGTCTTACTTTTTTATCCACTCAGCCACTCTTTATATTTTGAATGGAGAATTTAATCTGTTTACATTCAATGTTGTTATTGATAAGCAAGTGCTTACTCCTGGCATTTTGTTGTTTTCTGGTTGTCTTTTGGTCTTCTCTTTCTCATTTCTTTCTGTCTTTTTTTAATTGAAGGTGATTGTCCCTTGTGGTATAACTTACTTTCTTGCTTTTATTTTTTTTGTGTATTCGCTGAATGTTTTTTGATTTGAGGTTACCATGAGGCTTGCAAATACTATCTTAAAATCCATTATTTTAAAATAATGACCACTCAACACTGATTGCACAAACAAACCAATAAGCAAAAAGAAAACAAATGAAAACTCTACATTTTAACTTCATCCCCCTGCTTTTTAAGTTTTGTTGTTTCTTTTCATGTATTATGGTACTATGTCATGTAAGGCTGTAGTGATTATTTTTGATTGGTTCATCATTTATTTTTTCTACTTAAGATAACAATACTTTACACCTCACAATTACAGTGCTATAATATACTGGTTTCTCTGTACTTAGTGTTACCAGTGCTTAGTATTACTATTGCCAGTGAGCTTTGTGACTTCAGATGATTTCTTCCTGATTATCAACATCTTTTTCTTTCAGATTAGAGAATTCCCTTTAGCATTTCTTTTGGAACAGGTTCAGTGTTGATGAAATCCCTCAGTTTTTGTTTGCCTGGGAAGGCCTTTATTTCTACTTCATGCTTGAAGGATATTTTCACCAGATTTACTTTCTAGGTTAAAAGTTTTTTCCCTTCATCACTTTAAATATGTCATACCACTCTCTCCTGGCCTATGAGGTTTCCACTGAAAAGTCTGTTGCCAGATGTATTGAGGTTCTATTGTGTGTTGTTTCTTTTTTCTTGCTGCTTTTAGAATCCTTTTTAAAATTTTGATCTTTGGACATTTAATTATTAAATGCCTTGAGGTAGTCTTGTTTGGGTTAAACTTTCTAGGTGTTCTATAAACTTCTCTTACTTGGATTTTGATATCTTTCTCTAGATTTGGAAAGATCTCTGTTATTATCCATTTGTATAAAATTTCTACCCCTATCTTTCTATTCCTCCTCTTTAAGGCCAATAACTCTTGGGTTTTCCCTTTTGTGGCTGTTTTCTAGATGCTGTAGGTATGCTTTGTTGTGTTTTCTTCTTTTGTCTCCTCTGACTTTGTGTTTTTAAATACCCTGTCTTCAAACTCACTAATTATTTCTTCTGCTTGATCAATTCAGCCATTGAGTCTGATGCATTCTTCTGTATGGCAATTGCATTTTTTAATTCCAGAATTTCTGCTTGAGTTTTTAAAATTATTTTGATATCTTAGTTAAATTTATCTGATAGGATTCTGAATTCCTTCTCTGTGTTATCTTGAATTTATTGGAATTCCCTTAAAATGGCTATTTTGAACTCTCTGTCTGAAGTGTCACATAGCTCTTTTTCTCCAGGGTTGGTATTTAGTTCATTTGGTGACGTCATGTTTTTCTGGATAGTGTAGAAGCTTTTGAATATTTATGGGTGTCTGAGCATTGAAGAGTCAGGTATTTATTGTAGCCTTTGCAGTCAAGGCTTGTTTGGGCTTGCCTTTCTTGGGAAGGCTTTCTAGGTATTAAAAGGAACGTGGGTCTTGTATTAGTTCGTTCTCACACTGCTATAAAGAACTACCTGAGACTGGTAATTTATGAAGAAAAGAGGTTTAATTGACTCACAGTTCCACAGACTTAACTGGAAGCATGGCTAGGAGGCCTCAGGAAACTTACAATGGCAGAAGGCAAAGGGGAAGCAAGCACGTCTTACCATAGTGGAGCAGGAGAGTGAAGGGGGAAGTGAACATCCAGATCTTACGAAAACTCACTCACCGTCAGGAGAAAAGCAAAGGGGGATTGAATAATGCCCCCATTATTCAATCACCTCCCACTGGGCCCCTCCCCCAACATGTAGGATTACAATCAGAGATGAGATTTGGGTGGTGACACAGAACCAAACCACATTAAGCCCCAAGCTCATAAATATTGTGCTTCTTACAGACTTGTATAGGTACCACCTTGGTTGTCTTGGATAAGATCTGGAAGAATTCCGTGCATTACCAGGTAGAGAATCTTATTCTTTTCCCTTACTTTCTCACAAATAAACAGAGTCTTTCTCTGTGCTGAGCCACCTGAAACTGAGGGTAGGGTGACAAAAGCACCTTTTTGGCCACCACCGCTGGGACTTCAGTGGATCAGACCTGAAGCCAGCAAAGCACTGGGTCTCACCCAAGGTCCTCTATAAACACTACCTGGCTATTGCCTATGTTCCCTGAAGGCCATAGGGCTCTACAATCAGCAGGGGGCTGGGTGGGGGGGAAGCCTGCCAGGTTTGTGTCCTTCTCTTTAGGGTGACATCTTTCCCTAAGCCCTGGGGAGATCTAAAGATGCTGTATGGAATCCAGTGATTGGAGTCAAAAACATAAGACATCTACCTGATTTTCTTTTCTACTGCAGCTGAGCTGACCTTCAAACCACAATAGACAGTCAGTCCTTCCCACTCTTTTTTCCCGTTTCCATAGGTAGAGGTGCCTTTTCTGGTGGCCACCACTATCACTGGGCCACAGGGAGCTCTGCCAACCTACCACTGATGTTTAATTAAAGGCCAATGGCTCTTCAGTCGGCTTGTGGTGAATGCTGCCAGACCTGGGACTCACCCTTCAGGGCAGTGGGCTCCCCAGCTTAGATCCAGAAATGTTGTCCAAGAACTTAGTGCCAGACTCAGGGAACCTAAGCTCCTGCTTGGTCCTCTTTCCTACTATGAATAAGATGATATATAAGGTGCAAGACTGAGTCCCCTTTATTTTTCCCTCTGCTTTTCTTAAGCAGAGTGAGTGGCTTTCATCATAGCCATCACAGATGCAGATGTACTGGGTTTCACCTGAAGACAGCTTATCTCTGAGTCTCACCCAAGGCCCATGGCATTCTACCTGGGCATCCCTGTTGGTAATTCAGGTCCTGAGGGACCTTTAGTCAGCATATTATGAATGCTTCCAGGACTGGGTCCTTGCCTTCAAGGCAGCAGATTCCCTTTTGGCCCATGGTGTGCCTTCAAATGTCATCCAGGAGCTAGGGCTTAAAATGGGGGCCTCATGACTCTGCCCGTTGCCCTATCCTATTGTGGCTGAGCTGGTATATAAGATGCAAGCCAAAGTCCTCTTTACTATTTGCTCTCCTCTCCTCAAGCAGGAAGGAGTCATTTTTGTTGCTGTGAGCTACCTCAGCTGGTGTCTCCCTATGACCAGACATTACCCATCTGGCAGCATATATACATATATATATATATGTATATATATTTCTGGTTTAAGGTTACCGCTGGATTTGCAAATACTATCTTGTAACTCATTATTTTAAGCTGATAACAGTTTAACACTGTTTGCATAAACAAACGAAAGCAAAAAGAAAACTAATAAAGACACTATATTTTAACTTTGTTGCCCCACATTTTACTTTTTGTTGTTTCTACTTATATCTTACTGTACTGTACTGTCTATGTCTTCAAAATTTGTTGTGGTTATTATTTTTTATTGGTTCACTGTTTAGTCTTTCTACTTAAGATAAGTTTACACACCATAATTAGAGTGTTACAATATTCTGTTTTTCTGTGTATTTAATGTTGCTAGTGAGCTTTGCAGCTTCAGATTATTTCTTATTGATCATTAACATCCCTATCTTTCTGATTAGATTACTCTCTTTAGCATTTCTCACAGGACAGGTCTGGTCTTGGTAAAATCCCTAAGCTTCTGTTTGCCTGGGAAAGTCTTTATTTCTGCCTTATTTTTTGAGGAATATTTTTAAGGCCAGTGACTCTTAAATTTGCCCTTTTGAGGTTAGGTGTGCTTCGTTGTTTTCATTTTTTTTTTCATTTGTGTCCTCTGACTGTATATTTTCAAATAGCCTGTCTTTAAGCTCACTAATTCTTTCTTCTGCTTGATCAATTCTGCCATTAAGTCTCTGATGCATTCTTCTCTATGCCAATTGCATTTTTCAAAAACTCTAGAATTTCTGCTGAATTCTTTTTAATTATTTAAATCCCTTAGTTAAATTTATCTGATAAGATTATAAATTCCTTTTCTGTGTTATCTTTTTGTTTGTTTTTTTGAGACAGTTTCGCTCTGTCACCAGGCTGGGGTGCAGTGGCATGATCTCGGCTCACTGCAACTTCTGCTTCCTGGGTTCAAGCAATTCTCCTGCCTCAGCCTCCAAGTAGCTGGGATTACAGGCACCTGCCACCATGCCCAGCTAATTTTTGTATTTTTAGTAGAGACAGGGTTTCACCATGTTGGCCAGGATGGTCTTGATCTCCTGATCTCATGATCTGCCCACCTCAGCCTCCCAAAGTGCTGGGATTACAGGCGTGAGCCACCACGCTTGACCCTGTCTGTTATCTTACATTTGTTTCAGTTTCCTCAAAACAGATATTTTGAATTCTCTGTCTGAAAGGTTACATGTCTCCATTTTTCCAAGATTGGTCCCTGATGGCTCATTTGGTTCATTTTCTGAGCTCATGATTTTCTGGATGGTGATGATGTTTGTAGATGTTTGTTGGTGTCTGGTCTTGAAAAGTTAGGCATGAATTGTAGTCTTCTTAGTCTGGGCTTCCAAGCATCCTTCTTGAGAATGCTTTGTAAATATTCAAAAGGACTTGGGTGTTTGACCTGAGGTCTATTTGCTTTAGGGGGCACCCCAAGCCCACCAACACTGTGCTTCTTGCAGACATGTGGATATACCACCTTAATGGTGTTGGAGATCTGGAAGAATTTTCTGGATTGCTAGGCAAAAACACTTGTTCCCTTGCCTTACATTCTCCCAAATGAACAGAGTCTGTCTGTCTCTCTCTCTCTCTGTTCTGAGCCACCTGGAGCTGTTGGTGGTGTGACACAAGCCACCACGATTGAGACTACAGTGAGTCATACCTGAAGCCAGCACAGTACTGGGTCTCATCCAAAGCCTGTTATATACACTCCCTGGCTATGGCCTATGTTAACTCAAGTCCCTGGGTCTCCATAATCAGAAACAGTCAAAGTCAGCCAGGCCTGTGTCCTTCCTTTCAGCATGGTAAGTTCTCCCAGGCCCTGGACATGTACAAAAGCCAGGGACTAGAGTTAAACATCTTAGAAGTCTACCTGGTGTTCGATTGTACTGTGGATGAACTGCCACTCAAACCACAAGATACTTTTCTTTCCATTCTTTACTTCCCTTTTGAAAGTCAGAAGCACCTCACCCCTTGGCCGCCACAACCACAGGCCTATGGGGAGTACATCTAGACTACCACTGCTGTTTGTTTAATGCCCAAGGGCTCTTCAGTCCACTTGTGGTGAATGCTGCTTGGCCTGGGACTCACCCTTCAGCACAGTGGGCTCCCCTCTGGCTGACAGCAGGTCTAGAAATGCCACCCAAAAGCCAAGTCTGGAATTGAAGACCCCAAGAGCCTGCTTGGTGCTCTACCCTCCTGTGGCCAAGCTAGTATCTAAGACGCAAGACAAAATCCCCATTTGCTTATCTCAAGTGGAAGAAGTCTTGCTCATAGCCATCACAATTGGAAAAGTGCCACATCTCACCTGAAGCCAGCAAGCCTCAGAATCTCGCCAAAGGCCCTTGATACAGTACTTCGGTATCGCTGCTGGTTATTCAGGGCCCAAGGGCACTTCAGTTAGCACGTGATAAATCCTGCCAGTACCTCACCCTTGCCTTCAAGGCATCGGGTCCCCTTCTGGCCCAGGATGTGTCTAGAAATGTAGTCTGGGAGCTAGGGCCTGGGTGGTGGCCAGTGCCCTGTACTGCTGTAGCTGAGCTGGTGTCTGAGATGTAAAACAGAGCCCTCCCAACTCTTCCCTCTACTCACTCATGTGGAGGGAAGGGGTATCTTTTGGAGCCTCTAGCTGTGCACCTGCGGTTAAATGTGGGGTGGCATCAGCACTCCTTTAGCAGATCTGGTTGATGTCTCAGTAGGTCACGTGCCCCCACCCCCTAGTCTACTCTCTCTGGCTCCAGTTAAGCACTATGACTTGCCTAAGAGTTGCAGTCCTTGAGGCTTAGACTGCCTTGCAGTTTATAGCCCCAGAGCTCTTTAGTTCACAGTGGCAAGGCTTGCAGAAAGAGTTCCGACCACTGGGATTGGTGAGTCCCCTTTGGCTAGGGCTCATTTAAATGCTCCTTCCATGGGCGGGCATCAGCTGAGTTTGGTCCCGTTTTGTTTTCTTTTATAATAGGACAGCTCTAAGTTCAATGCCTTGCAAATGCTGTGACCTCCCTCTCCTCAGTGCACCACAACACTCTCTGCACCACACCATTGTTGCCATGGGGATAGGGGAGGGGTGGCATCAGCAATTCAGACTGTTTCTACTGCTTCAGTGCCTCTCTCAGGGACTTGAAGTTAAAACCAGTGCTATGAGTGCTTTTTGTGTGTAGGTAGTTGCCAAATTGGTGTCCTTGCAGGGCAGATATCACTGGAGCCTTCTATTTTGCCATCTTTCTCCATCCTTTCCTCCCAATTCTATTAAGCTCTCTGTCTTATTTGATAGCTAGTCATCTTGTTGCCCTTCATTTTGTGAGAATGGACTTGTTATTTTAAATTATTAATTTTCTGATGATGTTGGTTATCTTATTTAGACTTTTGATTAAATCCACTAACAAAAATATTCCAAAAAAATATTGTCTTTTTATCCAAGCAGGTTGGCTTATGACAGTAATTCCAGCACTTTGTGAGGCCGAAGCAGAAGGATTGCTTGAGCTCAGGAGTTCAAGACCAGCCTGAGCAAGATAGGAACACTTTGTCTGTACAAAAAATTAAAAAAAAAAAAAAAAAAAAAAAAAAAAAAACTTGGTGATACACATCTGTAGTCCCAGCTATTTGGGAGGCTGAAGCAAGCGGATTGCTTGTGCCCAGGAGGTTGAGGCTGCAGTGAGCTATGATAGCACTACTGCAACCCAGTGTGGGTGACAGAGTGAGATCCTGTAGCCAAAAAAAAAAAAAAAAAGTCTTATTTATTCTTTTACATCATTGGTTTATGTTCTGATTAGCTTCTCTACCAAGCCTTAATTGCCATGCTGGGTGCCTTTCCAGGTAGATTTTGCATTTTTAAAGTACTTGGGACTTTAGTCAAGTGTAAGCGATGAATGCCAGTCACTCTGAATAGGCAGAGAGTGAGAAGAAATTATAGGTTGCTGAAAATTACTTATCTGTTCATGGTATGTTTTCTTATTTTCAAGGATCTTTACATATTTTCTATTTCTAAATAACCCAAGTTTATTTTAGTGAGAATAAAATAAAGAAGGATTAAGCAAAAGCACCCACTCCATGATTCTTGACACCAAGTTATTTGAAATCATTTTTACTCCTGTATCCTTTAAGAAACATAGTTTATTGAAGTAAAAAGAGAAAAAATAAAGCCCTGTATTCAAAATACACTACAAGTTCCAGGTTTGCAGTTTTCAATCTCTCTCCCTCCTTTTCATTTATTTTACACATAAACAGCATTGATAAATGTGGACACACTGAACTCTTTATTAATAACTCATCTCATTCTATTTCTCTGAGTGTCATAAGGTTTAGTTTTCTAATAAAGAAGGGGAGTAATAAGAATAAAAAGGAGTAAAGAATTTGCAAACTAACCAAATTTGAAATTATAACTGATAGTCAATGTTTTTTTCTCCAATCACTTCAGCCCGGATATACAAGCATGCTCAGAAAACCCAGAGAAATCTCTGTGCACTCAGCAGGGGAACACTTCAGTGTGTGATCCAGATAGATCTGCAGGGGCAAGCCATTAATTGTCCAAGTGGTTTCATAATTTTCTACTGTTTTGAAATCAACTGGACCTCATATCTCTGCCTTCAGTTCCATCTCCAAAATGTTCCCTTGGTAGGAATCCTACAAATGGATCCTTTTATTTTAATTTTTTACCTTTCTGTAATAATTCAGTCAGGTTTTACTAGACCAGACAAGCAGGAGATGAGTTTTCCATAACCTTTTATTCTTGCCAGGAAATCTCCAGGCTTGGTTACATTTCTGTCATTTGGTGCTAATTCCACAGCTCCTGTTTTTGATTTCAGTTGGACGAATTGCTTCAGTGTCAGGTCCATGACCTCAGTGAGCTCATGGGGCTCCCTCAAATATGACCAGGACATAGATTTGTAACTTGTTTGGCACATCGTTTCCAAAATACTCATGTCCAAGCTTCCATGTTCCCCCAGGTGTAAGCCACTCTGAGGTAACCTATTATCCAAATTCGCAGATTGTTTATGAATCCATTTTTTTCCCCAATGTACTTACTACTCAGTGGACCTGCTAGGAAATCCAATATTAGAGACTAGAATAACAGACTTTGGATTCAGAGCTCCTGAGTTTGAACTCCGACTCTACCATTTACTAGCAAAGTGATGCTGGGAAAAATATTTAATATTTTTCATAACACTTAATGATTCAGCAATCTGTGTTTCTAACTCCTATCAATAAAAGCTGAAAAATCTTAGTCTAGATTTCAAAGCCATCTGAAATATGACTCCATTAGATAGTTCTTCACCAAAAGCTGGCTTTCTCCCTATGTTATAAATTCCACTCAATTATATCACCCATTACTTCTAAAATGCTATTTATTCCTTCTCTTTTCTGCTCATATAAATACTTAGCCTATGTTCCAATACAAACTGTACTTCCTTTATGATGTCCTCCAAGACTACTGGACCTCATATTTATATCCCTTTTCTCTAAACACTTAGGTTGTTTATAATCAGTGCTTCATTACATTATCTAGTACATAATTTTCTACATTTTTTTTAAATTTTAACACATTTATCTAGGAGAGAATAAAAGCTGATGCTTAATTAAGTTGTGAAATACTGGATTAAATGTAATTAAACATATTACTTAACATCAAGATTTTTTGCAAAATATTCTTAATATATAATTTATTTGCAAAATAGTCTAATGTATAAAATACTTCCTAAAATTATTATTAGATAGTACATTTTAGAAAACGAAGCTAGCACTATTGATCAGCAGAACACTTTTTGGAGCACGGTATTCTAGCTTAATTTATTTCTTAAATTGTAATATCAATTTTCCTAAAGTATCCATTTCTTGAGGGTCTGCATAGCTACATTATGCTTAGAAAAATGAATTACCATTGTTAGGTAGTTATTAGAGACATGTGGAAAACACTGCAGATTCTGTCAACAAAAACGAAAATCACCAAGTGAAGAAAGAAATTAAAAAGTAGAAATTAAATGTATGTCTTCTTTTTTTTTTTTTTTTTTTTTTTGAGAGAGTCTCGCCCTGTCACCCAGAGTGGAGTGCGATGGCACGATCTTGGCTCACTGCAACTTCTGCATCCCAGGTCCAAGTGATTCTCCTGCCTCAGCCTCCTGAGTAGCTGGGACTATAGGCATGTGCCACCACACTCCATTAATTTTTGTATTTTTAGTAGAGACAGGGTTTCACCATTTTGGTCATGTTGGTCTCAAACTCCTGAGCTCACAATCTGCCCGCCTCAGCCTCCCAAAGGGCTGGGATTACAGGCATGAGCCACGGTGCGTGGCTGAAAGTATGTCTACTTTGTGATTTTCATTTTCAGTTACTTTATAATCTCCAGTGGGGTTTAAACTCCATTTCCCCACTCAGTCATTAGCATTGATACATTCCATATTTATCAGAAGAACAAGGGAAGGAGAACCCTTATGAGTGATATAGATTAAAGGATTTATTGCCAGGTCCACCCCACAGACCCTGGCCAAACAATGGCTGAAAGGAGTATGGAGATACAGGTATGCAGTGAAAGAGCAGCTAGGGGACTGCTGAAGAGTGAGCAGCCTCAATAAGCTGGAGCTGCTTGCTTTTATTTAGTACAGACATAATGCTGAAAGCCTGGAGCCAACACAATCTGTGGGTAATTAACATTATTGTTCCCCCTTTCTGGGGTCAAAACTTCTGGTTAACATAGGTAAACAAGCCTATTTACACTAAATTCCACTACACTTCCTTGTATCTACTCCTTGCCCTCTGCCTCAGGGTAAGAGAACAGCTGCCTTCAGCTTATTCTCCCCCAAAGCTATACACAGCCTTCTGACCTTTCAGAAGGCCTGCTCATACCACGGTAGCTTCTCCCACCACTCTGAGCTCCTACAATTTATCATAAGCATTATATCTCACACAATTATGGAATCTGGCAAAAAAGTCTAAGAAAGGCTATTGCCTACGTATCTGGTGGTGGGCACAAAGTTGCACTAGGTTAGGGCTAGTGGAAAGAAACCTGGGCATGAAGTAGGAAAGAATGAATACAAATTCGAGCCAGAGAATAAGGACACAAAGCAGACATTTGTTCAAATAATAGGACAAACCAGAACCCACAGGGACAAACTGGGAGCATATGTCTACCAGTGCCTCTAACCTTGTCAGTGCAGCAGCTGGCACCATTTGTCTCCCAGTTGAGTTCCTGACTCAGAACTCAAGAGACCTCAATAGGAAAGACTCAGCATGGGCTGGAGAAGCTATTGACTCATACTAGCAAGGTGAATATCCATTGCCCTACAAAGAACTTCCAAATATGTGTAAATTTTTCTTATGGCCAACATCAATTTGTAACCATCTAGGGCACAACATTCTGGAAAATAAAGTTCTTATTTAGCTAGATTGACACAGTGAAAAACACGACATCATAGAGTCACAAGGATGAGAAAAGATACAGTCAATTATCTTTCTTTTCCTATCCTACAGAGGAGAAAACAGAAACTCAAGGAGGTTGTATTTTGTTCAAAAATTATAGTTAACTAGGGTTGGAGTGGAAAGATGAGTTGATAGTTCTGATTCCCAGTCTATTACTCTCTCCTGCTGTTTATTTAGGAATTGCAATGGTCTAGAATAGGTTTTATAAATTAATATACTCCTACAGCTTCTGAGGACTTCACTTAGTGGGACATAGTTTTATATGACCAGATGTATCTATATCTTTTCCTGTGGCCATTGCCTTCATTTTTCTTTTCAGCAAACACACGAATATTACAAATGAGTAGTCCAGGGTCTGTTTTATTACTCGTAAAGTAAGCATTTCTACCATACCTAAATTTCTAGTCTAGGGTTTCTCAGTCTGGGAACTCTTGACATTTGAAGTTGGATAATGGTTTGTCATGTATGTGGATGGGGTATAGGGACTGTCCTGTATACCACAAGATGTTTAGCAACACCAGTGGCCTCTACCCACTAATACTAGGAGTTCCCCCTCAGTTATGATAATACAAAATGTCTGTAGACACTGATAAATATTCCCTTGGGGTGAGGAAACAGGAACAAGTTTTCCCTTGTTAAGAATTATTAGTGTGGCAATTATTTTATTTAGAAAAACCAAACCAATATTTTCAAGCACTATCTGTATGTTGAAACAATATTTTTTCAAGCTATAAAAAAGATTCCATTCTCTGAATCCTACACTAGACCCTTTCCAACTACTTCCATTGTGAAGCTATTTTTATTCCTGCTGAGAATTCAACCTATTCTGCAGTAAGAGTATACAAAGCAAGCAGTGATATCCCCATGAAATTATTCTGTGCATTTCTTATATAAAATTATTTATTTAGATAATATCCTGGAAAATTTAATGATAAAGTTGAGAGGTAGGATCAGATGTCATCCAAAATAAAGACCTGCTTAGAACATTACCTGTCTCTTATTTTACAAGGTGTACTGAGGCCTCTTTCAGAGCCCGCATACCTTCACATGCATAAAGCCACAGCTGTGGCACATCAAATTGCATGTACTCTAGGGCGATCTTGATACAAGATCAACTAATACTAGTAATAGGACCCAAGATATTTTCTCTTTCTAGCTGCAGTTTTCTATCTTTTCAGTTATGTATACGATAATAAAGAGATGTCATTAAAAATAAACCTGTTTTTTTCAGTCAATATAAGGCCCTGGATGCACTGTTTATCTTTATCCTCCAAAAACACAAGAACTAAAAAAGAATTGATGAAGATGTAAAATTTCTTTGGTAGCTTTTTAAAACCTTCCCCTTTGCAGACTCCACTGGTATTTTTAGTTTTTAATATGATCATCTCATATTTAATATCTGCCAATGACTCCCCACTAACCCTTCAAGTTGGGGAAGGGTTTCCATGCCATGAGCTAGAAGACACTACTTGGTTTGGACTACCCATATCTTGACCTCATTTTCCATCACTCTCTCTTTTGAGAACTATATTTTGGCTAAACAGATCTTTCTGTTCCTCAGAATCTAACAACCTTATTACCTCTGTTTCTGCTCTTCCTTCTGCCTGGAAAGATATCTTTTCTTCTTTTCAAAGTTAGTTCCCCCTAATACTCAAGTCTGCTGAAAATTAAAATTTCCAGGATCCCCCTGATAAATTCTGATTAGTTGGTCTGAGGTAAGGCCCCAAAAATTGCATTTTAATAAGAACCTGTGGCAGTGTTGAGGTGGACAGTGCACTCTACACATTGAAGAGTCCTAATTTCAAATTCTTAAATAGTGCAGTTGCAGTCCTTATAAGCAGTTGAGACTTCCCCATTTCCATAGAAATAAGTTCTGGAGAAGACATTGTCCTGAGGTCTTAGCTGTAGCTAGAAAGAAGTAGCAAACCCACAGCAAAATTCCAACTAGTCAGCATTTTATATTTTGTGACATCAGCTGCTTTGATGAAAAATGCCTGACATTTTGTGTTGACCAAACTCTCATCTCTTCCTACAAAAACTAAGTTGTGATTCCCTAAAACTTTTTTGTAAATCTATATTTGATGCATCTTTGGATTTAAGGAAAGTAGGTCTTTTTACCCTTATAAAATTTTGACCTATTCATTTTCTATTGGTTCAACTTCTACTTTGTGCTTGATAGTGTGATTAAATGTCTCCTCTCAGTGAAACCTATTATATGCCTCCCAGGACAAGTTTAAAACTTCTTTATTTGTTTGCCTATAGTAATTTATTTAAAACTCTATTCAGCTTTCACTCTAGTGGTGAGGACTTCCATGTAAACTCTAACTGAGCCCTCCTGTCTTTCTTTATCCACTTGCCTTGATTTATATGTCATAAAAGCTGAGAGCACTATGTGACATTATATTTGTATTTTATCCATTTATTTACAGTCTTTTCTCCCACTCCTATTATCATATAAACTCCAAGAAGAGGGGAGACTTTGTTGTTGCTTATTGCTGTATCCCCAGAAGAGTGCCTAGAACGTAGTAGGAGCTCAATACATATTAATAATAATAAAATCTTTTCTTTAGCACTTTGTTTTGAAATTTTTCTGTTCATATATCTTATTTCTTCTGAAGAATTTTAGATTCCATTAACACTATCACAATCTGGAATAGTGCTTGGCGTATAAAATTATAGAATACATCCTTATTGGAAAATTCAATGTTTCTTTTTTAAAAAATTGTTATATTGCAATTAACAGATTATTTCATGTGAATGAAGTTGGTTGAGATGGGGCAGAGGTCTCAAGGGACACTTTTACAAAAGTCTGTCTTCTAAGATGTGACCAATGTGGTATCCCGGGGTGTAGCTGGAAGATTCATTTTTCCTTTCCATATATTTGAACACAAAATAGATTACTATTAATAATTACTGACAACATAGTGGTCGAAATGAGGCCATAAAACATTAACTTCTATTACAAAGGGCTTTTGTGTTAAACAAAACAAAAGAATTCTGAAAAGAGCATCAAGGGGAAATATGTCACTGTGTGGCTGCTCTGCTTTATAGTTAAAGCTTTACCTGATGTAGTGGTTCTCAAGCTTTTTTAGATCGTGGACTGTTTGGAAAGGAGAGCTCTTTCCCTTCACCTATTCTTAAGCTCACCATGTTAAGTTCTCTGAGGTATGGGACCCATGACCACTTCAATCTAGCCTTCACTTCAAACCAAGAGAGATTACTAATATAGAGAACCCTGAGATTGGCCCTGGTTTTTCATTCCAACTGGTATGGATGATGGTAAAGGAGGTAATGTAAGCTTAGAGAGAAATCAGAAATTTGTAAATGCATGACATTTGTAATTGCATGAAATTTGGAGGTAATGGACAGAATCATTTTAATCATTTTGTATTGATAGGAGCTACAGAAATTAACAAGCAGCGGCTCACGCCTGTAATCCCAACACTTTGGGAGGCTGAGGTGGATGGATTGCTTGAGCCCAGGAGTTGGAAAGCAGTCCGGGCAACTTAGCAAAACCCGGTCTCTACAAAAAATGCAATAAAAAATTAGCTAGGCATGGTAGCATGCACCTGTAGTCCCAGCTACTTGGGAGGCTGAGGTGGGAGGATCATCTGAGCCCGGGGAAGTCAAGGCTGCAGTGAACTATGATCACGCCACTGCATTCCAGCCTGGGCATCACAGTGAGACCCTGTCTCAGAATTTTTTTAAAAATTAAAAGAAAAGAAAAAAAGAAATTAAGAAGACACTTCCTACTCACCATCTCCCTGGTTGAAATCCTAGCATAGATCTCCTACTGCTGGAACAAGGCTGGCTATTGGTCCTTCTGAGTGTACCTCTCTTTGCAGATATAGTTAGCCTGACCTCACACTGCCATGCTCATCATATCAATGTTTACTCCTTCTACTCTTTTCCCAGTTCAGACTCTGGAACCAAAGTCTATAAATGTATATTTCAAACTTGCATTTCCATTTACTCATTGTAAGTGAGACTATAAATCTTATTTACTTAACTGATGCCAACATTGGTTTCTGTATTTTAAATTGAAGTTTGTTCTAAGAATCAAATAAGAGAAATATAAATGAGTAAGTCTGGCACATATTTGGCCTTCTTTTTTTCCATCTATATTATGATCTCCATTATTATGAAAATCTCTATATCAATTGATTGTTTAATCTTTTTTTCTTTTTAGACACTTAGGTTGTCATATATGCAAGTGAGGGTGAAAAAGAGTGCCTATAACTCCAAACCTACTTCATTTCCTATAAGCTTACATATCACACACATATACATATATGTAGAGACACACATATATACACATATATGTATATATACATATGTGTGTCCATATGTATCCTTTGTTTTATATATATAATTTATTATATACCTATATAAAATTCAAGAGAGTCCTATTGTTAGCACTCTTTATTTCACATACTGTCCCACCTGATGCAATGGCACTTGCAACAGTGGATTAGTTTGGCAAAATAAAAGCAAATTCAAGTGTATTTTCCTAGTTCCCCTATACTCTCACTAAGTAAGTTTCTCAATTGGTAAGTTAAGATTGTCCAAGCTGTGAAAAGAAACTTGAGATTTATTGTTGCCCATTTTGGTACATGTGAAGTAATTTTTTACTGCTGCTGTCATCAAAATCAAGGAAGGTTTTGGAGTTTGTCTGGGATAGAAACTATTCTTACCATGGGGAGGAAGTACACAGTGTACTTTATGTAAAGTCTATTGCTTCAATTCTCATGCTCTGTCTTCTGCCAGAAAATGAGGTAGTTTGCCATTGAGAGGCTTGAGGAGAGCCTAAATGTGACAAATGATCTGATTTCCAGTAAATGTAAACAAAATATGACAATGTCTAATCTAAGCTTCTGGGAGAAACTTCAGATGAATATACTAGAAAAAATAACCCTAACAATGGTGAAAATTCGAGGGTATTTCAACTAAATTCTAGATTTTTCTTACTCTCTTTCTTTGCATTTCAATTCTCTAGTGACATGATGGGTAATTTGTATCACATGTACACCAAGAACTATATGATTGTCTGCAATGCCCTCTGGCCAGTATTCAATGCTAAACAATGATGTAATATATATCATAATTTCAGTGTTATTATCTCATGGAATGAAACACCTGTTTAGTAAAAAAGACGAAATAACTGGGCTACTGAATGTTTTGTTTGCTTGTTTTTTTCTGAAACTGCTTGGTAGCTTAACGAAGCATGCATATGAAGAAATCACAGAACTTCTTAAGTATTCACCCATGTAATTTATATATGAAAAGAGTAATTCTTGAATAACTTTTAAATAACAGCCACAGACTGCAGCAAGACTTCTAGCTGGGTACAGTACCTCCACAATATCAATACATCAGCAAATAATCTTTTGCATACACTTCCTAATTTACATGATCCTTGTTTAATTCCTCTTGCCTATTAGATTTTTAACTCCAGAGATTTCAAAAAAGAAAGTTTGTAGCTAACAACAGCTCAATAAATTACAGATTTCTGTAGTTGGAAATAGAAAAAAAATGGTTCAGATGTACTTAAATCAATGGGAGGATCAGCAGCAAGCATTTTGTAACACTCCACAAATAAAACAGAAAAATTGGTACTCTTTATGGCAAATTATTAGTGATGGTCTTGCTCATGAACTTTACTCTTTTGCTAAATTGGGACTCTATGTGGGTGTGCGGGTGACTCGACGTTGCCCAATATTTTACTTGGCTGTTCAGTTCTCTAGTGCTCTGGTTGCGAGAAGATTCTTCCCTGTGATGGAAACCGAGTGCTGCAGATCAATGAAAGCGCCCTTTCTGGTATACTGTAGCTACCACTCCTCTGTTATGTTAAGGATGAATGGAACCTGACACACTGTTTCTCAATCTCAGGAGAGTCGTATTGCCAAACAGTTGAAAGGTGCAAGGAACGGCTGTGTGGAAGAAAAGAATGGAGTGGCTGTTTAGTCAAATAGCAACTCTTAGGTGACTATTCCTGTTGGGCTCCTAAAAGCTGTTTCTCTCTGGTCTTGTTATTGAATGTGAATGTGGGTCACGGAAGCAATGCCATCTCCCATTCACACAGCTCAAAGCCAAAGTCCAGTTCCTTGTTTGTCTTCCATATAAACAGGACAAATTGCTTTCTCTGCATGGTGTAATTTCATTGAAACTTTATATTCTGTTAGGTAAAGGACTCTTATTTTTCCTTCCTATTCATTCCGCAAGCACTTCATGTCATTTCAGGCACCATCTGGTAACAAGTAGTATGAGGGGAAATGAACTATGCAATAAATATGGCTTACATTTATTGAGAGCTTCTTATGAGCCAGGCATTTCTGAGCTCTTCACATGTATTAACTCATTTAATATACCTATGAGATAGGTATATTATTATGCTTATTTTACAAATGAGAAGAGTTAGGCAGAGAGGGATTAGCCAGTAGTGGAGCTGAGAGTTGAACCCTGACTCTAACCATAGATGCTATGTTGTTAATTATAGAATGGCAGTTTGCTTTAATTCTAGGGGTTAAGAGTTTATATTCTTATAGCAGTAGGACACTAATGATTAAAATCTTGTATTTATTGATCTGGCTGTTGCTTATAAGACTACACACTTTGTAACAATTTAATAATCTGTACATTTATGATATGTGCACTTGTAAGTATGGCTTCAATGCATAATTTAAAATTGAAAAATAATAATCATGGATGCAAAGCTGTGGCAATGTAGAGCAGCCTGTGTGCATGAATGCTGGAGGCAAAGCTTTAACATGATGGCTGTAAGAGCTGTAATCAAGAATGTCTATGTGCATGGTCCTAATCAGTGTTATCACTGTGAAACCAGACATGCTGGAAAATCTATCCATTAGTATGCACGTTTTACTATCAAACCCATAGTGTCATTCTTTCTAGGAAGAAGCAAAAGAAAGCTTACATTAACTATTACATATTAAGACACCAAATCATATGATTCAAGTTTAAAAATTTGGTATGAACTTTCACTTAAATCTATACCTCTCTCCAATACTTCCTTTGCTCTATTGAAGTGCCTGTGCTTAGAAGTAGAAAGGCAGTTAATATTCGGCTTTAACCCACAAAACTAGGAGATAAAGATTCCAGAGGGATCAATGATAAGTGTAAGCCTTTTACTCCCAAGAAGAATCTAATATCAGCATAATCTTTAAAGAAATTATTCTTAGCCTTGGTTTTCCAGAATCTGGTAGAGTAGTGGCCCAATTCTACTCTCAGCCTTGCAATTCGTGGACCAATACTTAACACATTTTCTACCATGAACTTAATAGTAATAACTAATTCTGACAATGATCAACATTTGTTGAAAGTATACTTTATACTTGGGCTTAACTAGGTGCTTATATCTATTATCTCATTTAATATTTGTGTAAACTCTTGAGGTGAGTATTTATAATAATGTTGTGTGTCAACTTGACTGGGCCGTTGTGTGCCCAGATATTTGGTCAAACATTTTTCTCAGTGTGTCTCTGTAGGTGTTTTTGGATAAGACTAACATTTTAATCAGACGGAGTAATGTGATTGGCCTCCTAATGTAAATGGCCTGTATCCACACAGTTGAAGGCTGGAATAGAGCAAAAATCTGACCTGATCATAAATAAGTAGGCACTCCTCCTGCCTGACTGATTGAGCTGGGACAATAGTTTTGTTGTTGCTTTTTGTTTGTTTGTTTTCCTGTCTTCTGACTCAAATTGTAACATCAACTACTCCTGGGTTTCAAGTCTACAGGCTTTTGAGCTGAAACACCATCAGATCTCCTGGGTTTGAAGCCTATAGATTGAGACTGAAACTGACACCATCGGCTCTCCTGGTTCTCAGGTCTGTGGATGTGGGCTGAAATGATACCATTGGCTTCCCCAGGTCAACAGCTTGCTGACTGCAGCTCTCGAGACTTCTCAGGCTTCACAATCATGTGAGCCAATTCCTAAATGTGTATGTATATATACAATTAGGAATATATATATATATATGTATATATATACATAAATCTAATGTATGTGTATGTGTGTGTGCATAATCGCCTATTATTTTATTTCCCTGGAAAAGCCTAATCCAGATTTTAGTACCTAGAATGGTTCTACAGGGACAGAATTTTAGGCATGAGTTTTCTGAATTGGTTCTGGAATTCCTGAAAGTGGCTCTCTTATCTGATTAGGTTTAAAGGCACTAATAACACTATTCCTAGGAGTTAAGAGAACACAGTCCATGGCCCTGAAATGGCAAAAGGGATAAACAAAATATCACCATTGGGTACTCCTTACCAACCATTTATAAGAATCAAGGACTTGGGGAATTGTGTCTATGATGCTTTTGAATATTCTTGGCAAACTGATGAATAGTAGGTTGACATGAATCTCCTAATAATGTTGCTGGAAAAAGTGGGAAAAATAAAGAATTAGCTTAGGAATTTGAGTTTCAAGCTTAAATGCTACATAAATGATCTGACAGCTTTTATATCTGCCCCAATGGAGACCTTGGTTTCCTACAGCTGTAGGGTTGAGATGCAGAAAACTAAACTCAGGCCTTCATCTTGAATTACAGTGCAAATAGACCCAGACTTGTAGTTGCGCACTTTTGAAGTGAGGGCACCGATCGAGAAAGAATGACATGGATAGGGAAGGGAAGTTGAAATGGGGCTATGTGGGAAGATCCTCATGAAATTGGGAACATTGAGCCACTAAATTTTTCTTGCCAGCGGAAGAGACCTCTTCCTCCCTATTGGGAATGTGGCTTCTGCACTCTCATCTAAGGGGATTAACTATGATTGTCTGAGAAAACAACAATGACATCCCCTGAAAAAGTTGCCATAAAAGTAAGTCCATGCTGTTCTCCTAAGAACCCACACTTTTAGCCTAAGAATGCATTTTGGAAAAAAAATAACAATAATTAATATAAAAAGAAAAGGTAAAGAACCCACTGTCTTTGTTTCTGTATCTATACCAGACTGAAGGTCTGGTAGGTCTCTAAAGGCAGGTACAATATGTTACACACAAAGAGGTATACTACACTCAAAATATCCACTTGGTTTTCTAAATATGTAGAAAGAAATCTGGGGAACATGGGTAGGAATAGATATTAAAGGTATGGGATAATAGTAGAAGAACCATAAAGTTGCATCAGACAAAATTTATGGATGTGGGTCTACAAGAGGTGGCTGACAGTAATGCCAGACCTGCCTGGGTTTACTGTGGAGGAGGGGATTCAAAGGCCCAGGGAGATTAGAATGTCACAGTGCATTTGTCATTTAAAACCAACTTGCTCACACTGGGAAGATACAGAAGACATACTTTTCACCAATACTGTGAGAAATAAATTTGTAATGGAAAATCTAACATGATTTAAGTGCTCTGTGACTGTTCTTCTCTATAGGCCATACTCTGCAATGGGAACTGTTGTCAGTAAATTGGAAAACCTAAATACAATGTGAGTAGTTGGATCCTGGGGTGCCAGGGGTCAAGTGGTGGCACTCAGCAGCCCAAGTCAAGGTAGAAGTAGTTACAAGGACAGCAGAGATGAAGCAGCGATCAGAATAGTCTGACTTCTGCAGACCTCTGGTGTTGGCTAATTTACCATGGGTGGTCCTTGAAGTGAAATAAGTAGGAAGCATACTAAATTCTTATTTGATCTGTATAAGCAGAAAATTTCTAGGTTAGGTTACCAAAAGTCTAACCTGAATCATGAAAACACAAAGACATGGCCCCCCCCAATCAATTCCCAGACTTGAGCCAGTTTAAAGACCCAGAATCTCTTGAATAAAGAGGAATCTAGGTCCACTTAATGGAAAGATTTGTGTACACTGCCAGAATTTATACTGTTATTCCTTCTCCCAGCCCTCCTCAAAGTAACCTATTGTCTTTAATAGAGTAATTATATACTGGGCAAAAGGAAATAACCAGACCTTTCAATGACTACAAGATACTGGTTATGAACTAACATTAATCCTAAGAGACCTCAAAATTAACTATGGTTCATCAGTCAAGGTACAGACTTAGGGGGATCAGATGATCAGTGGAGTTTTAGCTTAGGTCTATTTCACAGTAGCTCAGTGCATCTCTGAACCTATTCTGTGATTATTTCCTCAGTTATGGAATGCATTATTGCTGTAGATCTACTCAATAGTTGTCTTAATCCCCACTTTGGTTCCATTACCTATGGAGTGAGGGCTATTAGGATGAGAAAGTCCAATTAGAAAGCACTAGGATGGCCTCTACTTAGGAAAATAGTAAACCAATAGCAATACTGCATACCTGGAAGAATGGCAGAGATTAGTGCCACCATCAGGATCAGAAAGATGCAGGGGTGGTTATTCCCACCACCTTTGCATTTGACTTGTCTGTGCAGAAGACAGATGGATCTGGGAGAATGATAATGAGTTATGATTCTCATGTTTGACCAGATGATGACTACAGTTGAAGCTGCTGTACCACATGTAGTTTCATTACTTGAATAAAATAATACATCCCCTGGTAGCTGACATGTAGCTATTTATCTTACAAGTTCCTTTTTCTCCATTTCTTTCAACAAGGACTATCAGAGGCAGTTTACTGTCAGCTGTCAAGGCTAGAAATACACCTTCACTGTCCTATCTCAGGTGTATATTAACTCTCTAGCCCTAGGTTATAATTTAGTTTGCAAGGATCTTGATCACCTTCTCCCTCCAAAAGATATCACACTGGTCCATTACACTGATGACATTATGCTGATTGGACCTAGTGAGCAAAAAGTAGCAACTATTCTAGACTTATTGGTAAGATATTTGCATGTCAGAGGGTGGGAAATAAATCCCACAGAAGTTCAGGATTGAACATAATGAAATTTCTAAGGGTCCAGTGATATGTGGAATCTCAAGATATTCCTTTTAAGGTGAAGGATACATTGTTGCATCAGGATTGTATTACAACCAAAAAAAAAAAAAAGAAAAAGGCATAATGCCTAGTGAGCTTCTTTGGATTGTGGGAGCAACACATTCCTTATTTGGGTGTTTTATTCTGGTACATTTACTGAATGGCTTGAGATATTGCTAGTTTTTTTGTGGGACCCAACTGTTATGCAAACTGCTATAGGTCCCAGCTGCTTTGCAAACTGCTCTGCCACTTGGGCCATATTATTCAGCAGATCCAATTGTTCTTGAAATGTCGCTGGCAGATAGGAATGCTATTTGGAGCTTTGGCAGGACCTGATAGGTGAGTCACAGCTCAGGTGCTTAGTCTGTGTCTGTTGCCTCATGGGAGTTTCCTACAGTCAATCGACAGAGGAGGAGAAAACTCAGGTCTGGTTTACATATGCTTCTTCACTGTATGCAGAAAACACCTGAAAGTAGACAGTTACAGCACTACAGCCACTTTCTAGGACATTCCTGAATGACATAGGTGAAGAGAACTTCTCCAAGGGGGTAGAACCATAGACTTGCATCTGATTGTTCACTTTTCTGGAAGGAGAAATGGTCTGATATGTGATTACATACTGAGTCATGGTCTGTGACTTATGGTTGGCTGGATGGTCAGGAAATTGAAAAAAACATGATTGATAAATTAATAACAAAAAAAATTGGGGAAGAACTTTCTGGATAAACACATCTAAATGGGAAAAATCATGGAGGTATTTGTACCCCATGTGAATGCTTCAAAAGGGGACATCATCAGATGATGATTTTAATAATTACATTGACAAAATGATCCATTGTGTGGATACCAGACAATTTATTTCTCCAGACCCTTTCATGACCCAATGAGCTCATAAAAATGTGGTTATGGTGTCGGAAATGGAGGTGATGCATGAGGTCAGCAAAATCGACTTCCACTTACCAAGGCTGACCTGGCTACAGCCACCATTGGGTATTCAATTTGCTAGTAGCAAAGAACAACATTGCGTCTTCAATATGGCACTATTCTCCAGGGAATCAGCTGGCTACCTGGTGGCAAGTTGATTACATTAGAATGCTTCCATCATGGAAGGGGCAGTGTTTTGCATTTATTAGGATAGACACTTACTCTTGATACAAATTTCTCTTCCCTACATGCAATACTTCTGCCAAAACTATCATCTATGAATTTTCAGACTGTCTTTTTTCACTGATACATGCTCTTATTCCTCACGGCATTGCTTCTAACCAATACACTCACTTCACTGCAAATGAAGTGTGGCAATGGACCCATACTCATGGAATTCACTGGTTTTACCATGTTCCTCACTATCCTGAAGCAGCTGGATTGATAAATCTGTAGAATGGTCTTTTGAAGACTCAGTTACAGTACTAGGTACATGACAATGCCTTGCTGGGCTGGGGCAAGTTCTCCAGAAGGCTATATATCTGGTCTCAATCAGCATCCAATATATGGTGTGGTTTCTCCCATAGCCAGTATTCATGAGTCCAGGGTTGGAAATGGGAATGGCATCACTCACTATGACCCTTAATGACCCACTTGCAAAATTTTTGCTTCCTGTTTTCATGACTTTATGATCTGCAAGCCTAAAGGTTTTAGTTCCAAAGGGAGGAGACATTTCCACCAGGAGACAAAACAGTGACTCTATTGAACTGGAAGTTAAGACTCCTGTCCAGGGACTTTGGTTTCCTGCTGCCTCTAAATCAACAGGCAAAGAAGGGAGTTACTCTGCTGGCTGAGATGATTGATCCTGACTACCAAGGAGAAACTGACTACACAATGGAGGTATGGAAGAATATTTCTGGAATATAGTAGATTCCTCTGGATGCCTCTTAGTGTTGCCATGCCCTATGATTAGAGTCAATGGGAAACTATAGCACTGAAATCAAGGCAGGATTATTAATGTCTCAGGCCCTTGAGGACACCCTTCATCTGGAGTTTGGGTAACTCCACCAGATAAAGAACTAGATGAAGGATTTTCTGAAGGCAAAGGAAATACAGAGTGGCTAGTAGAGGAAGGCTGTTATAAATGACAGCTATGACTGTGTGACCAATTACAGAAAGGAGGACTGTAATTGTTGAGCATATCCCTCTTACCTTGTTGTCAATACGTTGCATGTATTTATATGCATGTATGTCTATAAATATATATGTCTTTTCTCTCTTATTCTCTTACCATGTAACATAAGATGTATTCACTTTTATATCATAGTATTTAAATAGCATTTGAATATTAAATACATAGTATTTAAAAAATATTTTGCATTATAGTAATGCAAATATAAGTTATGGGATATCAAAGAGAAAAGTAAATACTCAAGCACTTTATCTCCTCTTCTGAAAAAGAGGCTGGTGTGTTTTTAGTTGTATGCAGAATTGTATCAGGTAGAATTATAACCTTGTTATTGTCTTTATTTGGATATTAGGTAGGTTTAAGGAGATGAATATAGGTACCCATTTGAGAAGGAATGGACTTATGTTTTTTCCAGCTTCACTGAGGTATAATCAACAAATAAAAACTGTCTATATTAAAGGTGTACAATGTGACATTTTGATATTAGTATGCATTGTAAAATGATTACCACAACTAATCTAATTAACATATTTATCATCTCATATAGTATATTAGTTCCTCTTGCTCTGCTATATAGGAATACCTGAGACTGGGTAATTTATACAGAAAAGAGGTTTATTTGGCTCATAGTTTTGCAGGCTGTACAAAAAGTGTGGAATAGGCATCTGCTTGGCTTGTGGTGAGGGCCTCAGAAAGCTTTTACTCATGGCAGAAGGTAAGGGGAGTCAGCATGTCACATGGTGAGAGAGGGTAGCAATAGGGAGAGGAGGAAGGTGCCAGGCTCTTTTCAATAATTAGATCTGCAGGTTACCTTCAGGATGGCACAAAGCTATGCATGTTGGATCCACCTCCATGACCCAAACCATCCCACCCACCAGGCCCCATCTCTGACCTTGCAGATCAAATTTCAACATGAGATTTGGAGGGAATAAATATGCAAAGTATATCACATGGTTGTTTTTTTTTTGTGGTAAAAACATTTAACACCTACTGTACTAAAAATCATAGTCATGATGCTATACATTAGGTCTCCAGAATTTATTCATCTGGAATAACTGAAATTTTTTACCCTTTTTCAGACACCTCCTCATTTCTTCCATTCTCCAACCTCTGGCAACCACCAATCTATGCTCTGCTTCTATGAGTTTGACTCTTTTTGATTCCACATATAAGTGAGATTATTCAGTATTTGTCTTTCTGTATGGGCTTATTTCACTTAACATAATGTCCTCTAGGTTCATCCATGTTGTCACAAATGACAGAATTTCCTTCTTTTTAAAGGTTGAATAATACTCCATTTTATACATTACATATTATATGCATATTATATGTATGTATATAATGTTTTCTTTATCTGCATTTTCTTTATCCATTTATCTGTTGATGGAAAGTTAGGTTAGTTCTATATTTTGGCTCTTGTGAGTGATATTGCAATGAACATGGAAGTGCAGATATCTCTTTGAGATACTGATTTTATTTTCTTTAGATATATACCCAAAAGTGGGATTGCTGGATCATATGGTAGTTCTATTTTTAATTTTTTGAGCAACCTCCATACTATTTTACATAACGGCTAAACAATTGAAATTCCCACTGACAATGCACAAGCATTTTCTTTTCTCAACATTCTTGTCAACACGTGTTATCTTTTGTCTTTTTTTACTATAGCCATTATTTTCTTATTGATACAAAATATTTTACATATTTAAGGAGTACATGTGAATATTTGTTACATGCATATAATGTGCAATGATCAAGTCAGGGTGTTTGTGTTTTCCATCACCTGGAGTATTTATTATTTCTTTATGTTGGTGGTATTTCAAGTCCTCTGTTCTAGCTGCTTTGAAATACACAATACATTGTTGCTGTCTGTAGTTACCATACTCTGGTATTGAATATTGGGGCTCATTTCTTCTAACTTGTATTTTTGTATCCACTAACCAACTCTTCATTCTCTCCTCCACTCACATACTCTTCCCAGCCTCTGGTACCTATCAATCCATTATCTATCTCCATGAGATAAACTTTTTTAGCTCCCACCACATATGAGTGAGAACACGTGGCTTCTGTCTTTCTGTGCCTGGCCTATTTCACTTAATATAATGACCTCCAGTTTCATCCACATTGCTACAAATGACATGGTTTTATTCTTTTTTTGTCACGTGAATAGCATGCCATCATATCTATATACAATATTTTCTTTTTCCATTTGTCTGTTGATGGACACTTAACGTTGAGTCCACACTTTTGCTTTTGTGAATAGTGCTGCATAATTTCTCAATGTGGTTTTTCTCGCATTTTTTTGATGATTTGTGTTGTTGAGTATTTTTTCATATACCTCTTGGCTATTTGGATGTTTTCTTTTGAGAAATGTATATTCAGTTCCATTTAATATTTTCTTCTATGCTATAGGTTGTCTCTTGACTCTGTTTATTGTTTTTTTTTGATATGCAATATCTTTATAGATTGATGTAGTTCCAGTTGTCTATTTTTGGTTTTGATGCATGTGCTTTGGGGGTCATAGCTAAAACTCATTACCTATACAAATGTCAAGAAGTCTTTTTCCCTATTCTTTTTCTAGTAGTTTTACAGTTGCAAGCCTTATGGTTACATACTTAATTCATTTTGAGTTGGTTTTGTATAGGGTCTAATGTCATTGTTCTGCATGTAAATATATAGTTTTTCCAACACTGTATATTGAAGAAACTATCATTTTCCTATTGTGTACATCTGTTACCTTTGCCAAATTCATTTGACTTTATAATCCATGAATGTACTTCCAGGCTTTCTGTTCTTTTCCATTGGTCCCTATGTCTGTTTTTATGCTAGTATCATTTTGTCTTGATTACTATAGCTTTGTGTAGTGTATTTTGAAATCAGGTAGCATGATGCCTCCAGTTTTATTCTTCATTCTCAAAATTGCTTTGGCTAGTCTTGGTCTTTTGTGGTCCCATATGAATGTTAAGAAATTATTTTCTACTTATGTGAAAAATCACTTTGGAATTTCATTAGGGATTGAACTGAATCTGTAGATTGTATTGTGTAAGATGCACATTTTAATAATATTAATTCTTCCAAACCAGGAACATGAGATCTCTTTATTTAATTGTGTCTTTTTCAATTTCTTACACCAGTGTCACAGTTTTCATTGTAAATCACTTTCACTTCCTTAGTTAAATATACTCCTAAGTATTTTTAAAATGATATTGTAAATAAAATAATTCTCTCAATTTTTTAAGATAGCTTGTTTATTGTATAAAAACTTTAGTGATTTTTGTGTGTTGATTTCGTATCCTGCAACATTTGCGACAGTACTAAATTTGTTTATTAGTTTTAACAGTTTTTCGGTGGAGTAGTCAGGGTTTTATATATGTAAGATCATGTCATCTGTAAACAAAGACAGTTTTATTTGTTCCTCTCTGATTTGGATGCCTTTTATTTCTTTTTCTTGATGAATAATTGCTCTGGCTAGGATTTCGAGTACTATGTTGAATAGAAGTTATGTGAGTAAGCACCATTGTCTTGTTCCTTATTTTAGAGGAAAAGTTTTCAGCTTTTTATGGTTGACTATGATGTTATCAGTGGGCTTGTCATAGATGGCCTTTATTCTGATAAACTACATTATTCCTGTATTTAATAGGTTGAGAGTTTTATAATGAAAGGATGTTGAGTTCTGTCAAATGATTTTTCTGCATCTATTGATATTATTTATTTTTTATCATCCATTCTTGTAATATGATGTATCACATCTGTTGATTTGCTTATATTCAGACATCCTTGCATTTTAGAGATAAAACCCACTTAATCATGATGTATAATCTCTTTTTAATGTGCCCGTGAATTTGCTTTGCTAATATTTTGTTGAGGATTTTTCCATCTAAGTTCATAAGGAATATTGACTTGTAAACATAAAATCTACCAAGACTGTATCATGAAGAATTAGAAAATATAGGAAGACCAATAATAAGTAAAGAGATTGATTCGCTAATCAAAAAGCTCTCCACAAACAAAGGCCCAGGATGTATATTCTACCAAATATCTAAGGAAAAATTAATGCCAATCATTCTCAAACTCATACAATAATTCTAAGAGGAGGAAATTACCCAATACATTTTATAATCAGTATTAATTACCCCAACACCAAAGCCAGAAAAGATATTACAAGAAAACAAAATTATAGGCCAATATTTTAGTGATGGTTAATTTTATGTGTCAACCTGTTTGGGCCACAAGGTGTGGAAATTTTGGTCAGTCATTATTCTGTGTGTATGTAGATGCTTTTGGATGTGAATAACATTTGATTTGTAAGACTGAGTAATATAGATCGGCTTTCTCAATGTGTGTTTCTCTTATTTAATCAGTCAAAGACTTGAATAGAACAAAAAGCTGACTTGGTCTTAAGAGAGAACTCTTTCTGCTTGTTGATTGAGCTAGAACATAGGTCTCTTCCTTTCTTTAGACTCAAACTAAAACATTGGCTCTTCTTGGCTCTCGAGAATGTCAGCTTTCAGGTTGGAACTTACATCATTGTCTCTCCTGATTCTCAGGCCTTCAAACTCAGGCTGGAACTGGAACTTCACTATTGGCTCTTCTAGGTCTCCAGCCTGCTTACTGAAGATCGTAATATGTCCCAGCCTCCATAATCATGTGAGCTAATTCCTTATAATAAATATCTTTATGCATTTATATATTATACATTATATAAATAGATGTTATACATATTATATAAATATATAAATAGATTTATAAGATATATATGTATAAATATTATATATATACATTATGTTTCTATAGAGAAGCCTGGATATTACCTTCATTAGGCCACATTGGAGCTAGTAAGTGTCAATGTTGGGATACATCCATGTTTGTCTGATTTAGTGGCTGTGCTCATATATATCCTGTGCCATAGTTGAGTTCTGCTTATTGAATAGTGAAGGTGGATAGAGACTCAGAGGTCCCCCATATCTCTTGCTGATGCCTCATTGCCTAAATGCTTAGTGAATCTTGTCTTGTATTTTGATTAATTTGCTGTATGAAAATTATCCCCAAATTTAGTAGTATAAAACAGCAATCATTTTATTTTGCTCACTCATTTATGGTTAAGAAATTCAGGAAAGGCTTGGCTAGGTTACTCTTTCATGGGGTGTCTCATGTGGTTGTAGTGAGCTGTCCCCTAGGGTATCAGTTGCCTGAAGCTCAACTGAATTGAACCTCCAAGATGGCACAGTAACTTGACTGATAGTTGATTCTTGGTATTGGCTTGGGGGCTTAGCCAGACGGTCAGCCAGAGCACCAGAGACTTTCCATCACAGTAATCTCAGAGCAGTCAGACTTTCTTCATGGTGGCTGACCTCTTTCAGAGTGAGCAGACTGTTTAATCTGGTGGAAGCCACAGGGTGTTTTTGGCCTAGTCACAGAAGCCATATAATACTATGTCAACTGTGGTTTATTGATTGCAAATGCATCACTGAGTTAGGACCAGATTCAAGGGAAGGAAACAGAGATCCCTCCTAACAGAAGGGGTATCAAAGATTTTGTGAGGATGTTTAGAAAGTGCCATGCATTATTATTTTAGGATCTAGGTATCTGTAGATATGGCATAAGACCAGAAAATGGACTTTGAAATGAGATCATGATTTTAACCTTCTTCCGTCATTTATTGCTCTATAGCTGTGGACAAATTAAATTAATTATATTGGTTAGTGACCTTCTCTGAAAAGAGAGGGTGTTGATACCTACTTTGCAGCTGAAGAGAGCATATTGCAAGTTTCTTATACTAATTAGTACTCAATTAATATTTGAATGATGGTTTTATACCTCCTTCACTTAACTCACCAATTCCTATTATTTTTAAATATAATTTAGAGACATATCAGGATATGATTTACAGTTTGATTTTTCCTTTAGAGATAGTGGATGCAGTGCAAACTTTATGTATTAAGCCTGAAACAAAATTAACTGTGGCCCAAAGATACACATTGCTACATCATGGATCATGGCATGATCCATGCTATACCATGAATCAAGTCATGGTGTATACGTCATATATCTCTTTTTTCATGTTAAGATAGTTAAACAAGTGCAGTCACAGAACATCTCAGATCAAATCCAAATCCCTGGTTGATCTACTCTGATAAAACTTTTTTTTCTTTCTAATTTAAAGCCATTTGATAAAAAGTTTCATTGTATTGGAATCCAGAGGAATCTATTATCTGGAATTCACAAAAAGAGTTTAACCAAATGAATAAATCGAATTTAAGGAGCAATGGCATGTAGAAGACAAAAGCCAGGGACTCACATGGAGTAACACAAAATTCCCCATGTGGAAGTCATTTAAGCTTCAATTTTTCACATGGTAGGGATGAAAACATTCTTCTGCTATGGCGCTTCCTAAAGCATGTCAGGCATTTTCTTGCACCAGCCTTTTACACATCTGTCAATTGGAGAAGTTAACCTCTCTGCTGTTTTGATGAGAAAAAGATAAAAATCGAAGTCCTGGTGATTTTATAGGGGTGCTGGCTGCTTATGTCTTTGGCTATCTCTTCAACCCCCTTGGTGTGAAGATATCCTTGATTCAAAACAGATGTGGTCCACTTGGCACGGCCTGCTAAACACCACATTGCTCACAGAGCTCTGCGGTTCACAAGGTACCCTCATGGAACTGGGCCAGTACCTACGGCTAGGTTTTCTGCCCAGCACTGTGGACTGACACCTGATGGTTTTTCAAGAGACTCACACCCAGGTGTCTAACTAAATAGATAACAGATAATCTCACTTACAGATCATCACATTGACTGTAGCATTGAGTCTTATTTTTCACCCTTCTCATGGAAGTTTAAGGGACAGTCATATTTGCATAATCGAAATTTTCAGCTTTTCCTTAGCTGTTCTTTAGTTGAGTGGCAAATAATGTTTACTTTATAAAGGTTTTTTGAATGTGCCTTGGGTTTTTTTCTGAGCAGATGGAATACTGCCTTGAAAGCTAGAAAGCAATTTTCTTGTTTCCATATGGGGAAGGGAAGTGGGGAGTGGTCAACGCAGCAGCACATTTAAGCAAGCTGTTAGAATAACTTAGGATTTATTCAGTTTCCATTACGAATATCTAATTATAAATAATTACCCCAAACTAATTTAATTCTATCCTCTTGAGCTTTATTCGAGCAAAAAGCTTATCCGTATGCATTTTGTTAAATAAACCATTGCACTGTGAAGGCAACAAAAACACTCAACGAGATTGATATGACTTGCATGGGAAAGGAGGGGATTAACAATAATTGGGCATTTTTTGGAGTATCCTCTCCAATTCCATTAGTGGTGAAATATAAGTAGGTGTTTAAGAAAATAAGTTCACAGTAAAGAATTTAAGGAGATTACCAGTTTTAATAGATGGTCCCTGCCCTATTTAAAAGTTAATGCCAGAAACAGTAGAACAGTTTGTTTTAGTATTAGGTTAAATTTTTAAATATGTAAAAAAATTAAATCTTTAAGGTCAAAGGCTGATAACTCACTAAATAAGAATAGATATTAATTTTCATTTTCAGTTTTTTGCAAGTGTTTGAAGATGTAGTGTCTTTTTATCTGAAGATGAAATATGAACCTCATAATTTTAGTGTAGTTATTCTGGAAACCAGAGTTCACACCTGTTGGAAAAGCAAAGAGCTTCATTGTTTTTCTGCATAAAAAATTAATGCATTTTCAATTTAAAAATTTACATGAAACAAAATGTAGAAAATATAAATCACCAATAAACTTATAACACAGATAACATAGTTATTAACATATTGATATATTTCTCTTCAGATACTTTTTCTATGAATGAGAATGATTTTTATGTAATTACAATTAAAGCACAGCATACATGGAGAAAGTGACCAAATAAGTATTCTAGAGGCAGAACATCTTCAGAAGCCCTCCCATCACCACCTCGTGCACAAGTAGTATATTTCCTTGACTTTTTAAAAATTTCAGTAGTTTTGGGGGTACAGGTGGTCTTGGGTTACATGGATAAGTTCTTTACTGGTGATTTCTGAGATTTAGTGTATCCATCACCCAAGCTATTCTGAATGTGATATAAAAGGAATCACACATTGTATATTCTTTTATGTTGGTTTATTTTGCATAACATTAGGATTGTAAGATATATTCATATTGTTATGTGTCATGTAATTTGCTTATACTTGTTGATGTATATACTTGCATTGTATAAATGTACCAGACTTCGGGGCCGGGCACGGTGGCTCACGCCTGTAATCCCTGCACTTTGGGAGGCTGAGGCGGGCAGATCACGATGTCAGGAGATCAAGACCATCCTGGCTAACATGGTGAAACCCCGTCTCTATTAAAAATACAAAAAAATTAGCCGGGCGTGGTGGTGGGCGCCTGTAGTCCCAGCTACTCGGGAGGCTGAGGCAGGAGAATGGTGTGAACCTGGGGGGTGGAGCTTGCAGTGAGCAGAGATCGTGCCACTGCACTCCAGCCTGGGCGACAGAGTGAGATTCCATCTCAAAGAAAAAGAAAAAAAAGTACCAGACTTCATTTAGTCATTTTTTATTTGGTTGCTTCAAGTTTGGGGCTATTAGATATATTGTTGCTATGAAATTCTAGTTCATGCCTCATGGTGGAACTTATGGACATGTTTCTGTTTGGCATATACTTACGAGTAAAATTGGTGGTTTCTAGGGGTGTGCATGTGGTGAGTTTTTAATACACACTGTCAAAGAGTTTTCCAAAATAACTGTAATAATTCACACTTTCACTGGCAATGTATGAGACTTGCAGATGCTCTACATACTTCCAACACTTGATATAAAATAATTGTTTTTAAACCAAAGTAAAGTAAATAATATTCCACATGCACTTTGGAAGCCTGCACTTCATACATAACCATATATCCTGGGCATCTTTGCATGTCAATAAATAAAAAGATCAGCATTTTAAGTCACTGTGTAATAATCGTTTGTATTATATATCTAAGTATATGTAATTCTTTTGTTGATGAATATTTCTACAGATTTTAATTTTTCATTTTATAAACAAAATGGATTATATAATTCTCTATGCATATAGTTTATAAATTAATATAACTCTTGTCAGTAAATTAAATCACTATTTTTTCCTACATATTATTCATCACACTAAAATGACACAAATCCAACATGATTTAATTTATTATCTTCTACTCCTTCTTAGTTGTAAATAATGTCTGTTAATAAAATACCACATGACAGAGAAAATTAGATTCACTAAATATTTGTGATTAATTATCTCACATAGACTCTCACATTTTTCTGTTTGGCCATATTTTCCCATTCTACTCATTGATTATTTAAAATCTTTAACCTCCTTAAACTTCTAAATTTCCCCCTACCTCTTTCTATGCTCTCAGCAGATGACTGATCCTCACATTTCATAGAGAATATAGGAGCCATCAGAAGATAATGCACCCAAAGTGATTTTCAAGTCTCTGCCAGGCAGAAACTTACACACACACACACACACACACACACACACACACACACACCTGGCCTATCTTCTTCACTTCTGTGAAAATAGAGAAGCTGATGCCTCACCTTCTTCTACTTCTCCATGTAAGGTCAGTTCTGGCAACTGGTCTTTGGAGCCCATTGCCCTCTCTCTTTTTCTGACTCATTTGACTCATTTTCTCTTGCTCCTTTACTGACTGTTTCTGCTGGCCAAACTCCAAGTATATTAATTACTCCTGGGCTTTATTAATTCTCTTTCCCATTAATTTTCTCCTGTTTCCCTTTTCTACTCCTCTCTTTTCCTCCACTCACTGTTTCTCATGTTCTCTTCACTTTAATTTTTCCTTCGCTTTCCTATTTTTATGTTGTCTTTAGCTTTAATTAGTCAGTGTTATGGTATGAAACACTATGCATGCATCTTCTAGATTTATACAGACAATCTGGTGTTCTTTTCTTATCTTTTTTTAAACCTCTTTTTACTCTTAGACAAGTGACTATTTGTCAACTTATATTAAATTTATCAGAGACGGTACAAAATTGACATGTCTAAAATAGAACCTTTCATATTTCTTTTCCCCAATAACGCCTGTCTTCACATCCCAGTAAATGGTACACATTCACCTAGTGGCGAGCTGAAATTATAAAAGTTATCTAGGATTCCTGTCTTTTCTTGTGTTTCAGCCCGTCAAATTAATTGACAAGGCCATTGTATAATGCTCCAAAATATGTCTAAATTTATCTCAATAGCCACCTGCCCCCCAAGCCAAAATAATCCCCCACTAGATGCGGAAATTATCATGGTCAACTCCATGACTGCCTCATTCATCATTTTAGGCCCAGTTCTTGGCACAGTGCCTGACCTTAATAGATGTTCACAAATGTAGATTTAATCACCATAGTCTCTTGCCTTAACTTCTAAAGATGTTTGTGTTAATATTTCAGGTTTAAAATGCTTTCTTCTTAAAACATTCTCTTTCATCCAAAGTGAATCAAATCCCAATTTCAGGCTTTTATATCACCCTATATCAATGCATCTCTCTTTTCTACTTATTTTCCAGATATAAACCCTCATTAGTTTTCTAACAGTTCATTAACATTGCCTGACCCTGAGATTCAGAGGGAAAGGGGACCGACTTCCTGTTTATGTCTCCATTCTGCCTACATATTTTGCATATCAGTGATAAATTTCAAGAAGTGTTTTTGTACATTGAAGTGTACACCTATTCTTAATACTTCTTATCCATATTTCCACTGTTTCTTAAATTCAAATAATTTATATTTTCTCCTTGCAATCAAACAGATTTTTCATATTTAGTTTCATGCACTTTAGGTATGCATTTCTTTTAAATCATTACCTATGTAAATATTGTGTATAATTGTTGTTTTACTTTGTATGTTGTGATTACTGGTCATTTAACTTTTTTTTCTATTTTCAGGCTATATGTATCTATTTTTCTATTTATGTATTGACTTTAGTTATTTGTAAGACCTTTTTCATATTAGTGAGATTAATCTCTTCTCCACAACATAATACTATATGTTACACAGGCTGTCATCTGCGTTTGCTTACATTCTTTTGCAATAGCTTTTTTATTCACTTATTTAGCAGACATTTATTAGATTCCCACTATATGTCTAAAACCATTCAAGAAGTAGGAACAAAGCAATAATAGCAACAGACAAAATACTGCCTTTATGGAGTTTACATTGCAGTTACAGGGAGGCTGGGTAGACAAACAATAATTAATATAAAATAAATAACACACATAAAATATTTGGTAGTGGCAAGAGTTATTAACATAATTAAACAGGAAAAGGAATTAAGAAGGGTCAGCAAGTGGAAATTGGAAACTTAATAAAGTAGGGTTTTGTTGGCCACTATAAGGACTTGGGTGTTTACTTGGAATGAGACAAGAAGTCTTGGCAGTTTTTGAGCAGAGGAGAGAAATTATCTGACTACATTTTAACTATAAAACTCTGTTTTTTGGAAAATATTTTGAAAATAGCTTTGAGGGAATAAAGATGAGAAGCAAGGAGGCCAGTTAGACCATTGCAATTATTCCAGCTAAGATAAGGAAGGATCAGACCAATTGGTGGTGAATAGAAACAATGTGTTACCAGTAGAGATGGAGATCAGATTAAATGTGTATATTGAATATAATACCAATATATTTGTTCATGAATTGAATATGAGGTGTGGAACTAAGAGAGAAGTTTAGGTTGTCAATGGATTTTATTTAATTTGGGTCTGAGAAATTGGATGGAGCTGTGCTTACAAGAGATGGGGAAAATATGACTAGAGGAGGTACTAGAAGGAAAAGCAACAGTTTTAATTTTGTACCTGTTAAGTTTGAGGTTTCTGTTAGGTGTCTATGTAGAGCTATTTAATAGATTGTTGGATATATGGTTCTGTTGTTCTGGAGAGATATGAACTTTGGTGTCATCAGCATACAGATTGGATTTTTGCCATGCCACACTGACTGATAACAACAGAGGAGTGAATGTAAATAGAAAAAAGAAAATAAACAAGAACTGAAACACAGAGCGCTCCAAATTTCAAAGATCAGCCAGGTGAAGAGAAACAAATAATGAGATTGGGAAGAAGCTGCCACTGATTGAGAAGTAAAATTAAGAAAGAGTATAGTCCTGGAATTGAAGCTAAGGAAGTGACTCAAGTATCAATGAATGATCAACTACTGCAATGCAGCTAAGTAGAATGAAGACAGGTGATTGGAAATTAAACACAGTAGGGTGATGGTAAGAAATGGCATAGTTAAGCGGGATTTCAGTGAAATACTAGAAAACCTGATTGACTAGATCCATGAGAGAGGAGGAAAATTGGAGGCAGTGAGTATAGACTTCCTTTGGGAAAACTTTTTGTAATGGGAAGGATGGATATAAGAAAGAAGTGAGGCAAAAGGATGTTTGTATTTTAAAATTGGAGAAAGGACTGCATTGTGTGCTGATGGGAAGTATCAAGTAGAGAGAAAATGTGATTATGCTTAAAGAAGGAAGAAGCATAGGGTAGTGCTGAGGGGTTGGGATCCAGAGCATAAGTAGAAGCCGTGGCCTTTGTTAGGAATATGGGTAGTTTTTCCATAGAAATTAAAGAGAAGGTAGAGGTGCAGTAGGAGATAATGAAAGTCCTGTTCTGAATACTCTTATTTGTCTGTAACAAGAAAAATTATCATCTACGAGTAAAGATCAGTATTAGAATTAGAGGAGAGGAAAGGGGGTGTGAAATTGCAGCCTAGGGAATTTTGAGAGTCATTGGAATTGACAAAGAGTTCGGTACGCTATTCACTCACACATACTCCTGGTACTGGCCTCTGCCTCCTTAATAGTGCTAGAATTATGCTTTCAGACCCCCAATCAGATTATGCCATTTTATGCTAAGGAAATGTTATTTTGGCTCCTCCCTAGCTATAGTTAAGTACAGGACATAACTCAAACTCCTTAACCTGTCCAACAGTGTCCTATAATCTTCTCCAAACCTATATTCATAAACTCATCTCTATTCCCATGGCTTCACACAATTCAAGTTCTAGGTGAATCTAACATCTTGTATTTGCTCTAAAACGTTTTACACACTCACAACTCCTTGCCTTTGTCTGGGTAGTTTCCTTCCCTGGAATATTTTCTTTTTTTCTCCTCCCCACTTCATAAAATGCAGCTCATGCTCCACTTATTCACCCATCACTTCCAAGGTAGAGCTGACTACTCTCTTCCCTATGTTCTGCTTAAACTTTGAGTTTAGCTTTGTACTTAGCTTTGCCATATTGCATTATTGCTTAATATGTCTGTCTTTTCCTTGACTAGATGTTTTTCAAACGTAAGAATAGTATCTTACGGTGTGCGTGTCTTACTTGGATTACAGAGTTTCCTTCAATCCTCAATTGGTTATGCAATTTTGGGCTTACATTTTTAAAACACCTCTCTTTTCCAGAACAATTTATATGTTTTCAATTTAACAAAACAACAAGGGCATTGAATTCGGACAATAATGTTAGGTACCATATAATTAGATGGATACTTTATAATTAGATGAAGAGTACATAATTGTATTAGATATAGGTCAACATTTCTCTCAAATTGGAATGGAATTTGATGGTATTAGATGGAATATCAAGTAAGTAAAGAAACTGGCCTAACTTGTGGATATTAAGCTTCAAATATTTGGAGTATTTTGGTAATTAAGTTCATTCCTAGTGAGGTTTCCTGTACTTACCTTTGTGTTTTTAATTTAGCTGACTCTTGCCTCATAATGAGAAGTATAAGTAAATCAAGACAAAGCAATCAAATACCTTATTCTGAGAATTAAGATGTACATCAGAAACACATAATTAATAAATATAATTCTTTCACTATCGTTTTCAAAAGTGAAGTTTTTGTTTCTCTATCTAGTGAGTGGCAAAAAAAAGAGCTTCCTTGGGGAATCTACAGCCTTTGGTGTTTTGCTACTAAAACTTCGATAAGAAGAATTATTTGATAAAATAAGCCAATTATGGTTGATTTGCCACAGATTAAGAAGTGTATAGCAAGGAAATGTGAGGAGTATATTTGGATAGAAAGGGTAGGATATGATCATGGCAAGTGTTAAAGGCATTTTTGATTATTTGTTCCCATGGAACAAAGCATGCCAAGTCTTAGTGGCTTAAAATAATAATTGATTATTGTCATTCAATGTTCTGGGAGTTAATTGGGTTCTGTGGGACAGGTATTTTGCTGGGTCTCTCATGCAGTATAGTCACATGACAACATGGACACATGGACTAAACATTCAAGATGTCTAGCTCATATGGCTGCCAGTTGTTGCTGACTGTCAGGATTTCACCTGGGACTATCACTAGCAGTGCCAGTGCAAACCTTCCATCTGTCTTGGGGTTCTTACAGCATGGCATGGGTTCTGAGAGGGAGTGTCACAAAAAGCAAGCATTCCAAGAGACTCAAGCTGGAGTCTTCTTATCACTTAACTTTGGAAGTCCAAGAAATCACTTCTGTTACCTGTTTGTCAAGCACATCACTAAGGCCAACCAGATTTAACGAAAGGACAAGTAGGCTCTACCTCTTAATGAGGGAGGGATGAGGCCATGTTGGAAAGACTCTGAAGCATGGGACATATGGGTGCAGCCATCTGTGGAAAATACAAACTACCGCAAAGGCCATGAAGAACTCTTTCAAGGTAATAAGGTATAATGGAGAAGTCTACTCTCACTGCTGCCATTGTCCCTGATGCAAAAATTTCTTTTTTTTTTTTTCTTGAGACAGTCTCGCTCCGTCGCCCAGGCTGGAATGCAGTGGCGGGATCTCGGCTCACTGCAACCTCTGCCTCCTGAGTTCACGCCATTCTCTAGTCTCAGCCTCCAGAGTAGCTGGGATTACAGGTGCCTGCCACCACGCCTAGCTAAATTTTTGTATTTTGAGTAGAGACAGGGTTTCACCGTGTTAGCCAGGATGGTCTCGATCTCTTGACCTCGTGAGCCGCCCACCTCGGCCTCCCAAAGTGCTGGGATTACAGGCGTGAGACACTGTGCCCTGCAGATGCAAAAATTTCTAACAAAATATTGGGAAATTGAATCTAATGATATATGAAAATAATTATATGCCATGAGCCATGGGATTTATTCCAGTTATTCATCACAATCTCCACTATTGAATGCAGCCTAAACTCCTGAAGAAATCAGATACCAGTAACACTGTTTACAGCCAAAGCAACCTTACAGAGACTACACTACTGTTTTCTCCAGAGACAAAGCTAAAGTACCCTACTGAACAAACACATTTTCCTGAAAAAGTCCCTCCCCTATGAAAACAAATTCAAAAATGGCAATAAGTGATTGTTGTGCTAGATGCACAGATATCAACATAACGACACAGGAAACATGAAAAAGTTTCCAAGAAAATACAACATCTCTAAAGGAACAATAATTCTCCAGCAATGGATCTTAGTTAAAAAGGAGTTTTTGAAATTTCAAGTAAAAAATTCAAAATATTGATTTTGTCTGGGTGTAGTGGCATGCAGTCCCTTGGAAAGTTGAGGTGGGAAGACTGTTTGATCCAGGAATTTGAAGCTGCAGTGAGCTATATTGGCACCACTGCTCTCCAGCCTGGGTGACAGATTGAGACTCTGTCTCTAAAAAACACATAGATTAAAGAAAGAACCTAAAATATTGACTTTAAAGAAGTTCAGTGAGATACAAGACAATTTTGAAAAATTACACAAATTAAAAAGAACAATTCAGGATACAGATAAGAAATTTACCAAACAGATGGACATTTCAAAAAAGAACCAAATAGAAGTTCTGGAACTGAAGAATTAATTGAAGGAAATAAGAAATACATTTGGAAGCTTCAATATTATACTAGATCACACAGAAGAAAGAATCTCAGAACTGAAGACAGGCCTTTTTAAATAATCTACAGTCTGACAAAACTAAAGAGAAGTGAGCAAAGGCCTCATGACATTTGAGACAGCATAAGGTGGACAAATTCATAAATTATCAGTACACTTAAGGGCAAAGAAAAAAAGAAAAGATTAGAAATCTATAAAACCAAATAATAGGTAAAAACTTCCCAAGTCTAGAAAGAGATTTAGGCATTTAATACAGAAAACTCAATAATCCCCAGGGAGATACAGAGCAAAAAGTTCTTCCCCATGTCACATTATAATCAGACTGTCTCAATTAAAAGTTAAAGAGCAAACCCTAAAACCAGCAAGAGAAAAGCACTGAATCACCTATAAAGGAAACTCCCATCAGACTAACAGTGAATTTCTCAGCAGAAACCTTGCGGGCAAGAAGAGAATGAAACCATATATTTAAAGTGCTGACAGAACAAACAAACAAAAGAACACTGCCACCCAAGAACATCACAGTCAAGGAAAAAAAAAAAGACATCACAGTCGCAAAATTACTCTTCACAAATGAAAGAGAAAGTCATTCCCAAGCTGAAATTTAGATCAAGTGGATTTAACAGACATTTACAGAACATTCTATCCAACAACTGCAAAATATACCTTCTTTTCATCAACATATGAAACATTCTATAGGACAAACCATATGTTAGGCCACAAAACAAGTCTAAGCATATTTTAAAATGTCAAAATCATATCAAGTATCTTCTTAAGCGACAATGGTATAAAATGAGTAACCAATATCAAGAGGAATTCTGGAAACTAGAAAAAAAATGGAAATTAAAAAAATGTTCATAATCATTGGATCAACAAATTAAGATGGTAATCAAAAATTTTTTTATTTGAAACAAATAAAAATGAAAACACAGCATGCCAATACCTGTGAAATTACAGCAAATGTAGTGCTAATAGGGAAGTTTAGCAATCAATGTCTGTATCAAAAAAATAGAAAGATTACAAATTAACAGTAACAATACACCTCAAGGAACTAGAGAAGCAAGAACAAACTATACCACGTTAACAGATGAAAGAAACAATAAAGGTCAGAGGAGAACTAAATGATGTACAGACTGAAACATAATACAAAGGATCAATTAAATGAAAAATTGGTTTTCCTAAATGATAAACAAAATTGATAAACTGCTAGGTAAACCACCAAGAAGACAGAAGACTCAAATAAAATGAGAAATGAAAATGGAGATATTACAACTGATAACACAGAAATACAAAAAATCATCAGAGACTGTTATGAATGACTATACAATGACAAACTGGAAAGCCTTGAGGAAATGGACAAATTCCTGGACACATATCACCCACCAAGACTGAATCAGGAAGAAACAGAAAATCTGAACAGACTAATAATTAACAGCAAGATATAATCAATCATAAAATGTCTCCCAAAAAGAAAAGTCCAAGACTAGATGGATTCACAGCTGAATTCTACAAAACATACAAAGAACAACTAATACAAATCCTCTTGAAGCTGTTCCAAAAAATCAAAAAGAGGAGAATGGTCCCTAACTCACTCTATGAGGCTAGCATTACCCTGTACCAAAACAAGACAAGATCACAACACCAAAAGAACAAAACACCATCTCCCTGATGGACAAAAATGCAAAATACTAGCAACAAAATACTAGCAAATAGAATCAAACAGCGCATCATAAAGATTATGCACCACAATCAGCTGTAATTTATAATAGAAATACAAGGATGATTCTACATATGCAAATTAATAAATATGAAATCATACATCACATAAACACAATGAAGGAGAAAAATGATCATCTCAATAGATGCAGAAAAAACATTTGCTAAAATTAAACATCACTTCATGATGAAACTCTCAACAGACTAGGCATAGAAGGAACATATCTCAAAATAATAAAGTCCATACATTACAAACCCACAGCTAACATCACTATGAATGGAAAAAGTTGAAAACCCTTCCTCTAAGAACAGAAAAAAAGATAAGAATGCAGACTTTTAGCACTCCTACTCAATAATACTGGAAGTCCTAGCTAGAGCAAAAAACTACAAAACACTGATGAAAGAAATTGAAGAGGACACATAGAAATGGAAAAACAACCCGTGCTCATGAATAGGAATAATTAATATCATTTAAATGACCATATTGCCCAAAACAATATACAAATTTAATGCATTCTGTATCAAAATACCAGTGTCATTCTTCACAGAAATAGAAAAAAATCCTAAAATTCATAGGGAATCAAAAAGGAGCCTGACTAGCCAAAGCAATCCTTAGGAAAAAGGACAATGCTGTAGGAATCACGTTACCTGCTTCAACATATATTACAAGGCTACAGTCACCAAAATAGCTTAGTATTGCTATAAAAATTGACACATAGACCAATGGAATAGAATAGAGACCCAGAAATAAACCACACATTTACAGTCAACTGATTTTTGACAAAACCAACAAGAATTTACCTTGGAGAAAGGATACCTTTTTTTAATATAGGATGTGGGGAAAATTGTACAGCCACATGCTGAAGAATAAAGCTGGACCCCTGTCTCTATCATATAAAAAATCAGCTCAAAGTGGATTAAAGTCTTAATCATAAGACCTGAAACTGTAACACTAATAGAAGAAAATCTACAGAATACTCTTCTGGATATTGATCTAGGCAATAAATTTAGTGCAAGTATCTCAAAAGCACAGGCAAGAGAAACAACAAATAAACAAATGAGCCTTAAAAGCTTCTGTACAGCAGGAAGAAATTCAACAGAGTGAAGAGACAACCTGCTGAATGGAAGAAAATATTTGCAAATTATTCATCCTTCAATAAACCAATATCCAGAATATACAAGGAATTCAAACAACTCAAAAGGAAAAAAAAACACACACACAAATAATCCCATTAAAAAGTGGGCAAAGGAGATGAATAGACATTCCTCAAAAGACTTAAAAATGGCCCACAGTGACACAACAACCTTAACACCACTAATCTTCAGAGAAATGCAAATTAAAACTACAATGAGATAAACATCTTACTCCAGTCAGAATGGCTCATATTAAAAAGACAAAAAAACAAAAACAAAAACAGATGTTGGTAAGGATACAGAGAAAAGGTAACTACTATACACTGTTAGTGAGAATATAAAATAATATAGCCACTATTGCAAACAGTATGGAGATTTCCCAGAAGACTAAAAATTACCATTCAATCCAGCAGTCTCACTAGTGGGTATCTACCCAAAGACAAATAAAGCAATACATCAAAGATATACTTACACTTGAATGTTTATTGCAGTACTATTCACAATTGCAAAATTTGGAATCAATCTTAGTGTCCATTAATAGATGAATATACAGAGAATATGTGATATGTGATATATCTATATATTTATCTGCATATACATATATAGAGAGAGCAATTACATTTACAATGTATATGAGTTTTATATATATATATATCTATTGTGTGTATATATATACACACACAATTCCATATATATATGCACACACACAGAGTGGGAAAATAGATAACAGAATGGGAAGGGTAAGTGGGGAATGAGGGAAGATAGAGAGAAGTGAGTTAAAGGATATAAACACACAGTAAGATAGAAGAAATAAATTCAATGTTTGATAGCAGAGTAAGATGACTGTACTAAAAAAAATATTGTATTCAGGTGATGAACTCCCTAAATACCCTGACGTGATCACTATGCATTATATACATGTAAAACTTTCCCATGTACACTATGAATGAGCACAAATTTAAAAAATTAAAAATTAAATAATATTGTTGAAAGGTACAAGAAGCTTTGTTTTTTCTTCTTCCTTAAGATCATTTTTGTTATTTTTGGTCTTTTATGTTGCTATAAAATTTTAGAATTCATTTTTACATTTCTCAAAAATACTACTGAGATTTTGTTGGGGATATCGCTGAATTTGTAAATTGTTTTGAGTCGTGTGCACATTTTAACAATATTAAGCCTTCTAGTCCATTAACACAGATTATTTTCCATTTTGTGTCTTTTAAAATTTCTTCTATCCAATGTTTTATAGTTTTCAGTGTACAAATCTCCTACTTCCTTAGTTGGTTTTGTCCCAATTATTTTATTTTTATTTTTGATGCTGTTGTAAAAGGGATTAGATTTTAAATTTCATTTGTTATACTTCAGTGAAATTGTTAAGAAAAAATATATTAAAAATAAACTTGCAGCAATAGTTCCACAAGTCAAAACACTTGGAGAATATTAGTCAAGATATTTTTCATTAGCGGGTAACCTCATAGATTGTTGATATTTAATGACTACCTGTTGAATAGATATAAGCATTAAGAAATGTATATACATTCAGTATCTTCTCAGTAACAAGTACAAATGAAGTTTCTGCCATCTTTGCATCTACAGTTCATGATCTAGATGAGAAGATGCTATGTCCACACTTGGAAAATTAGCAAAAGAAAATAGTAATGGCAACAGAAAAATAAATGCCATAAAACTTCAAAAGAATGAGGAAATGTTGGATGGTAATTGCTTAAGAACTCATAGTAATGGGTCTTGCATTGGTCTTGGAGAATAATGAAATTTAAACCTTAAAAGATGGAAGGAGAAACCCGTATCAGCAGGAAGGGAGGACATAGACAAGGATTCATAAGCAGGAGGACCATTTATTGGGAAGAAAACTAATGAATCTTAAGTATATTAGAAAGACAAAGAGGGATCCAGCTCCACTCCAGTGGAAATTGTGTGAAGAGAAAGAATATATAATACAGCACAAAATGAAGCTGGGGACCATATTGTTAAAAATCATTGAATGCTAGAGTATTTGGTTAGGGCTGTGAAGAGCTATTGATACATTTTAGGACTGAAATACGGAAACTGATTGCCCTGTTCAGAAAGAAAAATTGAATTATGATTTACCAGTGGATTGAATAGTGAACAGAATAGAAAGAGGAAATATATTTTGTGATTACTTATGGTTCAGTGAAGACTGGATATGGTTATAGTAATAATAGGCTTAATAGCTGAGACAGTAAAATCACAGATTGATCTAAACTACAGAAACTCACCAAGAACTTTGAGGAAAATTTCGATAAAATAATAAGAAAAAAATCAGGTATATGGAGACCTGGGACAAAATTAAACTTTTCTGGCCACAATACAGTTAAATTAGAAAGACATAAGAGCAAAAGTCTGAGAAATTTACAAATACATGGAAATTTAAAAACATACTTCTAAATAAAAATAGGTCTAGAAGTAATTACAAGGGAAGTTAGAAAACACACTGAGATAAACGAAATGGAAAACACAACATATCAAATCTCCTTGGATGCAACTAAAGCAGAGCTCAGAAGAAAAATTTATAAGCACCATTTTTTTTTAAAAGGAAGAATAATATCAAATCAGTAGCCTAAATTTCCACCTTAAGAAACCAGAAAGAAGTTTACAAAGCTAGGGATTATGGTGGATGGAAGGCAGGACTAGGTTGCAGCTCCAACTCAGATGAACAGAGCAGTATGTGGAGGCTTGCACCATGAATTTTTGCTCCAGAACAACTGCAGGAATAAGTCAGGAAACCTGAGAGGACCCACAGACCCCCTGAAGGAAGCAGATTGCTCTTGCCAGACCCAGGAGACACCCCAAAATTGCGCTGGTATCCATGGCTGAGAGACCCACAGAAGGTTCACCTCACAGGACTCTTTGCAGACAACCCCCAGTATGAGCCCAGTGCCTGGTAGACTTGATGGGTAACTAGATCCAGAAGAGAGAGAACAATTAATACAGCTCAGTTCTTAGGAAGCCACATCCATAGGGAAAGAGGGAGAGTAGTACATCAAGGGAACACCCCATGGGACAAAAGAATTGAACAACAGCCTTCAGCCCTAGCCCTTCCCTCTGACAGAGCCTACCCAAATGAGAAGGAGCCAGAAAACCAACTCTGGTAATATGACAAGGTTTTTACCCCAAAATCACACTAGCTCACCAGTAATGGAGCCAAACCAAGAAGAAATCCCTGATTTACCTGAAAAAGAATTCAGGAGGTCGATTATTAAGCTAATCATGGAAGCACTGGAGAAAGGCAAACCCCAATGAGAGGAAATCCGCCCACCCCCCCAAAAAAGATGCAAGAAGTGAAGAAAGAAATACTCAAGGAAATAGCATAAACAAAAAACAATCAGAATTTCAGGAAAAAATTGACACACTTTTAGAAATGTGAAATGCACTGGAAAGTCTCAGCAATAGAATCAAACAAGTAGAAGAAAGAAGATCAGAGCTCTAAGACGAGGTATTTGAATTCACCCAATTCAACAAAGACAAAGAAAAAAGAATAAGTAAATAAGAAAAAAGCCTCCAAGAAGTCTGGGATTACGTTAAATGACCAAACCTAAGAATAATTGGTGTTCCTGAGGAAGAAGAGAAATCTAAAAGTTTGGAAAACATATTTGGGGAGATAATCAAGGAAAATTTCCCCAGCCTTGCTAGAGACCTAGACATCCAAATTCAAGAAGCACAAAGAACACCTGGGAAATTCATCACAAAAAGATTATTGCCTAGGCACATTGTCGTCAGGTTACCTAAAGTTAAGACAAAGGAAAGAATCTTAATGGCTTGAGACAAAAGTGCCGGGTAACCTATAAAGGAAAACCTATGAGATTAACAGCAGATTTCTCAGTAGAAACCCTAAAAGCTAGAAGGGATTGGGGCCCTATCTTCGGCCTCCTCAAACAAAAAATTATCAGCTTAAGATTTTGTATCCAGTGAAACGAAGCTTCACATATGCAGGAAAGGTACAGTCTTTTTCAGACAAACAAATGCTGAAAGAATTCACCACTACTAAGCCACCACTACAAGAACAGCTAAAAGGAGCTCTAAATCTTGAGACAAATCTTGGAAACACATCAAAACAGAACTTCTTTAAAGCATACATCTCACAGGACCTATAAAACAAAAATGCGATTTAAAAAACAAAAACAAAAAACCAAGGTATACAGGCAACAAATAGGTACAATGAACGGAATGGCACTTCACATCTCTATACTAACATTGCATGAAAATGGCCTAAATGCTGCAACTAAAAGACACAGAATTGCAAAATGTATAAATTCACCAACCATCTGCTGCCTTCAAGAGACTCACCTAACACATATGGACTTGCACATACTTAAGGTAAAGGGGTAGAAAAAGACACTTCATGCAGATGAACACCAAAAGCAAGCAGGAGTAGCTATTCTTACATCAGACAAAACAAACTTTACAGCAAGAGCAATTAAAAAAGACAAAGAGGGACATTATATAATGATAAAAGGCCTCGTTTAACTGGAAAATATCACGATCTTAAACATATACACACCTAATACTGGAGATCCCAAATTTATAAAACAATTACTGATAGAACTAAGAAATGAGATAGACAGCAACACAATAATAGTAGGGGACTTCAATACTCCACTGTCAGCACTAGACAGGTCATCAAGACATAAAGTCAACAAAGAAACAATGAATTTAAACTATACCTTGAAACACATGGACTTAACAGATGTATACAGAACATTCCATCCAACAACAACAGAACATACATTCTATTCAACAGCACATGGAACTTTCCTCAAGATAGACCATATGATAGGTCACAAAGCAAGCCTCAAAAAATTTAAGAAAATTGAAATTATGTCAAGCACTCTCTCAGACCCCGGTGGAATAAAACTAGAAATCAACTTCAAAGGAACCTTCAAACCATACAAAAATATGGACCTTAAATAACCTGATCCTGAATGATCATCAGTCAATAATGAAATCAAGATGGAAATTTAAAAAATTATTTGAACTAAAAGACAATAGTGACACAATCTATCATCAAAACCTCTGGGACACAGCAAATGTGGTGCTAAGAGGAAAGTTCATAGCCTAACTCCTACATCAAAATGTCTGGAAGAGCACAAACAGACCATCTAAGGTCACACCTCAAGGAAGTAGAAAAAGGAAGTAGAGAAATAAGAACAAACCTAACCCAAACCCAGCAGAAGAAAAGAAATAAGCAAGATCAGAGCAGAATTAAATGAAACAAAAAAGCTACAAAAGATAAATGAAATAAAAAATCATTGAAAAAATAAATAAAATTGATAGACCATTAGCAAGATTAACCAAGAAAAGAAGAGAGAAAATCCAAATAAGCTCACTAAGAAATGAAACAGGAGATATTACAACTGACACCACAGAAATACAAAAGATCATTCAAGGCTACTATGAACACATTTATATGCATAAACTAGAAAACCTAGAAGAGATGGATGAATTCTTCACAAGATACCACCATCCTAGCGTAAATCAGGAAGAATCAGATACCATGAATAGACCAATAACAAGCAGCGAGATTGAAATGGTAATTAAAAATTACCAACAAAAAAAGGTCCAGGACCGGACAGATTCATAGCAGAATTCTACTAGACATTCAAAGAAAAATTGGCACCAATCCTATTGACACTATTCCACAAGATAGAGAAAGAAAAAACCCTCCCTAAATCATTCTATGAAGCCAGGATCACCCTAATACCAAAACCAGGAAAGGACATAACCAAAAAAGAAAACTATAGACCAATATCCCTGATGAACATATATGCTAAAATCCTTAACAAAATACTAGCTAACTGAATCCAACAACATATCAAAAAGATAATCTGCCATGATCAAGTGGGTTTCATACCAGAGATGCAGGGATTTTTTAACATACGCAAGTCCATAAATGTGATACACCACATAAACATTTAAAAACAAAAATCACATGATCATCTCAACAAATGCAGAAAAAGCATACAACAAAATACAGTGTCCCTTTATGATTAAAACTCTCATCAAAATCAGCAAACAAGAGACATATTTCAATATAATAAAAGCCATGTATGACAAACACACAGCCAACATAATACTGAATGAGGAAAAATTGAAAGCATTCCCTCTGAGAAATGGAACAAGACAAGGATGCCCACTCTCACCACTCCTCTTCAACATAGTACTGAAAGTCCTAACCAGAGCAATCAGATAAGAGAAAGATATAAAGAGCATCCAAATCAGTAAAGAGGAAGTCAAACTGCCACTGTTTGCTGATGATATGTTTGTTATTTGGAAAACTATAAAGACTCCTCCAGAAAGTTCCTAGAACTGATTTTTTAAAAATCAGCAAAGTTTCTGGATACAAAATTAATGTACACAAATTAGTAGCTCCTCTATGCACCAACAGCGACCAAGCTGAGAAATCAAGAACTCAACCCTGTTTACAGTAGCTGCAAAAAAGTAATAATTAGGAATATACCTAACCAAGGAAGTAAAAGACCTCTACAAGGAAAACTACAAAACACTGTTGAAAGAAATCACAGATGACATAAACAAATGGAAACACATCCCATGCTCATGGATGGGTAGAATAAGTATTGTGAAAATGACCATACTGCCAAAAGCAATCTACCAATTCAGTGCAATTCTCGTCAAAATGCCACCATCATTCTTCACAGAATTAGAAAAAGCAATTCCAAAATGTATATGGAGCCAGAAAAGAGCCTGCATAGCCAAAGCAAGACTAAGCAAAAAGAACAGATCTGGAGGCATCAACTGCCTGATTTCAAACTATACTTATAAGGCCATCGTCACCAAAACAGCGTGGTACTGGTATAAAAATAGGCAGATAGACCAATGGAACAGAATAGAAAACCCAGAAATAAACTCAAATACAGCGAACTGATCTTCAACAAAGCAATGAAAATATAAAGTGGAGAAAGGACACCCTTTTAAACAAATGGTGCTGGGATAATTGACTAGCCACCTGTAGAAGAATGAAACTCGATCCTCATCTCTCACCTTAAAAATCAACTCAAGATGGATTAAGGACTTAAATCTAATGCCTGAAACTATAAAAATTCTAGAAGATAACGTTGGAAAAATCCCTTCTAGACATTGGTTTAGGCAAGGATTTTACGACCAAGAACCCAAAAGCAAATGCAATAAAAACAAAGATAAATTGATGGGACTTAAGTAAACTAAAGAGCTTTTGCATGGCAAAAGGAACAGTCAGCAAAGTAAAAAGACAACCCACAGAGTGGGAAAAAGTCTTCACAATCTATACATCTGACAAATGACTAATATCCGGTGTCTACAATAAACTCAAACAAATCAACAAGAGAAAAAACAATCCCATCAAAAAGTGGACTGAGGACATGAATAGACAATTCTCAAAAGAAGATACACAAATGGCCAACAAACATATGAAAAAATGTTCAACATCGCTAATGATCAGGGAAATGCAAATCAAAATCACAATGTGATACCAGCTTACTCCTGCAAGAATGGCCATAATAAAAAAATAAAAAAATAGTAGATGTTCACATGGATGCAGTGAACAGGAAACACTTCTGCCCTGCTGGTGGGAATGTAAACTAGTACAACTACTATGAAAAACAGTGTGGAGATTCCTTAAAGAACTAAAAGTAGAACTACCATTTGATCCAGCAATCTCACTACTGGGTGTCTACCCAGAGGAAAATAAGTCATTATATGAAAAATATACTTACCCATGTATGTTTATAGCAGCGCAATTTGCAATTGCAAAAACTTGGAACCAACCCATATGCCCACCAATCAATGAGTGGATAAAGAAACTGTGGTATACATGTATACAATGGAATACTACTCAGCTATAAGAAGGGATGAATTAATGGCATTTGCAGTGACTTAGATGAAATTGGAGACTATTATTCTAAGTGAAGTAACTCAGGAATGAAAAACCAAACATCGTATGTTTTCACTCATAAGTGGGAGTTAAGCTGTGAGGATGCAAAAGGCATAAGAATGACACCATGGACTTTGGGGACTCAGAGGGAAAGGATGGGAAGGGGGTGAGGAATAAAAGACTACACACAAATAGGGTGCAGTGTATACTGCTCAGGTGATGGGTGCACCAAAATCTCACAAATCACCACTAAAGAACTTATGTAACCAAACGCCACCTGTTCCCTAATAACCTATGGAAATAAAACAAAAATTAAAAAAACAACAACGAGATACCACTACACACCCATTAGAATGACTGAAGTCCAAAAAACTGATATACTAAATGCTGACAAGGGTGTGTGGCAACAGGAGCTCTCATTTATTGTTGGTGAATACAATATGGTTGAGTCCAAAAAAAAAAAAAAACTAGAAAAAAAAAGAGCAAACTAAACCCAAAGCAAGCAGAAGGAAGGAAATAATTAAGATTATAGCAGAAATAAATACAATAGAGAAGAGGAAAAATATGTGACATGATCTTTTACATAACTATATGGTCTATTAAAAATTATTAGAAATAATAAATGAATTCAGAAAGTTCGCAGGATACAAGAATGTTTATAGCAACTTTATTCAGAATTACCAAAACTTGGAAGCAATCATGATTTTCTTCAGTAGATGAATAGATAAACGGACACAACTAGACGATGGAATATTTTTCAGTGCTAAAAAGAAATGAGCTATCAATCCACGAAAATACATGGAATAATCTTGAATACAAATTACCATGTGAGAAAAGGCAATCTGAAAAGGCTGCATTCTGCATGATTAGAAATATATGACATTTTGGAAAAGGCAAAACTACAGACATAGTGAAAAGATTAGTGGTTGCCAAGGGGTCAGAGGCTGCAGGACTGAAAAGGCAGAGAATAGAAGATTTTAGATTCATGAAACTATTCTGTATTACACCATAATGGTGGTTAGATGTCATTATCCACTGGTCAAAACCCATAGAATGTACAACACTCCGAATGAACTCTAATGTAAAGTATGGACTTTGGGTAATGATGTGTGAATGTAGGTTTAATTGATTTTAACAAGTGTTTCACTTTGGTGCAGGATATTGATGGTGAGGGAAGGTGTACATGTATGGGTACAGTTGGTGTATCAGAATTCTGTGTTTTCTTCTCAGTTTTTCTGTGGACCTAAAACTGCTCCAAAAACTAAAGTCTACTTTCAAAAAAATTCTTAGTATAATTTTTTTCTTATCCCTATACTTGACAGAATAATTCCAAAATAATCTGGAAAAGTAAATAAATGAGAAAATATTTTAAATAGTAAAAAACAAATTAGTAAGATAATTTTCCTACCAAATACTAAAACATATTTTTAGTAAATATCAACAATAGAAACAAAAGAAACAACTTAAAGTAGAAATCAAAAATAAAGGAATGTAATAAATCAATTTATTCTACTTCTAGGAATCCAGATACAAGACATAAATAGAGATGTGGATATTCTGTATGTATAATATTGTCCATTTTAACAACATAGACTATGAAGGGTTACGGTCCTATAATAGGGAAATGGTTAAATAAATGTTGACACACTCACTGTATGTTATATTATACTATTGAGAGGTGACACAATACTGGCTGCCCTCGCAGCCCTCGCTCGCTCTCGGCGCCTCCTTGGCCTTGGCGCCCACTCTGGCAGTGCTTGAGGAGCCCTTCAGCCCACCGCTACACTGTGAGAGCCCCTTTCTGGGCTGGCCAAGGCCGGAGCCGGCTCCCTCAGCTTGCAGGGAGGTGTGGAGGGAGAGGCGCAGGCGGGAACCGGGGCTGTGTATGCTCGATTTCTCGCTGGGCCTTAGTTGCCTCCCTGCGGGGCAGAGCTCCGGACCTGCAGCCCACCATGCCTGAGCCTCCCCTCCACTCCCCGCCGACCCCTGCTCCACTCTGCTCAGTCCCATCAACCGCCCAAGGGCTGAGGAGTGTGGGTGCAGGGCACGGGCAGGCAGCTCCACCTGTGACCCCGGCACGGGATCCACTGCATGAAGCCAGCTGGGCTCCTGAGTCTGGTGGGGACTTGGAGAACCTTTACGTCTAGCTAAGGGATTTTAAGTATACCAATCAGCACCCTGTGTCTAGCTCAGGGCTTGTGAATGCATCAATGGACATTCTGTATCTAGCTACTCTGGTGGGGACTTGGAGAACCTTTATGTCTAGCTAAGGGATTATAAATACACCAATTGGCACTCCGTATCTAGCTCAAGGTTTGTAAACACACCAATCAGCACCCTGTGTCTAGCTCAGGGTTTGTGAATGCACCAATGGCCACTCTGTATCTAGCTACTCTGGTGGGGACTTGGAGAACCTTTGTGTGGACGCTCTGCATCTAGCTAATCTAGTGGGGATATGGAGAACTTTTGTGTCTAGCTCAGCGATTGTAAACTCACCAATCAGCACCCTGTCAAAACAGAACAATCAGCTCTCTGTAAAATGGACCAATCGGCTCTCTGTAAAATGGACCAATCAGCAGGATGTGGGTGGGGCCAGATAAGAGAATAAAAGCAGGCTGCCCAAGCCAGCAGTGGTAACCGGCTCTGGTCCCTTTCCACACTGTGGAAGCTTTGTTCTTTCCCTCTTTGCAATAAATCTTGCTACTGCTCACTCTTTGGGTCCACACTGCCTTTATGAGCTGCAACACTCACCGCGAACGTCTGCAGCTTCACTCCTGAGCCAGCGAGACCAAGAACCCACCAGAAGGAACAAACTCCGAACACATCCGAACATCAGAAGGAACAAACTCCGGACACACGGCCTTTGAGAACTGTAACACTCACCGTGAGGGTCCGTGGCTTCATTCTTGAAGTCAATGAGACCAAGAACCCACCAATGTCAGACGCACTATCATTAAAAATACTGTATAGGCACACATAGGGCTGAAAGAAAATTAACCATCATAACACCTGTCTATTAATTCTTGATTGTGAAAAATGAATTATTTTATTTCCCTCCTTTCTATGTTGTACAAATGTTCTCAGAAGTATACACTTTTTTTATAATGAACCACAATAAAAATACTGTTTCAAATTTTTTTGAAATAAGGAATACCTCAATTATAGCAGTAGCAATGAAATAAATAAGAGAAAAATATTGTACAAATTAATGCAGACTAGAATTGTGGGATCATGAAGCTGATTTGGCTTGGGGGCCAAGAAAGAGAAGAAAGTAAAACATAATCCCAACTTTCTCAGTCTGGGTGATTGAAAGGATATTGACATCTTAAATAAACATATAGATGCACAGACATATTGTTTTATTTATTTTTAGAAGTAATATGTTCACAGTGAAGAGTGTTAATTTTACTTCAAACTTGAACTTGCAATGCCAGTGGAACATTCAGGTAAAATATTGCATAGGCTTTTAAAAATTCTATTTAAAAATCTGTTGTTTTCCATAATACCAGATATATAACACAGCCTTTTGTAATATGATTTCTATAAAGAATTACAATTTAGTGATATATCATATTGTTCTCTTCAGGATATTATAGAAAATTTAACTATCATTTTATGTCATGTTCACTGATTACATTCTGGCTAAGACATCCTCCAACAGTTCAGATATTTGAGAGAAGAATTTCCCTTGAAATCTTTCAGAGAAGGACCCATGAAATTTATTCCTCTGACCCCTGCATGCCTTTCAAATATGTACCTAAGAAAAAGTGATACTTCACAGCAGTTTTGCACTTTTAGAAACTTACATAGAATTCAAAACATAAATAGAATATCAATAACGTTCAGAAATATGTTTCACATTAAAATAGAAATTTGAAAGACTCAAGTCAACTTGAAATGAGTAGCTAATGGACTTGATTTTGTATTCAGAAAGAAGTTCTGCTTCAACTGTCTTTAATGCAAGATACATAGTTAAATTAGAGTGTTTCCTTTTCCTGAAGGAGGCACATCTTTGGTAACCAAAACAATTCCTCTGGGATCTATCCAAAATGGTAGTCATTATGTAACAAATTCCAAGAGACAAAAAGCAGCTGGTATCTTCTGAAGAGGTTACCTTAGAGATTTCACTGAAGTCCAGGGATGCCTAGAAGCAGTTAGTTGCGAACGAGGACAATTTATTGTTCCATGTAAAGTGAGAGATTTTTTTTTCCTGGAGAACATTTTTGTTAATAATTTTAAACATTTTGGGTTTCTGAGGGTTCTTCAGAGTGAATATTGCAGCAAATGAAGAAGAGATTTTCTTTTTAATTGTGGCAAGAACACTTTACGTGGTACGTACCCAATTAGCAGATTTTAAAAGTACAATATAGTATTATCTATAGGAACAATGTTCTACAGAAAATCTCTAGAACTTATTTATCTTGTATAACTAAAATTTTATACCCATTGATTAGCAACTCTACATACCTCCATCCTGGCCACTGGCTACCACTAGTCTATTATTTTCTTTTATGAGATTGACTATTTTAGATAACTTCATATAAATGGAATCATGCAATATTTGTCCTCTGTGACTGGACTCTTTCACTTAGCATAATGTCCTAAAGATTGATGTTGTTGAATATTTCAGGATTTTCTTCTTTATTAAGGCTATCTAATATTTCATTATATGCATATATGACAACTTTTTTATACATTCATCTGTCAATTAACACTTAGGTTGTTCCCACATATTGAGCATTGTAAATAGTACTGCAGTAAACATGGAAGTGTTAATATCTTTTTGAGATCCTGATTTTATTTTTTTTGGATAAACATCCAGAAGTGGAATCCCTGGATCACATGGTAGTTCTATTTTAATATTTTTTTGAGAAACCTGCATATTAGTTTTTGTAGCAGCTGTAGCATTTTACATTTCCACCAACTGTGTACAAGGGTTCCAATTTCTTCACATCCTTGCCAAGATTAGCTGCAGACTTTTGTTGTTGTTGTTTGTTTTATTTAATAATAGCCATCTCAACAGGTGAGAGTTGATAGTCGTTATGATTTTGATTTGAATTTCCCTGATGATTAGTGATACTCAGCAGACAACAGGGGGAAAGTTTCATGATGTTAGTCTTGGCAATGATTTCGTGGCTATAACACCAAAAGTATAGACTAGAAAAAAAAGTCAGGCTGCATCAAACTAAAATACAGCAAAGCAAACAATCAATAGGTTGAACAGGCAACCCATGGAATGGAAGAAATTATTTGCAAACTGTGTATCTGATGTCTTAGTCTGTTTTGTACTGCTATAACAGAATACCACGGCTGGGTAACTTATAAGCAATAGAAATGTATTTGGCTCATGGTTCTGGAGGCTGAAAAGTCCAAGGTGAAGGGGTTGCATTTAGCGAGGGCCTTCTTGCTGCATCAGAACATGGGGAAAGGCATCACATGGCAAGGGAACAAGAGAGGAAAGGGGGCCAAATTTACTCTTTTATTAGGAAATCACTTCCACAATAACTAACACTTTCATGCAATAACAGTATTAATCTACAATATCTGGGAAGGGGAGAGGGTATGAAAGTGGAGTTGATCAAAAATGGTTAATGATTTAATCAGTAATGCCTACATAGTGAAGCCTTCATAGATACTCAAAAACAGGGTTTGGAATAAAGACATGGAAGCTCCATTCTGTGCACAGCAGCATACCCACCCCTATACCTTGCACTATGTATCTTTTCCATCCGGCTATTCATCTGTATCCTTTATAATATTCTTTATAGTAAATGGATAAACATATGTATAGTGTTTCCCTGAGTTCTGCAAGCTGTTCTAGCAAATTAATTAAACTTGAGTAGGGGGTGTGAAAACTCTGATGAATAGTCAGTCAGAAATGCAGGCCACAACTTGGGGCTTGTGTTTGGCCTTGAAGTGGGGAGCAGTTTGAGGGATTGAGCTCTTAACCAGAGGTCTGCTGGTCTCCAAGTAGATAGTGGCAGAATTGAGGTCATTGTAGAACACCCAGTTGGCAGCCACTGGAGGATCTGGTGTTAGAAATTAATATGTTGAGTGACTGTGTTGTTTTCCTAATATTATAAATCAAACCAAAATCTGCAAAAGTGACCTGTAAATGAACACTAGAAAATTTCCAGATTAACATTCTTGTTAGATTATGGAAAATACTCCAATGGGAGAAGGGACTAAGTAAATGGGAGAAAAGATAGCAGAGAGAAGAAAGCTAATTCTTGAAATTTCATAAAAATCATTCATTGTACCTCAGTAAAGCTAGGAAGTATAGGTCCCACATTCAAGTTAGTGCCTCAACTTGACATTTTAAAAATAAGACCAGAAAAGTTTATTTTATATTATTTCCTGTACTTCCTTTTATAATTTGTTTATACTTGTGCTTGTTGATTTATCTTAATTGTCAATTTGTTGAAATAATAAATCAATTTGCAGTAGATTACTAGGATATGCTTTGTGAATGGAGACAGCTCTTACATAGTACTTAAGACAAACTTCTCTTCAGTAAGTGTTTTAGGATATTTTTCAATACATACTTGCTTTTGCAGGACAGATCTTAAGCAGTGTATTAGGTTCTAGGAGTTAGCAAGAGTCTTGGGAAAGGTCAAATAGTTTATAATAGTACTTGGTGTCAGCACTTGGGATGTGTCTTTAATTCTCCAAGCAGGGCTTGAATTTATAAAAGAACTCCTGGTAACTTGAGAGAGATTGTTGTTGTCAGTGACCAGTTCATATTCTTTGGATCTGTCAGTGTGCTTCAACTGATTTCCAGCTGCTGGTATCTGCATCTCTTTATGTGATATTTTTTCCCCCTTCAGGAACTGTGAAGTCTGTTTTGCCTGTATGAGTGGCAGATCAATACTCTGGGATTAATATCCATGGAAGCAGTAAAGAATCGATGACTAAAAGTGATCACATAAACACCCCATCTCCCCATCTCCTTCACATCTTGGTGAAAGGGGAGAGAGAGTTTCTCTGTGGGTGAAGCTCTAGTTACCACTATGATAAATGGATTAATAGAATATCTTTTATTCACTACCTCCTATTCCTTGAGTCACTTCCCTGCTCTACTATTCATGTTTCCTTAGATCTTAATATTAAATGGCTTGAATACAAATGTTTTTTCTGAACGTCTGCTTCTTGGGAAATCCAAATTAATATAAGTTGTGAAAGCTTTGAGCAAGGTTTCCTTTCTAGGCTAGCCCAGGAGATTAAGATCTAAATTATGAGCTGGAAATGGAATGACCATGAAAAAATCATGAGGCTCTGGATTCTGCTTTTATCGTCCCTGCTGGTTGGAGTCTATTTGGGTCTCTTGGTAATATAAACATCTCATGTATCTTCCTTCATCCAAATGAAGACTTTGACAAGTCCCAGCTCACCACTTCACAGAGAAAGCATTAAGACTAACAGAAAAAAATGATCATCTCAGATATCATGTGGAATTGAAAATTTTTTTATTTTATATTTTATGGGTACATAGTAGATATATATATATATATATATGGTACATGAGATATTTTGATACAGGCATACAATCTGTAATACTCACATCAGGGTAAATGGGGTGTCTGTCACCTCAAATATTCAGCAATTATTTGTATTATAAACATTCCAATTGTACTTCCACAGTTACTCTAAAATGTACAAAAATTATTTCTGACTCTAATCACCTTTTGCAACCTTGTTATGAATAAGATCAAATATGAAATCTTATCCATTGTACCTAGCTATAATATGTTTTTGTACCCATTAACCCTCCCCATATCCCCCCAGTCATGCCCTTTCTACTCTCTGTTAACCATCATTCTACTATATATCTCCATGAGTTCGATTGTTTTAATTTTTAGCTCCCACAAATGAGTGAGAACATGACAAGAAGTTTATCTTTCTGTGCCTGGCTTAATTCTCTTAACATAACGTCCTGCAGTTCTATCCATGTTGTTGAGAATGACAGCATTTCATTCCTTTTATGGCTCCATTGTATATATGTCTCTCATTTCCTTTATCCATTCATCTGTCGATGGACACTTAGGTTGATTCTGAACCTTAACTATTGTGAATAGTGTTGCAAAAAACATGAGAGTGTAGATAACACTTCAAAATACTAATTTCCTTTCCCTTGGGTATACATCTAGAAGGTGAAATTCCTGGATCATGTGGTAGTTCTATTTTTTGTTTTTTGAGGAAGCCCCATACTGTTCTCCATAATGGCTCTACTAACATACATTTCCACCGACAGTGTACAAGGTGAACTGTTGTAATTTTTGTATATTGTTATTGGAAATGTAATTTAGTAGAGCCATTATGGAGCTCCACATCTGTAACCAGCACTCATTATTGCCTAAATTTTGGATAAAAGTTGTTTTAACTGTGATGAAATCAATTCTCACTGTAGTTTTGATTTGCATTTCTCTGATGATCAGTGATGTTGAGCACTTTTTCATACACTTGTCATTTGTATGTATTTTTTGAGAAATGTCTATTCAGATGTTTGCCCATTTTTAATTGGAGTATTACCTTTTTTTCCTATTGAGTTGTTTGAGCTTTTAATATATTCTGGTTATTAACCCCTTGTCAGATAATTAGGTTGCAAATATTTTCTTCCATGCTATGGGTTGCCTCTTCATTTTATTGATAGTTTTCTTTGATATGCAGAAGCTTTTAAACTTGATATGATCCCATTTGTCCATTTTTGCTTTGATTGCCTGTGCTTTTGGGATATTACTCAAGAAATCTTTGACTAGACCAATGACATGGAGAGTTTCCTCAACTTTTTAAGTAGTTACATGGTTTGAGGTCTTAAATTTAAGTCTTTAAGCCATATTGGTTTGATTTTTGTATACGGCAAGAGATAGGGGTCTAGATTCATTGTTCTGCCTATGGATATCTAGTTTTCCCAGCACCACTTATTGAAGAGACTGTTTTTCCCCAGTATATATTCTTGGCACCTTCCTCAAAAATGTCTTCACTGAAGATGTATGATTTCTGAGATGTCTATTCTGTTCTATTGGTCTGTGTGTCTGTTTTTATGTTAGTACCATGCAGTTTTGGTTATTAAAATTCTGTAATATGGTTTGAAGTCAGGTAATGTGATTCCTCCAGTTTCGTTCTTTTTGCTAAGGATGGCTTTAGACATTCTGGGCTTTTTATGGTTCCACATGAATTTTAAGATTGCTTTTTCTATTACTGTGAAGAATATTATTGGTATTTTGATAGGTATTACGTTGAATTTGTAGATTGTTTTGAGCAGTATGTACATTTAACAATATTGATTCTTTCAATCCATGAACATAGAATATCTTTTGATTATTTGTGTCTTCTTTAATTTTTTGCATCAGTGTTTTATGGGTTCTATTGTAGAGATTTTTTACTTTTTGGTTAGTTCCTAGGTATTTAATTTTATCTGTGGCTATTGTATTAGGTTGATGCAAAAGTAATTGCAATTTTTTGCCATTACTTTCAATGATAAAAACCACAATTACTTTTGTATCAACATAATAAATGGGGTTAATTTTTAATTTCTTTTTTAGATTGTTCACTCTTGGGATATAGACATGCTACTGATTTTTGTATTTTGAATTTGTATCTTGCAACTTTATTGAATTTGTTTATCAGTTCTAAGAGTTTATTGGTGGAGTCTTTAGGTTTTCACAAATATAAATTCATTTTATTTGCATACAAGAATAATTTGACTTTTTTTTTTTTCAAATTCGGATGCCTTTTAGTTCCTTCTCTTGTCTGGTTGCTCTAGCTAGTATTTCCAGTACTATGTTGAATAACAGTGGTGAAAGCGGGCATCCTTGTCTTGTTCCAGATCTTAGAGGAAAATCTTTCAGTTTTCCTCATTCAGTATGATACTAGTGTGGGTCTATTAAGTATGGCTTTATTGCATTGAAGTTTGTTTCTTCTATACCCAATATTTTTAGCATTTATTGTGAAGGAATGTTGAATTTTATAAAATATTTTTTCATCATCAGTTAAAATAATTGAATGGTTATATCTTTATTCTGTTGACGTGATGTATCGTGTTGATTGTTTTGTGTATATTGAACCAGCCTTGATTCCCTGGGATGAATTTCACTTGGTTGTGATGAATAATATTTTGAATGTGTTGTTGAATTTGATTTGCTATTATTTTGTTGAGAATTTTTGCATCATGTTCATCAGAGATATCAGCCTATATGTAGTATTTTTTATGTCTCTTTGTCTGGTTGTGGTATCAGGATAATACTGACTGCACAGAAAGAGCTCAGAAGTAGTTTCTTCTCTATTTTTTCAGAATATTTTGCATAGAGTTTGTATTAGTTCTTCTTTAAATGTTTGGTAGAATTTAGGAGTGTATTCTACCAAAGAAAAGTCTCAGGCTTTTCTTTGCAAAGAGACTTTTTTTTTTTTATTATGGCTTTGTTCTCATTACATGTTTTTGGTCTACTCAGATTTTGGATTTCTTGATGGCTCAATCTTGGTAGGGTGTATGTGTCTAGGAATTTATCTATTTCTTCTAGGTTTTCCAATTTATTGGCATGTAGTTGTTCATACTACTCTCTAATGATCCTTTGAATTTCTGTGGTATCAGTTCTACTGTCTCCATTTTCATCTCTGATTTTATTTATTTGGCCCTTCTCTCGTTTTTTGGTCTTAGTTACTCTGGCTAAATATTTGTCTATTTTATTTTTTTACAAATCCAACTTTTCATTTCACTAATCTTTTGTAACTTTTTTTCAATTTTATTTCTACTCTGATCTTTATTATTTCTTCTACTGATTTTAAGTTTGGTTTGCCCTTGCTTTTCTGGTTCTTTAAGACTCATTATTTGGTTGTGTATTTGAATTTTTTCTACTTTTTTAAAATGTAAGCAGTTATTGTTATAAACTTTACTCTTAGCACTGCTTTCATGGTATACCATAGGTTTTGGTATGTTGCATTTCCACTTTATTTGTTTCCAGAAATTTTAACATTTCAATTTTAATTTCTTTATTGACCCACTGGTCATTCAGGATCATATTGTTTAATATCCATGTGTTTTTATGGTTTCCAAATTTGTTCTGGCTATGAATGTCTAGATTTATTTAGAGAAGATACTTGATATAATTTTAAGTTTGTTGAATCATTTAAGATTTGTTTTGTGGCCTAACATGTGGTCTGTTCTTGAGAATAATCCACATATTGAGGAGAAGAATGTGTATTCTTTTAGTGTATTCATTTGGTCTGTAGTGAAGATTAAGTTCAATATTTGTTTGTTAATTTTCTGTTTGGAGGAGCTGTCCAATGCTATAAGTAGAGTGTTGAAGTCTACAACTTTTATTGTAT